>NW_013562491.1:3434829-4110281 GCF_000835505.1 Exophiala xenobiotica
TGGGCGTGAGGATCTTGGGCGTGAGGATCTTGGGCGTGAGGATCTTGCTGGTGCTGGTCGTCCCAATGTCCTTCATCCGCACCGTACCCAGCATAGCTATCATCGTTGTGATATATGCCATTTTGGTTGTACGGATCTTGGCCTTGGTCGTCGCCATATCCTTCCTCCGGATGCTGCGAATGGAAGTCTTGCCCATTGCCCTGGTATTGCTGGTAATCATGGTCGTAAGAATGGTCATAGCCGTCACCGCCATCATGGTGATAATAGTCATTCTCGTCCCCCGGATCGTGTTCGTGGCCATAGTAGTCATCATAACCGTCGCCGCCATAATGATCTTCATGGTCATCGTATCCGCCATAGCCATGGTTCTCCTGATGGGAGGAATGGCCTTGAGCGTCGTAGTACTGCATGATGTGCAGTGATCTTAGCAAAAGCTTTCGCCAGGATATGTCTTGGAGGGAGGTGGGACTGAGATACTTTGGGATGGCCCATGCGTCCTAGGACGTCTTCAAAGCTTCATCAGTGGTCTTAAAGGGACTACAGTACCTACCGTCCATAATCCTTACCGCGAGCGGTTTATTTTTGCGAGACATACCTCTATGCTGATTGGCATGCTTCGACTGGCCCCGGTGGCGTATGTGTTTCGTCAGTCTGAGCATGCAACCGTCGTAGCCTTAATCGAGGAGGAGTTGCGAGGCAAAGACAGGGAATGACTTGAAAATGAAGATATTTAGGCCAGCATATTTTTAGGTTAAGAAGCCTGAAGGGTTGGCTCAAAGGTGCGGTAGGCCTCATCCGTTCTCGAAACGGCACGAGACGCCTCGCTCATCTCGTTTTGGTTGCAAGCCTGACTCCAGCGCATGAGGCGAGGATTGCTGCGGCGGGGCTCGTTGACCGACTGCGTGTTAGGAGCATTGTGCGTTGTAAGCATTTGGGTCCAAGAATCATTGCCTAGCGATCAATGGTATCATTGCCTCGTAGTTCTGATTAATTTGGAGTCCGAAGCCGTCCAGAGCGTGACAAGGACGCAAATGTTTGAGAAGAAAGCCAGATATTGACTGGGAGCTGGGTCGTGATGGAAAACCTGCAAATCTATTGGGAAGATTGCAGTAAAAACACCTACAGTATTGTACCCTGCTGTACGACGGGCTGAGCAGGCTTCAGGCGGCCTCGGCATACTTGAAGCTTAGCTTGCTTAGGGCTCGCTTAAGTATTAGGCTAGCGAGGCTAACTTTAGGTGGGTTCACAATTGTCAAATGGGTAAGCTAAGTTAGTCTCAAGCCTAAGCAGCCTGAGACTTTTAGCGTCTGGTGTCCCGAACACGGGCGAGACAGGCTTCTTACGCGCTGTATGGTGGCATCATCATCCGCTCTCATACTCCGTATTTGTCCCCTTGTTCCTTCCCAGTCCAGAGCAACCTCTTTGATATCACCTTCACTTAAACCAGACGTGTCTTTCGTATGCTGACAAGGATCTCTGACGCCTGGAATACTCTGAGAATGTCAATCAACCAGCCAGATGCCTGATACAAGCTGCTTTCGGGCAGTGCGGTGCCACAATCATACTGAGGCCAAGGGTCGACATATTCTCTCAAGCGATGTCTCACACAGCAATCACCTTCTCATTTATCCAGCTCATTGGTAGCAGAGTTTTCATAACCAAAAACTCCTCGTGCGCACACGCCTCGAGATGATGCCTGCCACATCTTTGACCCGCCATCAATCTTCCGTCACGACACGCAGGATTGACGAGACTTCTGGAATCTGTTAACAGCTACCTTACAAGGGAACAACGGTCTTACCCGAATTCCAGACCCGACTTGCACAACATGCATCCTCGGTTTGTTCTCCATCCTGTCTACACCCAGCTCGGGCGGCATTGCGTCAAGCGACATCTCAGCGGCTGAGACTCGTTCGAGAAGGTCCTCTGGATGTGCAACGTCTCGAATCGCAAGGAAGCGAGTGGCATCGTCGAAGAGTCGCCGTAGGTGGACGAGGCAACGAGGGGACCATGGGTGTGCTCGGCGCATTTTCTACACTGGTCATCAATATCAACAACCGCACCATGCCGAGACGAACGTTACCCTCCACAAAATGTGCTGTTCCGGGCCAGCGATACTCATATCGAGGTAAAATGCTGTACGATCGCTGCCTCCGGGCAAGTTTGCAAAAGCCAAAGATGATGGGCGGGAGTGCTAGGAAAAGAGCAATGATTCCAACTACTGTTTCACCGGATAGAGTCATTTCTTACAGTGAATGAAAGACTCCAGAAGTATTAAGAAGGCCTCAGGCACGGAATAAGGTCGACGAGCGCCAGGAGATGACGAGGCCATTGTTCCATTTTATCTGCTATTGCTATAAGGTTGATTGCCTAGCATCGAGCTGATGGTGTTCATTCATCCAGACACCAAGCTGATTGTATTGGACATTTTCGAAAGTTCGGAGCTGCAGTGGATGAAACCAGTCCGCAAGGGAAAGATCAGTATGAGGCTGTGAGCCAACTGCCAGCTATACGCTGGTTAATGCCCATTGGCTGGTTGTCGAAAGTACGCCTCCAACCCCGAGGATACAAGCCTACCTAGTGAGCCCAGCGATTCTGGTATGACTTAACCCTTGCTCGTACTTTCAACCATCTGCCAATGAGGATGACTAGAACCTCGTCATCCAGCAGTTCGCGCTGGGCTCGTCGAGGCTAACGGGGCGCCGCTGAGGAGAAGTCGGACTTTCGGCTTTGACCAATGAGGCGCTTTCCCTTCCATGCGACCCACATCGAGGGTGTGAACCTGACGACAGATTGCTGTGCCGGCCCAAGCCTTTGCGGTTACCAGCGATTTCAGTAACGGTCATCGAACGGGGAAAAGAGGTATATAAACCCAGCTTTCCTCCACGCGAATGCTCCATGGTCTTCCTCTGGATGAATCTCCCTTGCGTCGCCCTCTGGCTGCTCCCTGCTGCCCACTGTATTAGCCAGCCTTGAACAGAGTACCTGAGCCTTGTGGCCCCAACAATCGCCTAGCTCACCACTAACCATGACTTCTCAGTGGCCAAATGCTCCAGTTTTATCTGCACCGGTGCTTGACTGGGGTCTCACAAGGACATCATCAAAGAGCTTTACATCAAGAAAGACCGTCCATTGGACGATGTGCGCCGGGAGCTCGAAAAGTCGTATGCCTTTGAAGCTAGGTAAGCAGTGAGGCCCTCCCAGGGTCTCCTTCTCATCATGAGCGACAGTATACCGCGGTACAAGAGGAAGATGAAAGAATGGGGCTTCAAGAAAAATCACAAGTCTTCTGAGTGGCAGGCCATTGATAGAGGCTTAAACCGCCGCAGCCTTGACCAGAGCACCGCCAGAGTGACCATAAAGGATTCGACTCTAGGACCCAGAAAGATCGAAAGAGGCCTGCGAAGACACGTTGTTCCAAGCTTAAAACGAAAATGGAAGGCAGGTGAGGCATACTTGCTCTACGTTCTAAAGTTATCCAGGCTGATAGTGGCCTAGTGGACAGTCCAGATACGCCTGAGCATATTCGTATTGTCAAGGGGTTTCCACGTGAGCTGGTAATCCCAGTCCTTGATCTCCCGGGTCTACAATTGATTGAGAGGACTCGAAGACTTCTTTCCCATCCTGAAAGACCACCAGCTCGCGCAAACAGCTTCCACCCTGGCCCCTTGCGGCCAACTCCAATGTCCCATTGAAGGATCTAGACTGGCCTGAATCCCTCGTCGACTATGTATGCGGCATTGACAAATATCGTGGGGGTCCCATATGCTTTCCTACCGCATTAGAATATGCTATGCGCGGCAAATCGACTGCAGCGGTTGAACTCCTGCTCAAACGTGGTGCGGGTCTCTCAGCATGGTACATAACTTCGCCTCTTATTCTTGCGTCGACACAAGGCCCAGCAGGATGTGTCGAGCTTTTACTCAACTATGGCGCAAATCCAAGGGAAGTCCGGGGTCAAACACTGCGCATTGATGCTCTGCAAGCAGCTTCAATGGCGGGTCCCATGGTATTGTCAGGAGACTGATTCAAGCAGGTGCCGACATCAACAGCCCTACCCACAGCGTCCAAGGCCCGACGGCGTTGCAGTGGGCTGCAGTGCGAGGCGACATAGACCTCCTCAAGTACCTACTAAGCCATGGGGCAGACATCAATGCTCCTGCCGCCACAGAGTATGGGTACACAGCGCTTCAAGCTGCAGTGCTCTATGCAGCCGAAGAAGCTGTTGATCTCATTCTGGATTGGGGTGCTGATGTAAACTCAGGTCCGTCCAATGTCGAATGATATACTGCGTTGTCAGCTGCTATAGATACTAAAAATGAACTTCTGTTTTGGAAGCTCATCAAAGCAGGCACGGATGTCAACCTGGTTGAATGGGAGGACTGCGACAATGAGAATAACAATCATGTCTTGGTGGCTGCTGGCAGCAAGAGTACCAAATTCTTCCGGTGGTTGCTGGACTTGGGCGTGGACTTTGATACGTGTCTACGATCTGGCTACACGCTAGGAGACATGGCGTTATTGCGGGCCATCGAGGCAGACAACCCAACAATGGTGCATCGTCTCCTCGAAAGAAACACCATTCTGAGTTCAGACATTCTTACGCAGGCTCTTCACTCGCTTGCCCTTTACACGGACAATGCCAACTATGAGGTTGAAGTCGCACTGCTAGACCGCGGTGCAGATTTGCGTTGCCAGCTGTGGTGCTCCCGAACTTTGTTGCAGATTGCATGCACCGGTTCCAGTCTGAATCATGTGCAGGAGCTGGTTCGAAGAGGAGCGGATGTCAATGCTCCCCCTTTACAAGTCCGTGGGCAAACAGCACTGCAAGCTGCAAGTGCCAGAGGACATGTGCCTCTTGTTAAACTCTTGCTTGGCCATGGAGCAGATGTCAATGCACAAGCGGCGCCAGAATGGGGATTAACAGCGCTTCAAGCTGCAAGCGCGGAAGGACATATCCCTGCTGCAAACTCCTGCTTGATAACGGAGCGAACGTCAATGCACAACCGGGGCCAGAGGGGGGGCGAACAGCACTGCAAGCCGCAAGCGCGGAAGGACATGTCTCTTTTGTTGAGCTCTTGCTTGATAACGGAGCGGACGCCAACGCTCCGGCGTGTGAGTGGAGGGGAGTAACGGCGCTCCAAGCAACCGCCATCAGAGGTTACGTGAGAATAGCGCAGATGCTCATCGCAGAAGGTGCTGATGTTGTAGCACCTCCCTCGCCCCTCCAAGGACGGACTGCCCTTAACGGAGCAGCGGAAAACGGTCGCCTCGACATGGTAAAGCTTCTGCTGGATAACTACCGATTGAAAGAGGGTGAATCCATTTCAAAGCTATGCGACGAAGCCGCTGAGTATGCAAGACGCGAATGCCATTGGGGTGTGGTCGACCTACTGGAAGGCTATCAACGGGGACCAAACTCAAGTCCATGATCGACTTATCCGAAGCCCAATCACGACCATGCCTCGTCTTTCGCACAAGACTCAGGGACGATCGCACGTACCTGAACCAAGAGCGTTGAACCCATGCAGGGCTGCCGAAATCCCTTTAGTTGCACAAACCATTAAACACAGAGCCTCCGCATCGACTCGACAGTTTATCGGTAACGACATTTTTACGAACTCAAACAAGGAGACTCGTCGTCATATGTACGATGGCCCAGACGAATTGATATCTCACATGTCGGCTACGAATTACAAACGGGTCTTGCTCGCACCCACCGCCACGATCCAGTACCCTGTCTCACGCCTTCCGGCATCAACGAGCACTAAGTTACGGATCCACCACCACCAAGTATCGAAGATTGTCAAGCTACGATGTCGCTAGTAATCCAGGACAGTGATGGGGCTCATAGTCTTGGTCTGGAAAGACACCCCATCAGGGGCACCGGAGCTGTCAGCCATGACTTCGAGACTTGAGCGGCCAAGAACGGAAGACCAGACAACACACGTAAGGGAGGGATCGTTTCCGCCAGAAGAACCGACTTGCAAGCTAAGGCTTAGGGATTGCAATCAAGCTTCTCTAGCAGCATCGGATGAAATGACATGATGCGTTTTTCTTTAGGCGTCGTATTTGATTTGGTTCTCCTTTCAACATTACATAGTAATGCCTATCTTGACAGAACACGTACGAGGGAAGCAATCTTTGTCTTGTGATATTTTCTTTCTTGCCCTGGCCTCATACCTTCCGCCGCAATGTAACCCAGTTGCGTGTCACAAGCGATATGAGAGCACTTACTTCTGGACATATTTATCCCCAATGCCCCTCTGAACGGCCGGGCGCGCCGCAATTCTGTCAATCCACTTCAACAAGTGTGGGAAGGGCTTCATGTCCTCGGCCGTGAAGCCGCTACGCTCCCAGCCTTTCACCCACGGCCATGTCTTGATATCCGCGACGCTGTATTTCCCTTTGCCCTTGCCGGCAAGGTAGTCTCTTGGCTCGCCCGTGTATTTGCCGGACAGTCGAATCTCGAGGACGCCGTAGACGCGGAGAGTTTCGTTCTTGTATCTGTTGATGGCATCTAAACAGAAACAATGTCAGCAATGGTGCTTCTCGGCGGTTGCATATTCTCTTGGGACTTGTGTGCTCCATCTCGTCACCTCTGTAACGGGGGTATATGTGCTCAAGCTGTGCGTGGGTGTCCAACTTACAAGGAATCTTCTCTGGCGCCGCCCTCGTGAAATGATTGACCTGGCCCTGATACGGCGCGCCTCCGCCATGCCAGAAGAACATCCACTGCAAGGCCTCGTTACGCTCCAATTCGTCCTTGAACCCGAACGTGTCATTCTTGTCAAACACCTTCACCAGGTACAACATCTGGGCCGAGGTCTCGATGACCGGGAACGGCGGGGACTGGGAGTTGTCGACGAGCGTCGGGATCCGACCGTTCGGGTTGAGACGCAGGAACCACTCCTCTTTCTGCACGTTGGTCGAGATGTTGATCAGCGTGGTGCCCCATTCGGTGCCGTAGGCATCGTGCAGCTCCTCGAGCATGATCTGTGTGGCTTGGCCGTTGGGCGTGTTTTGCGTGAGGAGGTGCAGGCCCTTGGCTTGGGACACCTCGGCGGGCGTTTCGGCGATGTAGAGGTGGTTAGACATGGTGGGCGTGGTGCAGAAGGACCGTAGTCTGGATTTCCCGATACTACCTGGGTTAGTAGTAGCAGTAGTATTAGTGATAAACTGAGTACCACTACTTGTACGTCGTGGACAAGAAGATGGGCAGACGACGAGACTTGATGGTCGTCCGAGAGACTTGGAGATATGACGAAGTGAACAAGTACTACCGCTGGTACGATTAAGCAGAGAAGGAAAAGGAGTCATTCAAAAGAGAAAAGAAAAGAGGGACTGGTCAATATGTAGAGGAAGCGATTACAACCGGTCTATTGCGCCATTCGATTCTACCAGTACCTGCGGAGGGTGCAAGCAAAAAAGATCCCGATTCTCCGTACGCAATGTATTTGTAAGGTACATGGAGGGGTTTGACAAGATTCACATCATCCATGATGATTGATGTCCTGTCACTCCTCTGTATTTTCCCCGCAGTGGTTCGTCATCATGCCGTTCTCGCCGTCTCACGTCTCACGTCTCACGCCGACCCTTGGTTGCTCGCCGGCGGATATATCTTCCATTCCGTGTTCCATGGCCGTGCCAGATACCTCGGGGGTGACCTGTACTCCCACACGCCCTAAAGATCCACAAGGAGACACAAACGCGTGTCTGCCAGGTCCAAATCCGTACCCGCCTTCAAGATCGAGTCCACAAAACTCCTTGAAAGTCTCCCGAAAAAGGGTTGCATAAGTCCACAAGAAGCAAGGTATCCATTCATATCATCATGTCCAGCCCCATTCCCGCTTCAATTCCAGCGCTGTCCGGCCCGTGGGCCAGCCATGCTCTTTCTTCAATTTATCCAAAATCCCAAGCAAGGCTTTCTGCTCGACAGGATCCGAAAAGTACTCTCCGCAGACAGCAATGGCCATATAAGCCTGCACCATCGCTGGCCGTGACGAAGGATTCGACATGGCCGTCCCACATAGTCGGATCACAATGTCATGTACTTCCTTCGTCATATGCCTGTGAGCGGCCGTCACCCCTGGCCCAATTCGAGGAATGTTCGGGTTGTACACCGTCAACAGGATGCGAGCGAGATCCAGGAACAGCAGCCCGGTGACGTGGATTTCAGCCATGTACCATATCTGCGGCAGACATTCGCCCTTGCTGCGATTCGGCTCTTGATAGTGAATGGGTGCAAACGATAGAGGCTTGGCCTGGTCCCATTGTGTCTCGAATTGTTTGAGCTGGTTCCACCGCTCGATATGCGTCAGGCCAGAATTGCCAACTCCACCGAAGCAGAATTGCAGAACGTTGGCGCAGTGATAGAGATGACGATCGGCCCATACAAAATCCTCAACTTCGTCGAAGCCTTGCAGAATGGACCAAGTTTCTAGTGGTAGCCGGACGGCTCTCTGTTTGAGAAATGCGATCGTTGTCTCTTGTCGCAGAGCAATCCGAAAAGCCGCATGTTGGAAGCTCTTCAAGTACGACAGTGTGTTCTCGTAGATTCCCGCTGCTGAACCTGGCCTGAGGTATTCCGGGTTCTGTCCATTGTCTAGGATATGTGAGTAGGGAGACAACTGAGCGTTGACGAAGACTTGGAACGGACGAAGAAATGTCTCGCTGTCTTCGCCTGTAAATGCGGTGTCGATCTCTTCATAGTAACGCAGTATCACCGCCGCAGCGAGTAAGTTTTCGTCCCTAACATGTTCCTGGTCGTTGGATAGCTTGATGAGATAGGCGATACAAGCGTTGTGGTATTTCACGGCAGTCTCCTGGGTAAGTGTGGGCAAGAGTACATCCTGATATTTGACGACGATCCCGTCTGCTGTTCTGTGCTGAGCAACATTCGCAAGATGTCGTGATGCCGCAGTAAATATGGCGTTCAAGAGTGGAGGACACCTTCGTGCCCGTTGAGGTACCGTGAGGGTAAAGTGTCTTGATGGATCTCCAACATCAAACTGTTTGTGTCAGGATTTCTGGTTGTGAAGGAGTAAGAGACAACTTACCCAGGCTGCAAGGTGGTCAATATAGTATCGCATTAGGCAAGCACATTGTGTCGTCGTATTCTTGTTGGGCCAGTAGAAGTCTTCTTTCCAGGCGGCAGGAGAGAGTAGAGACTCTTCTGGGATGGTCGCTGCAGCCGAGTCGGCCAAACGACCATATTCTGCTTCCACGACCTTTGGAATATGGCGTGGTTCACCCATTGCGATGACGCCGTTGACGCCAACAGGGCTATAGGGTTTGGCGAGAGTATAGATTCGATAGATATGAGAGGTGTCGCCGCGAACCGGATCGTAAGCAGTTTGCTGCTGCCATGATTCAGCACCAGAGTTCTGTCGCGTTGCAGTTGAGTCAGTGGTTCGCCGTCTTTTGGTGGCTATCAGCGGACGTACCAGGGCCGTTTCATTATTCGAAGTTGTGGGAGACAAGAAAGGAAGTGGTTCGGAAGATGGTGCGCCATGCAGTGTGGGCGATAAGTCTGGATCGAGCCGATGTTGCAGTCGTTTGTATGGGTCAAGCCTCGTATTATCTTGCCTCTGCTCTTCCGCGACCGGTTTGGCATTGTTGACCGCAAAGTCATCTTGAGAATAGTAGTTCTCCAATTCAGGGCCTTGATCGACAAATTGGAATTTTGCTGGTTGGAAACAACTGTCAGTGATGGAGCTGATAGGCTTGAATTGCTTGTGGCTGGGGGCGAGAAGGAACACAACATGAATGGGGAATGCCAACGTGTCCTTCAGCAGTGTGACCAGGCAGGTCTCCGAAAGCATAGCGTGTGATGAAGATGCTTTCCGGCGCAGGAGGTATAAGAGGCGGCTCTAGGCATGGCTGAAATGTCTCTCTCCCTCTTCACCCACTACACGGACCTTTTTGCTGATTGTATCCGGGTTACACGGGCTTACCATTCTTGGTTTGCTCCAGCCATGTTTGATCCTTGGAAAAGTTCGCATCATAACGAGCGCTGGACCCGTAGCGAAATCTCAGTCTCCCTTTCCCCCTGCGACACGTCCCTCCGAGGCGTTCACATTGCTTGCATTTTGGGTTGTCGTCGCCTGGAAAGGTCAGCTCGGTCGATGTGGCAGAACAAGAGGTGGGTCGTAGGTAGGCTGGCCCTTTGTGCAGTCTCTGCTTCTTCTTGCCCTTGTAGCCGGTGAAGGCCATGGCGTGACAAGGAGGAATCGAGCAGCTTCCTCGTATGAGAATGAGCTCAACTTACATTTCAAGTGGCGCTCTTCTCAGCAAACCGGTCAGTTAGTAGGCGGGCGGTGGACGGCGTGCAGAAAGGCCACATACCTCTGCATTCCTGGCATGGATCCTCTATTTTATTTCCCAAATTTGGCATAGAAAATTCGGTCATTCAGAGATGCGTAGGACGAGCGACAAAGTCAAGGAGTTGAAAAAGCCATGTCAAGGAAGGAAGAAGTTGCCATTATCGAGCATTAAAGGCAAGTTGGATAGGAGGAGAGCCAGAGTCGAGACTGACAGAATGCAGCAAACTCGTCGGTCGAATCGGATGCGGGAGAAAAAGTCGAAATCACACTGACCCCGCGCTTGACATGGGATTCTTCTGGCCGGTGAGAGAACAATGACCGCTTTCTGGTGCCCAAATCGACAGGGTTAGCAATTCGAACGACGTTGGCACGGGCATGTGGCTCTGGGAGTCTGGCTCTCCAAAAACCGACCTTTGTGTGTGCCGGTTTTGGAGCTGCAGGTGCCGGTAATCAATGATCAACCCGTGATGACGCTCTCCTCCCTGTCCTCCTTGCCGTCCTCCCTGGGAGGTGGCTCGCTGGGTGTTCTACATAGCCTCGCTAAGTAGCAGCTAGTTAGGTTAGGCGACGAGACGGGCCGCCAGGCCTTTCTCCGCACCAAGGTTGGCAGGTCCGTTCAGGTTGATGAAAATGAAATACGTTCTTTAGGCGACCACGATAGCCTTGTCATGCTCCCAGCACAAAAGCAGCCACTTCGCAGCCCAACCTGCCGTGTCTTAGGACTGTTGCATGACAACCCTCGCTTACACCGTTCTCATGGGTGACACCCAGGTGACAGGTCGAAAATGTAGAAAGTCGGATGAGTTAACACCACGGAGTACGGTACTGAGCAAGATATTCCAACATTATGAAAGAAATGGTCATCAGATTCCTCGTCCATCAATAGCCAGCCTTTTCTTTCAGTAACAAACATGACCGGCAACCCAAGGTCTTAATTTCGCTCCAACCCATGCCACCAACCTCAGACGCTCAAAACGCCCATCTGCCGATCAACCAAGCGAGCAAGGCCAGAACCACTCCCACCCCTTACCATCCTGGCCTGACGAGTCTAATATTCGTAAACCGGCGCCTTGAAAAGGACATTGACGGCCGACTCCCTGACGCCACCACCAGCTGCAGACCCAGGCTCTTTGCCGGAGTTACCTCCCGAAGTCGAGGAATTGGAACTTGGTCCCTTGACTCGGACCTCAACAGCCACAAAGGCTGCGAAACGAATCCTCCCTTCATTTGCACCCGGTGCAGCATTTAACTGGGCCGGGTCAACCGCCATGCTCTCCCTGACATTGCCACGTTGATCCTCTCCATTATTCCCGGAAGCAGGTTCTGTAGCCCGACTGTCGGCGCGAGAAACTGGTGGCTTTTTGCCAACAATGCCACCAAGGAAGCTCGATTTCTTGGACTGCTTGTCCGGGATCTTGATCGTAGCTTGACTGCCTTGAGTGGCAACACTATCAGACCGACCCTGAGACTGTTGTGAGGCTGCTTTGCCAGCGGCTTCACGAATCTCGGCCTCGACATCCCGGTCACGAGGTCCATCCTCTGTGCTGACCGTGTCCATACCGTCGCCTTCTTGTCCCTCTTGCATGGCTTGTTGTTGCGCCTGAGCAGCTTGCATCGCGAGTAAGCGCTCATCTTGGCCTGGATTGGTCAGAGCTGTGATCTGGGGCTCGACCTTCATGTACATCTCATTAATCGGCGTGCCAGGCATGAAGTACTCGATGCAAATATCGCGCGATTCGAGTGGAATATTTGCTGCAATGCCTACCGCTTGACCAACAATCATACCAACACCTTCACTGAGACCCAATGGTGGAGGATCCGTGAGATTGGCTTTCAAAGATTCAGTGAGCTGGTGCGTGAACATTTGATTCAAGTTCTCCGTGTACTTCTCAGCTTGGGGCGAGGCCAGGACGTCTTGAAGACCTTCAATCGTGGTCAGCCGCCATGTGGTGATTTTTGTAATGAGGTCGTCCCGTTGCTCGTCGGCCAAAAGGCTGCCACCTTGTCCCGAACGGCGAATGCTACGTTCAATGTTCTTCAAATGAGCCGACAGCCCAGGATCAATCCCGGGGTGAAATGTACGTTCGAATATGCTCTCATAAAGCCACCGAGTTATACAAGCTCGACCGACAGCTGTCATTTCTTTGGTGCCGATCGAATGGGCGTCTTGGTTGCAAACATGACGAAGCCACGGTGGGACTGCTCGCCAGTTCTTGCGAATATTGAACGCCAGATTGTTGATGGCCTGGCTTAAACGTTCGAACCTGGCCGTGTATTGGGCATCATCCAGCGAAGTCCTTGACATGGACAATCGTTGGGTTGCCACTGTGTTCTGCAACTGGGTAACTTGCGCTTCGCGTTCAAAATAGTACCGTTTCACCTTGGAATATTTGGCTTGCAACTCTTCATGGCGCTGAAGCAGCTGATGATAGTCTAACTGACTGATGTCCTCTCTGCTCCTGGGAGGAGGCGTACTTCTGCCGTGTTCTGAACCTTGTTGTGACATTCTGGCTCGTGGATCCTGCGAGCTCTGGTATTGCTGGTTGTGGTCCTCAGTACGAGCGTCTCTTTGGGACAGTTGTTGGCGAAGGCTTCCATTACGTGCCTCCCCTCCTGCCATTGCCGGCTGTTGCTGCTGCTGACCCTGCGGCCCCAACTGCACCGAGTATCTGCTGGTCGCTGACGTAGACGGGCGAGAGTCTAGGAGAGTTTGCGTATGAGGAACGTTAGTAGTCGGCGATGGCGGGCCGAGAGATGCCTGCGAGGGTGGTCGTAGATGTCGGTACTGATCAGTATCGATATTCGCCCCTCGAGGATGCTGTGTCTGGCCCTGATAAGGAAGATAATGCTCGGAGGTGTTGGCTGATTCGGTCTGGTGATAAGCCCGATATTGCTCTGGAGTGAAATGAGGAGCGTCTTCCTCGTAGTCCACAGATTGTTGGGTCGTATGGCTCTGTGGAGATTCGAAATCTCCTCGGTATTGAGGCTGATCTGAAGGATATGCTGGAGTAGTGTCGACCGAAGGATAATATGCGGAGTGTCTTGTCTGGTAGATGGGTGAGGTCTGCTGTGAATGAGACTCTCGTGTACTGGGTTCAGCAGGCTGCGACTTCCTCAGCAGGTGCACAGAGCTTGATCGACCGATACCTCCTTTGCGCTGCTCTGAGACAGCGTTTTCCTTCTCTTTCTCCCGCTCTTTATCTTCGTCCTTGGACTTGTCCTTAATAAGTCCAGAGATGAAACTCCTCTTACTCTTCTTTTGTTTCTCGTCACGCTCAATGCGGGCCGATTTTGATTGACCGAAGAAAGTCTGGCCAGGAATAGGTGTTGGCTCTTCAGGGATCCCGTGTTGTTGTAACGGCGGGGGCACGAGGTTCACGCTGGGTCGCTGAGCGCCATGCACCTCGCCGGCCGAGACACTGTGACTGCGGGACAGATGCTGCGCAGGAAGAGGCTGGGATTGAGATTGGGTGTCTTGGATCTGATATTGCTCGTCGGTCAGGGGTTGTTGGGTATAGCGGTCAGAATGGTGATCAAATGCGTAAGATGCGCTAGGGTGAGCCTGGTGGTGTGGATGTTGATGTGGATGCTCAGGTCGCGAATCTTCAATCGAGCTATGAGACTTGTTCGAAGACTTGAAGAAAGGCATGGATCCGTGATCGCTGCTTGCCTCGAAGAAAACAGTATGCTATGTCGGCCGTCCTGGACGAGGAGAACGGATCAGAGTGAACCTGGCCTGGGAAAGGCGGGCGAGGACGAGCATGTCAGCTCCGCCTCGGGGGCTGATGCACTTTAGCAACGGGGGAGCGTAATTGTAGCTAGGCGAGGACGGTTTCTCCAATGCGCCCAACTTATGGCTTGGTATTTGCCCTGACCACAGAATCTACATGTCTCTCGCTGAACTAGGCGGGTGACCGGACCCCAACCTTCAACCATTATTCGTCGCTAGCTATCGTGATTGTTCCTGAACACTGAAGGCCTAATTGCTCGTTCTAGGATGCCTCGAATCAGGTGTCAAGCCACTCAACAAGCAAGCCAGCCCACCTGAAACGTGGGGAATTGCCTTTGATATATTTAGCACAAAAGCCATACCACTCACAACCACTGAACCAGTATAAAAGGCCCCCTCAAGTATCGTTGCTGTCAAATTTGTCAGCATCAACAACCAATTCTGCGGTTGTTGCAACGTCGTTGATGGTCGTCCTCTAGCCAGAAACCTCCAATGAGTGATCTTTGCAGAGACGACTTCTCAAGCAGAAGCTCGTCGGGTTGAGGGAGGTAAGATGACGTCTGGGCAACGCCGTATTCGGAACGAAGTGCCTACACAGAAGCTGCGTCGCCTAAGGCATGTCGGGCATGCTTCGGGCCGTGGCTTGGTCTTGGGGCAAACGTATCTGTCTTAAACTCCTTGTACTGGAAAGGCTGAGATCCTGCTATGTATGCAGGGCAACTGATGTTGGTATTCGCGAGTGGCTCTGCCATCTCAGGGTTTGACGATGTCCGCGGTCGGATGTCAACTCTCGTCAGCCTCGTCTTCAAAGCTTGGAAGGACAACGTCCCAGCCCGGATCTTCATGAAGTTCGATATCTGGTGTGCCCTCGGCTCCCTCCATTTCCACGTCCTCTGACACTTTCGACTTTGCTTTCAGTCGATATGCCACCCATGAGCCGTCAGCCAGACTGGCGCCCAAGGGACTTTCGTTCAGGACACTTTTATCGCCGCCCACCTTTCTCTTGGTACCCTTGGGACCCTTGAACTCTTGCTCCTTGATGATCAATGGCACCCAGCCTTTGCTTGCATCTTTTTTGTCGGCAAGAATGCCAAATTCGAGGTTGTCAGGATCTTCAGGTAGAGGCAAATCGGAGTTAGGAATGGTAGTGAGGTTTCGTGATTGTAGAGCAGCAAGCAGGAGGGCTTTGATCTCGGAGAAGGGTCTGTCCGGTAAAACAGATAGAACAGTGGTCGTCTTATGGCACTTGAACAACAGGGTAATCATGTCCGCCGTAGGCAATTCTGCCAGCTGGTCGCCCGAAATTGAAGTCATTGTAGAGGCTTCCTGGCCGCAGGTATGATAAAGAGTGGGTCAGCAACCGCCTATCAACCACTCTAGGATGGATAGCAATGTTTCCGTGATGGCGAACTCCGTCAAGACTTATTCAACAAGACCACCGCGTTGAATGAGAATGAAAAACGGCTCGCAATGGCATTGAAGGCGGTGCAGGCAGAAAACGCGAAGGAAGGGTCCTGAGTCTGTTCCCCGCAGAGCCAAAAAACTGCGCTTCGCTCCGGCGCGTGGAGCTCCAATTCAATGATATTATTACGAGTCTCAGCTTCAATGCTTTGCTCATGAGAAACATTGGTCTGCACCGCTGCAGATTCATGGTGTTGAGATAAGGGGTCGAGAGGCTGCAAAGTAGGGCAGATGTTCAGCATGTGGCCCTTTACATCTACTCAACCAAAGGAGGAAGCATGGGACCCAATCCCTTCACCGTCACAGGATTTTGCAACACATGTCTCTGCGCAGCAGGCCATCGCAGAGAGCCCGAATCCCTCAACACAAACAGACACTCCAGGTCTCATTGGACTGCCGAATGAACGCCTTGGGATGCATCTCATCCTCCGCGCCCCTGCAGTGATGCTGACTTCGTTTGGTTGCGGCTTCATTCTAGGAGCATCCCACGGTTCAACAAAAGGTGCAAACCGATACCGGGCCGAAAATGCGCACCGCTTGCCTACTACACAGACCGGATGGTTCCTGTATCAAAAGTCGAAGAATTATCACGCCATGTTTAGCGGGATGAGAGAAGGCACAAAACTTGGGTCTACATGCTTGGGATGGGCGACCCTTTTCATGATAACGGAAGAAATGGTGGATCTATCCAGAACGCGGCTTCTGGCTCGACGAGGCGATGATGTTGCGACCGGACATCGGGACGCTGGCAGCACCATCATTGCCGCCATGAGCGTGGCAGGAATATACAGTTGGAAGAGGGGGTTGGACCATTTTGCAACCGTCCACAACGCAAAGATTGCGCTCAAATTCTCCATCATGTATGGAGTGGTTCAGGATGTGGCTGCGACAGTCCGAGGCAGCCCTCCAGCCTATATTGCCTGGTTAAGAAAGACGTTTTGGACGAACGATGCTGCAAATTTAGGCTGATACTCCACGCTGCCGGTATCTTTATCGGGTCCACGAATCCCTCCCTGCGAGTATCTCAACCCTACGGGGTGTACGGCCCTCACGACATTGATGGGCATATGAATGCACCTACTAACTCAAGCTGTTGCTGCGTCAGAATGACTGGCTGGATTAACAGTGAGATGTTCTCATCCATCGACGAGGCGTACGAGGCGTACGAGGCGCACATCTGAAAGAGCAGGGACATAGCTCTATCGAGACCACGACTAAGTGTCAGCCGAGGCATGGCCCTATCTGGAATGGGAGTATAGCTTGAGCGGTCTGGACATTGAGAATGCCTCAAGTGGATTTTAGCTGCCGAGCAGCCTGGTGAGCAGGGTGGCCTTGTCGATCACCCACATGGTCATTAGCCGAAGCGCGAGGCTTTCGTAATTTGATGGCCCAAAGACTGAAGGATTCAGATCTGCTGAGGTGCGGAGGAAGCAGATCGTGGTTGGGCCACTTCTATCAAAGTAAGGACGGTTGTGATTTCGTCTCCAGATGCCACAACAAGTATATAAACGCTGGTAGTTGGTTGCAGAAAGCTGTGCCTGGCCCATCGCCGCTCTGCAGACCTTGAAACTGGTCCATCCCGGAGTTGCTGTACACTACCTACCAAATTGAGACTTGGTCTCTATCTGCATGAGGGCTGCAGCTTGCCATGGCATGGATAGCGACGCAAACACATATAGCATCATATTCTTAGGTAGGTAGTTAGACTCCTTGACTGCTGATTGATGGACGGGTCGGCCTTCTCTGCATGCACGTTGAAGCCCACTGGCCCCGCGATAGACGACTAAATCTCCTTAGGACTGGCTTGCTGGCTTCTGGGCTTCCAGAAGCTCGTCTGTACTCCCCTTACCCCACCATCATCGAAACCCCGGCTCGCTGTTGGCTTTGCAACGCTCATGATGGCTCCCTCTTCGGCTTGCGGCTTCCCGCTGTTGCTAGCGAGTATCCACGGATTCGCGCATGCAGTGGGCTGGGCTGCAGCACTTCCCATACTGTTGTTTCCTTCCAAAAGTTCACCGTGCTCATGCTAATCTCTGTTTCTCCTCCTTACAAGTTCGTTGACAGCCTGTCACTCCCTGGCGCTTCCTTGACCTCGCATCTCAATTCCGATCCCCGCGCTAATGGGCTTGCACGCCTCCGACCCTCTCCAGACTCAATTGCACCTCTCTGAAGCTCGTGCCTCAATCGACGTGTGTCACTAAGCCCGGGATACACCAAAGGCGCCTTTATCTCGGCGCTTGCCACTACTGTCATAAGTGTGGCCCTGCGGACGCGATCCCCGCTGTCTTGCTGGCGCTGAGACATCCGAAATAACCTGCGTTATGGTGCCGGATATGGGATGAGAAAGACTACACCACGAGCCGTCGCTCAGCTAGCTTGAACACGCGCCTGAATCGCCATAGTCCTCTGAGAACCCAAAAGATGCGGCGGCGGGTTCTGTCCCCCTACCATGGGCGGACAGCGACCCCTCCTTCCGCAGAGGTGTCCCTGGTTCGCAGCTTTGACTCCCAGGTCAATCCGTCGCGTCCTGTCAGACAATCTCCTCTGGCAACATCGCAGATTCAAGGGATGCCCTTGGATTTGATCGAGCGCATTCGTTCATTTCCCCTCTTCCAAACCACCTCCGACAGCTTCTTAGCCGACATTGGTCTCCTCCTAAAACCTCAACTCTACACTCCGAATGACTACATCATCACCGAAGGTGAAGACGCAAAAGCAATGTACTGGCTCGTCCGAGGTGCTGTGGCTGTTACTTCACGGGATGGGGAGAGTACCTATGCCGAACTGAAGCCAGGCGCCTTTTTTGGAGAGATCGGCATCCTCATGGAACGCCCTCGGACGGCTACGGTGATCGCGCGATCACGTTGTTTGGTCCTGGTCTTAAAGAAGGAGGATCTCAAAACTATACTTCCCAAATATCCAGATGTGGAACGAGCCATTCGAGAAGAGGCGCTGGAAAGGCTGACACAGTTGGAGAAGAAAAAGAGACAGGTCATCTTGGGCACGGAGGAAGTCCCCTCTGACGAGAGAAGAGGGTCGAAACGGCGAGCAGAATTTTCTGAAGATGTATCTATGGATGACGGCGACTCGAATAAGAGAAGGAAATCCCCTAGCCCTGGTACGAACGAAGTGTCGACAGCAAGCGCGTTAGGGCACGGCCTCGTCAATATCAGAGCCACATTAAAGGAGCTGCCTCTGTTTGCATCCCTGCCTCCAGAGATCCTGCACTTTCTCGGGCTGAGTGCATCGCCAAGGAGCTTCGCTCCGTTTACAGATATCATCAAGCAGGACACTAGAGGCAGAGAAGTCTACTTCATTGTCCGTGGTGAGGTGGAGATTCTGGACGAAAGGAACGTTTCGAGCCCAAAACTGGACAGAACGAATGTTCCAAACGGCATTCCGCCGACTCCTCGTGTGAAAGCACGTCTCAAGCCGGGACAGTATTTTGGAGAAGTCGTCAGCCTTTCCTTGGCCGATCGTCGGACTGCCACTGTTCGCTCAGTCACCCAGGTTGAATGTTTAATGATCTCGGAGAATGTCTTGGCCGATTTCTGGGATCGCTGCCCGCCAGAAATCGTTCGACAGATTGAAGACACTGCGAGACAGAGACTACGGACAGCGTCTTACAATGACGTCGTGATGAGCGATGCAGATTCCGAACCCAACATCCATCAATTGGCCATTGGAGAAGGCAAAGACAAGACAGCCAGAAAGGTCGTCCAAGCTCCAAGGGTGACATTTACAGACGCAGAAATGGCGAGCCCGACAGACGAGCCCGGCACTGTGGAGCCTTCTGATCCTGATCCCTTCCTTAGCGAAGGACTAGAAAAGGTCAAGTCTAGGTCGAGGAGAGGTTCACTTGCCCCACCTCCGCCAGATGAACCATCAAAGGAACAAAGGCGGCGCTCTCCTAGAGTATCTCCTGTCGTGACAAGCAGCCCGTCTCCTCGAAGTTCTATCTCCGGAACACCGTCCCCTACTTCTGAACAGAAAGGCTCTGGAATTCCTTTCTCTGACCCTTTTTCTCCAGGAGGCCGACGAAAACCTCGTTCCAAGCCTCGTCTTGGTTTGAATCATGGCGATATTCCCGAAAAGATATTGCCTTTGGTGCTTGAGTATCTTGAACTTCACGATCTGATGAGACTGCAAAGAGTCTCTTTACATTGGCAGAACGTTCTGAACACGGCACCTAATTTGTTACATTACCTCGACCTTTCACAGTACAACCGCAAGATTACAGATGACGTTCTGGTTAATCGGATATGCCCCTTCACTGGAGCCAGACCTCGCTTCGTCGATCTCAGCAACTGCTTCCACGTCACGGACGAGGGGTTTAGCGCTTTGGTAAACATGTGTGGCACCAATGTTCAAGGCTGGCGCATGAAGAGCGTTTGGGATGTCACGGCCCCGGCGATACTCGAGATGGCCAACAAGGCTCGTGGACTCAAAGAAGTTGACCTGAGTAATTGCCGCAAAGTTAGTGACACGTTGCTAGCAAGGATCGTGGGCTGGGTGGTGCAAGCCCAATCTCAAATACCGAGCCAACGCAACAAATTGAATGCACAGCGCCCTGTTCTGAATACGAAGCTGAACACTCCGGTACAACAACCGGCCCCTGGCACAGTGATTGGCTGTCCGCAGTTGGCTTCTATCACTCTGAGTTATTGCAAACACATAACCGATCGGACCATGGCGCATATTGCAACGCACGCCAGTCAGCGGATAGAGTCTATGGATCTTACTCGATGTACGACTATTACTGATGCCGGTTTTCAATTCTGGGGAAA
Organism: Exophiala xenobiotica; assembly: GCF_000835505.1. Taxonomy (NCBI): domain Eukaryota; kingdom Fungi; phylum Ascomycota; class Eurotiomycetes; order Chaetothyriales; family Herpotrichiellaceae; genus Exophiala; species Exophiala xenobiotica. The sequence goes on from NW_013562491.1 coordinate 3,455,133, forward strand.
CGTCAAATTCGAACGGTTGAAGAGGCTTTGTTTGGCAGACTGTACATATCTGAGCGATCAGAGCATTGTATGGCTTGTCAACGGAGCCGGCAGTGGATTGAGACAGCTCGACCTTGTAAGTCTGGGATAGTCGAGTAGGATGCCGAGAATGTATACTAACATGCTTCTAGTCTTTCTGTTGCGCTCTATCCGACACTGCGACAGAGGTTCTGGCTCTCGGCTGTCCAAACCTAACCCATCTCAACCTATCGTTTTGTGGCAGTGCCGTATCGGATCCAAGTCTAAGATCTATAGGTCTGCACTTGGCAGCTTTGAAAGAGCTTGCCGTCCGAGGGTGCGTCCGTGTTACTGGGCTTGGTGTACAGAGCGTTGTCGAAGGATGTCAAAAACTCCGACTACTCGACGTGAGTCAGTGCAAGAATCTCCAGCCGTGGCTCGTTTCAGGCGGCGTTGAACGATGGCGAGCTACAGGCCGAGACCTGCAATTTGTGGTTGTCAGCTCCGGGACGAAGTTGGTGCGGTGATGACACCTTGCCAAAGTCCATGTTTGTCTGTGGACCTGTGCTTTCACTCGACCAGGCAGATATATACGAGTGAAATGGAAATAAGGGGTGGGTTCTGGAAATATTGTATGTGATCTATGGAGATCAGGAAGATACCCCATTTTGAGATGAATGTCAGTTTTGAAGAACGCAATGAATTCACAAAGCATTCGGTCTGCGACAGTGTGTTCTTTTACTCATTTTGATTCCCTACGAGGTCAAACCAAGGCTCCCGTTTCCATGAAAGAGTGATGTCTTTCTCGCCCTGTCGATGAGTGAAATCCCCTGACGTCATTCCTTAGATATTTCCCTCTCAATGTAACTCGGTCCTTTTTGGTCGAGGATTATCGTGGTTTTTCTGTTTGAACCCTTCGGCAGCCTCCGATGTGAACAGAATTTTCTGTACAGTGAGTTTTGCAAGCATTCTACAACTTGGTCCCACTCCTGTAGATAAGTACTGGTAGGCCCAGTATCCCGGTCGACGGTCTGAGTATCTGCCATTTGGGCTAGCTGGAGAAGAACAATACCGGAGAGTATATTTTTGTGCTATCAGGGCCAGATTCTCAGTGACTAATTAACGGCTTTCTTTGTCAACCCTTTGCTGGCCTCCAGGTCTTCTAACTACCTTGAGGTAGATTGAAAGAGTGTGAAATCGAACGCCATCCGTCACAAGCCAGCATTGGTCCTGGGATCGACCAGCGATTACTATAGTAAAGAGAAGGAAGAGTGAGACGACTACCTGGTAAGGTGGTGCCAGTCACCTGCAAGCAAAGATGTGCAAAGGACCGATGCACGAGTTCCTTCAAGCCGTGCCCAAATGCGAACATCATATCCATGTTGAAGGTCAGTCTACTCACCTTGATCCTCCGTATTCCCACGTCCGAATTCGACGACTTCCTTCACTCGAGAGTCGTTTCTTGTCTAGACCCTGGACAGTAGAATGGAACACACGGGCTATCTTGCTCGGTTCGACCTCGAGTTCTACAAGAAGCACGTACGAATGCCTTCACTCTACCTCCTCCTCCATGCTCTAGACTCATCACCTACACCTACACCTACACCTCCCCATCTATACACACGAACTGACACACAAACCCCCAACGCTCAGGCTCCCTCGAACCCTCCCTCCTCTTTACCCTCGCCCGCCGCAACTCCATCAACCTACCCTCTCCATCCGACGACCCGGCCTTTTCATCCGTGTCATCCCTCCTAGCCCGCTACCGCCGCTTCACATCCCTCGACGACTTCCTGCACTACTACTTCATCGGCATGTCCGTGCTGGTCACTTCGGACGACTTCGAATCCCTAGCCTACGCATACTTCACGCGCGCCGCGGCCGACGGCGTCGTGCACGCCGAACTTTTCTTCGACCCGCAGGCTCACACGTCTCGAGGCGTCGCTTACTCCACCGTCCTCGCCGGCTTCACTGCCGCCCAGGCCCGCGCCAATGCCGACCTGGGCATCACATCCGAACTCATCGTGTGCATATTACGCCACCTGCCCCCCTCCGACGGCGAGGCCATGTACCGCGCCGCGCTGCCGGACCTTTTGTCCGGCAGAGTCCGGGGCCTCGGCCTGAGCAGCACGGAAAAGGGCAACCCTCCCCATCTCTTCAAGGAGACATATCTCGACGCCGAAACCCGCGGCATAAACCGCACCGCGCATGCCGGCGAGGAAGCCGGCGTCGACTACATGGCCGAAGCCCTCACGGAACTCCACATCCAGCGCGTCGACCACGGCATCAAACTCACCGAAGATCCCGCGGTCATGGCCGAGTTTGTGGCCCAAAACATAATGGTGACCATGTGTCCTCTATCGAACGTCGAGTTGTGCTGCGTCAAGAACGTCGGTGACTTGCCGATCAGAAAGTATCTCGACCAAGGCGTGCGCTTTAGCATCAATAGTGACGATCCCGCGTATTTTGGTGGCTATATTCTCGACAATTACTGCGCCGTGCAGGATCACTTTGGCCTGACAAAGGATGAATGGGAGAAGATCGCGAGGAATAGTATACAGGGGAGTTGGTGTGGAGAGGAAAGGAAGCGCGAGATGGGCAAGATGTTGGACGCGGTGATGGAGAGGTTTAGAACCTAGATCAATGGCTTGACCGTGAAGGGTCTGATATATTTTCGTAGATCAAGACACGCATACGGCATACAAATCATATATAGTCAGCTCTGAAGCAGGGAAAAGGGACGGCTATGCTGTCAGGTCATGAGGTACGAAAGACCGAGTCAAAGTTTCTGTTAAAGGGGGTTAGACTACTGCAAGGCTGAGTTTCCATTCCATCGTTCCCAGCACAAGGAATTGGACACATGGATACAGGAATGGCTTCGTCATCAATCCACCAATCATCGTGTCAGCTGGAGTTATTTTTGGGTATCAACATGAGCATAGATCGTCAGCCTGTCAATTTGTATCTTCATCTTGTGTCGGCTAGCTTGAACTGCGTGAAGCACGCATCAAACAGGCTACTCGGTGAGTGTTCGTGAGCAAGAAATAATATTGCTGAGAGACTAATAATATTGCTGAGAGACTAATGTTAACTTGGGTATCGATCCACAGCCTGATGCAGATGCCTTAGGACTCGCTCGATGTCTTGTTTTTGCGCCTATAGCTTTTGCCCAATCCAACACCCTTCGCTCGTGCGTCAATAACAGCCTCAATGCATTGTCCAACACCCTCGAGGTCACCCATGAGCCCAACGTGTCCTCGATCACTTTCAACTCGACCTCCCTTGACGCATCGGTAGCCTTCAGGTAGCTGGGCAGCACTGGCAAGCACCACACCATCTCCTGCGGCAAATGCCAGATCATCGAATACGTCGGCATATTTGATCGCTTCCTCATCTGCAACTCTGGCTCCATAGACAGTCGGCACTGTCTTTCCGAACATGTATGCATGAGGTGGGTACAGATTCTGCTCTTGATGGCTTGGTTTAAACACCAGCTGCTTTTTGAACTCCAAAGTCTCGGCAAGAGTGCGGCGAAGATATTCTGCTGCCAGGGGTTTAGGTATCGTGCTCGTTGTTGCAACAGTAGGGCGATGCTGAGACTGCTTCATGGTAGGCCCTACCACCTCGTCCGTACCTTCACCTTCTACAATCCGACTGGCCTCTGCGGCTTTGTCAGCGACCTGCTGAGTAGCCGCTTCCGCCCTTTGTGAAGGTTCTGGAGGCCGCGGATTCTGCCCTCCAAACCAAGAACTGCGTTTGTTAGACGAGATATTATCTGAGATGACATCCATAATGCTCTTTCGCCGCTCTGAACTGTTTTGATTCCTCAGACTTGGATGCAAAGGTGGATTAATGCACGGAGACAGGTGGTATTCATCCCACACCTGAGCGTCAAAAAAATCCAAGTCATATCTCTTGTTGGTGTGCTTTTGAATGAAACACCGGCCGCTTTCGGGCAAGAGAGCAAAGCTCGTTCGGAGTGTAAAGTTGACTTGAGCAGTGAGTACTCTCGAACTGAGTAGCACGTCATCACCATTGCGCAGAGGCCCAAGGATGTTGACGCAGTGTTGTGGAACCCCAGCATAGATGACTCCAGCGAACAGCTCTGGTCGTTGATTAACTGCATATCGAGTAATCAGACCTCCCAAACTGTGCGCAAGCACCGTTGCTCCTCGCTTCTCTGGAGGAGTCTCCGGGTGGTTGCATTCCAGTGATTCCAGAAACCTAATGAGCTTCTCGCTTAGGAGACGCGGGCTCAGTCTCCAATCATATCCCCATTCATGAACCCTCAGCTTGCTTTCACGCGCATTCGGACACTTTCTCATGTGCTTGAGTAATCTCCGGCAAATATCGATTGGACCAATGTGTGACAAAATGCCGGAAGGGATGATGGTTTCTTCCATCCGTTCTTCATCTTCTCTCGTCAGACCGACCTCGAGGTCGACCCGACGAAGATTTAGCCCAACCTTCACGGGTACCCAAAGCTGACGATGAGGTGGTTGAGCTGACCTGAGGATTGAGCCACGGTAGCCGCCTAGCACAACGACATCATCCGTCAATTTTGACAATGCGTGCGACAAGCGTGGATGAGCTCGTTGCTGTGGGGTTTCTATTTCAATCCCTTTCCTAGAATTTCGCATCTTCTTGATCGACGTATAGTGGTAGTCCTGGTTTCCTGTTTTATCGGTGGCAGGAGCAAGAGTCTCGGTAATTTGCGGATTTGCAGAACTGTTTTCTGGCGATACCCGGCGCTTCGGTGATGGCCTAATCATCGGGAGTTTGGGAAACCGCAGTGTCGAATTCTGGAAACTGTCTGTGATCGCTTTAAATCGGGAATTGGCCATGTCCGTGACTTCAGCAAAGGCACTTGTATCGTCGAAGGCAGAAACTCCAGACACCCTTCTTCCTATGTACAAGGAGCTTTCGGAGTTTGAACGAGGTCGACTTTTGGTTGATGCTGGGCTGACTGGCGATAAGAGTGACTCGACGTTCCCATCGAGGCCATAGTAAGGCCTGACCATAGTTGCATGAGTTTGAGACTGTGTTGATTGGGTGTCGGGGTTGGACATCTTGCGCAATCTCGGATAATTCTGAAAGGAGAACTTAGATGATGTAGAGATGTTTGGAGGAGTGATTTGTGGTCGGATTGGGGTTGAAGAGCCTGAATGGCCTGCACTTCTGATACTGGAAGATATGAGTGACATGGAGCTGAAGTTGAAAGGGGGTGACGGAAGATCCGGCATGAACTTCTTCAAACTGGAGATGAGAGCTGTCGGACCGCTCGAAGCTCTGCGTCTTCCTTCTTGCCCAACCGCTTGTAACAAGTTCTTCGTAACTGAGAGTCTGTTCGATTGTGGTATGCCGACGTTGTGTTTTTCAGCAGCTCGTGGTTGCGTTGCGTGATAAGAATGCTCATTGATGGGCGGCGATCGTTGATTCTCGCTAGACCTCGGGATTTGATTTGCATTTACCTGGCTCGCGACTTTTACTGTTTGTATGCTTTCAAGTGAATCTTGAGGCTTCTCATCTCCAATGCCAGAAGGTGTGCGATCCTCTGAGGTTACTGCATCATGTACAGGTGGTACAACAGCTGGCGACTCGTCCACCGCCGGAAGTCTCTTCCCCTTCTCGTTCAGTCGCGATGGCGTCAAGCCCGCAGTGGGTGTCTGTGATCGTGAGGCTTGCTGATCGTCGCTCTCGTAGGGTTCTTCCTCCAGGATCATAACATTCTGAGAATCGTCCAGTGACAAATCCATAGCTTGGGCCTTTTCAGCGGCTGGGGTACCAGGGGATCTCAAGTGAGTCTGGACTCGGCTTATACTGACTCCAATCATACCATCGTCGTACAGCCCGTCGGTGTCCAGTTTTGGCAGGTCTGACTGCTTGCCTGACGGCGAGCCTTTATTGAGAGAGCTTTCGTTGTTGTCCAGTTCCGACCACCACCCTACGTCGTGGTCTTGATCGAAAGTCTGGTCGATCGTCCCGGGAGCACTGGCTGACTCCATTGTGAATCGGCGAATTCATGTAAGAACGGGCGAAGGAGAATACGACCTGATTCAGAAACGGGAAAACAGCCGAATCTGGTACGCATGAGGCCAAGGTAGAGCTGCGGGGGCGAGAGGGAGCTGAGGTTTGGTGCTTATGGGTTGGATCGTAGCAATAAAGGTGGAGATCTGACAGGTTGTTATGATGCGGCTTGTGCTGACAGAGACCCTACCGGAGAAGGTGCCGATGCAGGGTAAGGATAGCCAATGACTCTGATCTATGATATGGTTCGACTTGACGTTCAGGATAAGGACTGGGAATATAACGATAATGGGTAAAGAATACGAAGAGAAGGACAAGATCTGATGCAGAAGACAGATTTGATACTGACTCCGGCAGCCGCGGATGATCTACTGACGGGAAGGAACCTCGAAGAACTTGTGCACAGCCACTTTTGGCCGAGCAACGGCATCCGTGCCGCAAAAGAATGATTTCCACTTCCTATCCTATCACTACCTTCACCATGTATGACAGACTGTAAGATGTCTATTGGGCTGCAAGAAAAGCAAGGTAGCCGTCAAAGTCTGGGGTAGTACGAACAGAATACGAGCATTCCTCGGCTGGCTCTGTAGTGGTCTTCCATCATCCATGACTAGGCCAAGCTTTTGCCAAGACTCAGCCTAATGAGCCTAACGAGCCTAAATTAGGGCGGTCACATGACTAATTCCATGACTAAGCCCCGTCCAGACTGTGAGGTATTTTTTGTAAAGGTTAATAAATGCCCCCCTAATTAAACTCGCTTATTCTGCATCTTCGGCAATCTCGTCAGAGGGAGAGGGACGAGAAGTGTTGCAAGTCAAGCACAAAACAACATCGCAATGAACAACACGAAAGGTAATATGGAGAAATCCCCATTGCCAGTTCCTGACCGTCAAGCCCGGTGAACCCATGTCCATCAAATTCCTACTATGACGACATGGCACATGCAAGCCTTTGCAAGCCTTACGCGTCGCGGTGCCCAGTTCATTAGGTAGTATCCCTACCTACCTCGCTAGGTATTTCGTCTTCTGCTTTGATTACATCTCAAGCTCTAGATATCACTGCTGTGCATCGTCGATATACTCGATCACCGATGGAGAATAAGGCTCTGGAACATGGACGATCCAAAAACCAATAACGACAATTCAGACAACGATGCTTTCGGCCGTGGTCCCAACCATCCAGCGAATGTGCCCGCTCCAAACGGAATCATCAATATTCCAAGGCCTGAGCAAGCCAAACAATACATCCACGAGGACGAGGAAGACGCAATCACAGACTACAATGTAAGTTTGCGACGTCCAGTACGTGCTCTACTTCCGAGGGGTGGCGCATCCACTGTTGTTGCTGGCCTGACACATGTACCTCTGCAGGCTCCTATCAGTTGGTGGATTCTATCGACTTTGTTCCCGCTCATTGCAGGAACGTTCGGACCATTGGCCTCTGCTTTCAACATTTGCGCTCTTGCAATCCCCTGGAGGACGACGGTGGACTCAAATTCCACAGAATCCGAGGGCACCCATATTCAAGATCCAGCATCATTTCTGGCGGTCAACGCTGTCAGCCTTGCTATTGCTCTGATTTCCAATCTCGTCCTTCTAGCCCAGATCACTGATCGGCTTTCTCACCACCGAGCCTCCCCAATCACGATTGCTGGTTGGTATGCCAGCTCAATGCTTCTGCTAGGCTTAGTCGCAGCCACGCCGGACCAGCTACCACTACCCAACAACACTTCGGCAACCTATTCTCAAGCTTTCTACTATGCCATATTTGCATGCATCTTGTATTTCATCCTGGCATCTCTGCTGCTCACGACTTCCCTCAGCTTGCACTTCCACGCTCCGTCATTCAGCCGATCGTTCAAGTTGACAATGTCCCAGCGATCGCTGATGTTGCAAACAATGCTTTTCTTGGGCTACCTTCTTGCGGCAGGTGCCGTCTACTCCCGCATCGAAGGCTGGGACTATCTTGATGCCGTATATTTTGTCAACGTCACTCTCTTCACGATCGGGCTTGGGGACTACCACCCGCTCACTCATTTGGGGAGATCATTGTTCTTCCCAATGGCCATTGGCGGTATCCTCTTTGTTGGTCTGATGATTGCCTCTATCCGCACTCTTGTACTTGAAGCCGGTTCTCGCAAAATCTCAACTCGTATGGTGGAGAAGGCGCGCCACAAAGCCCTAAAATCAGGAAACCCAAAGGAAGGCAAGATAAAGCTGCGAGGTATTCAAACCCGACAACTCGACGCAGACCCTTCGGTGGCGGAGCTCGATCGCAGGAAACAGGAATTCGAGATCATGCGCGATGTCCAAAAGCAAGCTGCCCACGATAACAGAATGATTGCGCTGGCAATCTCTGGTTCGGCCTTTGTAATTTTATGGTTCGTTGGCGCTGTCGTCTTCTGGCAGGCCGAAGAAGCCACAGGGGGCGAAGACTGGTCATACTTTGAGGCTCTGTACTTCACCTATGTGGCTCTCTTGACAATCGGGTACGGCGAATTCTACCCCCAGACAAATTCAGGCAAACCAGCCTTTGTCTTCTGGTCATTGATAGCTCTCCCAACACTCACAGTCCTGATCGGTGCTGTCGGAGATACGGTTTCTGATCTTGTAGCGTCGACAACATTATGGCTGAGTCAGCACGCTCCGGAGAGCCTAAAACTCTTCCGACAGGCGAAGGCAACAGCACGGAAGAAGCGCAATCGCGAAGGTGCTTTTCAAACAGCCAAGCCTCCTGGATTCATGGACGACGAGTCCGCAGCCGAATGGGATTTCGAGGACCAAAACATCGCTAAAGCCATCCAAGCCTTGGGTGGTCGACAACAAGACAACACCCACCCAGGGACCAAGCCGGAAGACGAAAAGGAGGCACAAGCATTGCTGTCTGCGTATCGTCTTCACATTCTCCTACGTGAAATGCAGAACGTTGTGCAACATCTGGATGCGCAGCCTCCTCGAAAGTATACATTCGAGGAGTGGACGTGGTTCCTGAAGCTGATCTATGAAGACGAGTCGGACCCACCAGGGCATCGACTACCGTGGGACCGTGATGTGGATGTTGCAGCTCCGCTGAGAGAAAGAGACGGTCAGAAGTGGAGCTGGCTCGGGCAAGAAAGCCCGCTCATGAGCATGGAGGACGAGCCTAAATGGGTTCTGGCCCGGTTACTGGAAGTCGCGCGAAGGAGGAGTAAAAAGAGGGGAGACTTCTGGTTGCAAATCTGGAGAGAGCAAAGGGAAAGAGGTGCTTCGGATGATGATTACTAGGACTATGTTCAAAAAGAGAAGCACGACTTCTCTCCATCCAAAGGGTCCAATTTCAGATCTTCGCGCATCAAACCCGCATTTCTCAAAATCGGTGTGACCCAGCGAAACCTTCACCAGCGTTTCCTTTATCGCCGCTCAAGATCATAAAGCCACAAGCCTCGCTACAGTCATCCTCATCCTCGCCTTGCTCATATTACTCTCGTGGCACGGGGTTGTCAAAGGCACTGTCCCGATTCCTCGGCTTGATAAAGATATGCTATTGAAGCGAGCAATCTCATGACCTATCACGGTATTCAATGACAGAGCGTTACTCCTCCTACACTAGCACCATGGCAGAGCTGGTTCATCAACAGTCAAACACCCAAGCTGATGAGTCTGCGTGTGAGTCAGTACATGACGCAGCAAGACGAACAACGGCACCCTGTCATACCCGATGGCCTATATATTCCACTTCAGAGCCATAACCCTTCCAGATGCAGTCGGCTCTTCTCTTCATCGTCCGGCCCAGTCGCCGGAAACTACGAACACTATAATCAAAAATGCCGAAAGACATTCCCCGCCTGCAATGGTTTGGTGGCGACACCCGCTCCAGCGTCTGGCTCGGCTTTGCGCAGTTACTGATGCCGAAGGAGTACGACCGTGTCGAAGCCATTCGTAGACACAGACGTGAGCTGAAAATGAAGGCCCGGATCGGAGCTGAAGCTGCAGCGGCGAAAGCAATTGCGCCTGGCGATGCCGGGGATGATCAGGCACGCAGTGCTGTGGGTGAGCAGACGAGAGACACCGGCCCAGAACCCTTTCGCTCGTTGACGCAGGAGACACAGCACGCCGAGCGGGAGCTGAACCTGAACTTGAATCAAACGAATCCCCAGCAGCGAATACGGGCGATGGTCCAGCAGGTAAGTACACCTGATGCAGCCAGGGCCCTGTCTGTAACAAGGTCTCCAGCCAGCAAAAGCCGTCGACAAAGCTCAAGGTGAGAGACCCACCTCAGTCGCGCATCGAATCAGAGGGAACACAGGAGAACCAGGCTGAAACACATGCGTCGCAGTGACAAACTGAATGGCATGTAGAGTCTAAGTCAGACTGCCGACGTGCTGGTGCCAATGGAAGAGACCAGAGGACAACCCCCTTCTTTGTCGGAGCGAGGCTGGGTTTGGCAGTTCAGGAGCTGAAATGAGAATGGAGGGACCGAGACAGTTTCTATTCCAACTCCTTTCACAGCAGATCCTGGCTAATGCACGCTTATCACACCTGTCCTATGAAAGCGAAAAGTGTCGGCCATCGACGCTGGATCAAAATATCAACGCGATTTGGCCTGATCCTCTCTTTGAGAGCAATGCAAAATAGCTGGGTGCCTCTCGAATCTTCATCGCATCTTGCTTTCAGAATTCTCATGCTCTCGCTCCATCGTGCCTGTTCTTGACTGAAGTGATATGCGCAAGTCTGGCGTGCAAAAGGATCTCTCTCTTCTAGGTCCACGCAAAACAGCCGGGATCAAGCGCCAGGAGGCATCGTTCTCTTCTCACAATGGCACTTTAGTATGTCGTTGTTCCAGCGTGTCCTTCTAACTACCTAGGTAGGCTTTTGGTTAACACGGAGATGTCACTGTTCAAGCCTGAAGACACCAGCAAAGGAAGCGCAACGGTATACTCGGGCCAGAGTCATGTTCAATTCAATTCCATATTTGCGTCTTATCGACTAGAAGGTAATGCATGCACAGGCCTCACTTCTGCTGGGTGAACATGATATCACCAAGCTGTTGATACGCAAGTATCGTAGTCTTGTCACAGCTAACACCCTTCGACTCAACCTCAGCATGGCATCCAGCCACCTTCTCCTTCCCGCTCCATGGCACTTTGACTTTGTTTTCCCGAGTAGACCCGAGAGCTTCCACATGTCATCCTTCTCCACAAGATTTTGAGGTCTAATCAAGATGACGACTGTCGCAAGCCACGGAAGCCACTATGCCTTGGGCACTCTCACTGCGACACATGTCCAAAGCCTTTCCATTACAGTAGTGGGGCGTCCACGGTGCCATGCATGCCGTTAGAAATGCACACATCCACTCTGGGTGTCATAAAATAGTCGTGTGTTGCGCGTAACAGCGCAAATATCTTTGTGCACGTCACACCCGTGGTCGTTTCGCCTCAGGACCGAGGGCCGCACGCTCCTCACGTATGCGGATTGCCTCGGTCCCATCGTCGATCAACGTCTCCTTGAACCAGGGATGTTTGAGTGCCTCTTTTGCCGTGATTCTTTGTTTCGGATCGTACACAAAGATCTTCCTTAGTAGATCGAGTAGCTGCTTGTTGAAGGGAGTATTTGCAGGTATAAACTCCTGTAGAAGACGTCAGTATTTGTCAGACAAAAGGCTGGAAGGAAGCTCACATGTAAGTGCTTCATTGCTTTCACATATTTCCGTGACGCTTTAGAAGTCTCTTGACTGGGGTATTCAAGTTTTCCTCGCGTGAAGAACTTGGATGCAGAATTGGCATTAGCGCCACGGCCTCCAGAGCAGACTTGTTTGACGACTTTTGGGTCGATCTTCCCGTTACAAACCACCTCCATCATGGCTAGATGTTCGAGATTATCGTGGGTTTGGAACAGGGCGTCCCCGGTAAAGAACTCGACGATGATGCATCCTATGCTCCAAATATCACAAGGGAAGCTCCAGCCGAGTTGTAGGATGATCTCCGGGGCCCGATAATGCCTCGTCGATACCACTGAAGAGTGGTATTCATCATCAAAAGTGGCTGAACCAAAGTCTATCAGTCGAATCTCGCTGTCCAGAAGCACCCTCCGTTGTCTGGCAGTTCTCGATGTTGTGTGCGATGACGACGGTATCGTCCGATTGTAGGTGAACGTCTGGTACGCATTGTGGACGAGCAGAATATTCTCCGGCTTGAGATCTGTGTGAATCAGATTCAGATCGTGCAGAACTAGACAGAGTTAGCATTTGTTTGGAATTGCGGAATTTGGGAGATTTGGAGACATACAGGCTACGCTGGTGAACAGTTGTCGAGCAAAGCTCTGGATCTGAGAACTGGGAAAAGGCACGAAACCGTTGCCTTTGAGGAAATCAAAGACACTTTGTCCCAATAGATCTGTGACAATGCATATGTGATTCCGGAAGTCGAATGAGTCACGGAGGTGGATGCATTTGTTTCTGTTGGTCTTGTCGTTCAGTGCCAGCGTTGACAGCACACGCAGCTCAATTCGTGAGGCGTCACGATATTTCTGGACCGATCTGATAATTTTGACGGCACATTTTGTCTTCTTTTTCTTGTCGAATGCCTCCACAACTTTTCCAAACGTGCCCTGACCAAGAAGTTTAACAATGTCGTCTGCAAGACCAGTCAGTAATCGAATCCCAGCCTAGCATAAGGGAAAATTTACATCGATCAGTCAATTGAGTGTTGGCAGTCACCATGTAGTGACCATCGTCGTCATCCACCTTCTGGTGCTTGTGCAAAGTCTGATACCTGTCAGCATGATATCAAAATCGAATGTGGACTGGAGGACTTACATCGCGTATGACGGGAACGTGGACATCCGGAGCCTTTCGCAAGGGCTTGGGAGGCGGTATGTAGTCTTCAAAAGCGTCTGTAGTCTCCTGTTGCTTTCTTTTCGCTTGTGCTCTCGTCTCTTTCTGCGGCTGCGCTCTTTTTCTTTTTTGTCCTGTCCTCACATCTTCATAGCTGGTGCTGGCAGGATTGCTGCCATACGATTCGAGCGAGGTCGGTGCCGTTACGGTTTGTAGGGAGGTCGTACGATCACCTGAATGGTATGAAGCTGACGACGATGAGCCACCAAATTTTGCAGGATGTGTCGAATATGTTGGGCTATCTGTGTACTCGATCTCGTAGCCCTGGTCCACTTTTCTTTTCCGACCATTTTGTCCGTATGCAGATGCATCAGGTTGCTGCTGTCGACTGGGGGCGTTGCCCGCGCGTTCAGGTTCAGGAGAATCATCATCAATGACAATTATTTCTTTGGGAACGCCATTTTTGTAGAAATCATTCCAGTCGGGTTGTTTTCGCTGCTGGTTGTCGGGCAAAGCCGAAGCAGCCTGGGAAGGAGCCATAGACGAGACGTTTGAAGGCTGCCTGTACGAGGCAGGAGATGGTAGAGGTCGCGGATACTGTGCAGCAGTCGGGTAGGAATGATAAGTCGTCGTCAGTCGCTGTGGTGCAGGCAAAGTAGTAGTTGCGGGGTATGTTCTGGTCGAAGGTGAATAAGGGTTTTGATGAGGATAACCATAGTGAGCAGGGACGAGAGTCGTTGCTATCGTGGAAGGAGTCGACATGTTCAGGTCTTGCAAGTCTTGAGGGTGGTGGAGACTGTCCGACAACGCAGGTGTTGTGGATTCGCGCCACAAAGCGCAGTCTGCAACATGCGAGTGCAAAATAGAGCAGAATTCTCGATGAAAGCGTTCAAAGTTGGGATCCGACGGTCGGAATCGATGAGGACGATGGAGAAGGTGTTATCGAAACAGTAGCTGGGGTCTGTAGGCTGTGATCGGGTGGTGGTGGGAGGCAGAGAGGTGAGGCAGTTAAAACATGAACGGAGACCCGACAAGGAGGACAAGCCTCTATTGGACCAGATCCACACTCATGTTCTTGTTGTGGATGACAACTGGAGGGACTGAGGACGACAGAATGGACCACAACAACAAAAGAATAGACTTGTCGTGGGCAAAATGGGAGAAGACTTGGATCGGTTGACGTCGAGGGTGCGAAGTTCTTGACTTGAGAGATCGGAGCGAGTAACAAGCGAGTAGAGGAGCCACCCAGCATCAGGAGCCGTGGGCTCTTTGGGCTTAAAGCCGCCGCCGTGTCGACAACTCTTTTGCGCAACTCGTCTGGGCTTCGTATCACCCGAAAACCCTCTCTCTTACAAGTACATGGCCTCTTTCGCTTTTCTTAGGAACGGAAAAATAAATGGCTCGACTCTTTTGTCCACTGTTATTGACCTTTTTACTTCAGTACCTACCTTACGTTCGGTTTCTCAGGCCTCCCTGACGGAAACCGCACCAAGTCCTGCAGTGGTCGCGCAGTGTCAACTGCCACCCACTCCGCAGGCGCACGCCATAGGCAGGATCCGCGCCTCCTCGAATCGCTGACGTTCTTCTCCGCGACAATTTCTGCGCCTCGACGCCGCCGGTTAATTGGTCTGCTTTTTATGACGCCAATTGTCAGACGAGGGACTGACGCCAGCACATTTCATGGAGACTATCATCACCCCATAACGCATGGCCTGAATATACGAAGTATTGAATGGTGGGAGAATATTCCAGACTGTCCTTTCTACGTACGTCTGTCCTGCACAATTTGGCACGTAGGAGTCGAATTGAAGAAATCCGCCACCACAACCCGTGAGTTTCGTGTTATCCTCCCTTCTGCTTGACGACGCGATCACGACATTGGAGACGAGCGACCCCGATGACCCGAATGCCGGAAGGACCAACCGCTCTCCACCAAGTCCCCCGGAAGGTACGGATATAAGGTAGTCAATGTTCAATGCAATGAATTTGTTTATCAAGTCTACTCGACCGTGTCAGCCTGGAACTGTATCGAAAACGATTCTTTGAGATATCAATCATATCCCCTGCCTCTCGCCCCGTTCAGAATGCCTCCCACGGCAAGGCCGCTGTCCCAGTAATCTGAAATCTTGCATCTTTTTTGTTGGCTTGTTATCTTACAGTGGCTGTGTCCTCACCGGCCTTGACCTGACCAGCCCCACGTCCTTGCTATATCACTACCATTGCAGTAAAAATTTGGTAATGCACATGAAGAATCATTGCTCCGGTAAACTTTGCCCTCGCACATAAGATCTCGAGGCTCGCCCGTCCCCTTCCAGAACAAGGAAAACATCTCGTGCTTGGATCTTGGCATCCTGATCCTCGTCCCACTGACCAAAATGCTTCTCTTTTGGAACTGCTCGTGCGCGATCAGGACCAGGGGTGCCGGCTACAGAAGTAGTGGTAGATGCCGCAGGCTTACCCGGCGTCACCGCAGGGCTTCCTCCACCACCCTTCATCCAGTCGTAGGTTCTCTGCTTCTTGCTTCCGAAGCGATTTCCAAGAAGACCAGAAAATGCCATACGTGCTGCTTCGTTGGCCGACTTGTGCTGCTGTTGTTCGGAGAATTTCGAGTCGGCTAATTTCCTTTCTTTCTTCGTGGTCTTCTTGTCTGACTCCATAGCGGCGGCAGCGGCGGCCTCTGCTGCAGCATCCACAGCGGGTGTGCCAATGGCTCCATCTACATTTGATGCTGCTCGCCGCTTTGCTCGTTTTTGCCGTCGAGCTTCTTCACCACTCCGTTCTGCAAGAGATATCTTGTCCAGAGTCTCCACCATGAGTGCAGGAGAAGGCACCTGATCGCCGAAAAATGATGGCTCGCTGTTAGCCTGTGAATGTGTGCCTGCAATTGGTTAGCCACGATGTGCGATGCGAGACTGCGATACTCACGCTTCAAACTGGCACTGCCGGCCGGACTTGACACGCCTTCAGGCCCGTCAGTCGCCGGCTTGACCGTAGCTGCTATGTCTTGCCATTCATCAGGAACCTTGCCCTTGGAATGCTGCCGTCTTTCCTGCGCCAATCGGGCGGATGCGTTGACGAGGCCAGTCATTCTCGCTTTTGTAGCCAAGCTTATGACTTTCATGATATCGGACAGACGTTCACCCTTGGCTCCTGTATCCAGAATGGCTTGGCCTTTGTCGATGATACGAGAAGCGCCCTCGAGGCCATTTACTCGTACGGTTGGTGGAGGTGCATGTTTTTGCGTATTCACCAAGACGCCAGATTGGGGATCGACCAGATGTTCGGTGATGCTGATGCTCCTTATCTTGTCATTCAACGTGCCGCCCAGCAAAAACATGTCCCAAAGCGGATGTTGACTATGTCGTGAAGCCTCCCAGTCCGCGCGTGCCTCTTCTCTCTGTTTGATCTCCTCTGCAGAAGCCTGATATGCCTGGGTCTGGTTCTGCCCTCCGTTCTGTATTTGTTGCGTTCCGACTCCCCCGGCGCCGGAATCCGTTCCATTGAAGCCGTTGATGTGATACTGGAATCCTGGGCCTTGTGACTGAGATGGCGGTCGTGGTGTGGACGTTCCGTAATAGTCCGTCCTTACCAGCATTCTAGCCTCCTCTTCGATGTTAATACCCGTACCCGACAAAATGTCTTCATAGTTCCGATCTTCTGCCTTATCGCTCGGTCTTTGTGGAGGAGGCATCAGCCCTTGTCGCGGATTTGAAGGAGTAGTCCCATTCATCTGAACATTCCCACCTGGAGTCGTCGGCTGTGCGGAAGGCGTAGGAGGATAACTTTGCGGAGAGAAGGGAGACTGCGCGTCGGGGGACAGTCGAGGCCGCTTTGCCGCTGGCGGCTGATTGTACGCTTGGGGGGAGAATTGCTGAGGTGAAGGTGAAGAGTAACTCATGCCCATCTGCGGGGACTGAGGCCCGAGAGGACTAGGTCTGCCATTTGCTGCTGCGAAGTCGCGTGGAAACTGAGTCTGAGTCTGAGGGAGAGGTGGCCGCGTAGGCGGCATTTGCGACTGAGCCATGGTGTTCGAGGTTGTGTCGTGTTAGTCGTCTCGCGAAGGAGGATTCCACCACTGCGTTTGCCTTGCTCTTCGCTTTCCGAGTGAGCGCAGTATCACGCTCGACCCCCTCCTTGTTTCTAGCATGCCTGTTCAGGTTCTGTCGACATCCAGGAGGAACGAATGAAGTGTTGGGTGTCGCATGGGTGATTAAATTTACAGGTCGCTGCAATGTTGGATGTGATGGTTGACCCAAAATCATGACAAGGGCAGCGCAGGCGACCGTTCATCATTCGAGCCGCTACACGTGACCTTGCTAGCCGAAAACCCAAGGTCATTTAAAGTCACCTTCACCCAACCTTCACCCGTCGAGCCGTCTCGCCATACTTTCACTGTCCGATCACCTTGCAGTCGCATTTTACTGCAGTTGTCTCCCGATTTCCACTGTTCTATCATGATCTCTCGAAGCGACATGACTCCAACAGGCTATAGCCGGCTTCTACTGTAGCGCATTCGGCACGATTACCCAGGGTCTTGACCTCTCCGCCCGTGCTGTTGATGCTCTATTCGACCCTTTGAACACCTTCCGTTACACTGTACACCATGGCTGCGAAGAGAAAGGCTGCTGCGATGGCTTCGGCCGGAGATGAAGAGCCGGTTGATCCTTCAGATGAACTCATCTTCATTGGTCTTGGTGGATGTCAAGAGGTTGGACGATCATGCCACATTCTCCAATACAAGGGCAAAACGGTTATGGTGAGAACAAAATGAGGCTTGCGTTCAGGTCCATGCTGATTAGAATGTAGCTCGACGCCGGTATGCATACTGGACGAGAAGGAATGTCAGCCATGCCCTACTTTGATGACTTTGATCTGAGCACCGTGGATATTCTATTGATCAGCCAGTAGGTGACCCTTTCCTTGTCTGCTCTCAGCAACGTCTGTTTTCCTTGGCGCAGAAATATATCATGAGATTTGAATAAGATGTACACAGTCGCAAATATGGTTTCGCAACCGTGGCAAGGGGACGAAAGCGTCGGATTCCTCAACGCTGGGTATCTATAGGCAGACATCAATACAATATTGTTCAGCCACGATCCCGCTTCTTTTCCTTCCATTACTGTCCGCTCGTCCCTTCCACCATATA
Source organism: Exophiala xenobiotica (assembly GCF_000835505.1). NCBI lineage: Eukaryota > Fungi > Ascomycota > Eurotiomycetes > Chaetothyriales > Herpotrichiellaceae > Exophiala > Exophiala xenobiotica. Next base: position 3,473,113 of record NW_013562491.1, read on the forward strand.
GCACGAATTCCCAGATAGATGCGGCTGTTGTATCATCATGATCCTCTGCTAACCTCACTTGCTCTACAGTTTCCATCTCGACCATGCGGCTGCCCTACCCTATGTACTCGCGAAGACCGATTTCAAGGGCCGAGTCTTCATGACACATCCTACTAAAGCAATCTACAAATGGCTCATTCAAGATTCGGTCAGAGTGAGCAATACCTCGTCCACCTCCGACCAGCGAACTTCATTATATACGGAAGCCGACCACATTTCGACGTTACCGCAAATCGAAACGATTGACTTCTACACGACACATACAGTCTCCGGTGTCAGGATAACACCGTATCCAGCTGGCCATGTACTCGGAGCGGCCATGTTTCTCATCAACATTGCTGGACTCAATGTCTTCTTTACCGCCGACTATTCAAGAGAGCAAGACCGCCATCTTGTGGCTGCCGAAGTACCAAACACAGCAACCGTGGGAAAGATTGATGTTCTCATAACCGAATCAACTTTTGGTATATCAAGCGCACCTCCTCGTGCAGAAAGAGAAACTGCACTGCTCAAAGCTGTCTCCAATGTGTTAAATCGTGGAGGCAAGGTCTTGATGCCTGTCTTTGCTCTCGGCCGAGCGCAAGAACTCCTTTTGATTCTCGAAGACTACTGGCAGCGGCACCCGGAGCTGCAAAAGATCCCAATCTATTACACAGGAAACACCGCACGAAAATGTATGGTAGTTTATCAAACCTACATTAACGCCATGAATGATAATATCAAGCGAATATTCCGAGAGCGCATGGCCGAAGCTGAAGCAGCTGGGAACGCGAAGGGCGTCAGCGCTGGACCATGGGACTTTCGTTTCGTGCGAAGCTTGCGTAATCTGGATAGGTTCGATGATGTGGGCGGATGCGTGATGTTAGCCTCACCGGGTATGCTGCAATCAGGCATGTCGCGCATACTACTGGAGCGGTGGGCTCCAGACCCGCGCAATGGTGTCCTCATGACAGGTTACAACGTAGAGGGCACCATGGCGAGAACTATCCTGTCAGAACCGGAAATGATACCGGCCATCATGAGTGGCGGCAATGCCGGTGTCGGTCAGAACATGGGCCGAAAGACTAAAGATGAAGACGCAGCAGTGATGATTCCTCGCCGGTGTACCGTTGAAGAATTTCAATTCGCAGCACATGTCACTGGCGTGGAGAATGTCGAGTTCATCGAGCAAGTCGCAGCTCCTCATGTCATTCTGGTTCATGGTGAACGATCACAAGCGGCCAGACTACGATCAAGACTCCTAGATCTGAATTCTCGACGATTAGCAAGCAATCCCAAGGCACACCAGACCAAAGTCTACAGCCCAGAAAACGGTGCTGAGATCAAGATACCATTCAGAAAGGACAAAGTTGCAAAAGTTGTGGGCAGGCTGGCTCAGATCCCCCCTCCGAGCTCAGATACTGACGACACAAGAGTCGTTAGCGGAGTTTTGGTGCAGAATGGGTTCAAGCTCAGTTTAATGGCTCCTGAAGACCTGCGAGAATATGCGGGCCTTACCACTACGTCCATTTTGTGCCGACAACACATTACCCTTGCCGCAGCTGGAATTGAACTCATTAGATGGGCCCTTGAAGGTACATTCGGCAGTATTGAGGAAGTCGGGCAGATCAAAGCCGAGACAAATGGGCATTCTGAGCAGAATGGCGTGAAAGGTGAAGAAGAAGCTGACGAGGAGATAGTGGCAGAGCCGCCACGGACGTTCCTCATTATGGGCTGTGTCTCCCTCAGATGGTCAGGACGTGAGAAACAGATTGAACTTGAATGGGAAGGAAACACCATGAATGACGGAATTGCCGACGCTGTTATGGCAGTGTTGATGACCGTCGAAAGCAGTCCTGCGGCAGTCAAATACTCGTCATCGAAGAGTCATCATGCCCATGAGGAGAGTGGCGCTCCCCACAACGAGCATAGGAATCTTACACCGGAAGATAGATTCTCGCGGCTTTGCATGTTTCTCGAGGAACAATTTGGCGATAAGATCACCCCAATCGAAAAACCGAGAATCTCATATCAACCCGACAGCAAAACAGCAGATGCAGAGGCAAAAGAGGAATCATCGGATGAGGAAGCAGATATTGAGGGTGCCGAGGCAGCTGAGCGCGCCAGGCTGGCCGCAATGGGGATACCCGTCCCTGGACTGGAAATCCGAGTCGACAAGAACGTCGCAAAGCTTTGGTTGGAACATTTGGACGTTGAATGCGCCAACGCTGTTCTGCGTGACAGAGTCAAAGCTGTGGTGGAAAGAGCCGTGGAGACTATAGCTCCTCTCTGGACGGTCCGCGAACAGCCAAAGGGCCAAATCGCTTGAAAATGAAGATGCTCTACCTACACCGCTGCCATTCAGTCTGACGACGAAGTGTCCAGGACACCTACAATGCAGAGGTGACCCAAATAGAGAGCGTAAGAAAGATTTCCACGCACGTTCGAGAAGGAAGCAGAACGCCTGACAAGCTAGATGATTCGGTGATTTAGATATCGGATGGGGCGATGTAAGCTTACTAGTACATAGTAGTCAAGTGTACGAGGTGCGTGGACGTGTGTCAGGCCACAGTCACACCTCGGCACAAAATGCGATGTATGCGACGACAAGTATCACCCAGCATGACTGGTTTTGAGTGCTGTTCCCCTCCGTATTCTCTTTATACGCCAACACTCCCAGGAGTGGCTTATCTGGACCCAGCGACCTGCTGTTGAATCGTCACTAAATAGGAAACCTCCTTTCTCCACTCCGTTTCTGGTCTATACAGAAGATAGAAAGCCATCAACAAGACGAGCAATATGAAGACGGCGATCGTGACAGGTATGTACATCTCTCAATTAGTGTTGTTTTGGTACCTAGTCCCATCACTTTCGTTCTGGGCCACCCTGGCTTCGCAGCGTATCCGCCACGGATGTCGACGCAAACCACTGACGATTTACAAGGCGGCTGCTCCGGCATTGGTCTCGGTCTTGTCAAGCACTTGCTCTCCAAACCGGACTCCCAATGGCGCGTCATTATTGCCGACCTCCGCCCCGAAGCGTATGAGAGCATCAAGTCCAGCCTCGACCCTACCCGGCACAGGTTCATCGAGACGGACGTATCCTCATGGGATCTACAAGCTGCAATGTTCAAAGAAGCATTCACGTGGTCCGATGGACGCATCGATTTCTTCGCCGCTAACGCGGGCATCGTCGACTCCCCCCACCTTCTCGATCCACGCCAGGATGATCTCGACAGTGACCCTGTCAAACCGAACATGCACTGTACAGAAGTCAATCAGATTGCCGTGTTTTACGGGCTCAGGCTGTTCGTACACTATGCCAGAGTCACCAACCGGACGATTAAGGAGGCCAGCAAGCACGACGGGGTAGCGTTCAACCCGAAGATGGTCATAACATCGTCGTGTACAGCGCTGTACCCGTTCCCGATCGCCGTACAGTACGCTGCGACGAAAGCCGCGCTCGTGTCCCTCGTGAGATCCGTGGGCAAGAACCTCCTAGCGAGTGATAATGTCGCTTTGAATTGTATAATGCCAGGATACGTGGATACGGGACTGGTTCCGAATGAGATCACAGGGTTGTGGCCGAAGGAGTGGCTGACGCCTTTGAGCACCATGAACAGGGCTTATAATGAGCTCATCAGTGAGGACGGACGAGTGGCACAGGACGGGAAGAGCGATGGGAGGGATGGGAAGGTGAAAGCGGGCAAGGCAGTTGAGTGCTCCGTGGATAGGTTGTACTATCGACGAGGCGTGGAGTTTGCGGACAAGTCGCAGCGCTTTTTGATCGAGGAGTCCTACAAGCCCGATGGAGTATGGATGCGAGGAATGATGGAACGCGCGAAGAAAGGAGGGTATGCTGGTTGACTTACATACAGAGTACTGCTTGATTCACCTCGATGTTCTCAATTCCTGCTGAGTAAAGGCTGAGTCATCTTGGCTTCCGAGAAGCCGAGACAGAAGTACCGCCTAGGCCAGATCAGGCATAGCTTAGTACGAACCGTTGTCTACCTGGTGGGTGCCAGGTAGACTTCCCTCGAATCCGGCTTCACAGTTTTTGTACTTTCTCCGAGACATCCATTGAGTTGAGCAGATGGGCAGATGCGAATTACGAAAATATCGAGGGAAAGCAATACGATCCGCCAAGTCACATGCATCTGCTGCACCATCGATGATCTTCAACAGTTGGTAAGCGACCGGGGGTGAAGGTAATGGTCGCAACTTCATGATGTTCCCCCACGAATGCGACGTTCGTGCTTGCCAATGGAGCTTTCCAGGTTTCCTTGGACATGACATCCAGACGACCCATAGACATCGTCCCACTGTCGTCAAATCTCGCCTCTGGTGCTATCGATTCGTTGCTACCACGAGAGCTACATCAATGACTGATGTCACCTATGTGGCCCGTTTGTTCTATCCTCGATGTTGGACTCGGCTTCACCATCCAGTGGCTTGGCTCCGCCGCAGATGAGTACTGTCAAATGGCTCACCAAGCGAGCTCCATGAGACTTCGAGTGCCCTGCACCCCAGCCTAGAGTTAATCCCGGTCGAAATGCGGCTCTGTCCGCGTCGGTCCATACCAGTCTCCAGCTAGCCCTTCAGCCTTGCAGCTGCTGCAAAATGACTAACGCAGAGTTCCTGGCGCCGTTTGAATAGAGTCTAAAGCAGCATTACGGCATCTCTTCCTGCCGGATAGTGTGTTGGCCCTTACCAGATGCTTACTGACTCGGGACATATAGAAAAGACGTGCAGTACCAACGCCCGATCCATTTTCCCCATGTTGATGCTCAGACATACGACCATGACTTCTGCGGTGAAAATTCTCTCATGGATACATCACGATGTCCAGACAGACACAAAGAGTCTATCATCGAGGAAGAGGGAGGTCTGTCGACATGTGGCTGCACACCGAAAACTGGAACGACTACAGCGAGCGTGGAAGTTGAGAGCTTCAGCTCTTGACCTGTACCAGGCCTTGCAGAATCCAGCAAAACGACACTAGGAGCTTGACAATCGTCTCATTGGGAACTTCGATCCTTTCGACTCACAGCCACTCCCTGCTACCACCGAAGTTTATCGCCTACTCCAATTTGACCAGGTGTACGTCGCTCCAGCCCTTGATCGATCGAAAATTCCTAGACAGCCGTCGTCGACATATTTGCAAGACGAATTGTCCGCATACGGGTTTCTTGCCCCGATCGCAGCTATCAAAGCGCGTTGTGCAGATTTTGGTGTATTCCACCAAGCACTGAAATTGAAGGCTGAGGCGATGCGACGACTTCGAGAAAGTCTGCCTCACATAAATGATATCACTCGTGTCTCTCGAGCAGTCATGTCTTTGATGTACACGGAGTCATGGTGCGACAACTATCAAGCTGCAGATGTCCACTTACAGCTGCTGGGGGCGGTGAATAACCATCATGGTCTGGAAACGGACCACCTCATTTGCATACTACATCAAGACGTCCAACGTGCGACATTGACCTTGTCGAGAACACATTTCTCCATGCACGACAAGGCTTGGCAGGCACTTGAAGGAGACTTCAGTCACTCATTGACCACCGGAGGAGACCTGGAAGCTCGCCCACAAGGGCCTTTTGGCTGGATCCTGTGGGAGATGAGTACCGCATTCACTGCACTGAACGTTCTACGAAACATTCGGAATGCGGCAGCAATCAAATGCCTGCATATTATGGGCTTGATCGTTGACCGCCATTATTCGACCTCGGATAGAGTGGAGAAATATGTTGCTTTGGCCGTACTATATCGTATTCGACGAGCTGCAGACATGGAGCGCATACCCCTTTGTGCCAGAGAAATCTACGACTCAGGCAGGGCCATCCTACCTTGACTACGTGAGCTACTCATTGCAACCAATCATGATGAGCCCGCGATGCGTCTATGGGTTTTGTTCGTCGGGAGCATGGCAGGGGACAGGTGGTTCGAACAAGAGTTCAGTCATCTTGCAGAGAAATTGGGTTTGCATGAATCCGCTGCGGTAAGCGGATTTCTATCTGAATTCGAGCTCTCAATCCGTGCAAGGCTCAACTTGGAAGTCGGTTGAGAGCATGTGGATTGGGTGGGGCCGGAGAGCCTTGTATCCGCCCTCTCCTCAGTGACGGCCCAAAACCGAGCTACTCTGGACAGTTAATCCCAGACAACCGGTCGACGAGCTACAGTACCTTGCCGCCGTTAGCAATTGGCACACCGAGCTTCAGCCTTGCATGCAGCTTGCAGGAGACGTTTGCTTTTCCGAATGGAGACTAGCCGACACTGAGTGGACTCAGAATTGGCGCTTACTTATGCCTGGCTTAACTCATTCAACCTTCTATCAATAGCTTCAACATGACCTTATACGAGATCTCGATTGAACCAGAGGGGATAGCGACAATCAAGTCCGATACTTGACTATTGTTAGGTGATAACCTCCCATTATCGCAGCACAATCGGCCCAATGCGGCGAAGCAGACCTTGCTGCTCTCATGCTTAGAGTACCACTGACTGATGAAGCCTGCGGGGTGACTGTGCTCGAAGGCCCATCCACTGAGGCATGGACGTCAGTAAAAGGCATCTTCATCGAATTATACGTGCATCGAGGGAAGAAGTTGCCCGAAGTCCAGAGGATATTGGCCGATCACTGTGACTTCCATGCAACGCAAGTGCTTCTGATTTTGAACGTGACAGCAGCAGCCAGCTGACGCGGAGCCAGAGAAAAGGCGTACAAGCGCCGAATCAAGCAACGGCAAGCTTTCAAAAATTATAAGGCTGCTGACAAGCAAGCTCTTTCGGAAAATGTCATGCAAGATCCTGCTACGACCTTTCCATCATTACAGCTCTATGGAAAGCCTGTCAGTTGGGACCGGATTAAACGGTTCAACAGGAAATCAAAGCTAAGAAGCACGCCAATCAGGGCCACTTATTGAGCAAAGGATCCAGCTACGACTGCATTTGGGCAGGCCCCAAATGACCATTTGGGCTGACGAGAGGATTATCCTTCTAACGAAGGCTTACCTGGATTGGAATGTTTCAGCATGGAGTACTCTTGGCTTTGGGGTCAGAGACGGCGAAGCTGGAGTCGGTCAGGGACAACATCTACCTCGCATGTTCAAAAAATGCTTCTACGACGCCATCCCGCTTCTTTTGACCAAGCACACGCCGAGGCGTTCAAAGAAATCAACTCTGCCTGTAGCCTTGCTACACAATGCCTCCAAAGCTGCCCATACTGGATCTTCCTTCGCCTATTACGTTTGCACACATACCCACTATGGACACAGTTTGCGGATATCCGAAGTCATATAATACGGTTCCTGCACATACTGGCATCTTGCACTTTGCCTCATGGCCATGTCCTGAGACTGCTGCTGAAGCTATGGAGCCAAGCTAATCTTGAAATTGGCAAGGGTACGATTGCTGCCATCCTCCGGTTGAGTTCCGATGTGCTTGGTTCCTCTAGCCACCTCGAGATAGAGGAATGGGCATGGGTCCAGGACAAATCTGCCCCCTACACTATCACTTGGGAGGCTTCAATGATGCTTTAGTCATTGCCGAGAGATTTGCGCAAGACGAAAATGTACCACCTGGAGTTCGAATAAGTCGTTGCAAATGGTAGCTCGCCAGCACTTGCAGCAGGGAAAGTTCGATACGGCTGAATCTTTCCTGTTCCAGACGTTGGACTTGTGCAAGCAACACCACGATGACAGCAGCATTGCCCGATTTCTCCCGCAGACATATTCTGACCTGGCGTATTTGTTCAATCTCAGGGGGGAGCATGCTCAAAGCTTCACCTATTATCGGGAAGCATTGCAGAAAGCCAGAGAAGTCCGGAACCCGGGCAACGTGGCGTCAATACAATGTCGCATGGAAGCGATAAACCAGCGAGCACGCACTGAGCAGCTTGATGAGAATGCAACAGAAACCTCACAGGCTAGCAGTTGGGCACAGCGGGCTTTTTGTCGGCCCTTTTCATGATGAACCGCTTACAGCAGGAGGTGACATTGCATTCTGTTGAAGATCATGCTTGAGGAGGAAGAATTTGCGGCACCGCCCATGCTTTCTCCTGCTGGCGCCATCCTTCGACTGTCGACACCACAATAAGTGCATTTTGGTTTCGCCTCATCCGTATGGGTGATGGCCTCAGTTCCCACGGCCACTTCTCTTTCTTTCGTTGCTTCGTTCTGCCCTTTCAGACAACGAACACAACGAACACAACGACACTGCCTTTGTCTTTTAATACAAGTGCATTGTCTTGGTCGGCCGTTAATCACAAACAGTCACAAGCGCAACTGCCCAGCTACTTCTTTGTGACCCTTTGTTTACAGCCTTATAGGCAGTGCAGGGAGCACTACATGTTTCTCCAATATACTTGGACGTCGCAGTCTCCAGGTCTCCTGCCACTTTCCCTATCAACACCTTCCCCGTTGACAGCAACACGGATCTGCAGCAGCGTCGTCAGCAGCATACAAACCCTCTGGCTGGAACAGAGAGGAGAAACAGCGGAAGCGATCAGTAACGCCCGGTATCCAGCATCATTCTGATCTCTCATCGCCATTGCTGAAACCAGGTCTACACGGTAAGCTCTTTCCAATTCCCGTCTCCCTTCGGGCCAAGCATAGGCAAGCTGACCAAAATGCTTCATATTCAAGACATCCCACAACAGCTCGTCCCAACGCTATGCAAGATCCTGCAGTTTCCACCCAATATCGACCTGTGTGAGCATGCCAAATCAATCCTCAACCTCGCCCGGCCACTGCCCTATTCGCTCCGCACCAGCCGAATTGAGAGATTGTTGTTATCGTCCCAAGGCCACTTGTGCCAGATGCACAACCGCCTTGATTATGAGACGGTCGAGACCATCCTGCGTAAGATCCAAGTCGAAATCGGACCCCGGCTGAATGATCTCGTGGGTCAATGCCAAATTCTCAGTCCCGAGCAGCGCAATTGCATCACACGCCTACGCAATCTGCATGCCTTGTGGTTGCCGCGGCGCGAGCTTGAGATCACGTTCCTCGTGAGCGCGGACGATGTGAAATGGACATACCAAGTCGATCAGTGTGAAGCTTGCATCATCAGCCGTGTAGCAGGCGATCTTTCTGTGCTGCTGGATTTGAGATGTGCGCTACGCTCTCGCGCCACCAGCCGGCATGTGGCCAAGCACGGTTTGCCTCGCCTCCAGCTGTGGGTTGAGAGTTGGATCGAACACCTAGCTGGTCATATAAGTGCAGCCACAGGCGTGAATGTCGACGTGGAGGAGATACTTACACGGAATGAGGAGGCAGCACAGGTGCTCAAGAGAACTCGGAGCAAGGTGCACGATATTCGGACCAATCAGCTCAAGATTGTGACTGCCGGCCAGGGTGTTGGTAGCGGACAGATGAAAGGGAAAGCCAAAACACGAGCCAACAGCGAAGACTTTGGCTCGGGAGCAGACTCGGACGACCTCAGTCCGGTCACGGCTGACCCGAGCATGAAAGGACGAAGTCCGTATGGACAAGCAGGTGCTCATCGAGTGGCTGAGAAAAATAGTCTGGACAGTGTCTATCTTGAGGCTTTGACCGAATATGCGAAGGGCAAGATGGTTGAGCCGCAGCAACCCAATGTTGTGCTGGGGCAAATTCCGGTGAAGGAAGCGGCGGTCTATCATGGGCAAGGTCCACATCAAAACGAGCAGGAACAGTACGTTCCCCCAAGACAGAATTGGAAGCGCAGTCCGCTGACCTCGTCATCTGTGAAGCCGAAGTGGGAATCGCCAATTGCACCAAATGACAGCTGGGTGACTGAGCGATGCGAAAGCAACTACGGTTCACAAGTTACCTTTCAACCTCAGGCTGTTCAGCAAGCCGGTGACCATGGAGCAAGTCAGAACCCCAGTCAACCAGCTCCAGCTCAAGTGCAACCAAGACGAAGTCCAGCAGAAACGTATGAGAAATTGATCGGGCCGTACCCTACCGAGTCGACGACATCTTCGGTTGCGGAAATTATTCGGTTGTACGATCATGCGTGTGATCATGCGTGTAATCATGCGTGTAATCATGCGTGTAATCATACTCACGGCTGCGCCGAGGGTAGTGATAGACAAGAGGAGACTTTCGAGACGTTGCCGCAGACTACTTATCAACCTCGACGCGTCACTGTTGCTGCTCAGAGCGCTCAGGCTTGCCCTGAGACGTTGCCGTGCACTACATATCAACCTCCCGCTCCATCGCCAGCTTCAGCTCCAACTCCGTCGGCGAGTGCTGCGGCATCAAGCTCTAGAACTACTGTTCCGCACAACGAGAGCACAGCCACGGCAATTTTCATTCTGGACAATGATGATCTGGGCAGTCCTTCGAGAGCTGCTTCGACATGGGGTGGGATGCACGAGTCGCGGGTCAAATTGCGACACGATCTAGATTGGTTTTACAAGAGTCGCGAAGGGCAGGATTGAGTGTGTGTATGTATGTTACTCTGGGTATAAGTTGTGACTTCTGGAGTTTGGAATTCGGCTGAGATAGTTTGCAGTTCCATCAGTCACGGGGCTGGGCCCTCCTTGAATTAATATAAAATGTACGGAGTAGGAGCCTGGGTCATGAAAGTAGCCATCTCGGAAGCTACAGCGAGTAGTATTTTTTGAACGACGCGAATTGTAGAGTCATCACATTGATTTTGGTCCCCTGGCTAATAGCTAGTCGTTCGTGGTGCTCCTTTCCATGTCAACTCTTTCCAAGATCGATCTTGTGACAAGATCCAACAACGGTCCGCCGAGTGCTCCTTACGCCGAGACGAAACACAGAAGTAGGACTGGAATATTGCCGGCGCATAGCAAAAAGCAAGATGAAGACGTTTGTTCAGGTTCCTGTTATACACATTACCGGTCATTGCGGGACCATCAATATCTAGACATACACAAGCCTGACCCGGAACTCCCTTGTACTCTTGTGATCCAAACCAAGACCCTTGATTAAGGCAACATGGAAATTCGGCTCTGCCCATCTTTTAAAATTTAATAACAAAAAACCAGGTAACAGTCTCAGTCTGCGTGCAGGATGGTAGGGCTCCTGCTGTGCAAAGTCCCAGCCATCCGATCGGAAATTGCCTTGGCATCAAAGCCGCTCTTTCGTCTCGTGCTCCGTCTCAGAGATTGCTTGACCTCCTGTTCTTCTCTCGCTTCTTCCGCGATGACTCTAGCACCTTGTTTGTCATCAAGGACCTGCCTCTGACTGCTGCGAGCTTGCTGCTTCGCACGTTCAGCGTTGAATTCTGGCGAGTTGACCACGGAGGCCTTCATGGCAGTATCTGCATCCACTTTCTTCTGGGCCGCGATCCTGTCACGTTCATATCGAGCTGAAATGTCTCCACCGGTCCATGCGGTGTTCAGGAGGCGATCCCAGAAGGTGAAGAATGGTTGGGAGAAGTTGGTCTTGATACCCCAGCTTTGATGGTGTACATCGTGATAAGCGGCATTGTTCGATGTGACATGCTGGAGAGGGTCGAATGGGAAAGCGTATCCGCAGTGATCATCGACAGTTTTGATCGTCGAACAAGTGAAGAACCACATTCCCTGGCGAACCGTCATGCCCACCATCAAATAAGCAAGGCCCGTGCCTAGGGTGTCAAGCATGAAACCCTCGATGGGATGATTGTAAAGGGCACCATATGCATAAGGGACGTATAGCCGGTGGTGTCGAGAATGCAGAGTTGTGTAGAGAAATTTGTTCATGTGCATGGCGCGATGCAGGAAGTACTGCCAAGTGTCGACAATGAAGATGGCGACTGTAAATTGGATCAAAGGCATGCCGATCCAGTAGATGAACTTGGCGACTGAAAGTTCCCAAGGCGCAAAGGTCGTGGTCGCGTAGGCTCCGCCGGACAGGGCTCCAGAAAGTTGAGGATAAGTGTTGTGTACCTTTCCCCCCAATGCCAATGCGTCCAAACCGACGGCGGCAAGTAGTTTCGGAATGTATCCTTGTGCAAGCCGGAGACGCTGACCCCAGACAGCGATATCATACTGCTCTTTTCCAATTGTCTCAACTGGATCGAAGTAGGCGACAACCAATCCGAACGCGGTCTGGATAATCTGTTGCAGAATCACATCCCGAAATACTTCCCATCTTGTGACATGGTTTCGTTTCAAGACCTCCGCTGGTGTGTGTAGTCTGTATTGCGAGCACAGATCGTAGACGTCGAGAACATGGAAGAAGCCAGAGACCACCCAATAGGCAATCACAGGAGCCAGCAGTTGACAAACTATATCTGGCACGCCGGGAATCATCGACGGACGAGGGGTGAGGGTGTAGGATGGTAGAGGTGGGAGGTCTTGCAGAGTCGAGCTCGCCATCCTGTCGACCATGCGCGTACAAGGATCGGACGGAGGACCTTGGTGATTTGAAAGAAGACTTCAGGTGTATTAAGACGGCGCACGGAAAGCCCGGAGACGGAGATGAGCAAGGAGTGACGGGGCCAGGAGTATTTCTTCGTCCGGTGGGCGTGACAAACGTGAGGAAAGAAGCAAGTTGCGTGACAAAGGAAAAGGAGAGTAGATGAATTTGAATTGAATGAAGAATGAAAGGAGCGCGTGAAAAGGTGGAGTGAGCAGTTCAGGAGAGAGAAGTAAAGGTATGGTGACTCGTGATGAATGGAAATGCAATATTTGCCTCCGTCCTCAGCCCGCAGATTGCGATGACTTGAAGATGATGAAGGGACGATACGAGGAACGACCTGCCGGAATCATTCTTTTTCCGCTCCGGAAATCCCTCGTCACAATATCACGTGCTTGAAGAGCCAAGCACTCGGGTAAGTTACTTCTTCAGTCTGATGGATCCACAGGCGTGGCTAGAGCCAGAATTTCCTGAAGACCCCTCGACGGACAACAAAAAGCCTGCGTCTTCCTTCCCCAGAACCTCTTCTCAGCCTCTCTTTGCGACTACTCTCTTCTGTTTCCCGTTCTCCGCCATAACCTTCCGCGCAGTCATTCAAAATGATCATCTACAGGGTGCGCACAATCCGATCTGCCGGGGACACTTTAGCAGCCGCTCTGCCCCGCCTTGAAAATGAACTGTGACTGATTTGCCCCAACCACAGGATATCATCAGCGGAGATGAGATCTGCTCCGATACCAACAAGATCATCGATGCCGGCAATGGCTTGTGGGAGATCGATGGCAAGATGATCAAGAAGGGTGCCGAGAACTTCGGTTTGTCTCAGCACAATGCCCAGGGTGTTCGTTTACCTGACAACTCTTAGTTCTTGATGGTGCCAACCCATCAGCTGAAGGCGAAGACGCCGATGATGGTGGAGATGACGCCGGTGACAACCAGCCAGTCCTCGATCTTGCCGACCAATTCAGACTGCAGAAGATGGAGGGTGGTATGAGCAAGAAGTCTTACCAGAGTGAACTCAAGAGTAGGTCTCTCTATATACCCGAAATCGTTGAGCACTGATTAATGTCTATCAGAATACATGAAGGCTCTCACCGAGAAGCTGAAGGAAACAGGTAGCTCCGAGGAAGACATCAAGAAGTTCCAATCTGAGGCACCTGCTGCGGCCAAGAAGATCCTAGGTAACTGGGACAACTACGACATCTACCAGGGTGAATCCATGGCAGAGAACAGCATGTACGTGCTGGTTGACTTCCGCGAGGACGGCATGACTCCCTACATCACCGTCTGGAAGTGGGGTTTGGAGGAGTACAAGGTGTAGAACGCATGTTGTGTCAACCCGATTGCGACACCATCAAAAGACACCGTCGAGACGACCTGACGAGCATGGCAGATGCTGAATGATAGCATTTCCTGGAGCAAGCATATTGTGAAAATTAGAATATGCACCTTTCCGACGCATGCAGACAGCATTGCAATCGCAGTATTGGCTCGCTACTAGTCGCCTTATTCGGGAACATGAACATCGGTACGCCTACCATCGGCCAGATGCGTGCATGTAGAGGTCGAAGCGCATAGGCACGATTCACCCTCATATTCTGCCGCTGAGTGATGATTGTGACCAAGGTCCTGTGCAACAGCCAGTGGGTGATGATTATTCGTAGCATTTGGCAAGGGTTGACGTCGGTACTGTCCAGATTTCAGTGCCTAGAATGAATTGCTGTTCCGTGTTGATCGCCAGGTCTGGTGGCATGTCCACCATGTCGAAGTCCAAATTCCACATTGTTGTGGATATGAATGTCATTGGCACGGGTCAATTGAAGCAGACAACTGCCGCATGCCCACGCCCTGGCACTCCTGGCTACTCCGCAAAGATCGTCGTGGTGAGATATTCTTTCTGCAAGAAGAGTCGAGGCTGTTGTCTGACAGAGGTACTTTTGGAAGCCATCTCGCCGTCTGTGGCGGCCGCCGCACAATTTGGACTGGACTCCAAGAATGCATCTGTCAGACAATTGCTGCCACTTGCACTTCTCTCCCGGCTCTCCCTCGACTCCCGCCACCATTTCGCAACCTGCTCGTGTGCCTTATTTCCTGATCTCAATATTTCCACCTGTTCACTTCCAGGCGGCCATATTGTCTTCATGCCACAAGAGTACTCTTAGCCGTCATGGCGCCCTCCTTTATCAATCTACTACTACTTGTCGCTATTCTCATCCCCCTCGTAGTCACCCTCCCGCCCATTGAGTCGCATGCTTCGCTCCGCCCGCAGACATCCTACTCTCCAAAAGACAGGCATACAGGGCCATTTCGTAGGCTTCGCGATGCCATAATTGAAAAGATATGGTCGATACCTGGCAAAAACACACATAAGGGGTGCTCGAGCTCCCAACCACTTCCGCAGCTGCCTAGGAGTTTCCACGCCCGTTACGGCAACGATGTCGTCCTCCGTTTCGAAGTCCGATCCGAGGATGAAGCAAAAGCCCTGTCCGAGGCTACTAGCATGTTGTACCTTGATATATGGGAAGCGACGGATGAGTGGGTGGATATCAGAATAGCAAAGGATGTTGTACCCTCGTTCATCGGGCTCCTTCCAACTTCTCTACACCATGCATACAAACCTTTGATGCACGACCTTGCTCGAGCCGTTTACGACACATATCCCACCTTGAACTCCGACCAAAGTCCTCTCCAGTCGACTCTTACAACATCCCCTGGTGGGCGCACCCATCTCGGCATCCCACAGGACCTCTTTTTCCAAGATTACCAGCCTCTTTCAGTTTTATACCCTTGGCTACGGCTGGTCGCTTCGATGTTTCCTACGCACGCAGAATTAATCACCATAGGCCAGTCGGCAGAAGGTCGAGATATTCCAGCGCTGCGGCTAGGATCCAAATCACAACCTGGAGATCCACATGATGAACGGCACACCCTGCTAGTCGTTGGCGGCACTCATGCAAGAGAATGGATCTCAATATCTACAACAGCGTATGTCGCGTACAGTCTTGTCACTCGATATGGGCACCCTCAATTCCATGCCGTCACCAAGTTGCTGGACCATTTTGATATTGTTTTCGTCCCTGTACTCAATCCAGATGGCTACGAGTACACTTGGACGACCGACAGATTATGGCGCAAGAATCGGCAGTCGACCTCTCTGCCATTCTGTCCCGGGATCGATCTCGATCGTTCATTCCGTTTCGAATGGGATGGTCATGGCAATGCCGACAATGCCTGCAGCGATGACTATGCTGGACCAGCACCGTTGATCGCGAGAGAAGCCCAGGTATTGACCGAGTGGGCTAGGAATGAAACCAAATACAACAACACCACATTCGTGTCGTACCTGGACCTTCACTCGTATTCACAGGAAGTCCTCTATCCCTATAGCTATACTTGCGATATCGACCCACCGAATTTGGAAGACCTCGAGGAGGTTGCACTTGGACTGGCCAAGTCACTCAGGCTGACAAACGGCCATTACTACGGAGTCGAAAGCGCTTGTCGAGGAAGCATCACATATCAAGACAAGGTCAAAAAGACTCGCATCCAGACGGAGTCACAAGGCGGCTCCGCTTTGGACTTCTTCTACCACGACCTCGACGTCAAACTTGCCTTCCAGTTCAAGCTCCGCGATACGGGAACATATGGCTTCCTACTACCCAAGTCCAACATCCTACCCACTGGCGAAGAAGTCTACGAAGCTGTCATGGCCCTGGGCCGGTGGTTGCTGGGCAATCATGGAATTGAAAGTGTCGATCCTGATTCGGTCTGGGGCGTCGAGACCTCCGAGATCAAGATTGAGGACATGCCGGGTGGTTCTGACATCGATGAGTATGAGGATGTTGAAGATTACGAGGAATGGGATGTTGAACTTCGGCGAAGGCGGCGACGTCGCTGAATGGTTCACGTCATGGGAGGGAGATTGAAATCTTATGATATAGCAGATGGGTGGACAGCTTCGCCGACGGTATAAACAATGCAGATATTTAATGACACTATGACAGGCACGTACAGTTTTCTTTTTTGGGGGGAAAGAAATACCTTCTCATGCTCCTGCGGGTGAACAGTTGGCCAGACAGGACCGAGCAGAACCGAGCAGAACCGCACATCGACTCCAAACTACGTGTGAAGTCGTAATCTTCATTTGCCAGTATTAATCCCATTAAGGTACGTAGGTAGTAGTTCACGCTTGATGAGCATCGTGCGCCATGCTATGCGAAGGCCCCCAGCCCAGCAAATAAAGGGCATCCCAACTCCTCATCATACCTCATCCAACCCTGTCGAAAAGCACAGCCGCAGCCTGATCCTCCTTGGTGCTGAATAGATGCGCTCATTCGAGGTGGGAAAAGGAAAAAGAAAGAGAAACCTGACAAAGTGACAGCAACCTCCGTCCCTCCCCTCACCGGAAAGAGGATCTTTGCTCATGACTACGGAGTACTCGACGGGCGTTTCATTCATGCCTCATGCCCCGTCCATACCTAGGGTCGTGTTAGTAGCTCATCAAGCTAACATGCCCATCGCCCAAAGCCGCACATGCCAGCAACATTCGATGCGGATGATACGCCGTCGCGACGATCGGACTCTGGCTCCCTCTTCCTGCGAGGCTGCCGCCCACAACCTGAGCCAGACGACTGGGCAGTGGCTCAAACACACCCAGAGCATCGCCGTTTGTGTTGTACGTCCGGACTTCGTGCTTATCCGTTCCCACCGCATAGACAGGCGCATGCTCGTGCACAGACAGACTCCTGAGCAATGGCACATAGCCACCACCAGCACCAGTACCGTCGCTACCGGCATTTGCACCATCATGCCTACCGCTTGAGGTCGCAGCGACCGTCAAAACGGCCTTGTCACTCCTCAGATCCCACAACTTGACGTCTCCATTTCGACTCCCGGATATCAACTCGCGCACGCCACCGCGCTGCATGTGGACATTTGTAATCCACTGACGATGCTCTCTCCAAATCTTGACCATCGCGGTCCTCGGATTGAGCCTCTGATCGAAAACCCTGACAACTCCGTCCCCGAAACCCGCGATGAAAATCTGGCCCGCAACTTGATCACTCGTCAGGCTGGTCACGCAACTCGAGCTCCTGGCCGGAATGTCGCCGACACACAGCTCGGTTGCTGCGTTCCAGACCTTGATGACCTTAACATCGCCTGCAACCAATGCCTTGCCCTGGCCCTGCTGCCAGTCAAACACCAATCCGGCATTCTTGTTGCTGGGGATCAGCTCTGTCAACGCCCGAAATGCGGTGATAATTTTCACCTCGTCTGAGGATTGGTAATTGCGGTACACTTTCAACACGCCATCGCTACTCCCGACCATCAGGAGGGGCTGGTCGTCTTCATTCAGGAATTTGGTGTCGTTGATGCGGCTTCCTATGGGGTTGCCGTTGCTGAAGCGGCTGAGCTGCTCGTTACGCTGGAAATCCCAGATTGTCACAGTATCTCGATCGTCCGTTACAGCGAGATGATCGTCGAATTGATGGAAAGCCAGGCGCATTGGCTGATTCTGGTTGTTGAGGAACCCTTCGAGACGTGTCCATTTTGAACTACCTGCCACGCCCTTGAGGGGCTGATTGTCTGCAATGATCTTCTCGTTGCGGTTGCGTCGCCAAAGGCGGGAATTGTAGTCTGCTGAACCTGGTTCGTCGGGGTCGTTGGCTCGCATCTGTGGTTCGCGGAAGTATTCGGTGGACCATTCGAGTAGGGTGCTTTCTAGCGGCAAATATTGTTTCTTCCTCGGGTCGAGAGGCACGAAGCCGGCTGAGGTCGGCAAGGTCGCTGACAGATAGTGACCTGCGCTGCCCTGGGCATCGGAAGTCTCTGGTGGTCGACTCCACTCAGCGGGGAGACGGCCTCGAGGGGTATTGACTGGGCGCGCTGGTTCCCTGCTTTTGCTGGGAGATGTCTGGGGGCTGCTTTCCCTGGAAGCATTGAGATTGTCTGAACTTGCACCAAATGCGAGATTGCGTAAGGAAGTGCCTGCTCGTTTCAAGCTGAGAGACAGATAACTCGCTTGTTTCTGCATCTGAGGTGGTGGGGTTCCAGGGCGCTTGTCCGTTAGTCTCAGGGAGTTCATTGATGGGACCTTTTTGATCTGAGTTTCTGCTCGCTTGGAGAACCGTAACAAATCCTCAACGACCTTGAGAGCCACCTGGCTCAGAGGGGAATTATGCATCAACGTGTCGTGAATATCATCAACAATGATGGAAGCATTCCGTGCGATTTCGGGATGCGGGTCGACGGATAGTACCAGAATCTGCAGCCAGATGCAGCCATAGATAGTGTTTGCCGAAATGGGAGGGTGAGGGTCACACGCCTCAAATCCGTTGGCATCGCTATCCTTGTATGGATGCCTGTCTCTTTCCTCCACAAGCTGCTCATAAGCGACCACGAGAAACTTATTCTCGTATCGCTTGACAAATGCAGAGAGAAAAACAACCAGCTCTTTTCGCACCAAGCTGCTGCCGTCTGAGGTCATGAACAGCACTGACGAAGCGATGCCTTCCTCGATTTGACAAACTTGATCTGTCAAATCAGGGATACCAAGGAAATTCGTGAGAGCATGCAGCATCGCAGCTCGAACTTCCGGGACAGGATCAAGGGATAGCTCACACAACCTCGCGTGAGCCATACATCGTATCCCCATCCATTTGGCATCGGCATAGTCGCACCACAACATACTGAGACACAGACAAGACCACTGCCGTAGCAGAGGATTTTCTGGCTCTGCCATGTTCAGCAGGCACGCGTTGAAAAGCTCAGGCAGCAGACACACGGTTTGGCCAGGAGGGTACCGTTTGCAGAATATTGCCACGATGAATGCACACATAGCCCTATGCTCGCTGGCATTACCAACGGGTATGTCGGAACGTGGATTCATGATGGAAATGAAATAATGGATACCATTATCCTTCAACAGATCACTCTGCACGGTGTAGTCGACAGCCATGATTCGAGCCCAGATGAAGACCATGACAGGCTTGAGCTCAAGTGACGCCGCTTGGAGAAGCTTCACTACATAAGGGAAGATTCCAATACTCAAGGCGAGATGAACGGCCCAAGGACCAAGGTCGAGAAACTTGCTCAAAAGAATCAAAGCTCGCAGCCGATGAACTTGACTCAGGAGCACTTGGAGAACGATCGGTAGCTGGTCTGGGGCGTGGTCTTTGGTCGGTCCAGAAGTCAAATACACTTCAAATGCAGTGAGTTGTTCCGCAAAGAAGTTCGAATGTTGATATTCGTATACACGCTTTCCTTCTTCGGCCTCTCGAAGCATCGGTAATTGTGAAAGGACCATTTCCATTGCGAGATCCCAGCTCTGCCACAGCGGGTGATGATGTGTCTCGGGCAGTACTGGGGATGATATGGGATGGCAATGATTCGCTCTCATGATTCTTTCACTCAGCAAGAAGTTGCGGAAGAGCGCAGCGACCATGAGATCTTGACGGAAAAGTTTCTTAAACAACGGTCGAGGCAGGATGTTCCACGCGATAGTATCGGTAATGGCCGTAAAGATCCAGTTCAACTCTCCCAAAGGACTCCGGCGGTCCTGAAGACGGCCCGGTACAGGGATCTTTCCGTCCTCGAGTGAAGGACAAGGGCCATGAGGAAGTGGATTCTGCAGGACGAACCACCTCAAGGCGATATCAATGGGAGTCGTCAAACAACAAGTGAACAAATCCGCTGGGAGGTCTGGGTTGGTTGGGAGCATCTCGGTTCTGCCACAAGCTGCTAGCTGTATGCAATCTGCGTAGTTCTGTAGAGGAGCGTTGGGATCTTTCTTCTTGGCCTCCTCGTTCTCCTTTTCGTGCTTAGCGAGGAAAGTATCGAAATTGGCCACGATATTGCCAGCATGTGAGACATCGTAGACAAAAAGGCTGGGTCCTCCAAGCCATGACTGCAGATCATAGATGCCAACCGGTATGTACTGAGTGTAGTTCTTGTTGAAGACCCAGATCTCGCCAGAAGCAGTGGGAAGAGGTACTCCGTGGCCGTTGTAGTGGAACAAGACTCTCTCGTCCTTCGCATTACGTCGCAACGATATGCAGAATCTCTTTGTCTCATCAATGGAAGGATCCAGGTACTGTTTATATCTGGTCCTCAGACTCAATGACTCGTACTGTTCTTGTAAGCGCTTTCCGATTTGCTCCATTGTCTTGGTTGAACCGCTGCTGCTTCCGGTAGGGTCGACCCATGCCTCCAGTTTAGCTGTAGGATTGGTCTTGATCACATCGGGAGGATCCACGCCGATGTTCAAGCAAATTGCTAGTGCGGCAGAAACGGTTTTCATCCTATCTTTCATCCGCCAGTCCACACTAGGATATTGCTTTGACTCTTGCGACTGTGAACCGTTGCTTTCATGCCTCTTCTCTGTGTAGTACATGTAGAATGTCGAGTGCAACAATGAAAGATACTCGTTCGATGTGTATTCATCGTCCCAGCCATGTCGAATGTGTGCCAACTTGTCTTCTGACTGTGGACTTGCTATTCCTCCTTTTGCTCGTGGACCTAGGTCACTTTTTGTTCGATGCAGAGGAAATGGCTTCGCAGATAGGTAGTCTTCGGACTCTGGTATGATCCTAGGTGATACTCCATTCTGCTGACTAGACGCCGTACCATTTATTTGTGAATGTCTTTGAAACGCACTGCCGGTCGAATAGTGAGCAACGTCCTCAGTGAAGCCACGTGCTGGAGGTTGATTGTGTCCCTGTGTCGCAGGTCTTGTGCGGTAGGGCATATCAAATCCCAGTCCGACATGTGATTGACCGTTGTGTGAAGCCATGGTAGGCTCCTCAGACTTAGGTCTGAACGTCGGAGATGCTTGAGGGTCGCGCATACCTCTCGAGACATGAGGTAGGTTCTAGGAGAGGCGCAGAAAGGTTTTCCTGTCGAATCCAGACGACATCATCTACAGAGGTGGCGCGGAAGGGTAGTAAATGATACTGTCGAACAAGATGATGCCGTCAATGCAAGCTGTCCTATGGATTGTCAGGATTTGTGTGAGCAAAAACAACCGATCTGTACTGCGATGCCTGCTTGTTTCACGGAAGTACTAACTTAGGGCGGGATTAAAAAGCCGAAAAGACCATCTGCCACCGCCTACAATTCCATGGATGCGGGGAAGCCTAAGGCTCGGAGCGCTCACGACTCACGAGGCTGATGGGCTCAGTAACTTAGGTAACTTAATTAAGGCTACCACTGGGCTACCTACCTAGCGAGCTAGGTAGAGCAGGCTGGTGCAGGCTCTGATCACCCACTGATGGACTCCATCGCCAGCTCTCTCAGCCTCACTTAGCCCTCTTGTTAGCCTTACCTTGCCCCCAATTGTTCAGATCAGAATATGACGATACCTCGCAGTCATTCAACAGGATATCACAGCTCTACCCATTCATAGCACCAATGTACGTTTATGTTTATGGCATTGATATTACAATCCACCATTTTACATCCGCCTTGCTCAACGCTGTCCTCCATTAGAACTAACTCACATCGTGCTATCAGGCCGATAGTCCGCGCTTTAACCATTTCATCACTGTCATCCTTCGCCCATGATTTCAAGAACTCCAAAATGCCAACATAAGAATTGAATGTATTTGAACAAAACATGAATGGGATCATGACTTCAAGGAGGAGAGACCTCAAGCAACGGCTGTCTTTGAACTCTTTTCTTCCTCTTCAAGTCGCCTCCTCCAACTAGCCAGATTGTCACTGAGCTCAGTGCCTTGTCCCGTGGGAGTCCGCTCCGACTCAAACTGTGTGCTAATGCGATAATTGTTACGACTCGTGTTTTCCCATTGCGATCGCAAAGTCTCTAGCTCTGAGGCCAAATTGTCTAGGGCAACCGATCCTCTTTCATCGCGTGACAAATCGTCATTGACTGATACATCGGTCAAGGTCGATTGACTCTCGTCGCGGTTGTGGCCGACGGTGATACCGTTGGGCAGTGGTTGCATTTGTGACTGCCGTCGATAATTGCCCACAGACTGGCCAACTTGATCGAGGAGCATGGTGACACGCTCCTCAGCCTCCTGTGCGCGCCTCTCAAGCATGGAATTTTCTGATTTGAGTTGCTCCAGCTCCTTGCCGTACCGTTGTGACGACTGCGAAAGCTCGGCGTAGCTTGACTTTTGCTTTTCGCGGTCGACCTGAACAGAAGCAAGCTCTGATCTGAGAGAAGTAACGCTCGATTCTAGCAGACTGATTTGCTGGCTAGTCTGCGTCTTCATCTCTTCAATAGAATTCTGTAACTGCTGTCGCTCAGATTCCCAGGCCGATGGATCCGCAGCCGCGTTCGATGCTGCGCTTGTGCTTCTAGCACTTTCCAGTTCGGTGGTCAATTGTGAGTTCTGCGATTTGTACTTCGTAAGCTCTTCTTTCATCTTCTTCAGCATCTTCTCGGTGCCCTTGACATAGTGCACAGCAGATTGATAATCATTCTCGAGCTGCTCCAATTTCTCCTTGTAGGTGCTGTCTGCTTCCTGCATGCGAGCTTCGAATTGGTTCTTGGTCTCCTCATGAGCCTTGATGCTTGCTTGCAGTTGCTGGTCAAGCTCCCGAAGACGGTTTTGTTCTGGTGTACCGAATCGGGAGCTCGGAGAATGATCAAAGATTGGCGACCCTCTCATCGCTGACACATTCATACCTCGCTCACCTAGCAAGTCTTTAAGCGCGCTGTGCTGGACAGCCAAAGCGCTCGCATCCCGTTGGCTGATTTCAAGGTTCGACCGCAGTTCGCGCAACTCGTTTTGGTGGGATTGCGCCTCCCGCAATGCCGCCTGCAGTTGGCGACGGATCTGGAGAGCTTCGCGATTCGACTGTTCCTGATACGCTTCGAGCCCTGCAATTCTCTCCTCTGCATTGCGGAGTTTCTGTGCCGCCTGGTCAGCCGCTTCTTGGTTACGCTTGGCTAAGGCTGAAGCTTGGTCCGCGGTTGCTTTTAAAGCTGTCATCTTCTGCTCGGAGACAGAATCGCGTTTCGAGACTGCATCTGCAGTGGAGAGTCTGGCCAAACCGGCGAGCAGAGCTTCTCGGTGCGTTGAAGCTTCCTTGGCGTGGGTCTCAGCGAGTTCTTCAGCATCACGTAGACGTTTCGAAATGTTTTCCAGCTCTGTCACCCGTTCTTCATGCTCGGCTTTAAGTTGTGACAGTTTGCGCTCGGCGTTTTCTCTTTGCTGACGTTCTTCCTCGATTTGTCGTTCGTACAAGCTTGCCTTGCCAGTAGATGCGGCAACAGCAGCTTCTAAAGCAGCCATTGAAGCAACATGACTCGACAGCCGTGATGAGGTGTCCTCGTGCGTCTTGCTCAAGGTTTCGTGCTCGACACGAAGGTTCCGTAATTCCTCTTCGAGTTTTGCTCGTCTTCCAGATTCGGTTCGTGCCAGGCTTTGAGCTTCATGAAGCTCCGCTCGCAAGCCCTCCAGCTCCCCAGGATTTCTGCTCTTACTGAGCTCTTCATACCGAGCTTGCAAAGCATCCATCGACTCTTCTGCAAGCTCTCGAGCCCTTCTCTCGGAGTTGAGGTCATTGGACAGAGAGTCAAGTTTGGCTTTGTGCTCTGACTGCGCAGCCAAAGCCAAGGCGAGCCGCCTGCTTAGGTCTGTAAAGCGCTCTTGATCGTCAGGCTCGTGCGCAGAATCCGGTTGAGGCGTGCTTCGCTGGCTCCCGCCATGAGCAGCGAGTTTCGCTCTGGCATACGCAGCTTCGGTCACAGCAGCGTCACGTTGGTGTTCGACCTCCGCAACACGCTTGGCCATTGACGATGCCTGTGCCTCCATAGCCTCCTGCATCTTCATCATTTCGGTTCGCATTGTTACAAACGCTTCCATGAGCGGTCGATCGTCGTCCGCGACTTGGGTAACAGCACGGTCGTCAAATGTCGGGCTTGAGCTTGTTGCAGAAGTGTAGCCTTGCTTTCGAGCCAGCGCGAGTTCGGAAGCATACCAGGCATTGGACTTTTTCACTGACTCCAGCTCTTTCACCAAAGCTTCCTGATGCGCACTCAGCTTAGGCGACATTGGCTCCTCGGGCATATTCCGCACACTTCGGGCATCACCTTCTCCATAATGACGACCAGAAGATGAGCGACCGAGGTGGCCGTCTTCTGTGCTGTCTATAGAACTTTGGGCTCGCTGCGACCGTAGTGAGCGTTGCCTGGCCACGCCGTTACTGACCAGCGGTGCGGCTTCGCCAGCTTCCATCGCCTTTGCTTTGCTCTCCGTTCGTTGAATGGGCGTCCTTCGACCATGTGTGCTCGGACTGTTCTCCCGACTAGGCCTGATATTCTCCTTTTGCACATCTCTAATAGCTGGAGCCTGGACCAACGTCTCGGTAGGCACATTACGAACAGAGTCCGGACCCGTCGGAGGACCCCTAGTATCAATAGGAGGGCCATTGTATCTGCTCTTTGGTACATTTGCAGGTGATTGAACCCCGTTGATTCTTGGTCCAGGAGCCTGTCCTTGAGGTGGTGGACCTGCAGGGCCTTGGGTTATCGAAGCCCGCGGCAGTCTTGAAGCTTGCTGCTGGGGGTCTGGTCGTTGAACAGGGCCACCTGTGAATTGTTCCCGAGCTGCACTGGGGGCCCTTTGGCCCTCGCGGGAGGTGGATCGAATAGGTGCAGCTGCACTTCTCACTTCTGTACTTGTACTCGGCCTCCTAGTTGGACTGGCGGGACCTTTCAAATCCGAAACGGCTGCATCATTGGGATACCTGATCTTGGCAGTGTCAAGTACGTATACCATGCTCAACTCGGCTGGGTCGCGGGGTGCCGAGCTCGGCTCACCGGCCAGAACGATGATCTTGTCCCGGTAGGCGGTCATACTGTGACCAGACCTCGGTGACGGTGAAGGACCCATGTTCTGGAAGGTGTACCATCTCTTTGAAGTGATGCGGAAGGCTGCGAGGTCGCCTAAATCTGTACCCTCTTCGGTTCTACCGCCAAAGATATACATGACATCGCCAACCAGTGCTGCGGAGTGACCTTCTCGAGGAGCAGGAATGTACCCTATACAATCTTCCTGCTTCCAGGAGTTTGTGGCAGGACTGTAGGTCCAGACGTCGTTGAACCAGTGTGTGCCATTGGTACCTCCGAAGCTAAGCGGAATCAGCATATTGTTCAGACGATGGCAGCCTTGAACTTACAGGTACAGCTGGTCATTGTGGCTAATCACGGTGTGATTTGTTCTCGGAGGCGGTACCTTGCCGTTAGGCTGGGCGGACTCGCCAGAATTTTGAATCAAAAAGTCCCATTGATTCGAAGGGTTCTGCAAAGCATTCAAATCGAATGCTATCAAGTCGTTGAAGAAATAACCCTCAACCTGGCCTCCGAAAATGTATATCCGAGAGCCTAGGATGTTGAGGGTGTGGCCGTAACGCCCGGACGGGCGCGGTCCGGGAGGTGCTGCTCTGGACCATTGGCGAGAAGCTGGAACAGTGAGTGGAGTACTTCGCAAACGGTGTTGGGTGTAGACTTACAAGTATTAAGCAGGTACAAAGTGTCGTCAAGTACATCAGAGTCATCCATCTTAGTGTCGCCACCAAATACAATAAACGCGTTGCCAACAAGCAGAGCGGCATGTCCGACACGAGGGCCAGGACCTTCTGAGACTGTCGCAATTGGGTAGCAGGAAAGATTCCCACCGCCGGATTCCAACATCCAGAGGTCCCCTCGGACCATGGACCCATTGATCAATCCTCCCATGATGTAAATGTCACCATCTTTTGAACCGGTTGCGTTGACGGCAGCGCCATAGCGAGGGAATGGATTCGACTGCGGAGTGGGGAAGTTCAGCCGCCGTTGCGACCAAGGATATAGAGCAGCATTGGGAACTTGGGTCAACTGGCTTCCGGGAGCGCTCGGCGGGCGCGTCTACGACACAATTAGTGTGGACATTGGTGAACAGGGAGAACGATTATACCCCAGTCTCTGATTCTGACCTGTCGCGGCGAGGATATGCAGGACCCCCAGTGGCGAGATTCGAGTTCATTGAGCTTATTGAGCCATTCGGGCCGGTATTTGAAGGAGGAGGAGGAGATTGTGTTGGACGTTCTAAGGCCTTTTCTATTCCCTCATTCTCTGCTGCCGGGGCGGAAGTACCATCGGAGGTATGAATCTTTCGACTTGCAGCAGGAAGGCCCGAGGGAGGAGGCGCGTTCTTCTTGGATTTGAAAAGGAACGCCATGGTTCGCGACTTCCGTATTCACCAAAGATCGGAGCTGTCTCACACGATGCACCGTAGAGCATTCATGCGACAGAGGACTCGAGGACAAAATATAATCCGGTCTTGAAGAAGGGTGCGGGTTGCGCAAGGCTCGTCTCCGGCTAACCATGCAGCCTCGTTTAAGCACAATTCATTGTCGTCCAGCTCGACAGGAGAAGAGGGAGGACAGAAGTCGTGGTCGAAAGCCCACAGGTAGGAAATTCGGGAGGTTGTACTGGAAGATGGCCGATGCGCATGCAGCTATGATGTCCCAACGCGACGAGGTCGGCGCGGCGTGTGGTTGTTGGACCAAGGAGAGTCTGTGCGTAGGTGACGCTTGCTAGAGGCTGGGACTGGATGGACGCGACGAGAAAGTAGGAGATCCGAAGAGACCGGGAGTCGACAATGAATTGAGGATGACCACACCTGGTAGCGAATGATTGATTGAATAGGTGGTGTCTTGGGATAGGAGAAATTATTCTGACTACGGAATTGCCCTGCAAGGCCTGGCTGGCTTGGTGGTGAGTGAACTCGCAGCGCAGTCTGTCGGAAATGCGAGAATGGAGAACTTCTTCCAGGATCCTGGGCTGTTTCAGACTCTCTATTCTGGTTTAGCCGGCGACGCTTATTTGAATCACCTGGCACAAGCAAGCAATAAGCGCCCCTCCAGGCCCTCAGTGGCCCTCCCAGTTCTGCCCCCGTCCGGCTTCCGGGCAGCCTATGAAAAGGCGAAAATGCTGATCAGGCTGCCCGTAAATTGACATCCGTTCCCCTGAATTAGGGTTTGAAGATCTTCGTCACGAATGCCCGGTTTTCCTGCTGTCAACGTCTGCCAACTGTACTTTGTAGAACACAACATCTCTTGCCGGTGAGAACAAAGTTGGCCTTCACGTGCGCATGCCTCACTGTAATCGCATCGGTCACGATCCAGACATAATCTCCTCGGATCTAGGATACGCTCGCCGGATAAACGCCATTGACGTTGACCAAAGGTAGCCTTGCCTTCAAGTGAACCACGTGATTCACCAGCTTATCATCCCTACAAGCCGCTATCAGCTCATCATTGGGTACTTCGTACTTCCTTCAAACGAACAATAAAACATCTTATCACGTACAGGTCCTTACGCCTTGTCAGCTTTCAGGCAACTGAGCGAAACGGTAGTACTCGAGCCGTGTGGCATATTATTAGAGATCCTGAAACCCGCAACATCCTCCCTCCGGCAGTATCTGGCACTGATTGGCGACGTATTACGAGCAGAGAGCGAGAGTCCAAGGCGACATCCTTCCTGGTCAGCACTGTGTCCATTCTGTCCGATCGCGAGTAAGCCAGAGGCAGACGCATACTACGTACATGACAAGTTTCGCAAAACAGTAAGCCAATCCATCGGGCCGAGGGGGTGTGAGGATCCCATTCGAGCGCAAGCATCTTTTCGGCAACGAACCATTTCAACCTACGAGTACCTCGACACAGTGTAAGAAGCGAGACCTGCGTTCTGGACCTTGCCATATTGGCCATACCGAAAAGCCACCAGGGCAAACCCAGGTTCAGCCTTGTCCCAACAGTCAACATCTCATCATGTCTTCCGATTCCGCACCAGATATACACGATGGCGATCTCAAAGCCTTTATCCATGGCATGCCCAAATGCGAACTCCATGTCCATCTAGAAGGTTGCCTCACACCTAGCCTCGCCCGCCAGCTGGCGGAGCGGAACAACGTCCCTCTCCCACCATCCCTGTCATCTCTCGATCCCTCCCAGACAGGCTATTCTTTCCACGACCTCACCTCATTTCTGGCCGTCTACTACCCTAACCTCGCCGTTCTTCAGACTGAGCACGACTTCCGCGACTTGGCCTTGGACTACCTCAGCCGCGCCCATGCTCAGAACGTCAAACATGTCGAACTCTTCTTCGACCCTCAAGCCCACACTTCCCGTGGCGTTCCATTTCCGACCGTCATCCGTGGTTACCGATTGGGCCTTCTGATGGCACAACGTACGTTTGGTATCTCGGCGAGCCTAATTTTGTGCTTCCTCCGCGATCAATCCCCCGAGTACGCTATGGCCACACTCATGGAAGCTCTGCCCTTCAAAGACGCCATCATTGGCGTCGGCCTGGACTCCGACGAACGTGACAACCCACCGTCCAAATTCGGCGCTGTCTTCCAGCGCGCCAGCAAAGAGGGGTTTCTGCTCACGGCGCACGTAAGTTAAATTCTTTTCAACCCCGATAGCGCTTGCTTGCAACTGCTATCATCGTCTGGGGCCTGTTTTGGTGGAAGATAAGCCGATGCCTCCGTTAATGGTTCCAACATGCTAATACATTAAATGCTTGTAGTGCGACATTGACCAAGCCAACTCGATCACCCACATTCGCCAGTGCATCCACGAGATCCAAGTCGAAAGAATTGATCATGGGACTAATATTGTCGAAGACGAGTCTCTGATCTCGACCATCCTCGAACGCGGAATTGGCCTGACATGCTGCCCCGTATCTAACAGTGTGGTGACCGCCGACTTCAAAGGCGCAGAGATCGTGTCTCTCCTGCGGCGAGGCGTAAAAGTCACCATCAACGTAAGTCTCCCTGTCTTGAGATCGCCCGCGCCAATCACGCCCTGGTCTGTACTGCTTTCTGACGAAATTCTCAATATCCAGTCCGATGACCCAGCCTACTTCCGCGCATACGTCAACGAGAACCTCGAGAAGATGGCGCGCGAAACCGACCTGACACGAAGGGAGCTCATCCAACTACAACGCAACGCGTTTAATATCTCTTGGATCTCCTCGTGGCGGAGAAATCATTTTCTTGCGCTCTTGGATGAATACGAAGCTAAAACCATGCAAACACAGGTGCAAATGGTCAACGGCGCCTGAATTGCGATTGGAATCATGACAGGGGGAATCAACTGTTAACCCCCATGGTTGCGACATAGTCGACCCGCTTACTCTTTACTATTGCCTTCGAAAGCCACCTCATCAAAGAAAGTCGCCCGCAGCTGTACTATGGCTGCAACCTCAAGAATGAATTCTTGGAGTATGACAGCATTCGTCAAAATATGGCTGAGACTTGCTTGACTTCGAGTTCCTACACCATCCTGGCTGATCGGGGTAGCGCTTCCCGAATCTCGACTCTCCGCCAGCACCGAACGTAGTGCTGGAGCCTCCATGTCTGAGTTTTGCCTTCGACCTGCATGGACTGGTAGTGATAATGTAGCTTCGTTCGGGGTCTTCGGGTTGAAAAGGTCGACCTGAGTTCTGAGTAACGACGTTGTAGTGGGTGCCAGTGGCGGGTCCGTCTCGGGAAATTCCCATGATCCATCATCTTCGTTTGTCCGGAGTGACTGACGAAGGGGCGAGAGCCCGAGGGCACGTTCTGCTAGGTTCGCCCTGTGGCTTCCAGACGTCGAAATCGTATTGTCTATGGAGCCGAACTCGGCATTCGGGACTTGTCTGCCTCTCGGGGTCTTTGGCCTTGCTTGTGACACAGAGCGATTGCTGGATGGCGAATCACTTCTTGGTAATGGGTTAGAACCGGTTATTTGTCCTGGGGTCGACCTGAAGTTTGAAGGCCGGTCTGGCGCATCGTCTTCCGAGAGTTCCCTCCTCCGTCTGGCGACCAATACATCCCAATCGGGAAATTGTGATTTCCAATGACGCACTTGCTCCAGCAGTTCACTTAGGACGAATGTGATGTTGAAAGCTGAAAGCTCTTCCACGCCGCCTTCTTGAGCTGGAGGCAATATCCAGCGTTGCAAATTCATATGGTCGCAAGCAGTCAGAGCTACCAACGCTTCGGTGAGGTAGAGGTTCGTGACAGAATCGTTTGCAAAGAAGTTGCGCAATAGTTGTACCACCGCCTCAAACAACTTGCACTCTGATGCGATAGTCATGCTTCGCCCATTTGCCAGGTCATTGTCTACCACACCTGTCCTGAAGCAACTGTGCTGCTCAAGTAGGACCTGACCGTCCATCAATGAGGCTTGATAAGAGCCGTCCAAGTCAGTATCCCTGGCAATTGTTTCCGAGAACTCGAACAACTTGCAGAGGTAGCCGTTCAACTCACTGACTTCCCTCTGTTCCCGCCAGCTCGCTACCTCCTCAACTCGGAAGAGAATCCTGACCACATGGCAGTGATGCTTTTCAACGATCACTGATAGGAGCTTGAGACAGGCGTTGACAGTTTCTGAATGACTGGATTTCAAGCTCATCACCAGCAAATCCAGCAGATTGAAAAGGTTTGGCGAAGGACTATTAGAAATTTCGGCAAGGGCTTTCAACTGGTCAATGGATTTGCTCCGACTGACGGACATCCGCTGTCGTCGATGAGATTTCTCTCTGGTCACCCGAGGCGTATTGGGTGATGCCAGGAGATAGCCTAGCATTCGTTCGACCAACTGATAGTGATCAACAGCAAGTAGCATCAACGACAAATGAGTAATGACGGCTACCGTGGAGCCCCCTTCGACGTCTGATGACTCGAGTAGTGAGGGATACAGGAGCTGTTGCACGAATAACACCTGAAAATGGTCTAGCAAAGTATCGCTGACCTCGATGGACCTGCAGTGATTGAGGGTATCTTGCCAGAAAGCCAGGTAAGAAAAGAAAGCTTTCACACCCTGCTGGACGTCTCGCGGTGGATCAGCCAGCGACTCAACAGTGTCTGCATGGTCGGACAGACTGACAACCGCGAGTTTCGAAGAACGTCGACTCAGAGAGGTCGACTGTCTGCTCAATCTGCTGTATAGAGCACCCAGGCCACTAGCCATTTGAGGTGCCAGGTCGCTTTCGATCATCCACGTCTCCAATGGTTTAAACTTGGAAGCAGTCTCAGTCAGGTACAGCAGCGCCGTCCGAGCAAAATCGCCAACCGGGCCATCGTGATGGACATACTGCACCAGGACGAAAAACAACGGAAATTGACTCCTTCTAGTTTCGTCATTACCATTCCGGCCACGCGTTGTTTCTCGGTCTGGATGGAACCATGCAGGAAGAATGTCTGGTTCCAGTCGGATCTTTGTAGCAATCTCAAACAGCAACTCGACCAGATCGGTCTCCAACCGTTCTTCCACAATCACTTGTCCTCCTATTGTAGCGTAGCAAACAAGGTCCAGTAAAGACCTCGTGAACAGCTTGCTGTCCAGTAGCCCGTCGGCCTCGCCATTGATAAGGATATGGTACAGCTGAGCGGAGATGTTGATGATTTCGGTATTGCGAGAGGAGACGGCTAGCTTCGTGACGATGATATACGTCTGACTCGACGCGACATAGCGAAGGCAAGAATGCGGCGCGGCTCGGCGTGACTCGTCGTGAAGGATGTTCTCGAGTCGTTGAAGGAGTTTCGTGGTATAACTCAAAGCGGCTTCGTCCTCGCGCTCAACCGCACCACCTCGCCATGTTTGCTGGGATGGTCAGCTGCGATGCAAGTGTGTCAGGTGCAGACCTACAGTGAGAGCATTACAAATACTCTTGCACGTAGCAAGGCGCTCAGCAGGTGTGTTGGTCTTCTGTTTGGTGGGTGACGTGCCGGAGCCTGCGATCAGGCGCGTGAGCTGCCGGTCGCGTGGAGTTAGACTCGATCAACCTCGTACAGCATTCGACTGGTTCTGTTGAGGAGACTCACAATATCCATGTCCTGTGACTCATATTGCAGGGCAATATACTGCAGATCTATGGATGCTGGGTCACTGCAAGGATGGGATGGAGGGTGTCTTGCGACTACGGATTTTCGGGGCCTTCGGAGGACGTCAAGACTGGTCAGTTGGGTATCGCAGCTTCTATGTTTCAGGAATCAAGGTAAATGGCCGGGCAGCCTATTTTGCAGTCACAAGCATCATATCTCTACAATCTCTAAAAGGTTTGCGAATCCGAAGTTCGCGTTCAAGTTGTTTCCACTGTGGTAGCTGGCAAGTTGCCATCGTTCTTCACGTCAGCCTTGCCGAAGCGAGAGCCTCGTACTTTGACTCGAACGTCGAAGGCCATATGTTTCCTGCAACGATGCCAGCCCGACAAGCCGCGACCGCAGATTTAGAAGCAGCTGCTGGTGCTACACTTGCAATTCGCAGGGACCAAACGAATAGTGGCTACGACGACCAGCAGTCCACCACAGAACCGTGTCCTGACGAAAAGCATATGAACAGGACAACGACAGGGCCGTATTCCGAGCACGGCCATTCACTCTCTCACATACGTCCAATGGCCAAACATAGCGGGTCGTCCATTTCGGCGTTCTTCAATGGCTTGTTCCAAACCATTATCGCTGTCAGTACCTTGGGAACAAGCATAACATTCTCCTACGTCTTGTCCAATGACATCTCTATGCCTTCCTCGAGACCCCCGACATTTGCTCAGCAGCAGATTAGAGAGTTTCTCGCCATCAGCTGGCTCCTCTTTCTGCTCGCCCTGGCGTTTGCATCACTAGGCTCGACATTCTTAACATTCTTCAAAAATCACTGGATCGCAGACTGGAATGGGACGAACGGCAAGACTTCGCAGTGGACAATTCAGATGTATGCGGTAGTTGCCAGCGGCCTTCTTGGTGGCTTGACGATTGGTGCATTTGCCCTTTTGTGTTTAGTTGTGGTGGCATTTTCTGCAATGGTGGGATGGGTGGCTCTGGGATTTACAGCTTTCTTTGGTTTGGTCATTCTTTTTGCCGTGGTGCATCAAGTACCATGGCCTTGGAGGGACAACACACCATCACCACCGACCAGACACCATTCTGGTTGAGAATCAGGCGCGTCCTGGTAGTGGTGGGTTCTGGAAGGAAGTCTCTGTCGACTGCCTGCTTAATGATAACAGACAGTTGATGTAAATCGAGGGTCGGAATCAAAAGCCCTTCGCGAACCTTGGCGGCACTCGTGGTTTTCTCAAACGGATAGATGCTGGAGGTTTGCAAGATCTGCGCATGCCTGTTACACAGCCTTGCGCAAATGGAGTTTTTGTCATGGGCTGTCTCCGCGACAGCGTCGAAATGTAAGCACTCGGAATGCACGTGCCAGAAAATCAATCAGAATCATCGTCACTTTCAGCTTTCCTCTTCTTGCCGCCCCTTCCCTTCTTTTTGGGTCCAATGTCCTCATCACTTTCTTCGCTCTTTGCCTCCGACTTAGCTCTGCCTTTCTTGGATCCTTCATCAGGCACACTTTCACAGATTTCAGTCAGAAAATCAAATTGGCCGTCTTTCATCAAAGCAGCCTTGAGATGCTGTGCTGTAACACGTTTCGAATTGTTGGCTCTGGCTTCGGTTGCTCCCTTGGTCACCAAAGAGATCATAAACAGCTCCAGTGCTTTGGCTAGGTGACGTCAGCATATGCTTCATGATACATGCCGGCGAATACTTACAAACAGCGGTAGGAGTCGCTTGAGCCACCTTTCCTACATCTTCATCTGCTTGCATGATACGTTTGATCCGTGCAACTGGAAACTTTGTTCTCAGATCGAGTCCGTGGGAGGGGTCTGTTGTGGCTATGGGCATGACTGGCTGGACGGCAGTAGCTTGTTCGGTTTTGATAGGTATTCCAATTGTAGGCCCATTCGGATTGTAATCGGGATCAAAATCAACTTCGGCTTTTGCCCGCCGAGTTCGAGGCATGTCGTCGTATTGTTGACCCGAAGACTGAGGATAAGAGGCAAAGTGTTGAACAGGTGGTTGAACAGCGTAGTTTGGATCAAATGGCTGGTGAGTCTGAGGTTGCGGATAATATGAAGAGTGAGAATAATTGTCGTAAGAATTTGGCAGGGGTTGAGAGTGGCTTGATGGAGAAGCTTGAGTGGGTATACTCGGAGCTCGGAATACCTGTGGTGGATAAGGTTGAGCGAAGGGCGACTGAGATGGTCGAGCACCGAAATAGGATGTCGAAGGCGTGGTGTTCTGTGGCGAGAAGAAAGGCGATGCGTCGTAGGAGCCTCGGGCTGAAACCGGATAGCCTGGAGGCACAGTTGGTTCTGGCTGATACGAGGGAATGCGAGCGAGTCTGGGCGGGTTGAAGCCTGATAAGTCGGGGGATTTAGGCCGGTAGTTAGTGCTGTGGTCTTTACTCATTGCTTGGAAATAGTGCAGGGTTGTTGGGATGGCTTTTGTTCTGAATTCTGGATGTTGTGATGGATGCGATCGGAATGCGTGGTCGGAGACATTTTGAACACGACAGCAACAGCCTTAAAAAGCCTCTGTTTGCACTGCGACTGCCTTCATGATTGTTGGCGGAAGGTGCAGGTGCAGGTTCTTTGTGATGCCAGATGGTCACGTGGACAGGGCAGCGAACAGATATCGATGCGATGCGATGCGATGCGCTAAACTGCGTCACAGCACATAGCACATACTGTAGTCTGTAGTAGTAGAGAAAAACAGGGTGAGGGGCACTCGTACTCTAGCACGCGCACAAACGAGGGAACACGCTGCCTTTAATAACCTTCGAACCAGGAATTCGGTTGTTGGATCATCCGCACTAAAATCAAGCCACACCCGATTTGCATTCTGACCAGCCAGCGCTCGACAAATAGGCCATGAATAGGCCTATTTGACGGGGTGGGATGGCCCCGAAACGCGTACTTCAAATTTCCACCCACTCACCATTCACAATTCATATCTGCCATCTTTCATAATACTCGTATCCTCGTACTTGCCAGGTCGATTTTTCAGTCATTAGCCTTGTCTTCCATCTGCGCGCTCGCATCATTCAACCTTCACCATCGCGCTCTTTATGTAATGCTCGATTGATGATTGATGATTAATGGTGACGATGAAATATGTTGTACATCAGTCCAGCCTGATTTTGCAGAAACCACAACCCATGCCCCCTACGCCGCGGGGCGCCATCATAAAGTGACGGCCTCATCGAATTTCTATCCGCAACTTCTCGGCCTGACATTATGGCCTCCTTGAAGCCAAGTGATGACAGAGCAAGCTGGAGATGACTTCCTGGGACAATATCGCGACGCGACAGCCCAGTATCTTCGATACTGTGATCGTCGTTCGTTCCGCAGCCGGGAAGTCATCAATGAAAGCCCTTTAAACTTGATCTAATCTGATGGCTATCATAATTTTGATGGAGTACTAACTCTTCAACCTCTCTATACTCGAGGCCAGACTCGATGACATGACAAAATCAGTCATGATATCCAGACCTTGCAGTCTCTCCTCCCGACTTTCACCCAGAAACAAATTCACCACCGGCCAGGCATGAATACCTGCTTCAAGCTCCGAGGCCTTCACCACAGCTCCGTTGTCTTTCATGTGATGGACCATGTCCTGAATGCCAGGACCAAACACCTCCTCCGCGCCATATATGATGCGATAACCATTGAGCGGCGATGCCTGTTTCCAACGTCCAGTGTTCAACCCTGGTGTTATTACACTGTCTGATGTGCATGCCTCTCCTGCATACTGTCTTGCATACATGTGCAGGCTGTTCTTGTCCAGATAGTCGCTTCGTGTGTTCCGATTCAAGTCTGACACCAGGTGTGTCCAAGGGGACAAGAGTATGGCGAGTCCTGGCCGATGCAGCGATTGAAATTGAGGATCTTGTTCCAGATGCCCAGGTTGCAATAACATGCTCAGAATGAGCGTGGCTCCAGCAGAGTCCCCACTCACGCAAATCTTTGCTGCCGAATCATCCCCGAATGTTTCTCGCAAGAACGTGTACCCAGCACGAGTCTCATTATATTGAGTCGGCCACTGAGCATCCGGAACGAGCGTATATTCCAATGCGAACACCGCAGGGTTCTTGAACCCTCTCTCCTTCAGCCGCGTTGCCCAGGCCATCAGAAACTCCATATAAAAGTACGCCGAGCCCATGGAGAATCCGCCACCTGCAAGTGTCATTCACTCAGTCTGATCGGCATGCGCGTGGATGCTACTCACCATGGGCATAATAAATGATAACGTCAGGGTCAGTGTTGGGATCGTCGACAATCCAGAGTCCTCTGGCACCATACCTGGCGATTTCTCGGTAGAATGTAGGACAATGCAGGTAACCATGTCGCAAGAGACGGAACCGAAAGAACGGATAGGCCACCTGTTTAGAGAAAAATACCCTTCCTACGCTGGCTGGGATATAAGCGAAGGCGTACCGAACACAACGGATGACCACATCCTGGAAGAGGCTGGCATGCTGTGTGAACGGCGACTGCTTCTCATGCTTGGTAAAGTATCGCTCGTGAAAGAGTTGATATGGCAGTTGGAAGACTGCGCCACAGGTGAGTACTCTGATGACCACGGTAAGCTGTCGCCATACCTAGAAATGGGATGACTTTTAGGAGCACAAAGAAGAGTTCAGACAAGTCCACCTGGTAAATCAACTGAGGAACCAAGAAGACCACAAAGGCCAGGCAGTCGACTCCATTTATTGGACCGAGTATCATCGCTCTCTGGCTTGTATTTTGGATTCAATCATCGAGTATTATATGATCATATAAGGCAGCGATAATTGGAACAGCGGTAGACAAAGCACCGCAAGAGACACGTGGATAGAAGCAGGAACTCCCCTGGCCCTCAAGAACGACAGAACTAAATAAGAGTCTATTTATTTTGATATTTTTTCAAATGATGAACAGCGACTTGGTGATCTCATCACCGCTTTGGATGTACACAGTACTCGCATGTTGCGAAGTTGACTAGGCCAAATAAGAACTAGCCTGCGAGACGAAATGTTGGAGATCTCGGCGACTAAATTACCATAGTAAGGCTGGGCTGGGCCTCGCGCTGTAAAAGAAAGGCCTTTTGCAAACTGCGCTTTCCATCGGGATGCACTGCGACGAATCCTTCTATAACTGTTAACATGCCAACACCGTTTCTTGCTATCTGATTGTCGAACCCTTTCTTACATCTTCCATGGCAACAGTTAATGTTGTGCTGAATGTCGGGTAATGGCGTTTGATCACGAACACCCTGCTTTCGTTTCTACCAGATCCCTCGACACTCGGTTTTCTTCGACCAACAAACCTGTACCATTCGGCCACATTTCGAAATGGCTTCGGTAACCTTAGACGCATCTTTGGTCGAGCTCGCCAAGTAGGTCCTTCTGGAGTCTTGATCTTCGACTATTCAGTTGGCTAATAATTATAGTTCCCTGCTTTTGGAAAAAGTGCCAGAGAAACTTCACTGCGCTGCCTGTCACAATTTCAACATAAACGCTTACAAAGCATCATGTTGTGACGAGTCCATCTGCGAGTCATGTTAGTTGTTCTCTACACGTTCCAATGAGGATCTAATCCGAGACGGCAGGTTTCATTCGGGCTTGCGACACCAGCTGTCCAAAATGCGATCATAAACCCTTCACTACCGACACCTGTAAACCACATAGACCGATGCGGAACACGGTCAAGTCCTGGTTGAAAACGCAGGAGAAGATCAAATCAGACGAGCAAGCCAAGGCCGTTACAACAGATGAAGTTCCTCCCACAGATATGGTACAGGAGAGCGTGAATGGGGAAGGTCAAGAGGAAGAAACGACAGCTGAAGCCAACATTGAGCAAGCCGTGGATGAAGACGAAAGGATCACTGCTGGTGATGTACAGCCTTCAATAGAGGTAAATTCAGTCTTAGCTGCACTTGGGTTGCCCGTCACCGTATCTGACTATGCTCTAGGACCACGACATTGAAGAAGCAGCCGAACATCTGGACGATGACATCGAAATCCACGTCGATCTAGATGATGACCATCGAGAAATACCCCTACAGCCAGTAAAGAGTGGTGAAGTCACTCCCATTGATCAATCCGCTCCTCCCTCTGGACCAAAAGCGCAAGCACGCGACCAGTCCAGCTCGGCCTTCGGCGGCATGGGCGGCATGGACTTTTCGCACACGACGAATGGATTCAACAACATGGACATGAATCAAATGATGCAGATGATGGCGGCCAACGGAATGGGTGGTTTCAATCCAATGATGGGTGAGTAAATCAGGAAACAATCTTTGAGGACCTGTCCTGACAACAATAGGAATGCCTATGGGTGTGAATTCAATGTCAACCGGCATGTTTGGCGGGTTTGGGGTTTCAAATGGTGGCATGACTGGAATGAATGCTATGAACATGGGAATGAATTTCAATCCAAACCAAGGCATGCTCTGGAATAACCAAAACAGTATGTGGCAGAATAATAATGCAAATG
Source organism: Exophiala xenobiotica (assembly GCF_000835505.1). Lineage (NCBI taxonomy): Eukaryota > Fungi > Ascomycota > Eurotiomycetes > Chaetothyriales > Herpotrichiellaceae > Exophiala > Exophiala xenobiotica. Next base: position 3,511,797 of record NW_013562491.1, read on the forward strand.
CATTCCCGAATGCCATGGGCGGTGACTTTGGTTCCAACTATGGTTTCAATACTGGCAACTTCCAACAAGCAAACTCCAATGGTGATTTCCAAAGTGGTTACTATGGTCGTGGTTACGGCCGTGGCCGTGGCCGCGGCCGCGGTGGTTATGGTAGAGGTCGTGGTAATTTCCAGCAACATTCTCAATATCACCAGCAGGGATACTACAACGGACCGGAACAGCAGAATTTGCGACCTCAAACGGGCGAAGGTCGTCCCAACGGCACGATGAGCGAACAGAAAGCGTTCAGCGTGACCGAGGACACGACACACGACGATGACGAATTCGCGCCTGGTGGTCAAGAAGAGGTCCAAGAAGCGCTTGGGGATGACTATCAGAAGACTGTAGTCGAGGACAAGAAAGCTGCGGATGAGGCTGCAGCCACGGCTGACAACGTCTCGGTAGGCAATGAGCCTGACGAGAAGAACGAAGACGGGGACGAAGCTCAAGTTGAGAAATTCGCACAGATTGAGTCGATTGTGCTGACGACCGAGACTGATCGAGACTTGAATGGTGTTGACCAGGCCAGGCAGGTGCCCGAAGCATACGGTGAAGATCTCAACGGGCCCATGCCGCCGCCGTCTGCACCATTAGGCCCATCGGCGCAATATGGCGGTCGAGGCCATGGTAGATTTTCATCCCGTGGACGTGGATCAATTTCCATGCCGAACGGTCATCTCGCTTCATCTGTAAAGCCATTCACACCACCTGTTGAGCCAAAAGGGGTGGGTGTTGTAGGTGCGCCAACTGGTCCTAGAGCGATGCGTGAGCCTCCTGCGGCCCCGGCACCTCCTTCAAGACCAGAATCCCGCGCCTCGGGGACTGGCTTCCAGATTATGGGCAGAGCGTCGATGACACAAGCTCGGCGATCAGAATCCCGTGACGGTGAGACCGTCCCAAATCGAGACGCAGACGTTGCAGATGGTGATCGGTCGAGGAGACAGTCGAGACAAGACAGCTATGCCAACTCCAGGCAGGAAAATGACGAGCAAGAATACTACGATGCTCGCGACAACGACAAAAGATATCGGAAAACAAAACGCACAACATACGACGAATATGATGGAGACGAGCAAGAACCCTCGCGATCTGACTCGGCTGACCGAAAAGCATCGCATCGAAGTCGAGGCGACAAAGACAAGTCGTCGAAATATAGATCGTCGCGATCCAAGCGTTATGAAGAAGCGGATGCCAATGGCGACCACGAAATGGAAGATCATGATGACTCGACTCGATCGGCTCGAGATGATTATTATGCTGAAAGCAGGAGCAAGCATCGAAGCAGCAAGTCATCAAAACATGATGACCGGGAGCGGGAGCGGGACCGAGACCGAGACCGACGCGACAAAGATCGAGACCGGGACGACAAGTCTCGTGATCGAGACAGAGACAAGGATCGCGACCGCAAACGTTCCCGCCACGATCGCCATCGCGACGAGGGCAAGGACTACAACTACGATTATGATTACGAGCACGAAGACCCGGAGCAAGAATCCCGTCACCGCTCAAGACGACACAAGAAAGATCATCGTCGCGACACAGAGGATGGTAGTGCAGCGGCTTCCAACACGAACGAGCGGACGTCACATCGACCGAGCGCGTCCACAACGCCGGCGGCCACAGCGCGAGCCAGCAACGCGGAGGCGGAGAAAGACCCGCATACGCTCGAGCGCGAGGCGAGGAATCGCGAACGAATGCTCAAGGAGCAGCAGCGGCGAGAGAACGCTGCCAAGGGCGGCGGATCAGCGAGGCGGGTCACGTACAAGTATGAAGATGAGTTGGAGAGAGGATTGGTGGAGGGCGAGAGGGCAAGTGCGAGATGGAGATAGCGCTTGCATCGTCGTACTATGTCTCCTCCTTGGGATTCGGCGCTGCGTTACAGTCACCGTTGCTGATTCTACGGTGGTCTCGTATTCTGCGCAGTTTGCTGTACTGGAATGGATGGGTCGGATGACTTTTTGGCTTGTGATGTTGATACCGATTCCATCATTGCTGGGAAAGTTGGCGTTTGCTCTACTTGCAAAACCTTGAAGGACTGGAAGCGAAATCGCATTTGCCTGTACTTGACTTGGTCCTTGCTTGAGCGATGCTGAGAATTGTACTGAAGAAACGACTTGTTTTCATTACCTAGGTGCTGGAGAAAGACTACCTACTTAAAGGGACAACGAGGGAACTGGACTGAAAAGGGAAAAGGGAAAAGGGAAAAGAGAAAAGAGAAAAAGAACTGTTACTGAACGAGCTCGGTGGAAAAGTAGAATTGTGACGTCGTTGGGAGGAGCACGGAGTGTCTTGATTGTCGTCGCCGCTCGAGACCAGCAGCTGCGAGAGGTTCTTGTTCAAATATATCTCTAATCACATCGGACATTAAAATGGTCGCTTCTTGGGCTTCGGTATTCTACGTACCTACGTATGCTTCTAGGCAAGGCGTTTCCTGTCGATTCTAGGGCTTGATCGGGCAATTCTCACCGTATCGACTAGGTAGATAGTACGTCTGACCTTCGCTTCCCCGGAGTAAGAAAGAGCTTTAAGAGTCGATATGACACCACGCTTGGGAGAAGCGACTTCAGTTCGCCACGCACCACCATGACGATGCAGCTAAGTAAGGAATCTCACTGTTTTGCTCATAGCAATATTATACTTGAGACCCCCCCTCCGCTGCCCACTGAATCAACTCAGCTACTGTAGAGGGCAGCCTCGTCTAGTTATGCTCCGGTTCCTCCCTTTAAGACCAAGTCTAGTACAGAGACACCAGGACCGCAACAACGCCCAAGGTAGCCATTACAAGTGCGCCCCTTCTCACGTTCTCAGCACCGCTACTCGCCGTCTCTGACGTCACCGCTCCCGTCGTGGTCGTCGTAGCAGCGTCGGTCATACTTGCGCTCGAGCCCGCCGTCGAAGTCGCATCCGCTTGCACTACACTCGTACCTGTGGTCGCCGCGGCCGATTCAGTTGAGGTTGTGGCTGATGAGGCCGTCAGAGTCACCGCTCCCGTCGCCGTCACCAGTGCCGAGTAAACAGTATCGCCGCCGTCGTTGGCGTGGTTCGTGTACGAGTTCCCTGTGTCCAGGCCGTTTGTGGAGGAGTAGTCCACACCCGCACAGTCGGCGCGCCATGAGCCTAGAGTGGTGCCTTCCTCGACGTAGAAGCAGTTGCCCACCGGGATGAGGAGGCCGGAAAGAGAGGATTGGGCGGGATCGCATGAGGTGGAGAGGTAAGTTCGCACTGTGAGGAGACGTTTAGTTATTTTGACACCGTGGTTGATATAACTGCATCGAGATAGCTAGGGAGCTGCTGGAGCTTGATAGGGCGTGGAAGGCGGGCGGTGTGATGAGAAGGCTCGATGGTGGAGAGGAGGAGATCGGTGACCAAGAAGGAAGAGCGGATGATGAACAGGGGCAGAAAGATAGTGATCATACAGCTCCGCAACCAGGCAGATGGGATGGACAGCAGAGGACACCAGCTCAGACCATGAAGACCATCGAGCTGAACCTGCTTGGAGGTGGAGGGATGATGGGAGAATGGTGAAGATGATGGACGCAGATTTCAGGTGCTTGGGATGTGGAGGTCTGTTTGGGAAGGCTTTAAAGTCTGATGTGCATTGGCTCTCAAGGATATAGAATGGAGGAGCCAGAGGAGAGGTGCCTAGCGGTGCTCACATTCATCGAGTCGGAGCACGCGTAGCTTCCAATGTTGGATTTTGAGCGAGAAATTGCAACGGCAAAAGAAAAGAATACTTACATGTACAACCATCGTCGATCTGATGCACATATAGCGCGACCGTGCCATTAGGCAGCTGATGACATGAAGTATCTGCCTGTAGAGCATTCGGGTCATCGTATGACTGAAATGATGTGCCCGCGTTGCATGAACTGTGCTCGAAGAAACTGAGTTGTGTGGCTGCGTGAGCAAGTTGAGGCGCGAGCAGGATGGCGAGCAGCGAGACTAGTGTTTTCGAATTGCTCGTTTGAGGCCGTGACCTGGAATATTGTGGTGAAGACATTGTTAGGTATTGAGCTGGTGATGGGAAATTCCTGGTGTCGAAGGGGCTTCAACACTAGTCAGTAGCGACTTCTGTGCGTAGATTTTGAAATGATACACGATCTGGCAAGTGGGAGGACAGAAGACGATCGATGATGCTACCGTCTGTGCAATGCTGAGTATCTTCTCGCGTGTCGCGTTGCTAGAGATGATCGTTCAAGAGGTAGTCTGGTGTTGCAGACGCACAGGCCGGAGGTTCGTAAATTGGGCAATGTGCCAACTGAGAATGACAGCAGTCAAGCCAACTGAGCTCTTTCGCTCTTCTGGCACTCAACATCAATTTTCCGAATTCTTCTGAACTGCTTTATCATTCATTACTCCCTCTTCGAATTCGAATTTTGAACTTTCCCTTGCCAGCCTTGCAGATATGCCGCTAACGAAATCATGGTCAATCCTCAAAACTTCATCTTCTCCGGGATTTCGTCCACATGGCCACAAATTCAATCTTATCCTTGACTCCCAGTCCCACCCGCTTGACCCGGCCAAGTCTAGCCAATGCCTCGGCAATCTTGTCTAGAAATGCTCTTTCTTCCTTGGTGATGGGACCTTCTGAATCTTCACTGCCGACAAGGGTGTCCGCATCACTTGCCGCACTGTCTGAAGCTAAAGAATCCAGATAATTCGTGGTATATGATGAAACCTTTGCGACTGCTGGTTCCGGGCTCCTTTTGGATGTATTGTACACAGCCTCGGCAATTCGTATGCGTATGCAGTGGCTTGGTTTACTGCAGAGGTTCCACAAAAAGGTGAAATATGCGTGTGGAATAGGCGTCGTAACGTCCGCTGGAGTATATCTTAAGCTGACAGGAAAGACCTTGGTTCTTGGCGGTGTCGTCAGAAGACTCGGACTCATGGGCAAGATGCCTCTTCCGTTGGAAGTGGTACATTCGGGAAAGACCACGAGAATGCTGTTGGGGTTCTTTTTGAGCAATGTCTCAATGTCGACCAATTTCGCCTTCTCGGGCGGATTCACTTTTGGATGTGTGAGAGACCGGCAGACGGCGGTGAAGAGAGATATCGGCTCAACAAGCCTGGTGGTTGGATAACTCGCAGCGTAAATTGGATCGAATATGGCAGCCAAATATAGAGCATCGATAGGCGAGGCACAAGAAGAGGCTATAACTGAGCCAGCTTGAGGTATTCTGGCGCTATTCTTTGCCAACGATCTGTGGTATATCAGCACGTGCCTTTGAATATGTTCAGCTCTTCGTGCATACCCTTTCTTCACACCGTCAATTTGCAGATCGATCCACCATATCCCAGGTATGCCTAATATACACCATAACGACGCTTTTCTTCCGAGAACACCGATAGGCATCCATTGTAGAACCAGGAAATATGACAGTGCGAACATAAGGAGTAGTGGTACACGGCAGACGAATAGGAAGGTATGAAATGGCAGAGCGATCCCGGCCGACTCGTGAGGGATAGGAAGAAATGGAGCAATACCGGAGCCTATATGATCGGGTCAGCCTATCTGCGTATGGTCTGATGCTCGCTTGTAGCGAAATACCTTTGTCACGAAACTGCGAAAACTTCTCCATGGTGGGCCGGTGAGTGGTACCGCAGTAAGGTCGCAAAGACAGAGACTCGGTGTCAGATATGGTAAAGTCGAGGTGGAAATCAGTGCATGACGGCAACAACAGTCGTTATATCAGGCCGAAAAGTCATTTGCTCAATCACTCTGAGTGGACAAAGGAATCAGCGCAGGCGAGCTACCGGTACATCGTAAGAGTATTCGCAGTTGGGTAAATGGCCAGAGTTGGAGAACAATCGCGTGTTACAGTGGCGGATCTAAGATTCATTAGGTATGGTCCACGAATGCTTTTTTGGAGGACTCCATCCAGAGACCTCGCTGGGGGTTCGATGGCTGCTTCACGAGTGGAAGAGAAGTGCTTCTGCCGAGAAGAAGAGAAGGAAAGATTTTCACATGCTCACGACTTTCATGACGGCATCGTTTGGGCTGACTAGGCCTTTCTACCTAATAGCCTTGGCACTGACCATGCTCGCCTTCCATCTCGATAGGTAAGAAATTCACGGTCCTCCCTCGTCTACCGTGGTACGAGTACTGTGGCAGCATGTGATGGCATGAGGCTCTCGATCTTTCGAGCTTGGCGGGTAACGAATTATACCTCCATGTAAGGAACGAAAGACCAAGACCAGCGGCACTTCCGGAAGCACGAAAGAAGTGAATGTGCAAGGGTGATGGGTCTGTTAAAAGCCCTTGTTTCCTGGTCGTATCATGCAACCACCAACAGACGCCAGGGTCAACATGATCAGGGAATTGTTCCTGTTGGCCCACTGCTTCCAACGCCTTGCGAGCCTTGCATGACCACGTATCTAGCCTGATGTTGGCATGTGAAGAACGCTCAACAGGGGGGCTCACGCTACCCGCAATTCGAGCGGTGTTATTCACCTTCGCTCAACCCCTCCTTACAGTCACCACAGTGTATTGAATCGTTTGCAGAGGAAGTCACTTTCTAATGGCAATCTCGAAGCGGCCATGGCAAGTGTGCAGCATGGATATCTCCGTAAGTTCAAACCAACTGGAGCGAAGATGTGAATATGCTACCCAGGCAGTGTCTTTCATTCACTCGAATTGCTCTTTGAGTCTGCCAGGTTCTAGCCCTCTGCTACTCTTTCCAACAGATCCTTCCCACGAGCATCCGCGCACGCAGAGTCAGTGGAGACGACGTCCCACAAACCAGATCTCAAGCATTACGAAGCACAAAGCAGCTTCGCACGGATCTATGAAGAACCCACCGGGAACCAGATTCCAAGGACCTCCAACAAAGAAACCGGAGATTACATCAGCATTATTGATCTCCAGTAAGGATGGGTAAGACACCCTTCAAGCTCTTCGTCACAAGAAGCCCCGATTCTGACAGAAGAAGGCGACAACCACAATCAGCAACACTCGAAATCATCCCAGACCAAAGGCACGGGCCCGCCTTCGAAAAATGTATTGAAGCCGAAGACGAACAAGGAATTTTCGGCATGGGCAGAGTATATGGGCGAAGAGAAAGATGAAGACTTCATCAAATGGAAGAAGAATATGGTGGGCGATGGTCAAGATTCACAAAAGAAATGAATATGGGGGACAAATCATCGGAGCCGAAGCACCCAAGGACCAGAAATTGCATGGATTACATGGGGCTGGATATCTTTTGGGAGCCCGTCAACCTCTTCAAGCACGTTTAGTATGGCTCAATGACAGGATTTTGGATCATCACAATCGAAGGACCTTCTCTCCTCCTCTGGCCCTGCGCCACACCAAATTTCCCGGTCATCCCTGGATACTCCTTGTCTTCAGGACTTAACACTACTTGCAAGGTAAACGTCATCCACATAACTCCATCCGTCGACTCTCTCGAAGAAGGCCATTTCTCTGTCGGCAACCCACATGGGTTTTGTGATGGCCGTATATGGGTCGTAATAAGACTTGGTGAGTTGATTTTTACGGAACCAGTCTTCATCTTTGGTCCAGGCTTCGACGAACCGAAACGTTCCGGGATTGCTTGGGTCATGGTAGACGTCGAAAAAGATACACTCGGGCTCCTTGAGGCATGCAGCCCAGCATGGTCGTAGAGCTTTGAGGAAGGGCTCGATGTTGGATGGATCGATGCGAATAGTGACATGCAGCGTCATTTGGGTCGTCTTGATCGAGGACATGATGCACGGTTTGCTGGTTGGATTTACCCCTTCTGAAAGAACAATCTTGATGGCGTAAGTGTGAAGTGAGCTACCCTGGTAGGTTCTTGTATTGCTTGCTAGAGGTACGGAAAGGTGTCATTTGCTTGTGCTTTTATATGTTCTAGGTAAAACGCATTCGCCAGGAATGGAAGCATCTGCCGCAGTCATAATGGCCATGATGATTGTCCTCCGCAGCAGCAACAGAGCTCGTCTTACTAATAGTTGTCGCGAGGACTGGCCGAAGTTGAGGGTTTCCCGTACCTCAAGTGGGCTTGATATTCGCGGTGACGAGTGACATGACACATGCATCAGCATTGGTTTGTAAGCTTCGGGATGGTTGGAAATACCTGGGTGAGGTCCAAGCTCGAGGTCTCCTTTCACATTAGGACATCCAAACGTCGTTTCCAAAAGGAACTCAACGTGTCATCATTGATCGGTGTTTCACTTCGACATTGTATACCCGTGTGCTAGATGGTGAAGGGATGGGTGTGGTCTGAGGATACTAGGATCAACTACTAATATCAACTACTAATATCAACTACTAATATCAACTACTCCGGTCAAACTGTTTCTCCTCCTCGTCACAAGGCGATGCGGAGTTTCACCATCGGCCAACCATCGGCCAACTGTCGACCACCTTCCTCATTCAGCATGGCATGCCTCCAGGACTCATCTTCATGTCGTGCTGGCTGGACTGAACTTCACTCATTATAGCGACTGTCGACGCCGGTCAAGGGCAGCCGCAAGTACAGAGAAAAGCCTAAACACCTTGTCAGAGAATACTTCTTCAATTTACCACTATGCCGGCCGAACTGAACGTTGCCGCCGTTAGGGCTCAGTTTCCCGCACTGGCACAGAAGCAAGTCTTCATGGACAACGCTGGAGGCGCACAGGTTCTTAAAACAGTCATAGATGCCATATCTAGCTACCTTTCCTCCACCAACGTTCAACTTGGCGCTTCGTATCCCATATCCCAGGAATCAACAAACAAGTTCAATGAAGGTCACATTGCGGGGGCAAAGTACATCAACGCCTCACCCAAGGAAGTTGTCTTTGGTCCCTCGACGACACAACTATTCCGAAATCTCTCAATTGCATTGAAGATCGAGTCTGGTTCGGAAATTATCCTCTCGAACCTTGACCATGAGGCCAATTTGGCGCCATGGGTCCAACTTGCTGAATGGAAAGGACTGACCGTCAAATGGTGGATTCCGACCAAGAACGCCAATTCGAACCCTAAGCTGGAGTCTGAAGATTTAAAGGCGTTGTTGACACCCAAAACGCGCCTGGTTTGCTGCACACATACCTCGAACATCTTGGGCACAATCACGGACGTTGCAGCGCTATCGAAGGTCATACATGAGACAAATCCAAATACTCTGTTCTGCGTCGATGCAGTCGCGTACGCTCCCCATGCGGCCATCGATGTTAAGGCGTTTGGCGTGGACTTCTACTCGTTTTCATGGTATAAAGTTTACGGGCCGCATATCTCAATGCTGTATGTCAGCGAGAAAGCACAGAAAGAATTGCAGAGTCTAGGGCACTACTTCAAACCTGGAGATACGTTGGAGGAAATGCTCGGCCTTGCTGCAGCGAATTATGAGTGTACCCAGGCTGTTCCAAGAGTTGTCGAGTACATTAATAAGATCGGCTGGGACGCAATAACCCAACAGGAGCAGGAGATCCAGGAGATATTACTCTCCTACCTAAGGTCGAAGCCGGATCAGATCAAGATCTACGGAGAGCCTTCGTCGGATAGAAAGCTCCGCGTGCCGGTTATCAGCTTCAAGGTGAAAGGGCAGAGTTCTCTAGGGATTATCGACGCGATTGAGGCCAGGTCCAACTTTGGCTGCCGGAATGGGCATTTTTATAGCAAGAGGCTTTGTGAGAGGGTCCTTGGTATCCCGGATGGAGATGACGGTGTGGTGAGGTGTTCGTTGTTGCATTATAACACCGCTGAAGAAGCAAAGGGCTTCGTCAAAGTGTTGGATGAAGTTATTGCCGAAGGGGCTGGAAAGGATGTTGATGATCCGGGAAGGAAAACCGTTGCCGACTGGTAGTGCGAGTCAGCTGCTGGGAGGATCTTTCGAATTTGAGCCTTGCTACTATTTCCCTTCTGAGACGTCTCGAGGCGTTGACGAACACTGCCACATTCAGTTGTTTGATCGATGAACAACGTGATAGGCATGTCTCAAGTGCAACAAAGAGCGTCACGAAGAGTTTCGGCCTTTCGTTGTTCTCTTGGTGCAGATTGCGACATATAGTTGCTGATAGAGATGAGAGCCAACTTGATGATGATACTGGCGACCATTTGAGCAGCATAACCCTCCTTTCTTAGATAAATCTTGAAAGAAGTTGTTGTCAAGAATGATGGTTCGTGGTTCGTGGTTCGTGGTTCGTGGTTCGTTATCGTGATCTTGACTCTTCGTGAGCCTTCTCGCCTTCTAGTGTCAGCCAACTCTGATTGGCCAAATTTCACACCAATGTTTATCGCTAACTCTTTCCGGTCGCTAACAACATCGTTCGCCAACAACCACCTCAACCAGCATCTTCACAAGATTGGAAACCACAAGTGAAGCGGCAATGGTGCTTAGATGTCGCTAAGCGGCTCCCCTTCATCAACAACAAGTCGACCTTTTCATCATGGCCGACACAGAGAATGTACGCTGACACCCCTAATCTCAGGCTCGCTCTGTTGACCATGAATTCGCAGTTTGTCTCTCAACTACCACAGCCCACTCGCTATGGGCAGCCATCGCCTCAAAAGCAGCTCACAGAGCTGAGTGCCTCAGCCAACAACTCACGCAGCGCTATGCCTCCTCCTGGTTTCACGAACCACAAACGACAAGGATCGAACTGTTCGTCTTGGTCCCTGGAAAGACAAGGAAAGATGCTGAATATGGACACAGTACCCGAACCAGCCTCGAAGAGAAAGACTCTCGCTGAACGCGCTGGCGAACCGATCAAAGCTACACCTGCTGCTCCGAGGTCCAATGCACCAGTCAACTCTGCTGTCATGGCCGCCGTCCATTCCCGCAATCCGTCCTCATTCTCCCAGTCATACAGAAGCAATTCTTCCCAATCGAGGAACACCTCGAACTCGACGGCCTCTTCGTTCTCAATGAGCGTGGGCAGCGCCATCCGGCCACCAGCAGTTCGGCCCACCTCGAACCTTGCCCGACCGAAGTCGTCACTTGCTAAAGAGAGAGGAACACGCTCGGCCAACCCGAGGCCTGCTACGTCGATGGATACCCGTGGAGAGACCCAGGAAGACCCTAATAATAAACGTATGGTTGATACTCCCATTGCCCCGCTGAACTTCGCTGCCCGTGCCCCAATGCATCCGATGAGGAACGCAATCATGGTTTTTCCCAAGAGAGACACTCGCAGCTTCTCATCCATAAGAGCTGCTGGCCCTCTCATAGGTCCGCGGCCAATTCGTCGAGAAATGTCGAGGACCTTTTCAATCACCACACGTATGGCAGAGCTTTCGTTGTGCCCGGAGACTCCCAAGCCCAGGGCTCGGCCAGACAGTCCCTCAAAGCTACCTCTGCCATCACCACGAGTCTCGAAATTTCGAGAAAAGCCCGCCTTCAGTCCTCCGCCTTTTCCTAAGCCCACTCCGTCTCCTTGCAAAAACAAGACAGGACTCAAGCTGACCAAGTATTCTGATCTAGAGGTCTGGGATCCCGAGGAACAGTACAGCAACATGGAAAGAATGTATGAGGATGTATGCAAGCACTACAAACAAGCAATGGACGATAATGTAGAAGCGAAAGAAGCCAGTCATGCGTACAAGTCGACCATTGCCAACTTGGAACAGGAACGGAAAGAGATAACCGAGAACATAATATCTCTTAGATGCGAACTAGAAACAACAAAATTCCGCCTTGAAGCTGCCGAGAGATCAAAGCATGAACTCCAACGAGACAACGAAGAAGAGGTCGAAGACATCAAGCGTCAACATCGCATCGAGTTTGAAACCATTCGTCAATTACATCGTCAAGATACGGAGCGTCTCAAGGAAGATCACAGAGCGGAAATGCGGGAGTTGAAGAAGAGATTGGAAGAAGAACTTGAAAACGAGCGAACCCAGCGATTGCAAGCTCTGAGCCAAGTTTCGACTCAAGGAGCCCTGGAGAAGCAAAGACATCACATGGACATCGAAGCCAAGGAGCAGGAAATCAGGAACATCAGCATGGAGATTGAACGATTGAAGGCAGACCTCGTGCGGGAGAAGATGCTCAACGATGACCTTCGACAGAATTTGAGCTCGGCAGGCTCTAATGCAGCTGCGATGGAAAGCGCTCGACAAGCACTTCAGGCCAAGATCGAATACCTTGAGTCGGACAGCAAATCTCAGTCAGAAGCATACGCAACTATGGAAAAGAGGATGAACGAGGCTCTTGAGAGAGCAACGGAATGTGAAGAGAAACTTAGGAAGGAAGAAATGCTTCGCCGAAAGTTGCATAATCAAGTTCAAGAACTCAAAGGCAATATTCGAGTGTTCTGTCGTGTACGACCTTCGAACGGAGTTGAAGGAGAAGAGACGGCCAAATTCAACTTCCCCGAGACCGACGAAGACCCTAAAGACATCGAAGTCAAAGGTCCAGAAGAAACAAGCAGCCTTGGAAAGGTCACCACAAAGACTCATCAATTCTCCTTCGACCGAGTCTTTGCCCCTGCGAGCAACAACGTCGAGATCTTTGAGGAAATCAGTCAACTCATCCAGTCGGCGCTTGATGGGTACAACGTGTGCATCTTCGCTTACGGTCAGACTGGATCTGGGAAGACGTTTACAATGTCGTCGGAAGACGGTATGATCCCACAAGCTCTGCGCCAGATCTATAGCACAAGCAAAGAGCTTGAAAGCCGGGGGTGGAAATACACTATGGAAGGCAGCTTTGTTGAGGTATACAATGAAGAGCTGCGAGATCTGCTCGGAAATGATGGTGACAGCGACAAGCCCAACAAGAGACATGAGATTCGGCATGACATGGCAACATGCGAAACGACTATAACGGATGTGACGACGCTGACCCTCGCCAGTCAAGTGCAAGTGGAGGGCATACTATCCCAAGCAATGTCGAGAAGATCGGTTGCTGCCACAAAAGCGAACGAGCGAAGCAGCCGAAGTCACTCTGTCTTTATTCTCAAGTTGACTGGGTCCAACTCAATTACCGGCAAGAAATGCAAGGGGACGCTTAACCTGGTCGATCTTGCCGGATCTGAACGCTTAACACACTCTCAGGTCGAAGGTGCTCGTCTGAAAGAGACTCAGAACATCAACAAGTCTCTATCATGCCTTGGCGATGTTATCGGAGCCTTGGGACAACAACAAGCCACTGGAGGCTTCAACGGGCGCAGTAGCGTCAATGGCGCATCGACTGGCACCTCCGCAGGGGCACACATCCCATATCGTAACAGCAAGCTAACGTATCTCTTGCAATTCAGTCTTGGAGGGAATAGCAAGACTCTGATGTTCGTCATGGTTGCACCTGAGAAAAAGTGTCTTGCGGAAACAATCACGAGTTTGAAGTTTGCCGACAAGGTCAGCCGGACGAGGATAGGCGTGGCGAGGAGAACGAGTGGGAAGTAACATCAAGCCTTGAAGGGATGAAAGCAGGTCAGCTGCTTGAACTGTGAGATTGGCGTTGTCTTAGCGGGCGTCTTTGTGTTTCTTCATGAAATGACCGCTCACGACTAGGGAAAGGGCCATCGATTGCCATACACTTTGAAGCTTTTTGGACTCTAAAGCACGTTCTTGGATGAGCTGGGGCAGTTTTGGGAAGGAGTACTGAAACGGGTATCGGTATCCAGATTCAGCCGAGAGAGGCCAATGGAGAGCTGCACTATGTTTTGTCCACTGGGTGTCGTATAGGACGTCCGTGAGCGACTTCAATGAAAGCGAATTTTCGAACTGCTTCCCGAAAAAGTTTTATATTCTGTGGAACGGGTACCTTTTCAGGGTCCTTGGAAGCCTTGTGCCAAAATTCCTGGTCTCTTTGGATTCTATAGCTTCGACGGTCTCTTCGGTTTGTGCTCGTCCTTCAATTCCCGTACGATCCCCCTCGAGATCCACTCGGCAATACCCATGTTCGTGATCATCGGGTTCACGCCGCTCGCAGATGGGAAGACGCTGGCGTCGGCGACATACAAACCTTGCACGCCCCAGACTTTGCCCTGGGAATCCACCACGCCGGTCTTGGGCGACGGACTCATCCGGCACGTGCCCATTTGGTGCGCCGAGCCGACCATGCAGGGGTCGGGGGCTGTCAGGCCCGTCGTGCGGACGATGTCGAGCCATGCGGCGAACGATGTCTCATCCTCATCGGTGGAGGTGGAGGTGGATGCGCTGGATTCTTTGTTGCTGGTTTGTAACGGCGACGGCGCCGCCTCCGCCTCCGCCCGGACCGCCGACGACGAGGACGACAGCGTGGACGTAGACAGCATAGAAGGCCTAATCCACCTCTTCACGCCGGGGTGTCCTGTGTCGATCTCGTTGGCGCCCATGACGAAATTGATTCTCGCCCCGGCGATCTGGCCTTCGAGGATGTGTCTCCTGTCCCGTGAGGACGGGGTGTAGGCGATGCGCGGCCTCTTCCGCGAGGGGTCCTTCGGGTCGATGTATACTTTGCCCGTATCCGCGTCGCGCGTGATACTGACCAAGCCCGTTGAGAATGCATGCTTGGCGGCGTTGAGTTTGTATTCGATGGCCGGGGCGAAAGTACTTCCTTCGGAGTCTTTGGAATCTTCTTTACGGTCTTTGGAGCCGAAGTCGAGGTTGTTGGTCGTGGTGCGGAATGGCAAACCGAGGAGTCCCAAACCGGGGGTTGAACAGATGACTTCGATCTTGGGGCCGTGGTGGGCGCCGTCACGGTTCTCCAGGTCGGTTACGGCGACGGTCAATATCGAGCCCTCCCACGGGTTGACGCGGTGCGGCCAGACGGACCATACTTGGCCCGTGGGGTGCAGGTGGAGGTTCGATCCGATGTGCGGGTTCTTCAGGCCGGAGCGTTGGAGGACGAGGGGCGAATGGAGCGTGCCCGCGGCGAGGATGACTCGTTCTGCGTTGATGAGTAACCTCCGGGTTGTTGAGCGGTCGTCGCGAGGTGTCCATGTCGCGCGGACGCCTGTGGCCACTTTACTGATGGGGTCGATGATGACCTCGTCGACGAAGGCGCCTTCGATGAACTCGGCGCCGTGCCGGGCGGCGTCCGGAAACCAGCAGTTGGCCGGGCCTTGCTTGGTCGTGCTGGCGCAGCCGTACGTGCAGTAGCCGCAGCAGTGACGCCGGGACGCACCCGTGTTCTGGGGTACGACTTCAACCGCCATGCCCAGACGTCTGGCGCCTTCGAGCAGCGTGGTGTTGGCAAAGTTGTGCTCGATGTTCGCGAGGGCGGACGGGTCGGTCGAGCGCGCGACGCCCATTTTATCGCACACGGTGTCCAGACAGTCCTGGAACTCGGGACTGAGGAAGTGGGGGAGGCCAGAGGAGGTTGCCCATTCCTGCCGCACGGCGTACTGTGGTTGTAGCGAGGCCGACCAATTGACGGTGCCGCCACCGCCGAAGGTGCTTCCCGCGAGGACGATGGTGGATGCGTCGTCGGAAGTGATCATCCCGCCGTTCTCCATCAGATGTTCGCCCGCGGACGAACTCGACATGGGGAAGTGGGTCGAGGGGAAGTGGTAGGACTTTTCGAGGATGAGGCATTTCAGGCCCGCGCGGGAAAGGTGTGAAGCAACGACGCCGGCGCCGCAGCCGGAGCCGATGATGACGACGTCGGTGGAAAGTGTGGCTGGTGTGGAAGCCGATGTGAAGTCGTGAAAGGCGAAGGCGTAGCTGTCGTTGCGTTCGATGTGTTTGGGGATGGAGGGAAAATCGAGTATTTGTAGGAGGGTAGGGGATGTGGCGATCCAGCTCATGCGCGCCAGGCCGTTCATTGAGCGGTAGATGCCACGTAATAGTGGGAGGCGCACCGAGGCCCAGCTGTGGACGATGTGCGTACGGGTTGCGAGATCATGGGTGTGGATGGGGGACGAGTAGCCTGTGAGCACGTATGAACCGACTGTGGTGTTGAGCGCGGAGAGGATGAAGCCCAGGCCTCGGCTGTCGGAGGGAGGGATGAAGAGCTTGAGTTTGCGAATGAGGATTTCTCGGAAGGCTGGGTCGGAGGTGATGTCCTCGGAGAGATATGCTCGAGCAACATCATCGGGTGCTCCGTCTGGGAGATAGGGTCGGAGTCGAGAAATGGCGGTATCCAGCTCCGTGGATGATACAGTCTTCTTGCCATTGGAGCCCGCGGATATGGAGGGAAGAGTGACCTCCAAGATGGAAAAGAGAATGTCGAATTGATCCTTGGTTAAGATCTCTCCATCCGGGGCTGGTGGGAGAGGAGAGGGAAGGGAGGCCAGGCTGGATAGATTCTCAATCTGAGACATGATGTCTGGCTTTAACAGGCAATGTGGCCTTCTAAATCGATTTCGCTGATATCAGGTGAATATCCAGGACGGAGACATGTGTGTACAGTGCAGAGATTGGTGTAGAGAGTCCTAACAAGCAGCTTCGTCGTGACTCCAGCTCACAGGTTTTGAGGAGGAACAAGCTCGAGATGGCATGCTTGAGCAGTAACAGAAACACAACACCGCTTGCAGAGGGAATGACTGAAGACGTAGACCCCAGGACGAGATAGCCAGGAAAACACTGGATCTAATAGGGAGTGTAAGCTCGGATGTGTGAAAGGATGGTCGAATCCTGGGGTTTCAGACGACCCCACGAAAGGATCGCAAGTCTCGTATATCCCTGCTCACTGCTGATTACTGCTGACAGCCTGACAACTGTATCCGGTGGGATAGAAGTCTAGGATCAAAACGCCGAGCAGCACCAGTGAATGTGTTGCTCAATGAGTGAAGAGAAACAGAAGCACAGAACATCTGGGGAGGAATGAATGATACGCAATACGCGATACGAAGCAGGAGATCGAGTCAGTTCGATCCGAGGCTCACTAAGTTATGCCCGTCGACGTCCACCCCAGATGCCGAGGCACTGGAGACGGCGGGATGGTTTTGTATCAGAACCCAGATCTTCACGTGCTGCAATACAACAGCACAATACTTAGATGATCCTTCACCAGATCTTAAGCTTCTGACGGGCGCAGCTACGTGTCATGATGTCTCTACTCACAATGACAAATACGCTGACATGCAGCTGCATCAACAAGACCAGGAGGAATACTGTATGGAACTGTTCCAGGCGACGCTGGTATGCTCAGTTGAACTGGTAGGTCTGAATCCCGAGCAGGAAGCATGCATCAGCGTGTTGGAGTTACTGGACAAAGTAGTCTTCTTTGACCACTAGGCTGGAAAATGCTAAGCTCCAAGCTGCCTGCATCTCGTACAAAGCTTGTGGCAGACATCTTCACAGCCACGGTCTGAGTCGGTTGCCTCTGTCATCAATTCCCCGTCGAGAGCTGGTTGAGATGGGTTCATCACCGCTTGTCTGGCATGTTCAACACTGTCATCTTGCGCCGTTTTTTCATCCTTCTGCTTCGATTTCGTAGGCATTCGATTTGTGCTTGGGCACAAATTGGAAATCCTTGTGCGCAGGGCCTAGAAACATCTCGCTGTAATGCAGGTTAGTCTCGATGCACAAGCCATTCGACGCAGTCCTCACCTGAGCTTGATCCAGTCCTTGTAGTTGTCGCTAGCCATCAGGGTCTCCAACTCATCCCTGCCCTTGTACCGAGGAGGTCGATCCTGGATGTTGGGAGGCAGATATTCCAGCAAGCCAACCGGCACATAACGACAAGCAAAACTCAGCCACTCGAGCAGGAATCTTCGAGTTTGGCCCACTCCAATCTCATCGCTGCCCCATGCTTCTAATCCGTAGCGACAGAAATTCTCGACGATTTGCAATCGTTCAGAGGACGACTTGTCGAGGTACTGGCCTGCTGCGATTTCCTCAAAAAGCCATGGCTTAATCAGTGCTCCTCTAGCCGCCATTACGCCGTCAACCTTCGCATGTTCGATGTGGTCATAGTAATGCTCATGAGAATAAACGTCGCCATTTCCGATGAAGAACACCTTGCCATGCCTTGAATTGTTGTGTCCATTTGGCAGATCTCTCTCATCGGGTTCGTGAACAGTGTCAGTCAAGCTGTCCGCTTTTGTGCTCAACTTCCTGATCAGATTCGCTGTTTCTGTGATGTAGTCCCAGTCCGCCGAGCGCGAGTATCTTTGCTGTCTCGATCTGCCATGCAGAGTGATCGCTGCCACACCAGAGGGATTGCCTTCACTCTGCCCGGCCCCCAAGACAAGTCTCTCCACCAACTTCTGCGCTGTCGGTTGTTTGTCTCGTGTGCCGGTACGAATCTTGACTGTGACGGGTGTCTCGCCTGAAACAGCGTTCATGCCTCGAAGCATCTTTTCCAATTTAGGGGGGGTATCCATCAGAGCTGAGCCGGCACCTTCTCGGTAGACCAGATCGATCGGACAGCCCACATTAAGATCAACCACACGTAGACCTTTGGGGAGCAGTGTGGTCAAGACCTCGGTAGCTTTGATGGCCAACCATGGTTTGTTGGCGGCAATCTGAGCACCGAAGCAGAGATCCTTGTTTTGGTCGTAGTCATATACAATATTCTGACCATTCTTGAGCGAGAATGTGGGTGGCTGCACTTCTGATTCATGTGCTTTGATAAGAGCCCATTCCGACTTCTGTCCTTGCAGCAGTGGTAACGACATTGCCATTTCAGAGTAGGTGAAAGTTGCACCCAATGAAGTGCATAATCGTCGGAAAGGCAGATTCCCTTGAGTGGTCAGCGGTGCCAGTACAGGTGTTTCGATCCCAAAATAGAGTCTGCGCTTCTCTGAAGGTCGTAATGGGGTGTCGATAAACGAGGCTCTTGAATCCATTTGGTCGTTTCCTTTGTTCTCGTCCTGTGCTGGTTCGGGCTCTGGTGACGACGAATTGCGAAGAGCCTCATTTGCCCGCCCGCCTTGACCCTGCTGTCTGCGGCCTTGGCCGGATGGCTTCTGGGCTTGAGAATCAAGCCATTTCAAGAAGTCCTCTGATTTTGGTGTCTGAATTCTTTTCTTAGTGAGGTCGATCCGTTGCTGTGTGCTGAGAATATTCGCTACACCAGCCTCTTCCTCCTCGGTTGATGTTGCAGCATATTGCGCCATTCTAGTTTCATCATTCAACAGGATCAATTCTCGTCGACCACCTTCATGCTCCACTTCCTTGGAATGAGAACCAACGAAACGGCACTTCCAACCAGCAGGGCATCTGCCTTTCGTCTGCCATACAGGACAAAGGCCGTTGAAAGTGTTTAGGTCTTGTCGTTTGTATTCCTGCAAGTATTTTCGTAAATCGTGCTCGAATCGGCATTTATCCCCGTATGAGCAAGGATCGGGGGAGAGTTCGGGTCTGTGGACACGAGTAGAACACAAACCCACCTCGTCTCTGGAACTGCCAAAATCTCGAGCTTTGTTCTGGCCCTGCTTCTTCTCACGTCGTTTGGGTCTGGAATTGTGACTTTGAGTTGCAGGTTGTCTGTCCTTGTGATGAAAGGCTTCGGCAGCATCATCATCAGCCTCGTCTCGTGGAGGTCTTGGTTCTACCACATCGTCCGACTTGAGAAGATATTCCTGCTTGATTGGTGCTGTTCCCTTGCGGCGCTTGTCGTCTCGAGCATCCAACTTCGAGTCTGTCAGACCCAAGTCATCGACCTTGCGTTTAACTAAGGGCGGAGCCTGTGTCATTGTTGACGATGAGTCCGCGGTAGTGCTGCCATTCACGTGTGAAGTACCGTTGACCGAGGCCTCGGCCTGGTCTGAGGACTTTTCGGTCATTGCGACGTTGACACTGCTATGATATTCTTTTCTTCCGAACGAACCTTGTGCAAGTGGGCTGTAAGATGGCTACACCCGTTCCAACCAGTCTGAAGCAGAAGGTGATGCCTGATATCACAAGTGACTGGTGAATGCAGAGCTATCCACTGCCATCTCAAGGTGACTGTTTCCAGTGTGGGAATTAGTGCCAAGCCCGATGGAAAATATTCCGGGGTGACGCCAACATTTTCACCTGAAGAGACGATGGACAAAGACAGACCGCAACTCCAGGGTCAGAGTCTTTCGTTGAGGCAGGCCCTCTACTCTTTTCAATACAATCATCCCTTCTGTTCAGTGCTTGTGTATATCCGAGACGAATGGGGAGAACATATATTTTTCAGGCAACTGTATTTCAAACAACTGGACTACATACGAGTGTGGTACACTACCTAGGTAGTTACAAAGATTTGAATACCTGATGCAGCGCCACGAAGACGGGTGAGAGATCGTGTTGCGAACATTGACTTGCGTTCGGGTGATTTGAAGAAAGAACAAAGTTCTTCCTAAGAATATGGCACGCAGATGCCCTGGTTAGAACAGTTGTCAGTCTGATGCTGTTATGGTACGAATTTGATGTATTCTGGCTGATTTCAGCTGGGAAGATCATCTCGTTCCCATGGAAAACGCGAGGAAAGTATCAACACTGTACTCGTTTGTTGAGCACATGCTTTGAATCCGGGGCGTCCGCAATGTCGGTAGCAGATCGTTACTCGTTGTGATATTTGGCTTTCGCCTTAGGACGGTGTTCACTGTGCTTGGCTAATCTCAGCGACATGCAGGGTGCAAGTACCTCAGCTCATCCCAAGACATCAGAAGCAAAGGCTGACCAGTTGCTGACCGACCCGACGCGCAATCGAGGGTCTTGCCACGATGCGTGTCTCTAGCATTCAGGAAGTTGCCTCGTCCAACGCCACCTCACCCCATGTTCCCAGCACGTAAACAACGTCTACCACAGTACCCATAGCAGATGGTGGGCCAGCTGTAATGAGATTCTAGAATGCCTGAAGGGGAAGAACAGCGTGAACGGCTCATCAGACGGTGGCGAGGGCTGTGCTTGGCAGGTTATATTATACTTTGAACTGGGGATTCATCTTTCAGGCACCACTCACTTGGGATACCTCAATATTCGTCGACGACAGATCGCCACGACGTTGGCTGGAGCGGATGGATCATGGTAGGCTCGTGCCTCTTGCGTGGAGAACGGCAATTGCCTGCTTCCCAGATTCCACAGACGGCGATCTAGAGTCTGTGCCGGTCCATCGACAAGTGAACCAGGGGATACTCAGGATACTCAGGATACTGTGTAGACCTCGCACGACGTCGTGAATGGGCGTGCTGCAACACAGTACAAATACTGTGTATGGTCCTACGAAGGTTGCGGCTCTGCTCATTGACTTACAGAGGTACCTGGGGTGTCTGGTCGGTTCATGAACGTCGTCGTGACCGGCTGCATTAGAAGCGCGTTGAGTGTACGTTGGTGGCACCGATCGACGAACTATCTCCGATGCATGTGGATTTGACAACAGGGATGCTGGGGGGTAGTTCCGAAGTCGAAAAGAGATCAAGTGGCCAAATAATGCCCATGTTTTCGG
This sequence comes from Exophiala xenobiotica, assembly GCF_000835505.1. NCBI lineage: Eukaryota > Fungi > Ascomycota > Eurotiomycetes > Chaetothyriales > Herpotrichiellaceae > Exophiala > Exophiala xenobiotica. The sequence continues at coordinate 3,533,051 of NW_013562491.1, forward strand.
TATACCCATGTTTTCATCAGTCAGAGTATGTCGACATGTGTATCCCAAGGCTGTCAGTGCCACGTACGAAAGTTCGGCAACCCTGCCCGACTACCTTGGCAGCACCAAATGTTGGGATTGGAGCTACGAACTACGAGCTACGAGCTAGGCCTCGAAATGAAAAGGCGCAGCCTTGTACGGAGTACGATAGAATTGATTGTTTTAAAAGCACTGGTCCGACAGGCTCCATCTCGGTTCCACCGGAGCTGGAGTCGTTCGACAATTAGTGAGCAAATAATACTTGTACCGAAAAGGGTCTGGAGCACACTGCAGCAGTGCATGGGGTGGTCAATGGTCACAAGGTGCTCTTTCTCTTGCGAGGGAGTTGAAAAGACTGAGTCTGAGCCTGAATGTTTCGTATATCGCAGCAAAGCAGAAGAGGTACGAATATACTGCGTTAGATGCCGTCGACGCAGAGAGCCGTGATGCGGCAGTCACGGATACTGAGTAACATGTCCACACATGTCGCAGCGAGATGCCTTCGACTTTTCTCGGCAACTGTCCCAGTGCACTGGCCCGTACCTGCATTTGGTGGGAAACTCTTAGTCATAGGTTCCGGGAAAGGCCTGATGGGCCCCAGCCTCGTTCGCCTCTACGAGTATGGGACCGCTGTTGAGCGATTTGTCTCGTTAACACTGAAGCGGGCCACATTGAAGCCACGGAAACAAATCTACTCGCGACGCAGCCAAGCATCCCTTCATCTTCGACAGTATTCATTGTTGTAACAAAGTACTCGGTATCTTCCAAGTCATGAACTTGCAAAACTGCCGACATGGATGACGTGCACGATATCATCATACTTCGATCGGCTAACAAGCTCGCAAGAGAGGGAGCTATATCAGCTAGTATCCGAAATCGATGATCAAGTTGGTGAAGATCGAATAGCAGTTGAGATTAACTGCAAGTGTGAAGCAAAGAACATGACGTGGCATCTGGCACTTGTTTGACATCTCAGTACGGAGCATGCTTCAGATCTATCGGTGAAGAATGACAGCGGTAAGTTAACATTGCTGGAGAGCGAGCTTGGGGCTGCCAGACACCCACCAGACAAGGCGAATGGGGGCGAACCCAGGGAAGAATATCGCGCGGACGAGGCTCGCTAGGCCAAGCCTGAGCCACGCCTATAGCTTAGCTGCGTGGTGATCAACAAATCCGGCACCTCGCCTAGGCTAGCAACTCGTCTGGCCGTCCATCGCTTGCATCACCGTGATCGAATAGTGATCACATCTTGATTTTGTATCTCACAGCACCTTTGGAGCGATGATTGTCGTGGTGTTTCGAAGACAGGGTCGACTCGCGTGTTTCATCCTAAGAGATTAATTGAGATATGCGTTCTGCATCCATCATGGGTCTGGCGGATCATGAATCCCACATCACAGCCGATGGCCCGAGAAACAGTATCCACGCACTGCTTCTCGAAGCCCGCGGGCGCAGCTTGCCACGTGACGCCACCGGAGGAGGCTCGAGGCTCTATCATAGTGCCGAAATGCGGTGTAACATTCCATCCATGTATTCGAGAGCGTTTCGAGTACGCCGAGAACAGCTTGCAAATGTTCAGCAACAGGGAGACTGTCGTCATATGCAGGAGCCTCGGTGTGGCCAGCAATAAGCACACGCCGAACATGACCGAAACCTGCCACATTTCGGGATCACGATGGTGCCCAGGGGGCGTACCGCAACCACAATATTACGATTAGTCTTGGTTCTTCGAGGAAGGGGAGCCCTGCAGAACGAAGAAGGAGTGGGCGGAACCGAGACTGACGAGTCAGGCCCTGATGTCCAATTGGCAGCCACCTACAGCAGGCATTGTTTAGGCTTTCCGGCCGACCCACTGCGAAACCCATGGTTAGCTCAAGGGTCCTTGGAATGGAGAGTCCCATCGACGCAAGGCCAAATCTGTAGTTTTCGTGGTGAACAACGAGTACGAGTAGTTCTGACCAACTCGTCTGGTAGATCCCGAAGTCAGGATTCCTGCGCCAGCAGCTTACTGGACCATTCAAAGCACAATTATTAGCTGTCAGATTGTCAATGATGTTGTCCTGAGATCAGTGGCCAAAACAGCTGAAATGGACCGAAAAGCAAACAAGCATTTTGTAAATCCGACGGCGGTTCTGAGAAAGGATTCTCCCACGCCGGAGTCTAGGGGAAAGTATCCATCTGGCGAAAAGCCGGCCTTGACACTTCAAAGGAGTCAGCCCGCCGCATCCCATGCGAAGTTTGATGGTAAGCCTGGCGTCGAAATGACCGCACAAGGCGTGGCATTATTCTGATCAGTCAGTCCCGACTCCCGGATGCGTTCTGGGTTGCCGCTTTGATGAGGATGGCTCGTTGCAGCCGTTAATTCTGATAGATGAAGTGGCCGTCCAATACATGTTGGGGCCTTGCGTCAATGCTTGCTACTAGTCGTCGATGTACAATCGAGCATCTGCAAATCGGCTCTGGCCCAAATAGCCGGGCAAGGACGGTCATTATTGGTCTCGAGCATCTCTTACCATAGTATGCGGTGTACGATGTAGATAAGGCAGCAACAAGCGGCAGGATTCATCGTCTGTTTCTCATACCGGAATCAGGTCATTGTTGCAGGTGCATGGCATACTCAGCAACCCTTGAGATGCCGTGCCGTTGCCTCGCCTCGTTCCAGGCAAGCAGACGCGATGGAGCCTCGGGGAGCTTGGGCTCGGAATCACAAAGGTGGGTGAGGGTTGATGAGGTGGGCGGTGGTGGGCGCAAAGGCTCGCTGATGAACTGAGAGCGGAAATGATGGAAGATTGGCGGGTCCCACCTCTGCCTAGCCAGCAACCCCGGCCAGGATGCAACTCTGTTTTTGGCGGTCTAGCGGGCGTGGTGGGCATCAGGCTCATCAGTGCACCGTAAGTCGGTTGCTTGGAGTCCCAACTAGAACTAAACCATCGTCGTCACTAGCAGCCTATGAGCGAGCCTGGACAAGCCTGGTAGCCGCACCCAGTACCCATCCAGTCGACTCGGTTCAAGGTCGTCTACGGGTACCAATACTTTCATGCCCTCCATCCTCTTTCCCGATCGATACTGTCCTGCCTCGCGCTCCTTCACCACATTGATACAGTGTATTCTCAGTGAGAGCCTCTAAATATTAGACAAGCCACCTTGGTCTTTGCATCTATCTGGCTTCTTTTGTCGCTCATTAATCCGGCTCAGGCTCCTCTCTCTCGCCGCACCTCATACAGTAGCATCCGAGTACGCCTGCATAACGTCACCATCGGATATCAGCAAGATCATTTCTCGACGCAATTCCGACAAGATCCTCTCACAAGTCTATGTTTGATTACGAAGAAAGCCCCCCGCCACTACATCACTCGCCGTCTCCGAGTGATCAGTCGCAATTCACTTCGAGGGATACAACCCCGGTAACGCCCGTCGACAGCGGACCGCCATCTGGAAAAGCATTTGGCAAGAAGACCGACAAAGGTTGCTTGCCTTGGTTCAAAAAGCCAATCGCCGTTGGACGCACTACCACAAGACTTTGCCTCGATACCTCTCTACTCGAGCCTGACTTCGACGACAATACCTTTCCAACCTTTGGCGCATCGCCACCAGCCTGGGGCATGGCAAGTGTAGCCAACCCACTTGACGTCTCGACAAGACAGACTTCGACTTCGCCTCGTGGCAATCAGCCTTCGAATCTTACTTCCGCTCTGCAGAGGAGTGATAGCGAAGAGAAGAGGAAGATGGCCAACAATCCTGCAGAGACCGCGCTCAATCGCCCTATCCCTCAAATGCCGTCCAATGCCTCTGATGATTTCGCGAAGTTCGAGCGTGGAGCCCGGCCGATTTCGATGAAAGGGGGTCCTAATGATCGACAAGCTCGTAGAGAGAGCATAGCACAGAGCCTTAACGCAGGCATGAGCTGGGGAGGAATATCCGTAGGCAGTTGGATAAGAGACGAGTAAGTCAACTGCCCGCGATGCTGCTGTCTAGCACTGACGAGTGTGTAGTATGATGATGTCTGGAACCTCCCCCTTCACTTTCAATTCTCCCTCCTTCCACTCCTCCTCCTACCTACCGAAACTCGAAGCCAATTTCATGAAAGATTTCTCCTGCTGTGGCTTGACACTACCTACCTTGCATGATCTGCTACAACATTACGAAGAAGCCCACGCGCAGAAAGATCCCGTTCAAAATGAGGGCAATCAACAACATGTCGTCCCGGACAGTCGGGCAGCAATTGCAGCCACGACTGCCGCTCAAGTTCAGCAAGAGGCACAGCAGCGAAACCAACAGCAGCAATCACAGAATGCCCAAGGCCGGCCATTTGGGTCGCAGCAGTCAGCTGCACAGAATCCCCAGCGACAGACGGGTTTCTCGAGCACACTACAAACCATCCCTGACATGGATACGGTGGAGGACATGGAAATGGATGACATTGATGGAGCTGACGAGACAACACCACCGCCCAATTTGTATACGCAGTCCCAGCCTCAGACTTCACCACAGACCTCTTTCAACGCTCCTGCACAGCCACAAATTCCTCAACTGAACACATCGATGATGCAGGGACATCAAGCCTTCCGTCAATCGACACCCAACACCCCAGTCGGGCCTGGTCGGTCGAATACCGCGTTCCAGGGTAACAATGCCTCATCCACTCTTATGGCCAATCCAATGCAACAATTTCAAGATCTACAGAATCCATACCGTGGTACCCCAGATTCTTCGGCGCCGGGCACACCTGGCGAATTAGACGACGGTCTGATGAACGGCATGGACGACATGTCCATGTCCAGTAACTTGTACAACGCCATTCCTAACGGCTTTGGTGGATTCGGTTTTGGCATGAACAGCGATATGATCGATCTGTGCATTGACGAGCCTGCTAAACGACTGTTCTCCAATGGCAGTCAGGGTATGCAGTCACAAAACGTGGTACACAATCGACTTGGATCAGGACAGTACGGCGCCGACAGCGACATCGCCCGCACGATCCGCGAACGGCAGGCTGCGGCCGGTCTACCCGACACTACAACAAACATTCCTCCTCACGAAGAACCAAAGCCTTTCCGGTGTCCTGTGATTGGCTGCGAGAAGGCCTACAAGAACCAAAATGGGCTCAAGTACCACAAAGCGGTAAGTCCTGACAGTGGTTCAACATTGCCTTGATTGAGCTAACACGTGTACAGCACGGTCATAACAACCAACGACTCCACGAGAATGGAGACGGCACATTTTCGATTGTCGACCCGGATACCCAGGCTCCATACCCTGGTACCATGGGCATGGAAAAGGAGAAACCATACAAATGCGATGTTTGCCAGAAGCGCTACAAGAATCTGAACGGACTGAAATACCACAAGACGCATTCTCCTCCTTGCAACCCGGAATTGCAGCTCAATGCCACCAAAAGCCCGACATTGTCAATGCCCAACATGATGGCCGGCCAGGCCGCCGGAAATATGGGAGCTGGTCTCTCTGCAGGTGGAGATTTCACCATGATGTGAAGATGATACCCAACAATACGATGCCAGCAATGAACACATTCACTTCGTCCCTCTGGAGAGCAGTACGGTCACTGTTCCGAGGGGGCTCCTATTACGATTAACTTATTACTAATGACGCAACACGGCCTACCACCAACGTTGCTGGGGTGTTTGTCAACACTGCCAAAACAGTTTGTTCGACACATGGGGAAGAGTTCGATCCGAGTCGGTGATCGGAGTATCGTCCGACATGGTCTGCAACGGCGGCTAACGTCACGAATATTTCGAAGCTTGTTTGTCTACGATCACAGGGAAAGAAACATAGAGGTTTGCGTTTTGCGTTTTGCGTTTTGCCAAAAGTCTGTCTCAATGGGTTAGGGTTGGATTGGGGAGTCTGTTCCACCGAAAGATTCCAGCAGCAGGGGGCAATTGTCTGTGGTACGGAGTTCACCTTGAGCAGATATGTCTCTCTCAGGCGGTATCCTGCGAAGCCTGAATCGTTGTGGGTTGAGGCCTCGGAGCTTCAGGACGTGGTTAGAGCGATCCCTCCGATGACGATAGATCGAGTTTTGGAGATTCAAGGGAGCTGAAAATTGCTGTTGCGTGCATGCATTTAGACGTCTACTCAGTCTCACGAGCCTGACTACTAGTTACTGCAATTAATGGTGGTCGAACCTCCGTAATGAATCCTTGGATTTTCTTGCTTGGCAGTTTGGATGGTAGCGCTTTCGTTTACAATGAATGGATATCAAAGAAAGAGCAAGAACAGTTATGCGGTGCCCGGGAGGAGAGGGAGACAAATACCATACAGGAGCCGTCAAGGCCCGTGTCTCACAAGTGCCACGGTTGTCACGTTTGCCCTTTTCGATCTCGACAGGTTGTGGATGTGGACATTTTGCCTATTTTCTCACGGGTGGACGCGTAGAGGGCTGCGGGATTCAACCACCAGACTCGTTTTTCTCCGACTGCGCCTTCTGTCGTGCCCCTGGCCATTCTGCTCCTTGAACACCTCTGGCAAACAAAGAACATCTCTCCTTCGTCCATTTCGAACAGTCGTCACCCTTTGCGCATCGGCGTCCCCCTTCCTTTGGAAATCGTCACTCGTTCATCTATACCCGCAAGATCCCATCGCAATCCTCTCGCTAGAGCCCCCACATCGAATAAGCCCACGGACTCCGGCCACCTGTTTCCAGACTCAAGCCTCGAACTCCTTCCTCGGTTGTATCGAGTGAACGGGATACACCTGGGCGCACCCACGTTGCCTTCTGATTAAAATATTCTCGCAACTCCTTTGGCGAGCCGATCGGGTCTATTGTCCTCGCAAAAGCGACGACGGGGCACACTACTGGGCCCCTCCTACACCTCCGCGCTCATGATTAACATGCTGGAAGATAAATACATTGGCCTAGCGCTGGCTATAACCTCGACGGTAGCTATCGGTACTAGCTTTGTCATTACTAAAAAGGGTCTCAATGATGCTGCCGACAAGCATGGCTTCGAAGGAGAGGGATTCGCATATCTGAAAACACCTCTGTGGTGGGCGGGAATAGCGTCTCTGGTGGTGGGAGAAGTCGCCAACTTTGCAGCTTATGCCTTTGCGCCTGCGATTCTGGTCACGCCGCTGGGAGCGCTCAGTGTGCTCATAGGAGCTGTCTTGGGAGCATATTTCTTGAACGAAGAGCTGGGCGTTTTGGGCAAACTGGGGTGCGCAATATGTCTACTTGGATCAGTCATTATCGTACTCCATGCTCCTCCCGACCAGGAGATCGAAACTGTTGACCAGATCCTGAATTTTGCCATTAAACCTGGTAAGAAAGCCGATGAAACCGAGTTCGGCGCATGGGAAACAAGGACTAACTCTGAACGGTGCAGGCTTCGTAATCTATTGTCTGGCGGCCATAGTCTTCTCGACTGTCATGATCTACAAGGTGGCGCCTCTGTACGGCAAGAAGAACCCACTCATTTATATTTCGATATGCTCGACGGTGGGATCAATATCGGTCATGTCGGTCAAGGCATTCGGCATCGCCTTGAAGCTGACATTTGCTGGAAACAATCAGTTTTCGCATCCATCGACCTATGTGTTCATGATTGTGACGATAGTCTGCATCTTGACGCAGATGAATTACTTCAACAAGGCTTTGAGCCAGTTCTCGACTTCAATCGTGAATCCTCTGTACTATGTCACCTTTACCACCGCCACGTTGTGCGCTTCTTTTATCCTGTTCCGCGGGTTCAACACTACCGATGCCGTCAACACGATTTCGCTCCTGTGCGGATTCTTGGTCATTTTTGCCGGTGTTTATCTGCTCAACCTCTCCCGAGGCGACCCGGATGGACATCGGATGCTCAATGGCAAGATCTCTGATGATGATGGTATACCCACCGATCCTCTCGCTGGCCTCCATACACGGAGAAGCATGCAAGCGCGAAGGAGCCTGGACCCGCATCGGCGGAGTAGCAGTCTTACTTTCAGTCCCGGAGGACTGCGAAACGTGAGCGCTGAGAGCGCTGGACTGATGCACAACTACGATGTTGAGCACAATGCCTTTGGGTTATCGGATCTGGTGGAAGCTCCTGAAGAGATGGGAGGAGGAAGCGGAAGTCGAAGTCCTCACAGCAACGGCGAAAGAGTCACACAGGTGTACCACAAACCACACCAGAAGACATTGAGCCAATGACAGGAAAGGGTTGGTGGCGATGGTGTCGCCTGGAGCTGTATTTGTAACGATATCCATGCATTGAGGACGGTCTTAGCGATGAACAACGGCATTTACGGGGTTGGGATGGGCAACAAGGCGACTTTGGTACAGCCAAGATTGCCTCTGGGAATGAAACAAGCAATCCGGTCGACTGGGAGTGCCAGGAGAGGCCATCAGTTGAATAGTAGACATTACATAGGGGGCCTTCTGGCTAGAACAGTATATACCAGGTATTGATGATGTGGTCCCAATCACACAAACAAGGCTTTGGAGCACGTGGTCAACCTGATTGCTGTTGTTGAATTAATTTTGAGCACAAAGCAGGAACTGAGCGGGAGTCTTTGCTTGGCCCATCCCACCTTCCTACTAGTAGTTTCTTGACAGATCTTGATCTTCTTCCTCATTTCTGAACTGACATTCACTATCCGACAATTATCTTCTCATTTCCCCCAGATACGCCCTTGAAAAGAAAAGAGAAGGCGTCGGCGAGTAGGCAACAAACATCTTCCGCCCAAGGATTGTTGGCCCAGGTCGGCCAAGATCCTTCTGCAGCAATGGCATCATCGTCTGGCCTTTCCCCAACCACCACACGTGCTGCACCATCCCCCAGGACTGGGACTCACAAAGGTACGTACCGGGCTTCTTGCATATTTCCGTCAATCTGCCCCCTTCTACCCAATGTATCGGCCCTCGTCCTTCGTGCCAGGTCTAGGAATGCCAAAAGACGTCGCCCTCTGCTGCATCTCTTTGTTACACTGGCACAAAAAGCAATGCGACTGCAGCAGCCTAGTTTGTTATCCTGTCACGCGACACCAGAATTGCTAGGGAAATGTCTGGAGGATGGCCACCATTATTCGCATTGTGCCCCGGCCTTTTCCGTCTGGCCACATGGAAGACTATCCAATGCTGATTTGTTCTCTGGCGTGAGATAGGTGTGACCATCTTCGAAGAGCCCGAGCACATCGAACCGGTCAAGGCGGAGGACTACGATGGAGGCGCATCTCCCATGCTCGTTGCCTCCCAAAGTCCCAAACTCCACCGGGCCAGTATATCAGGGAAGAAAATGACCGGGCGACCCGCTCTTACTCACTCCGGGTCTTCTACCGCATTATCTCATCGCATGTCCTTCCTCAGTCTGGACAAACCTGATTCCGAGTCAGCTGGGACACCCAACGAGAGCAAACCTCCCGATCTACGCGCCATGCTCACTCAAGTCGTGGACTGGCTGCAGCAAGAGAAAGCGAAGAGGCAGAAGCCAAAGCATCACCGGCTTCGCCTTCACCCTCATCATCATCACCGATTGCCGACTAACCCTCCAGACGAACCGTCTGATGACCCTACAAACGACACTGAACCAGACCACTCCCTGGAGAAACTTGAGAACATCCTTTCCGGCTTCACCTCATGGTCCACCTCCATGCCCAGACCGGCGTCCAAATCCTCGACCTCTTTAGTAGGGCGGAAGGGATCTATAGCCAGGAAATTCAAGCGAGGTTCCATTGCCCCTCAATCGTCGGATACGGAGTTTTTTGGCGACGATATCCTGGTGCCGAATGTTGAAGCCCATTTGGACAACTCCAAAACCATGGCTTTCACTGGAGGTAGCGCGGACGTCGACACGAGCGATTCTGCGAAGAAGAAAGACTATGATCACTGGGTCGCTTTCAAGGAGGATATTGTGCGGTTGACACATACCCTCAAGATTAAAGGATGGCGCCGTGTTCCCATGGATCGAGCCAGAGACATCGATGTTGTGCGGCTGAGTGGAGCTCTTACCAATGCTGTATATGTGGTTCGACCGCCCAAGAACATGTCCGAATATGATAATCCTTCGAACAGCCAGGTCGCCCTCTCCGAGCCCATGGCCATCGCGGCCCCGGCTCCCAAGCGCCGCCCAGTACAACTTCTCCTTCGTATCTACGGTCCTCAAGTCGAGCATCTCATCGACCGAGACTCTGAGCTTGCCATTCTACGCCGTCTGTCTCGGAAACGTATTGGTCCTCGTCTGCTCGGGTCATTCGAAAACGGCCGCTTCGAGGAATTCCTCCACGCCAGGACTCTGACTGCAGAAGATCTTCGCATACCGGAGACATCCAAGCAAATTGCCAAGCGTATGAGAGAGCTTCACGAAGGAATCGAGCTCCTGGAGTCTGAAGTCGAAGCCGGTCCCGCGGTGTTCCTCAACTGGGACAAATGGGTTGACCGCTGTGAGAAGGTCATTACATTTCTCGACAAACAAGTCCATCAAGCCGAAGCACAGCCGAATGCTGGAGGTCCGAGGCACAACTCCGTTGTCAACGCACGGTACGTTCGGCGGGGGTTTATCTGTGGTGTGGAATGGCCTCTGTTCCGAAGGACCTACGAAGCGTACCGAAAACGATTGATCGCAGACAGTGGCGGCATGAAAGAGATTAGCAAACACCTAGTCTTTGCACACAACGATACTCAGTATGGCAACCTCATGCGTCTGCAGCCTTCAGGAACATCGCCCCTGCTCCAGCCGTCAAACCAGCACAAGCAGCTCGTGGTTATCGACTTTGAATATGCTTCACCCAATATGCCTGGGCTGGAATTTGCGAACCATTTTACCGAGTGGTGCTACGATTACCATCATCCGGAGCACAATTGGATGTGCGATACGAGGCTTTATCCGAACGAGGGAGAACAGTATAGATTCGTCAGGAGCTATGTCATGCACAGACCGCAATTCAATCCGGCGGCGAGCGCGACACCGAAGATGGAAGGACGGGAGAAGACTAATATAAGCGACTTCATGCTCGATGCGAGGGCGCCGCCTCCGTCTACGAGCACACCCGGGCCTGTGGTGGAGTCCGATTACGACAAGGAGGAGCGAGAGAGGGAGAAGGTGCAGGAAAGGGAGATTCAGCGGTTGCTGAGGGAGACAAGGATATGGAGGCCGGCGAATACGGCACAGTGGGTAGCGTGGGGGATTGTGCAGGCAAAGGTGCCGGAGTTATATGAAATGGAGAGGAAGGAAACCGGAGAAGCTGCGGGGGAAGCGCATCCGATGTCCGACCCGATGAACGAAGAGGAGAAGAGGTTGAAGGACGAGAGTCAACGGGATCGGCCAGAGGGACGGGCGCAGGAGGAGAGCCATCGGGAGGGGGACCAAGGGACAAGCGTGAAGTGGGAAGCTGCGAGCAACGGAGGCGCAGAAGGCGATGAAAGTGGTGAAGAGGAGCACGAAGATTTTGATTATCTTGCTTACGCGCAGGATCGCGCCATGTTCTTCTGGGGTGATTGTGTGCAGATGGGTTTGGTCAAGATGGAGGAACTGCCGGAGCAGATGAGGAACAGGATCAAGATTGTACCGTATTGAGCGAGAAGGAAAGGGGCTGGTGGGAGTGTGGCTCTACATAGACAAGGATGCCGGAATTTGGGTGCGATCAAGGACAAGGATTTGACGATTGGAAATCTTGAAACGGGACGCTATGGAGCAGCAGTCGGACATTCTGAAGGCCACCCAGAGGCTTGAATTCCATGCTGTGTGAAGAAACGTAGCGAGCCTAGGAGGATCTCGAGTGGATGCGTGTTTCTGTCAAAGACGATGATGGGCGGCTTGGTACTAGCATTTATCCTCCAGCATGAATATATTATGATGTTAGAAAACGACATTGCGCTGGGCCGCCGTTGACTTGTCCCTCTATATGGTTGCCTCCGAGGGCTCACCCTGTCTTTTCCCAGTCCAGCAATCCTGTTTGTGAGCACAGCTATAACAGGAGCGTGCATGATGGTGAGAACATGGGCTGCAATCACATATAGGAGGCAATGCTGTACAACCCTCGAGGGGCTCTTTCTCTTTCGAGGGCTTTCCTTTCCAGACTCCTCAGTGGATGCCAAAGAATTCCTACGTGCGAAGTGAAGAGTTAGATCTTGATCCTGACGCCATTGTGATCCAGCCCCAGAGCAAACCCTGTCAGCACGGCGGCGTAAGCAATCAAAACAACCATGGCACCCAGGGCACTGGTGTCGAGGGTGTTCAGGGTCAAATTGACCAGGCCGGTCAACAGATTCGCCACGAGAAAAATGGCGAGGCCGTTGGAGTTGAAGACGCGCAGGATGCGGCTTGTCGCGAAACGGACTTTGTCTCGGTCCTGGGGTTCGTAGGAGAAGACGGGCCCGCACTCCTCGACTAGCCCAAAGAGCAGGAGCTGGGCGTTGTTGAATGCCGAGATCCATAGGACGTAGGGCAGGTTCGCGAGGCGGCGGGATGGGTTGAGATTGAATGCGTAGACGTGTGTGGAGAGGAGGAAGAGGGCGGAGTAGATAAGTGCGCGGGTGAGGAGGGTGCGAAGGACGAGCCGGCGCTCCTGTCTGGTAAGGCTGGCATTGGCAATGGCATGGTCGTCGTCGTTTTGGGGGTTTTTGTTTCTAGTAGTGGCAGATCGAGACAGCGACGGCGACGGCGACGGCGAGTTGAAGCGGATGATTCGTGTTCCAGTGCCGCGGCCGGCGAGGAAAATTGCGAGGTAGCCTATGAATGAGAATACACCTTCGCGGTTCTTGGAGAGCCAGTCCGGGCCACGCGGTGAGATGAGGATGTAGCGTAGCAGGTCGAGCTGTGGTTCGTTGAGGGCAATTTCGTAGATGATGGAAAGGAGGACGGCGAGAAGGTCGTAGGACAGAAAGTGGAGATGGCGCGTGATGGTGTCGGAGATCTCGACGAATGGCGGCAGTAGGGCGAGCGTGAAGAAGAAGTTCCAGTGCACGCCGTACTCGGTGACGTGTTCGGCGTAGTCGAGGTTTTTGACCGAGTACAGGCGGATGAGGCCGAGAAGGAGGAGCGGGAGGGAGTGTCGGATCGAGATTAGGAAGCGGTTGGTGAAATTGGGACTTGCATAATGGGAGGGGACTGCGCTGGACGACGACGATGATGATTTGACGAGTGCGCGAGCAGAGACCACGCCGGCGGAGAAGACGAAGGAGCCGACGCCCAGGTCCATGAGAGATGTGCCCCAGGTTTCGACCTTGGCGAAACGGCGTGGGAAGATGCGGAAGTCGACGGCTAGGATGGAAAGGCACGTTGCGATCATCATGCTGCCGCGGTAGTGGGTTAGAAAAGGGCGGACGGGGAGGGATGGTGATGCTGAACTGGTTGAGGCGGTCGAGGCGGCATTGTTGATTGAAGAGGGAGAGGCGGCTTTGGCTTTCTTTGGAGGATTCGATGAGGGTGCCGGCGAGCTGGAGTTTGATGGTGCGCTCGTGAGAAAGAGGAGTAGCAGAGATGGGGTGATGAGGAAGATGCTCAGGACCAGTGGCGCGGAGCTGTATAACGTGATGGCGAAGAGGATTCCGCAGACATTGAGTAAAAAGTCGGCGAGGAGCGAGATGGGTGTGTAAGGCGTGAAGAAGCTCTGGCGCTTTTGTAGAACCGTCCACAGAAGGACCGCGGCCTGGATATTGTGATCAGAATGGGTTGATGAATTGGCTTGATGGATGGGGGAGACGTACACTTGCAACCAGGGTGACGAGGTTGATCTCGCTCAGGGAGCTCCCGGACAGATTCGAGACGAAGGCCTCTTTCCGGGATTTGTAGCTTGCTGCTTCTTGTGGAGTCATGATTGTGATGGTTGTATTATCATGGTGAGTCTTGGACGTTGAACAAGTTCGTTTTTACTCGGGAAGACACCTAGTGATGACTCGAAGCTGGCGTCGATTGATGTATTGATTGATTCCAGGTTGATAGGTGGCAAGTTTTCCAGGTACAATTCAGCTTCGTCTCTATTGGTCTCTGCCCTCAGCCTAACCAGTTTCGGACATTCACGTATTCAGGATGCGTTGATAGGTCACTTACATGCTATACAAGGGTTTACATTGTCTGGTCGCTGCTCGGCTTACGTCAAGACTTTTGGAGATACTGTGGTATACCTGGAAGTGAAGACAAGATATGCTGAGAGAGAGAGAGGTATAAAAGGTGGGCAGAACCCCGTCGGTTCCATTTACAATGTCTTTGCGCCAGAGAGCTACCCCGGAAGACCGTCCCTCTATCAGCTCCTGCAGGAAATATCCGGAGCCTGAAAGCTTGTAACAATGTCCAATCGAGACTGCGGGAATATCACATATGGATATGTTGATCCCAGTTTCCCTAGACCAATGTCGGATGATTCCGCGTGCATCATCATATATGGGTACGTCCTTGCAAACAAACAGCACCTGTTTCTCCGGAACCGCGAGCTGATCATCTGGGTAGATATGTCCCTTCTTTGGCCCTGGGAGTTCTCGGCGTCATCCTTTTCATTCTCGCTCTGGTACTTCACCTCTTCTACCTCATTCGATTTCGGACATGGTACTTCAGCACCATGGTCGTAGGCCTGGTCATGGAAGTCGTCGGCTATATCTTCCGCCTGCTGGCATCGAAGCGAAATCCCTACTCCGTCTCATATTTCGTGACACAGTACTTCTGTATTGTGGTCGCTCCGGTTTTCTTCTCCGCAGCGATATATACCATCATCTCGGTCTTGATCAATAATGTCGGGCAAAAGTATGCACCGCTGTCGCCGACGGTGATCTTGTGGAGCTTCATCGCTTGCGATGTGATTGCCACTGCGATTCAAGTGGCAGGGGCCGCGCTCGTCGGGGCGGCCTATTCGGACCAGAAGAATCCAGACACACCAAACAATATCCTCCTAGGGGGACTGGCGTTTCAGGTCTTTTCTTTCACCATGTTCATTCTGGTGTTGACCGTGTTCATGTACAAGGCAAGACAGATCATGGGAACGAAACTGAAGGCCATGACGGCAGCGGTCTTGGTTGCGGCACTTGCGGTGTACCTTCGAACATGCTTCAGACTTGCAGAGACTGCCGAAGGTCTTTTGGAGTACCTTTCGACTCGCGAGGTGTTCTTTGGGTGCTTAGAGTATTTGCCAATTGTGATCGCAGTGTACCTGTTGATATACTGGCACCCAGGCAGATGGATCCACAAGAGAGAAGCCTCCATCAGCGTGGCTAGTGAGTGAGATAGAAGCTCAAAGTAATGGCGTATCCGGATAGAAGGCCTCCCTCGCTTTTTCTAGAGTGGCTAGATATTGCCCCGCCACTGCCCAGCGAGTATTCATGGTTTCAAGCACTCCCCTTAATTCGTGGTAGGCCTCTGCCGCCTCTCCCGATCCCGTCTCATGCACAAGCCAGCCATACGTGGCAGCGGCGACATATAAGCAGTCTCCAACAAGAGGACTGATTGAGGATGGATTGGTCATCATCGATCCCTGCAGGACACGACTAAATTGCAATATGTCTGCTGCCGTGGCCTTCATTCCAGCTATGGATATGGTTTGCATCTCGGTCTCTTCAACTGTTCCCGTACCATGATTGGTTTCGGTAC
Source organism: Exophiala xenobiotica (assembly GCF_000835505.1). NCBI lineage: Eukaryota > Fungi > Ascomycota > Eurotiomycetes > Chaetothyriales > Herpotrichiellaceae > Exophiala > Exophiala xenobiotica. The sequence goes on from NW_013562491.1 coordinate 3,548,584, forward strand.
AGGCAAAAGGATCGTATAGGTGAAGAAGGCCACCATAGCACAAAGCCATAGCGGTCCCGTAGTGCGTTGGCAATCTCCGAACATCATCAGGCAGCAAATTTGCCAGCGCCTGGAATGTTCGGTGTAACTGGATTGCCTCAGCGAAGCGCATCGGTGCCTCGAGGATTCTGTCATTCAGTAGTCGGATAAGTCGACCTAGAAGGTGGCAAGCCTGACAAGTGCGTGCAAAGGCTCCGGCTTTGATGCTGGTGGGCGAGGACACATACAAGGGTTCGCTACCGGTAAGCTCTCCCTCGTCCCACAATGTGTCGTCCGCCGGCAGGGTGTCGCTTCTACCTGGATCGTCCGTGGCTAATGGATGGCCATGAGTGCCCAAGTTGACGTATCTAGTAGAATCAGTACTGCCAGATATGGTGGGGATGCGGATTTTACCTGTCCAGAAGCATCGTAGCCCACCAGGTACGCTTAACTTCCTCCAGCTCAGCCCATGCCCCAACTTTCTTCCTGATAACCTGTGGCGCATGCCGGCGGTCGTTCAATCCTAATGCATGCCCAAGTCGAGCACAGTGCCCGGTGGTTAGGTATGCTGCGGGATAAATAGCATGACCAATCTCATACGCGGCGATCAGTATATTCGCCTGCAGCGTTCGATAACATATCAACCCCTGAGACTCGGCCATATAGAAGACACGTTTCGCAAGAGCATATAATGGTGATCGGACACTTTGTGGCCCACCCGAGGGCACGTGAACAATCAGCTTCATACAGAGTACTAACAGGGCCAGATCAAACGAAAGCTCCAGCGCTGGGTTTGTCAATGTCAATTCCATGCGTTTCCTGGAGATGAATGGCAGCCAGGTGTGGACGTTAGCGAAATATCGGTCGACGATGTCCTGAATGTCGAGGATTGAGGTTCCCAATGCAGCTAAAACCTCCGGCGGCACAGGAATTGGTGGCTTTGTAACGGTCATTTGGCTCTCGGTGAAGACTTCAGCATCAAGAAAGAACGTGGCGGGGAACGTGGAAGCATTGTTAGCCGTGACGGCCGTTTCGATGCCCGACGAAGGACTTCTGCTGACTGACTTCATGGGCTCATGCCAACCCAAGTCTGAGCGTCTGCCTTCTAGGCGGGCTTCCAAGTCGGCAATCTTCTGCCTCATGAACGCAAAGTCATCGGCATTTGGGTTGGGCGTTATTTCTGAGTAATCGCATGCTCGGGACATGCGGGTGCATAATGAGCAGTTGGGTAGTAGCTTGTCACATCTCCTCTTCTGCAAGAGCTGTCAGATGGATGGCCGATACAGACTGACTGGTAGGATGAAAGTCGTGGGTAGAAGCACAGTCTTCGTGAATGAAAGAGACTGACCTGTTTTCTGCAGGCAACACATGAATGCGGGGCTTTTGCTGTTTCGGCGACGCCCATGTCCATTGTCGTAGATGGCATGTCATATCAGGAGGTGAGGGATCCGCAAGCCTTTCGATCGACAGCAAACAGAAGATCAATTTTCTGATCTGAGAGGGATCAGGATATCACTACGTTAAGGACTCGAGGAAGAAGGGTTCGGGATCGGGCACAGGCAACAAGCGATTCGTGAACTCCATCTCACGCTTGGTAAAGAGACACGTCAAACTAGAAATGCAATATTATGTAAGCGACAGTTGCACTTGTGGATCGCTCTGTAACATCTGTCGATATTGTCGAACAGGTCTATACCACTCGCCCTGCTAAAATACATGACTGTTGAGAGTCCGATGACTTTGATGCCTGGGCATTCCGAATCTATTTACATTTACTGGGTATACTTCTTCTGAAGGGCCTTCGCTATCGTGGTGAGCTGGATATTGCTCGTTCCTTCGTAGATGGCTCCAATCTTGCTGTCACGGAACATCTTCTCAGCAATGCCTTCTCGCACGAAGCCCATACCGCCCATCCATTCGACGGCCAATCCGCTGACTCTACCAGCTACTTGGCTGGCATACAGCTTAGCCATAGCAGCGTCTGTGACAAAGTCCTCACCGGCCTCCTTCTTTCTCGCCGCATTGTAGACCAGAGAACGAGCGGCGCAGATCTCGGTGTAAGCTTGAGCAAGCTGATGTTGCATACCCTGGAATTCACCGACCAGCTTGCCGAATTGCTTCCGATCATTCCAGACATATTTTGCGGCGTTCTCCCAAGCTCCTAGAGCCAGTCCCGTCATTTGCGCTCCAATGCCTATCCGTCCCTCGTTAAGCAGACCAATAGCATATTTGTAGCCCTCGCCCTCCTTACCAAGGAGGTTTTCTTTGGGAATTTCCACATCGTCGAAAGTGACAACACACGTGCTTGAGGCTCTGATACCAAGTTTCTTCTCCTTCTTGGCGATGCCGAAGCCTTTCATATCCTTGGTGACGACGAAGGCGGTAATGCCCTTGTACCCTGCTTCAGGATTGAGGTTCGCGAAGACAAGGAAGAAGTCTGCCTCCATTGAGTTCGTTATCCACATTTTTGAACCGTTGATCTGTCTTATATGAGCATACAAATCCGATTGCCCTGTCCTTTCCGACTTACCTTGTATCCATGCTCTGTCTTTTCAGCTTTCGTCTTCAGCGCAAACGCGTCGGAACCTGAGACTGGCTCTGACAGACAGAAGGAGCCAACTGTGTTTGTCGCAAGCTTCGGTAGCCACTCCTTCTTGAACTTTTCACTTCCATACTTGAGAATGGCCGTCACCACCAGAGTATTGTGTACATCACACAAAACGGACACTGAGGGGTCTACTCTAGCAAGCTCTTCGATACCAACGATGGCCGCTGTGAAGTTCATTCCAGCACCTCCATACTCTTCTGGGATCTCGAAAGCCATCAGTCCTTGTTCAAACATTTGCTCCACTACAGCCGGATCCATCTTTTCTGCCTCGTCCATTTCCCGAACCTTGGGGGCCACTTCCTCGTTTGCCCATTTGGAGACGGACTCTGCGAGCATTCGTTCCGTCTCGGAGAAATGTGTGATAGGCGTTGGCGAAAGGGAGTCAGTGTCGACATTGTCGGGCATGTAGGGTTCGGGATGGCGTTGTCTTGAGCTGGCGGCGAACGTTCTTTGACTGGCAGGCGGTAAGCAGGAGACCATTTTAGCGCTGTAACTATTCTTACGGTACAAATTTCCTCCTAGGAAGCGTTCTGGCTGTTGAGCTGCGTGAAGCAAGGGAGGACGAGGTTTTGGCCAGCGGCCGCAGTGTCCTGCATATTGAGGCCATTGAGACAATGTTGTGTTGTTGTAGGCCGAAGAACGCCCCCAATGTTTATACACTGTCTTGCATTCACTGGTGTACTACTCGGGAGCGTGGCTTCAGTGTCTTGAAGATGTCGAGGTTCGAGGAGCGGGTGGTTGCGGAAAGTGGCATGTTGACCTTCTTCGATCTTATGAGCTTCCGGCGTTGTCCCTCGGTCCCCCGGTTAAGAGCGGCTTCTGTGCTTCTGGGCCTGTCGCGCGCTGAACCGCTGGACCGATCTCCAGTCACTCCCACCCAGACTCCGAGTCTCCAGGCAAGGGGCCCGGCCGTAATTCGGGTCATCCCCAGATCTTGAAACAAGATCAGAAAAGGTCGGATCCGAACATCAAGTACCACGTATTTTGGTACCGCATGCACACGCATGTACCGAGGTGACTACCTGGACCTCACCGTGTCTCTGCTGGATAAAACAACGGCCGCTGGTCTGGAAGCCTCACCAGCCACCTTGTGGCTTGACGATACCTTGTGGCTTGATGCTGCGCCACAGCGCCACAGAGTTGTGACGTACTGCGACGACGAGTAACCGCCCAGATTTGCGCAGGGTGACGATGATTGACTGGAGACAAGACAATGCCCAGAAATGATGGTAGCCAGCTATTCTTGTACGCAGTATATTAGACCAAGCGGTAGGCGCCCAAGATGAATTTCGACCATTGCTCCTCTCCTCCTACCTCACGCCCTCCGTCACTCTGGTGATTGTTTACTTGATTCTATAGTCGTCAATACGACTACCTAAGATAGCCATGTCGGCAGGCCACTCTGAACCTCAAGTCCTCTACAGCGTCCAGAACATCTCTGCATTCGCCGTGCAAGATGGAGAAGAGCATCCGATTACCACAACAGGGCCACAGACCCTTTCGCTACTGATGGTGCCAACTGCATCACCTTTTGCAGATCTCTCCACCACCGAGCCAACAAGCGCCGCCCCGGAAGAAGACTTCTACCTCCATCTTCACCTGCCTCCAGAGCTCGATCTACCATTGCCTGCGACGACTCAGATCTTCCACAAACCACCGAGCAGTTACCTCATCCCGCGGTGGGACTTGGGCCCCGATTCTGGAGCTTTCATACGCCTTCAGTTTCCTTCAATAGGTACGGGGCCGGGGAAAGTGACCCAAGAGGAGGTAGACACTTTCGAGACAATCCTCGCACAGTGTACGGCATTCCTTGAGAGAGCTCACACAGCCGATCCTGGCTATGAACGATATAATCCACAAGATTACAAGCCAGGACAGGGATACATCAGCTCTGCAGGCACGGGAAGTGGTCACCTGCCTCAGCATGGTCAGATCGTCCTTATAGACGAAGAGAACGGCAGCGTGATTGGAGAATTGGGAGAAAATTATGATGTGATTGAGGCCTCTAGCGTCAGACCTGGGTCAAAGCGTATGTGCCTGCTTTGCTTCTTTTCGAGCACATTACTCACAAGCTATATAGGCCCCGTACAACTTCAGCTGCCTACTGAAGGACAAGGCAACCAAATTCGGGTGGACAATGTGTCTGAAGAGTACCTGTCACTGGCGACACACCCTGCTTATGCCAAATCGACCATCGTACAGAGTTCCGCCACCGCTTCCAGGTTCATAGTCACCAGCTCGAATTATTTGGCCGAAAAGATGTCATCTGGTGCGGATTCATATCAAATGAAGACACAGCCGAATCCGAAACCTATGACCTTTTCTCCTGCGACCCACGCTCGCATTCGACAGATTCATTCTTTCACTCAAGGTGCCGTTGGACTGAGTGCGAAGACTGTGGGCCAATTGGGAAAATATGCTCAGAACTTTGGCGCCAGAATGGCCGGCAAAGGTGAGAAAGGCAAGAAAGAACCCGGCAAAGACTTCAAACCGGGTTTTCTGAACAAGTCAATGATTGCTTTCTCAACTATTGCCGATGGCATCGATCAGGCTGGTCGGAATCTTTTGGCCTCCAGCTCAGTAGCAGCAACCAACGTGGTCGGTCACAAGTATGGCAAGGAAGCCGGCAATGTCATGTCAGGTCTGGCAGGTGGTGTGAAGAATGTTGGTCTGGTCTACATTGACGCGATGGGAGTTTCAAGACGAGCAGTGATCAAGTCTGTGGCCAAGGGCATGGTCATTGGACGCATGCCAAACGGCCAGCAACTGGTGGTAGGGGCCGGTGATGGTGGTGTTGTGCCAGCTGAGGCACTGCCCCATGACGCGAAGGAAAGCGACCATTACTCGAGTGACGTCTATGGAGGGGCTGCACAATCCGGTGTCAGCAAACCAGGATATGGTGTTGAGAGTTTCGGGAATGCTGCAAATGGACCACCGGCCTACTCTTCTGGAGTAGGCGAGCCGTTGGGGTCGACATTGCAAGGACAAAACGTGCGGGAGAAGCGCTGAGAGTATGATATATGATGGCATGTTTATGAAAAGCATTCTATCTGTTCCACGAAACAAAGATGATATCAAGGTCCCCCAACATGGCAATTGTTCTGGAACACAGACCGGACCAGGGTCCTCGTGGATGAAACAACGCACTGTGCAATGAGGTGATGTCGAGCATCCGTGCACCAGGATCCCGTGAATCAAGGCTCTGTGTTCCTGTTTCTGAATCTGGCTTGGTTCGCTGAGATGGCCTGCATGACATTTTGACCGTCGGAAGTGGCTGAAACTCGCGACAGGGCCAGCGTCGGTTGAGACAGGCACTTCAACTGGAGCAAATCGACGGCGCCCTAGGGTCGCTTTTCTACCGGATTCAGGAAGTAATATCCGAATCCTCCAACTTTCAATCTGCTGAGTTTGATCCTTTTGCTCACTATAGATCTCAGCCGTGGGACCTCATACCGGTGCTCGTAATGCTGCGGCCCATGCTTGCAGATCGTGAGGGGAATGGCCGAGGCTTTCACATGCACTGATGGAGCGGGTCAAGCAGGCGATCGCTGTCAGGTGGAGCGACCGTCGAACTGCTTGATAGCGCGTCGTGTAGGTTTGTTCTGGCCGCCTGCCGAGAACCTTTGGGACCACTGACTATCAGCGGAATAATGCCCCTCATGCTGCTAAGAGCGTGTTGGAACAGTGACATCGATGACCAGACCGTGACAGATCCAAGTGGTCGCGGTCAGAGTTTTCAATGGTGGTTCACCGGCTCAGCGAAGAATCCTAGAGGCAGAGTAGCATGACATTCATACCGAAATACCTAGACTTCCCGTGTGGACGTGCAATCTGATTTGATCTCTCGGCTGCCACTTCAAACCCAATGAATTATTCCAAGTCGCGTCTGCGGGCGTTTCAGAGATCGAGTAGCCAGCAATAAAACCCGAACTTTTGCTAAGGGAAATGGGCTGCCGCCAACCTCGTGCCTATTGTGTAATCTCATGCCTGCTCTGTATACCATGAGGTTGCCCTTCCTCGGCAAACCCACGATCGAACTGTTCATCGCATTATTGACTGCAAGTTTGTTGAGAGAGAACTGGTGGAGAACCAGTGCCCCCTATTTTCCGACGCGTGCTAATAAACCGGGGAAGAGGCGCGCACGAAATGGATATAGATTGGGTAGTTACGGTATTTTATAGAGGGACTTCTGTGATCGGTGTCCTGAGCGTCGCACCGGTGCAGATGGCCAAAAATGATGAAACAGAGAAGGGCTCATCCACGGCAACGAGTACTCTGTAGATGAATCCCGTCTGTAGCAACCATTGTCATGATGGTGAGGGGATAGAGATACAATAGCCCATTGTGGCTTGACTCAAGCTAATTCCCCCTAGCGTGGCTTCTCTTGTTGCTTGGTGGAGTGGAAATGGGCCCCCAAGAGAACAGAATTGGCCGCCTGTCTGAGAGGGAAGAGAGCCTGGTAGTCTGCGCTGCTGGAGCCGAAGACTGCGCTGGCTATCTCGTTCACCGACTGCTGTACACAGAAAACAGAAAACACACTACCTAGGTCACTATCCTATTGCCGCACCCTTTCGACTACGCACCTATCGACATTCTCTTGCGCTCAACACGCCTCAGACCTCACAACGCCCACCGCTTCCCTTCTTGGATGTTCCTGCTGGCCAGTCAACAAACTATCTCCCGCCGATCTGTCTCGACTCTAAGTTAAACGCGATGACTGCGATCCTCCTACCTCCTCACCACCTGACTTCCATCCGTGTTTGTTGATGATTGGCCGTCGAGTACACACATTCGCAGCCTCATCAGGGAAATATTCTCTGCCGGCGTCGCAGGTCGACGTCTCCCTTGACCTCGTCGTTCTGAGTGTGTTGTCCTGAGAACACCCTCGAAACAGCTTAATCTCATCCCGCACCTCTCGTTCGCAACGTGAGAACACCTTGTCGGCTCTCTTTCGCCGCTCTCCCTTCTGTTGTCACAGGGTCGCACTCCATCTTGTCAATATTCTTGGGACACTGCATCCACAAGAGAAGAGTCACGTTTCTGGATGAAGAGGGACAAGAAGTTGGTGAAGGCGATCACCTTTTGTTTACATTACGCACCAACTAACCTCCGCTGCCACAGATACTTTCCTGACCACATTTTCGAATTCTGCGAGTCCGAACACCTTCTGGCGACATTGTACGCGGAAGTCTCTCTCTGATTGCGCGGAAGTTGTTTAGGGTCTGTGGTCGAGGCCACGGCTCAGGTGGAAGAGGATTCCCATGGATACTATGCAGGCTACTGGGCAATACAGAGAACATGTCCCAACATCTGCCACATATTCTCCATCGAGCAGTCGTCACTACGACGATCACCAAGACATGGATCCTGAAGGATATTACACCAATCAACCTGTAAGTTCGAATTCCATGATCTGCGGACTTGTTGTCGATGCTGATGCTGTCGATCTATAGTACTACCGTTCTCAAAATACAAGTGATGCTCTAAGACACGCATCAGAGCAAGAACAAAGTCCTATCCACGCGTCTTCATACCACCAGCAGACCACATCCTTACCTTATCACGTACGCAACCAATCTGCCATCCATGATCAGTTTGACGGGGCGCCTATTCCACCACCCAGAACTTCATCACAACAACAAGGCTCTCCGCGAACGCAAGCAGCTTCTGCAAGACATGCGAGACACCACAATCCTGATAGCCAGTCCAGTCGCGTTCAAAACCGTGTCGGAGATTACAACGAGGAAGTGCCAGACCGAGCACGGGACGATACAGCTACTGCGGCTGCATCTGCTGCACGTAGCCGACGAAAAGGGCCGTCAAGTCCCGAAGGCCCACAGCGAGCCGCAAGCACAAGAGAACGAAATCAACACACTGCACCTCCACCCAGCCGATCTGAAGCCACCATGCAATCCTCTAATTCACCCGCGCCTTTGGTACGTGAATACAGTGAGGTGATCAAAAGAGTGGTCGTGTCCGATCCCCAGGAAGATGAGGAGAGGGCTCAAGAGCGAGTTGCTGAGGCCCAGCCGGCGCCCATCGGCACAGATGCTCCAACCGTGCCAGACGACGGGGACGACCTACTTCCTGCTCCAGGGCCAGCTCGTCGGCAAGACTATTCAAAATCGCGCCGAAAAGAAATACAATTTGGTGATTATGTACTCGGCCAGACCCTCGGAGAAGGTGAATTCGGCAAGGTCAAGTTGGGCTGGAAGAAGGACGGAAGCTCCCAGGTGGCCATCAAGCTCATTCGAAGAGAAAGTGTCGCCAATAACCCTAGCCGACTCCCCAAGATCTACCGAGAGATAACCATCCTGAGGGAACTGGCCCATCCCAACATTGTCCGACTACACGAAATGGTGGAGACCGAGCGACATATTGGCATCATACTAGAGTATGCTTCTGGTGGTGAGCTCTTTGATTACATTCTGAATCATCGCTACCTCAAAGATCCTGCAGCTAGAAGGTTGTTCGCTCAGCTGGTTTCTGGTGTCGGCTATCTTCACAAGAAAGGAATTGTTCATCGAGATTTGAAGTTGGAAAACCTGCTTCTCGACCAGAACCGCAACATCATCATCACGGATTTCGGATTCGCCAACACCTTTGACCCTGCTGATGAACTCTCGGACGAGATCGTCTACAATCTCAGCAACAAGGATTTTGTCAGAAAGTTCAAACTCGACCGGCTAGATCAGCGTGGAATGCGACGAGGAGATCTGATGCAGACTAGCTGTGGTAGCCCTTGCTATGCGGCTCCCGAATTGGTTGTCAGCGACTCATTGTACACTGGAAAGAAAGTCGATGTGTGGAGTTGCGGAGTCATTCTGGTATGTCGGAAAAGCTCTGGAAGATGGAGATTGGGCTAACAGTTTGCAGTATGCCATGTTGGCTGGTTACCTACCTTTTGATGACGACCCATCGAATCCGGAGGGCGACAACATCAATCTTTTGTACAAGTACATCACCACCACTCCGCTGACCTTCCCCGAATATGTGACGCCGCATGCACGGGATCTCCTTCGTCGCATTCTAGTGCCAGATCCGCGCAAGCGTGCCGATCTGTTTGAGGTGGCCCGCCATAGTTGGTTAAGTGAGTATCATCATGTTGTCTCTCACATCACTAGTAGCACTACCAATGTGGCGGATATTGCGCACACTACCGTGCCATCCGGTAAGTTCTTCGACTCCCGTCAAATGTTGCTACTGACCTCCTGCAAGAAGAAGAACCACCCACAATGCATAGAAGCGCCTCTGTACGTGAGGGACCTTCGAGGACTGATGTTGGCTCTCCTGGCGCTATCGCCCGTGCTCAGGAAGGACTGCTACCTGAGGTAGACGAAGGCTCGACTGGTTCACGACGTGATCGAGCCACTCGTCACACCTTGCAGCCGGAGTACGTTCCACCTCAGACACACACCGCCCGTGTCCAGCCGTCGGCGACCGCAGCGGCAGTCGTTGCCCGTAGTCGAACCGAGGAGCTCAAAGACACTCCAACCGCGATCTTGCCACCGTCCTTGACGAAACCTCTACCCCAGGAACCTCCTATTGAGACCACTCAGAGAAGACCACCGACCACAGAGAAGATGCCACCTCCAGTTCGCCCGGCCCGAGACATTCCAAGATCCGTATCGGATTCTACCACGGCATTTGGTACAGTGGTCCCTACGAGCGGCGGTCAGTATGTGACACGACCAAGCACACAAGGCTCCATGACATCTGCTGGGGCACCTGCCAACACAAGATCTGACGTTCGATTGCCATCTCGAGGATCTTATGGTCAGCCAGTCGCGCCGACGGTTGCTGCCACCAACGTACAGGGTCGAGTTACTCAACCAACGAAGCCTAGCCGGGGCTACAATATTTCCGGACCTATCCCTCAATCAGGCGGCCATCCCTCGATTGGCCAACCAATGACGACGCCAATGCCACCACAAAGTGCACAACAGCAACAGAAGACTGCTCATCACCGCCGATCGAGTACCTTGAGTGGCCTTGGGGAGCGCCTTTTCGGCCGGTCGAACTCTGTGGTCAAAAAGGACCCTGAGCGACAAAAGAACGGACGGAAGTATCCTCCAACTAGCATGAAAGAGTATGCACCTGAGACACAACCTCGCATGTCGACGGATTCGAAGCGCTCATTCTCATTTGGTCTGGGTAAGAAGAGAAGCACGGATTTGGAGAATCCAGGACAGTCTGAAAAACCGGTACGGCGATTTTCACTTCTTAATTCAATGTCGTTCAAAGGTCTGATGGGTGGCTCCAAGGACCAAACCTCATCCAAGCCCGGGACTCCTCAAGCCGAGCGGTTTGCCTCGTCCAGTTCGAGTCGCCCAGGAACCGGTCAACAGTATGCGGTAGAGCCGATGTCTAGTACGGATGGTCAGTACGATAATTCACGACCAGGAAAATACAACAATTTTTCTCGGCCTCCTCAGTCACAATACCCACAACAGCGAATGGCCTCGACACAAGCATCGAATGATGTCTACGGCGGAACAGGCGTCTATTCTCCACAAGACCAAGGACGCGTCCCTCATCAGCGGCAACAGAGCGAGCCGATGGCGCAAATGATGACACAATACCCTGAAGCTGTCGAGGGCCGACCTTCGATGCAACAGGGCAGACAACGTGGAGTTCTCGTCAAGAACAACCGCAAATTCACAGATGCTTATGCACATGATCAAGGACCGAATCACCATGGTGGACGGTCAGGCGCGGTTAAGAAGGTGCAAGACTTTTTCCGTCGACGTCGTGGCACGGACGAATATCGATAAAGGAAGAAAGCGACGTTTTGGTTTCTGGTCGCTTGCGAGCATTCGACCGCAATATTCCCCTTGGCCAATATTGGAGCGGCGACAGATTTTCTTGTAATGATTAATTGATTGTTTGGCAGGCATTGAGTTCCCTGTACTAGGTTGGGGATTTTGTGGACGATCACAATCAGCAATTTCTCTTCTCCTGCTTCTGGTCCCGACGACGGATTATTGAACAGGTTGTTTGTCGGATTACATTCCAGTCTTGACGGCGTTGAAAGTTTGCCGCTGGAGAATTGTGAGTTGAGTACTGGAGCTTTGCAAAGACAGCGTGGGATACCCCTACATAGCATTATTGAATGAAGAAGATGCCGCTCGAGCAGAGTGGTTTCGCTTGTGACTTTTTTCTTTCTTTTCCAGATGTTACATGACAGAGGTTGATCAGGATGCATCAGACATTCCCTCGCACCCTCGCCATCGACCTTGGAAGATGACATGGAGGAACGGTCGGGACTTCGCTCGGTGACAAGTCGGTGTATTAATGCAGATGCAGAAGAAGTGTGTCCACCAATGCAACTCTCCGCTGCGCCTCTGGCGTCATGCATATGCACTTGTTGATCGTCAGGTCAAGCTTTGTGGAGGGAGCTTCGTGTTGTTTCGTGTTCGTGATGATTACGAGAAGAAATGAACCTCATCCAGTCTGATGGCTTGTCTGTATACAAGAGAATAAGTGACAAGGTCTTTAGAACTCTTCATCACTGGAAGATAGACGATGGCACGGTGCCAATAAGGGCACAGTACATACGAGTCAAGCAAGTACTTGTACATCGAAGCGAGCGATGATCCTTTGCTTCCCCGCGAAATCACGCCCACCAGCCTCAAACCACTCTTGCTCGTAGTTCCTCCACGCTTCTCCTCCCACTCCTCCAAGTCTACCTAGGGAACCATTCTTCATTCGACAACGAGCCCACTTTGCTACGTCGTCGATCAAGGTCTTGAGGTGCTCCAATCGGTGGCACTCAGATGGCACCTGAAGCTGCCCGAAGAGGGATACCGCTGGCTCTCCTTGTCTAGAACGTTACATGGAAAATCTGTGCCTGAGGGGCATGAACCAGTCATGAAGCTCAGCAATCGCTTTGTGATGGCCGGGGTCATCGCTTTAGGCTGTCTCGTGGTTTTCCTGGCGAGCGGTGACATTCTCCGCAGAAACTTGTTCGTGTCATCATGGTAAGTCGTCCACAGTCGTCAAAGGCTCGGAGGCTTCATCCTTTAAAATCCAATGTGCTTTTCCCCATGGGATCTCCTTGGAACTGGCATCTCACAGCTTTCTTTCCAGTCTCGAACCTATTATTCATCCGCTGGGTCTTGACGAGCGGCTTCGCTCTACCAACTCCGTCATGATGAAGACTGCTGGTCTGTTGTCGAGCTTGTTCCTTGCGCCTTGCCTTGGGGTACCTCAAGCGTCAACAGCGGCTTCCCGTGCTTCATCGACGACCTCATTCGCGGCACAATTCACCGTGCCGTCGAGTGCCGACGAAGGAGCGTCTCTCCTGCCAAATGTCTACGATCCAACTGCAGCCGACGCCCAAGCCGAGTGCCCCGGATACAATGCGAGTGCTGTTAAGACTTCATCAACTGGCTTGACCGCTCACCTGACCCTGGCTGGTCCTGCTTGCAATGTCTATGGCACAGATGTCCACGACTTGGACTTGACGGTTGAGTATCAGACCGACGCCCGCCTTCATATCAATATCCGCCCCTCTCATGTTACTGCTCAGAACCGGAGCTGGTACTTCCTCTCCACAGACTACGTGCCAGCTCCGAGCCATGAGAGTGGCAAGATGACTACTAGCGACTTGACTTTTTCTTGGGCCAATACGGCAAGGGCTGGCTTTGGTTTCAATGTCACCCGGAACAGCACTGGTGACGTGCTTTTCTCCACGACCGGATCCAAGTTGGTCTTTGAGAATCAGTTCATTGAGTTGGTGACGCACCAAGAAGAGAACTACAACCTTTATGGACTCGGCGAAGTCATTCATGGCTTGCGACTGGGCAATAACCTCACACGGACGATTTATGCTGCAGACGCGGGCGACCCGATTGACATGAACATCTATGGAAGCCATCCATTCTACATGCAAACCAAGTATTTCGAGGTCGGCAACGACAGTAGCACGACACTCGTGACAGAACAGCTTGATACCACAAAAGCTACAGCTAACTATACCTCTTCTACACATGGCCTATACTTCCGAAATGCTCATGGCATGGAAGTCCTGATGCGCGCCACCAATGTCACATGGCGGACACTGGGCGGCAACATCGACCTGTATTTCTTTTCAGGACCGACACAGCCGGATGTCACTCATCAGTACCTCAATGTCATCGGAAAGCCAGTGCTTCAAAACTATTGGGGCTTCGGTTTCCATCAGTGCCGATGGGGCTACGAAAACTGGACCGTCACAGAGGATGTGGTGAACAATTATGCCAAGTTCGAGATTCCCCTGGAGACAATTTGGAACGATATCGACTACATGTTCCAGTATCGAGACTTCGCCAACGACCCTGTTCGTTTCAACTACTCTGAAGGCAAGGCTTTCCTGCAAAGACTCCATGACAGAGGTCAACACTATGTACCTATCATTGACAGTGCTATCTATGCACCCGATCCCAGTAACGCAAGTGATGCGTACCCAACCTTCAATGACGGCAATGACACTAATTCGTATCTTCTCAACCCTGATGGGTCATTGTACATTGGTGAGGTTTGGCCTGGATACACAGTAAGTTTCCCTATTTCTATCAAAAGTCCTGTGCATGCTGGCACGACCGTCTGACTATCTGCCTGCAGGTTTTCCCTGATTGGCTCACCAGCTCAGCCAAGACGTGGTGGAAGAATCAGATGGTCGCGTATTACCAGAAGATCCCCATTGACGGTGCCTGGATCGACATGAGCGAAGTCTCGTCCTTTTGTGTCGGTAGCTGCGGCTCGGGCAATCTGTCACTGAACCCTGTTCATCCACCGTTTTTGCTATCGGGCGAGCCAGGAAACGTCATCTACGGTTACCCAGAGGGCTTCAACCTGACGAACGCCACGCAGGCCGCATCTGCTGCGTCTGCATCACAGTCCCAGGCAGACGCCACTTCAACGGCTTCGAGCACGACGGCGAGTGCATCATCGTCGTCCACCTCGACGAGCTATCTGCGTACCACGCCTACGCCAGGTATACGCAACGTCAACCACCCGCCGTACGTTATCAACCATGTCCAAGGCGATCTGGCCGTGCACGCCGTGTCGCCGAACGCAACGCACCACAACGGGATCATGGAATACGACGTGCACAACCTTTTCGGCCATCAAATCCTGCAAGCGACATACGCTGCGCTCCTGGCGGCCAGACCAGGGAAACGGCCCTTCATCATCGGCCGCTCGACATTCGCCGGCTCGGGGACCGTGGCAGGGCATTGGGGCGGCGACAACGAATCCAAGTTCTACTACATGTACTTCTCGATCCCGCAGGCTCTGAGCTTCAGTCTCTTTGGGATCCCCATGTTCGGCGTCGACACGTGCGGGTTTAATGGCAACAGCGACGAAGAACTGTGTAACCGCTGGATGCAATTGAGCGCCTTCTTCCCTTTCTACCGCAACCACAACGTGCTGTCGGCAAACTCGCAAGAAGCATACGTGTGGAGCAGTGTGATCGACGCGACCAAGACGGCCATGGCCGTGCGCTTCCAGCTCCTGCCGTACTTGTACACGTTGTTCTACAACGCGCATGTCAACGGTGACACCGTCATGCGCGCTCTGGCGTGGGAATTCCCCAACGATCCCTCGCTGGCCAGCGCGGATCGGCAGTTCTTCCTGGGACCTTCGATTTTGGTGGTTCCGGTCCTGACCCAGGGCGATACGTCGGTGAATGGTGTTTTCCCGGGTCTCGTCGAGGGCACCGACGTGTACTATGATTGGTACAACAAGACACCGGTGAGTGTGCCGTCGAGCAAGAACACCACGATCGATGCGCCGCTCGGTCATATCCCGGTGTACATCCGCGGCGGGGCGATTCTGGCAACGCAGCAGATGGCCATGACGACGAGGGAAGCGAGAAACACGTCGTGGTCGATCATAGTGGCGCCCGGCGTGGACGGCACGGCCACGGGGACGTTGTACCTTGACGACGGGGAGAGTTTGAAGCCCAACGCGACGAAATTCGTCAGCATGAGCGCGGCCATGGGCTCGTTGAACGTCGCGGTCAGTGGTGGGTATACGGGCTTGGATCTGCCGTTGGCGAACATCACGATTCTTGGTGTGCAGAGGGCGCCGCCGAGTAATGTGGTCAAGATCAATGGGAAGACGGTGGGCAATAGCACGTACGATGCGAGCAGCAAGACGTTGTTCATCGGAGGCTTGCAGACCGCAATGGGTGGGAAGGTCTGGGGTGGAAATTGGTCTTTGTCCTGATTTTTACTCATCGAATGACACCCCGCCGCTGTGTCACGATGTTCTTCTCAGCTAGAGAGTAAGCAAGGAACGGCTTTTATGAGGCACCCCTAAACAATGGATGGGATTTCTCCCCCAGAAGAAAGGGAAATGCAAACCCCAGCAATCTCGGCTTCATGGTCGCGGTCGTAGTCGTGGTCCAAAGTTTACGAGCTTTGCTCGCCAGGAACTCCGCGCCACGGATCAGCGAGCATCATCTTCCCCTGAGGAGATTGCCAGAAGCTGCCCGTCGGACACTCGTACTTCTCGAACTCGTCTGGTTTCACATCGCATGAATATCCTGCCTGCGTGGGACTGACATGGTAGCCGTCTGGTGTGATTTGAGCAGGCGCTTCAAATGCTTCGTGAAGGTGGTCGGTATACTCGAGAATGCTGGTCTGGCCCGAGACCGCCACAAAGTCGATGGTGCTAATATGCGAGCACAGCTCCACCATCCCGGCCCCGCTTCGGACTGTCTGTCAGCCGGGACATCAAGGAATTTCTCAATCTTACGAGATCGATAATACAAGGAAGACATGGGGTTTGGGGGAGGGGATTTTTGACTCACCCGGAATGAGGCACGACGGGGACTCCGAACTTGGCACTGAGCAACAGCACGCTCAGGATCTCATTGACGCTGCAGAGCCGCAGTGCGTCAAGCTGGACGGCGTCTGTGGCCTCTGCTTGGAGCAGTTGTTTGAACATGACGCGGTTGTTGATATGTTCTCCCGTGGCGACGCCGATGCCATACGGTTTCAGAGCCTTGCGGATCTTGGCATGGCCCAGTATGTCGTCCGGAGAGGTTGGCTCCTCGACGAACCTGTCGATGCTGCCCGTTAGCTACCTACATCACCGTACGGGCCAATTTATTTTTGGCTTTTTCTTCTTGCCCTGCTTACCAGAGATTGAGATGTGCGAGGTTCTTCATGTACTCGATTGCCTCGTCGACATCCCACAGCTGATTGACGTCGACCATGAGAACTGCATCCTGGCCCGCGACTTCTCTCACTAATCCCAGCCGTCTGAGGTCCGCTTCCAGGCCAAGTCCCGCCTTTAACTTGAAGTGTTTGAACCCTTGGGCCTTCGCTGACTGGAGAAGTTCGCGAACCTGCCTGTAACGTCAAATTGCCGCCCCTTATGCCGGGCCGAAAGCAGACCACAACGCACCTTGTCATCTGAATGGCCCAACCAGCCTGCAGATGTGTTGTACGCTGGAACTGCTTTGTTCTGCAGCGCCAACTTCAAGCGGTCGGCTTTGGACGCTTCCAGACGCTTCAACATCTGCAGGACCTCTTGGCGAGTAAGAGCGTCGGTGAGGTATCGGAAATCGATACAGCGGACAGTCTCTTCCGGAGAGAGATCGCAAACCAGTCTCCACAACGGCTTCCCTTCGCTCTTGGCCCAGAGGTCCCAGATGGCGTTCAACACCGCGCACGTTGCAAGCTGAAGCACTCCTCGCTCGGGCGACATGAAGCGAATCTGGCCAGACACCATCTTCCGCTGGGTATCGCCCATGTTCGAGGTTAGGCTTGATAATTTCCGTCCAACCAACCGCGGCGCTAGACTTCGTATGGCTGTACACAGCACGCTGGAGAAATTGCATGAGACGGCTAAGTAATATCGGGCAGAGGAGACAAAATCCAAACTCACTCGTTGCCTTGGCCATTGCTGAAAGACCATCCAGTGCCGAATAACCCGGTGTCAGTCTCATACTGGAGATAGCCCAGAGCATTCTCGCCAGCCAGATTCATGGGATCCGAACCAATGTTCTCGAGCGAAGTAGGCCATCTCAAATCCCTGACGGTAAAAGATGTTATTGTTGGGTCGGTAGCTGTCATGTTTGGTGGCCAGATGAGATAGACTGGCGCCGTCTTGGGAGTCATGTATCTCTGGTCTTCGGCCTGCCCCTTTCACATGTAAGGTCAAGGTTCTGGTATCGACGGGTTTGGCCGTCCTCGGAAGTTCTTTCGGAATGAGCTTGGAGATCTCGGGACACCAGCATCGCTAACCAGCACTGTGCGGAGAAGATTATTGGCCTTCCACGGAAATCTCGGTAAAGGGCTTTTGTTGACAAGACCTGTAATGTTGTGATCCCATGATCTAGTGGAGCGAGATGCTGGATGTACAGAACAGAATCTAGACAACCGGCAAGATGGGCAAAGGTGTAAAGATCCTCCGACCTGGAGTGTATGCCCCGGTGTTGACGCCTTTTAGCAATGACATCCGGCAAGACCTTGAGCTGGAGGCGTTTCGTGCTGGTGTCCTCAGGTTGGCGCAAGCAGGAGTCGGGCTCATATTGAGTGGCACCCTAGGGGAGGGAAATTTGCTTTCCAGGTCCGAGAAAAGTGCACTGGTCAAGGGTGCCAAAGAGGTCCTGAGACAAAATGATCTCGAAACTGATGTGCCCATCATTGCCGGCGTGGGTGCGGGCAGTTTTAGAGAGACAATTGAGGCCGCCAAAGACGCCGCTGCCGAGGGAGCTCACGCTGTGTACGCCAGATCACGCTGATGCGCGCTCAGACAACTGACATCCAAGCCAGAATTGTCGTTGCACCGGGGTATTATTCCTTCGTTTTCGGGAAGGACAAGCAAGCCCTGAAAGAGTTCTTCATTGCCGTTGCTGATGCCAGCCCCGTCCCGGTCCTGCTATACAATGTGAGTTGTAGTTCCCGTCGTGAAACACGCTGACAATCATGATGCAGATTCCCTTTGCATCCGGAGGAATCGACCTGGATGCTGATTTCCTCATCGACATTTCGTAAGTTCTGCAGGCTCACTGTGAGGGAGCTGAGAACTGATCGTGTAGGGAACACCAGAACATTGTGTTTGTGCCACGATCGTGTTCCATAGAGAGCCTTTAATGACTGAGTGTCTGATAGTGGCGTGAAGCTTACCTGCTTTAACATCTCCAGGGGCCATCGGGTGGCACTGCATGTCAATTCTGCAGAATATCGAAGCAGACATACGTCGCCTTTTCTGGTCTTGCCCGGGTCCACCGATTATATGCTCCCCGCGCTGGTTGCTAGACAGCATGGATGCATTGGGGGCCGGTACGTAGCAAGATGACAGTCGGCTGGGAACAGAGTAGCTGACATTCTCAGAGCGAACCTGTACCCGAAAGTTTGCATGAAGCTGTTCCGATTGGCAACTGAAGCAATCGAGTCTGGGGACTTTGACAAGTACGTGTTTCCACTTACGGCCCAACGCGATGCTGACGGTGGAATCAGGTTTCGAGAAGCACAGCAATTGCAGGACTTGGTGACGATGGCGGACTCTCATATCAACCGAGTGGTTGGTCCAAGTGCTGGGTCAAATGAGATTTGGTCCAAAAGCTGACCATGATCAGGGCTTTCTCGGTATCAAATCGGCCATGGATATCCATGCGAGAACAGAATCGGCAAATGTCAAGCTTGGAGGAGATTTCAGACGACCATTGCCTCGGACGAATGAATTTGTCTTGCAGAATATGTCGGAAGGTCTGCGCGAGATCTTCGCGATGGAAAATTCTCTGTAGAGAACGGATGGGAAGATGAATCAGCCATTATCAGCTTACCTGATACTTGTACTTCAATGTAGACGCTGCGGGATGCTTGATCATGATATGCCTAATCGTATGGCGAAGGAGAGGATGACAATGGCGAGAAGGTGCTAACTTAGTTACCTGATAGGTGTGGAGCAGCCGACAATGCCGAGCAAGTGCCCATAACGCGCAGCCTAAATCGTTTCCAGTTAATGGTGCCAAGGCCTAGAGATCCCGCCTCACCCGCCGATGAACCCCCTAAGTTGGCTCCCTAGGTGGCTTAGACTTGCCGAGTACACTCCAAGACTTCATGCCGCCAGCGTACCTAGGTATCTAAACTTAGTTGTACGTAGCAATTTCACTTCGACTACCCTCATCATGGCCTTGCCCATCACCGTTTGCTGTCTTCAACATAACCATGCCTCAAGACGATTCCAATACAGTCCAGTCTAAGCGCCTGCGTGGCAAGTATGTTTCGCAAGCTTGGTGAGGTCAAATACTCTCTTCAAACTCGGTGACTGTAGCTGACGAATTGCCCAGTGTCCAGTGTCGCCAGCGCAAGCTGAAGGTGGGATTCTATTTGTCCCATACATACGGTTCACTTCCAACCCTGATGTTCACAGTGCTCTGGGGCATTTCCTTGCCAGCGCTGTACCTTGAGAGGTCAGCCGTGTCATTTTGGCCACAACGCAGGAGGAAATGTGACCATCGAGCAACCCACGGGCAATCAGATCTTACGCTCGACGCGCCAATCACCCTCACCTGCTCTTCAATTACAACGGTCGTCCTCGAGCTCCGTGGAAGCCCGACTGGGCAGACTAGAAGCAAAGCTCGATGCTCTTCTCTCTGCAAGGGGCGACGACACTTTCCGGTCGAATGCTTCATCCGAGGCTCCTCCAGAAGCAACTGAGGATTTTCAAGGCAAGTGTTGTCACTAGTTAGCATTCAGAAATCTAAACTTGCCGATTGGTAGGTGATACTACCTTCGAGGCGCCTTTGTCGGCATTGAATGCAAATCTGGAGTCAGTTAAGGCCCAGCTTGGTCTCCAGGACTCAACACGGACCGCCCGGCTTTCAGTTTCGAGCCAACACGAGTCGCAAGACCAACAGATCACATCTCCTTCCATTGCTTTAAGCGAGCCAGTACGCGGACTTCGAGTCGGGTCACGGTTCCTTCCATTTCCCAGCCCTCGGGATTACAGCGAATATATCGACTTCTTCTTTGAGGACATCAATCCGTGTCACTCCTGCGTCAACGAGGCGGCCTTCAGACAAAGCAATAAAAAGCTCAGACGATGTATCTTTGCCCGCGGTGACGATATCTGCTTCTTAGCCTTGAACTATATCATATTCGCCTGTGCAGATATCCTCCGCAATGTCGAACCGGTGCAACAACCACTACCGTGTCCTGGGTGGAACTGGTTTCTAGCAGCAGATAGCTTGCTAGGCAAGCGTAAACTGAGTGGGCAGGCGGATTTATGTCTCATACAGTTTCTGATCTATGAGGTCTAGCTGTTCTTCTCCTCTGCTGAACAAGGTCAGTGCTAATGTTCAAACAGGCGTTCTATTTAATGCATGCCGACAAGTCAAGTGCAGCCTACAATGCCATTGGCATCGCCTGTAGGCTCTCTTTCCAATTTGGTCTCCACAATCAGCCTCGTTGGGATCAACGTTGTGACCCTTTCTCCATTCACATGCGCCAACGTGTCTTCTGGACCGTGTACTTTGTGGATAGGCGCATCGCCCTAAGCTGTGGTCGACCATATGGTATCAGAGATTCAGACATCCGCGTGGAGAAGCCTGCCTGGCTTCACGACAAGGCTAGTGAACCTTTCATCATGTTGCACCGTGCTCTATTTTGACGATTTGAGTAGGCACTCAGCCCAGGTCACCCGCTACCGCCTTCAGATCCCGACAGGTCGGCCATTATGTACCTCATCTGCATGGCTGAGTTTGGGAAGCTTGCTGGTGACGTTTGGGACACCATGTTTGCAGCTAACGGCGACACATTCAGTACTGAGGCTGTTGCTATTCTTGATGCAAAGATCAGGCATTGGCTGGAAAACACGCTGCCCAAGATCCCGTTGTTGCCAAGTCAGATTCCACTCACACAACGACATCGCCGCCAGCAGCTTTTGGTGGATACTGTAAGTCTGCATACACCGTGTCGGGGAAGTCCACTGACAAGTACCTCGAAACAGCGCCTCTTTCATCTCCGGCTTCTCCTCCACCGTCGCGAGATGGTATCGCTAAGTTATAATGCGACCGTTGGACTGCTGTGCGGAAACTTGGCCACAAATATCGTTCGGCGACTGGAAGAACACCGTCTCGAGATCAATCAGCCTAGCTCCTTTCGATTCCACCTTGCAACGACCCTTGGAGGGGCAATTCTGATACTGGCGACCCTACTGTGTCGAGATTTGACCACGATCGGCTTGCAAGACCGTCATGCAATCTTTAGCAAGAGTTTCCACACTGCCGTGGAAATGTTGAAAGAGCTGGCACAGGTTCTCCGCGCGGCCCGTCGCATTGCTGACGATCTGGACACCGTGGTGAATTCTGTAACGTCGATACTCCTGCGTTCCAGCTTTTCTCCTCAGAACAATATTGGACAACTTCCTGAAGGGACCTTTGACAACTTTTTCCCACACACTGATGCTGATGTTGCAAACCTGGGTCAGCTTCCAGAGTCGGGCGTCTCCGAAATGGGTGGCCAGACAGTCGAATCGACGTTCAACTACGATATCTTTGCAACTTTGGACAGTTGGGACAGCTACTTCCAGGCGAATACAGGCGATCCCGGAGTTCCGTGGATCTGAGTGTTCGAGCTATAAATGACCATGTCTGCGCAAGCAGAAATTAACTGTCTATGGCAAGCCGACCCGCCAGTCTGCTCCATCGCCATTGAGACCAAATCTCGTGCTACCCATGTCTTTCACAGTTGTCCGTCTCATATCTCGAGGATATATCCCTTCATACGAGCCACCAGTAGCCCGATGAAGGACTGCAGTGTTATCCCAAATGATCATGTCACCGTTTTGAACCCATTCGGCGGTATACCTGTACTTGGGCTGCGAAACGTGAGCAAGCAGCTCATCGATTAGAGCCGTACTTTCTTCTCGATCCTTTCCCTCGATATGATGGACATATGAAGCAATGTACAGATTCTGAATGAACATCAGAGCGAGATAACCGATACCAGGGATTGACTACTCACCATTCTACCGCTCCACTCGTGCTGTTGGGCAAGTCGGTGTCGACTCAAGGGCAGTTTTTCCGGGTCAGTGTCCTTGAAATATTCCGGGACTGCTTTCTTTCGAGAATGGAACAGAGAATGCGCAGCTACGAGGCCCTCCAGTTTTTTCTTCATATCTTCGGGCAGATCGTCGTACGCGGTTCGAGAATCTGCAAACTAGATTGTCTCAGGTGTCAGCTACAAGCTCCGCGCCCAACACTCGGAGACGTACCTCCGTGTGCCCACCAGTGCCTTGCGGGGGAATCTTGTGCGCTAACAATAGCGAATGGCCTGCACGTCGACCATTGAAGGAGGAGTCTGTGTGGAACATCTCATTGGCCTGGTCCAGGTCAGAAGCCACCAATACTCCTCGGCTATTGCGATCGTACCTTGTTTCCGATGACTTGTGCAGCTGTCAAAGGGGCAACTTCGCCTGTAAGTGGATCGATGTTGCCAGCATCAAAGAGCTCCGGGTAGGGCAAACGATGAACGCGACCGGCTTTCTGGTAAGGACGAACGTCGTCAAGCTCTCCGAAATAGCTGGAGAACTTGATATGAGCTTCGTCGGTCAAATTGGTCTGCCGACAAACCACCACGCCATACTAGACATGCTCAGCTCCAAACACCCTGGACTATGCTCCTTTGTGGGAACGTACCTTGTCAACAACTTTGCGAATTTCCTGGTAGAGTTCTGGTGAAATGGGTTGGGTCCAGTCCACACCTTCAAGCTCGCAAGCAAAGGTGGGATGAAGAGGAGTGACGCGGAGATTGAAGTTGGACACAGTGTATGGATCTGGGACAGTCCCTTCAATCTTCAACGGTACCCATGTTGGTGTGGGCTTGATTGATATGAAGGCCTGCTCGGCAGCTTGAGTGGTTGTTTCAGTTGCCATCGTGTTGGAAGTTTCTTGCCCTCAATACAGTGTTCTCGGGCGATTGCGGCTAAGGCTTTGGTATTCTGCCTTGAAATTGAACCTGAACATTAACCCTTTAGGGCGATTCGGTGTTGTCAGATATATGCCCCCGGCGAGCCCGGCGAGTTGCATGACGATGCCCGCTTCCTCAACCTCCTCGCAGCTCCCGAGGAAACTCGGAATTGAGATATCAGCGGCTCCCAGGGAGGAGCAATCGACCGTGGGACGTTGGTGCGGAATCGGTCGGTATTTTCCGAATATTCCACTCCTCCTACTTCGTACCCTCTCTGCATCTCCAACAAGCAATCTCCAAGAAAGCAGCTAAAAGTTGAGATTAGGGCAGAAACATTCATCCCCCATGGGGTCATCCTGGCAAAGTGGAATTCCGAATCGCTTGCTAGCATTTCCGGAGAACTGCGGAGACCATAAAATATGGCTGTGGTTGCCTACTTCCAACATCAGCGGAGTCTATCTTCATTCACCAGGCAAACCTTGGTGCCGTGGAAGCTCTGTGGAAACATTCTCACTGCGCGATTGGTGGAGACTTCAACGATGGGCGCCGGCGTCGAGAAACAGACCTTCAGTCAACTCAAAAGTAAAGAATATTCTTCCTGCTTGCTGTTCGGTTTGTGCTGACCTCCCAAGACAATACAAACCCGTCATGGTGGAAGGACCCCGGTCTCCGAGTTAACGTGCTGCACTGCATCGGCCTGTACTTTTGCGTCTTCTATCTCGGTTACGATGCGTCACTCCTGAACGGACTGCAAGCCATGCCGCAATGGAAGGACTATTTCAACAGCCCATCCAGCAGTTTCTTGGGCCTCATTTCTGCCAGCCTCTTCCTTCGTGAGCTCCACTATCCCCCGTTTCCAACCGGCGCAGGAGCTGACGTGGTCCAAAGCGGCCATTGTGACTCCATATATCAGCTCTGCCATCAATTCTCGATGGGGCCGGAAAGCATCATTGGCCGTCGGCTCGGTGATTCTCATCGTGGGAGCCTTCGTGAATGCTTTTGCAAAGAATATTGGCACATTCATCGTGGGACGTTGTTTTATCGGTGCGGCGGGGCCTTTTGGTAAGATCACGGCCATCGCTCTTCTGCAGGAGATTGCGCATCCGAGATTGAGACCGATCCTGGCGAGCTCATTCTACTGCAACTACTACCTTGGGTCGACGGCTGCGGCCTGGTTCTGCTTTGGTTCGCTACACTGGGGCGATACCAACTGGGCGTGGAGAGCACCATGCCTCTTTCAGATCTGTGCTCCATTGGCCGTGCTCGTCCTTCTTTTCTTCATTCCAGAAAGCCCGCGAGTAAGTGTTGCACACGAGATTTCTGCTTTCAGATGATGCCTGTATGATGATTGCTGATTCGCCGGAAAACCCAGTGGCTCGCTCACCATGACCATGCGGACAAGGCAATCGATATCCTGGCCAGGTATCACGCCAATGGCGACCGGGACGACGAGCTGGTCAAGTACGAATACCAGGAAATCTGCCACGCCATCAAACTTGAAGAGGAGAACCATAAGACCAGTTTCCTGGACTTTTTCAAGACCCCCGGAAACCGTCGCCGCTTGCTCGTCCTCTTGACAATGGCTACTGGAACGGTGAGTGACAATGACAAGTGAGGGCCGCCCTATTTTCCGAATCGAATCATCTGACCTTTGTTGTCTTCCCCCGCAGAACTGGATCGGCAACGGCATCATCACATACTATCTGGCGCCGGTGCTGAAACTCGTCGGTATCACGGATCCAGCCCAGGTTTCAGGCATCAATGGCGGCCTTGCCGTATGGAACCTGCTCCTGGCGTATGCCGGGTCCATGAATGCCGAGAGAGCAGGCCGCAGAGTGCTCTGGCTGACTTCGACGATCGGCATGCTTTTTTCTTACATCGTCATGACGGGACTGTCGGGCAGCTTCGCCCATCATTCGAGTCACGCCGTCGGCATCGCAGTCGTGCCTGTCATGTTCATCTACTACGGTTTCTACGATATCGGCTGGACGCCCCTGCCATGTGAGTTTGCTGCAGCTACTGTACCCCGAAGTCACGTTACACTTTGAGTGGCTCCCTGCTACCTTTTCAAAGTACATTGCTGACTTGACCGGTTTTGTTTTCTCAGTTTCATACGGCGCCGAGATCCTGCCCTATCATATGCGCCTTAAGGGTCTAAGTATAATGCTTTCCGTGCAAAGTGTTGCTCAAGCATTTGTTCGTCCCTCCCGATTCCCAACCCCCCTCTTGGCCCTTGTCGGAGTAAAGACACACGCAGACTGATTTCAAATTTGTGAAATGAACAGAATCAATGGGTAAACCCACTTGCACTGGACACCATCGCCTGGAAATAGTAAGTGACAACACCAAGCAAAAAGATTGCTGCCTCCAAAAAGGGGAATTGAGCCGTGCTCGTGCTAAATCAGAGGACTCCATCTAGCTATATTATCTACATTGTGCTTATCATCATGTATCTTGTGCTGATTATTTTGTACTTTCCGGAAACAAAGTGAGTGCAATCCTCCCCGAAAAGGGTCTCGGCCTTCTTCAGGTGGCGGCGTGTATGTGTATGCTAACGATTCTCCTTTTTCTTCTTCTGGCAGACGCTTGACGATCGAAGAGGTGTCGGTCATCTTCGACACAGGTCGAATGGGATCCGCCAAAGCTGCGGTGGAACAATTCAGAGTCGAAAGGACGCCAGAGGGTGTGGTTGAGAACAGAAGTGCAAGCATGGACAAGGCGGACTTGGCGCACGTCGAGACGGATCTCGTCAAGGTGTGAAGGCATGGCGTCCCTCGTTGAACAGAGACAGTGGCCTTAGGATAGAACGTAATCGCATTTGATCGAGCCCGGGCCACTTGTCAACCTTGAAAAAGACCTCTCGTACCTCTCAGCATCTGTCACATCGCCATCGCTTCCAGTCAGCTCTTCATGCCACCACCCCAACCCCGACGTCGTCTCCTAATCACAGCTTAGCAGGCTGTTCATTGCATAGCTTCGACGTCCAAGGTAGAGCCGAGCCGAGCCGAGCTTGCTCTCGTTCACGGGAAACAGCGAAATGTTCGTCGGTTCGCTTTTCTGGCCGTGGATCCCGTGTTCTACGGAAATCCTAGCTACACGTCCTCAACGTGTTTCTCGCCGACCTTGTCCGTCTGCTCATGCCGCACTCTCATGTCATCCGCGGACTCGTTGTCGGCGATGGTGCTCGAGCGCTCACTCGCGTCGGCGCTGGTCTCGCCGTCCTTGAGGAAAATGCGATCGATGTCCTCGAGAGAGATGTTGGACGTCTCCGGGTAGAAGAAGTAGATGATGGGCACAAAGGAGAAGGCCAACGACATGAAGATCAGGTACGTTTTCCAGCCGAGGCGGTTGATCAGGACGGGCGTGATCATGACGACGAAGAAGTTCCACGTCCAGTGCGCGGCGACCGATATGGCGGTGCCTCGCGAGCGAGCTTGTAGCGGGAGGATCTCGGGCCCGTAGACCCACGGGACGACGTTGATTGAGCCACCGAACTGTGTTAAGCGCGGACAGTTAGTTAGTAGCCGAGCAAGATTTTCAATGAGTGCGAGGAAAGCAGTCGAGTGATCGAAATTTTTCACTGAGTCCGAGGAAAAAAACCAGTCCAGAGAGAGAGATTGGTTCGAATGGGAAGCAAAGCCAGCGAATGGGAAACAGAAGCAAGAGAGCACAACTTACGATGATCATGTACACGAAGAAGAAGGCCACCGCGGCGGACGAGGTGTTCTTCTTGCCGAACGACAACAAAATCGAGGCCATCATCATGCAGATGCCCAGGCCGAAGCAGCCGTACAGCATGGTCTTGCGGCGTCCCATGCGGTCGAGGGCCAGCGCTGGGCCGAGATTGCCGACGATGAACATGAGTTGGATACTGTATGCGGTCAGTACTGAGCGAGGTACAGAGGGAGAATGCGTTTGTGGAGAGGGAGAGAGGTAAGATCGTACAATCCTGCGATGATTTGTGCGACGCGTGGAGCGAGTTTAACCGTGGAGACGAGGACTGTCGGCATGTAGTAAACGACAAGATTTATGCCGACCTGGACACGAGGGTAAATTAGTTATATGGTCCAGAGAGATGGAGGAGGGGCTTAGGTAACTCGATGACAACCTCTCGAAGGGGCTATCGCCTCGACCGTTCTTTGGGGGCCGGCAGGAAAACGGAGAGTACGTTACCATCTGATTCATAAACAGTCCAAAGTAAGCCAACATGATCCTCCTCCTTGTCTTGAGTTTATCTTTCCTAAACAGTGCTCGGTGGCTCGTGACGCCAGACTCGACAGCTAAAGCGTGCTTGATGTTGGCGACTTCCGAAGTGATGTAGGGATCTGTCGGAGGTAGGTCGAAAACCGCGCAGAGGACTTGGATGGCTTCTTCTTCGCGGCCCTTTTTGAAAAGCCATCTACAACCGGTCAGCATGTCCAAATTGACGGTCTGGCGTGCTGGCGGTCTTACCTAGGAGACTCCGGCAGACCGAACAGCAAGATGATAACGCAAATGGCGAAAATGAGCTGGACAGCGATCGGCAGACGCCATGCAATGGCGCCGCCGGCGTAGGACATGCCGAAGTCCAGCCAATATGCGAACGAAATGCCTTTTCCATGGAGTCAGAATCGCCCCAGCAAACCCCAGGCCGAAAGCAAGACTTACCGATGCCGATAAACAATACCTCCCATGAGACGAGACGGCCTCGTTTTTCTTTCCTGCACAGCTCAGATTGGTACATCGGCACCGTGGACGAGTCGATTCCAGTCCCGAATCCAGTAATGACTCGGCCGACGATTAGGTGCGGCTTGGTGTATGCCGATGTTTGCAGACTGGCTCCCACGAGGACGAAACCCTGAGCATTACATCAGGTCAGCACCGGAGAAAGAAGGATACGGGAGCGGGGATGGTATTGCAAAAGGACAGACGTACCATAGCAAACCACATCATCCGTCGGCGACCAAAATGGTCCCCTATGAAGAAGTTGAGGCCACATCCGCCGAGCGCGCCGAGGCAGTAGCAGCTCACGAGGATGCCAGTTTCGGTATCGTCCTGAACATAGGCCGCGGTCAGTCTCGGTTGGCGACCGAACTTGTTTGAAGACGTTGGGATGGTGGAACTTCAAGCGCCCATAGACAGCATGCGCCTTGAGGACCGGCAAGGGAGATGCTGGATGCGACGTACCGGATGATTAAACAGGTCCAACCAATTCTCGTTTTGCAAGATACCCGAAAAGACGCCCTGGTCGAAACCAAAGAACAAAAATGCTGCAAGGCAACATGCTCCGATTGCCGCCCGTAATGACCGGCCACGGCCGTACCAGTCTCTCATATTGAGGGGAGAAGGATGATCGAGCAGATCTGGATATGGTCTGTCTTGTGTCTATGCAAACTTTGGGCCTTGCACACGCGACGGATACAGATATCTAGGGCGGAGAAGAGAGAGCAAGGGAAAAATAAGGGCGAGATGGAGTTCTCGAAGGACAGGATGGAGAGTTGCGGGATCTTCACCTTATATCATGATTGAACAAGTAGCGGCTACTGCATTGTGCTTGCTCGCCTGTCCGCTCACTTGCCGCTTGAGTCAAAGCCGATCCTCCTCATGGATTTCTGACTCGAACACTTCTGGGCGTACGACGAGGTGGATGAGCAAGATACCTGTACTATAGTAAGGCCGGACTGTCGATCATGGTTGCATTTCACCGGCAGACGAAGGTGATCGACCACTGCGATGTCAAAGATTGGCCGGGAGAATGCGAGCAAATGTTGGAGTTGACCAGTCTTCGACGCGTCGTATAAGTGTGGAGTCGGTTCAAGGTGTTTGGGGTGCGGGGAAGCCACGTACGTCACTCGTGCTTCACTCTTGTTACTGGCTGGTCGGCAATGTACGTAGTAAGTGGTAGTACTACTGGACAGGCACCAAGGCACAGAGGTACAGGCCACTACAGGGCGCAGTGAGGTACCCACGGGGTATGTTTTCGGTCACAGGGGTCGGCAATCAAAAGGACGTGGGGGAGAGGCATGAAATCTGGGGGATTGCCATGGATAGTCAACAGGGATGAGAACGTCGCATGCGGAGCCGTGGGAGTCAAGACCAGTCGGGACCAGTCCTTCAACGCTCACCTGACCACCTGCAGCTGGAATTGCTTGAAAGGGTATCCCGATATGAGAGTGCGAGAAGAAGAGATGGGCAGAAATGCAATGGGATTTCCTTCATAGGCATCCCGGAACTACTACGATACTACCTAGAGCGTTGAAGCTTGGTCTTGAATTGAACTAGCTACTGTAAAAGCCAAGGGGTAAGCATACAGCTCCTCTTCATCTCTCCACAATAAAAACACTGTAACTCTCACCTCATGGCCCTCGGAGATTGACCATATCTTGGTTCGAGCTTGGTTCTTCTTCTCATCAAATATCATGTCCATAGCTGTGATTCCTTCAACGCTCGATGTTCTGATGGATCTAGTGTGACAACCCCTGCCCGTACTTTGAAACCTGTTCCCTGATACCTGGTGGAAACGGTCTCCATATTACCGAATTGGCGCCAATACATTGGTTGATATGGCAGGTTTCTCATTGGACATAGTCTTGACAACCAGCACTTCGAGAGTGAGGTCCGGTGGTAGAAGCTCGTCGACGAACCGAGACGGGACTGACCGTTCGTCCGCGTCCACGGCTCTTATGTCGCTTTGGAGCTTGTTCTTCCTCTGACACCTCCAACTCGGAATCAGAGCTAGAGTCGGAATCAGGAGTTGAACGACGCGCCTCGATAGCAGCTTTGGCTCGGCCCTCGAATCGTTCGAGTCTCTCATTCTGCTCCTTCAGCATTCCCAACAACTCGGCTTGAATGGCGTTATATGATCTCTCCGTCTGGGCCACTTGCTGTTTAGCCAGGTCGATGATGGTATCTCTAGCTGTAGTAACCAACACGGTCAACTCCGTCGGATCGCATCCTAATGCCTGTACGAGCTGATTCCGAACGCGGGACAGTCGGCTGCCTGGGAGTGTCTCGCGAAGTAGCTTGATGGCTTGAGCTTCCGCAGTCATTTTGCTGTGCTCATCATCGTCATGGTTCCGCTTGCGCTTTTTGGATTTACCTGTTCACACCGGTAGATTAGCATATCGTCAACCAAGAAACCTCCAGAGATCTGGAGATTTCTACATACCAGCTTCAGACTTTGGGCCCTTCTGTTGGTCTCTCTTGTGACTACTCGACCCTTCGTGTTCCTCCTCCTCGTCGCGAGCCTTACGTTTCTTCTTTGGCTTTGACTTCTTGCTAGGGGTTTCGATAGAGTTCGGTTCTCCTTCTTGCTCGGTCTTGCTCTTGTCTTTTTGTTGCTCGAGCCTGGCATCGTCCTTTCCTGCCTGGGAGGCGCCTTTGTCTTTACCTCTGACATTTGTTGTGCGGTTCGCTGCCTTGTCCTTGTCCTGGGCTCCGTCGAATGTTTGTTTTCCTGGAATCTCCTTCGGCTTTTCTTGTGGGTTGTCCTTCACTTTGCGCTGTCTCGGGGTTGGAGTATTCTCTTTATCTTCAGAGCTGACATCAGAACTCGAACCGTGATCGGGCTCAGCATGGATTGTGCTGGAAAAGGAAGGTCGAACGTTCGCTCGATTCTTCATAAGAGCCATCTGCTGGAAAAGGTAGGCCGGGCTCATCTTTGGATCTGAAGGCACCTCGATCGTTGTATTCGTCTTGGAGCCAAAGGCAGGTGACAGGGCTGTAGGCTGGCGGATGGGAGCTGATGAACTGATGGAGTGTGGGTCACTTGTCAAATCGACCACGGTCTTCCACACCGGTTTCGTACTCTGTGGCGTTGCAGTTGCCGCGCGTTGGCCGCGGCCTCGAGGCTTGGTCTTGCCCATCGTGTCCTAAGTAGGATTTGTTGCTTGTGGACGGATCGGCTAAGGTCAGTGCAGAAGAGGTTCGACGGTTGTCAGTCAATGTGGGAGAGGAACGCAGCTTTCGAGATAGTTGAACACTTGGTGCGTGTCGAATAAGGGTCCAAGTAAGTGACAAGTGAAGGCGGTGTGAGTGTAGAGAGCACGAGATTGCAGTGAAGGATCTTGAGGTGCCTGTCACTGATGGTGGATGTTGCGGTGAAGGCTGCTAGAGAATTCAGCAGTTCAGGGAAGCGCTGTTCGCATGGCCCAATATCAAGAGCCTAGTAGGTTCAATTCATCATCGCGTAAAGTGGAAAGGAACCGCTGGTGAAGGGGTTCTGTTTGTAATGTCTTATGATAGATTCGTCAAAAGGCCGTCCTTACTTACAGAGTATTGCCATACCCTAAAACAATTCCGCAAAATGCATGGATGTGTTGCTTCCTTTTAGACAGCCACCATTTCCCTCACCGCATCAACAACTTTTGTGTCTGCCTTCTCGACCTTGCCCCAGTTGTTCCAGATATCAGCCTTCATCTCCTTCAGCCGTTTGTGCATCCTCCACAGATCATTCATGTCTTTATCATCACGTTCCTTCTCCTCCATCTGTGAGATTCGATCGTACAGATCCTTGTATCTTTGGTAGTATCTATGAAACCGTTTTGCATCCTGAATAATATCATGTCGATTTGGCCCCGGCTTTTCGGGTGACGTGGATCTTTCAGATTCAGATTCGGTTCGGACAGGAGCAGGCCGTTTAAGCTGCTCAGCTGTGACATTCGCTACAGGCGTAAGACGAGCGGAATCCGGCTGTTGCCGTTTCGCAGGTCGTTCTTCGTCTGTCGGCGCAACTTTCCGTTTTGCTGGGCTCCTGTCAGGACTCCTTCCTCGCGAAACAGGTTGACTCTTGTCCCGGACCACGGGGGAGTATTTGGTACCTTGCTTTCGTTTCGGCATGTCTACACTAGACGGCGGAGACGATGGAGCTGACGATTGATTCGAAGCCTTGCTCGAGCTGGAATTGTCGAGATCGGTAGAGGTGGTGGGCGGTGATGATCCTAGTGGCGAAGGTTTTGACGGTGAACTATCGTGTCTTGGTCTGGGTGAAATGCGGGAGGCCGTACTTTCCGATTTGGGTTGAGGTTTCAACGACTGTGAAGTATTCGTAAGTGCTGATCGCACCTGCTCGTTTCCACTCGAAGAGGAACTTGAATCTGACGCTTTGTGTACTATCTTCCTTGGTGATAGAATTACATGTGTCGGTTTCGGAGTCCCCGCATTATCTTGATCTGGCTTTTTGTTCGCAGTCGAAGTTTTCGTGTGACTTGGTTTGACGCCGATGACTTCCACTGTGTCGGCTTCCTCATCAGAGTCTTCTATTCGTTCGGAGGATTTGAACTTGCCATCGGGTCTGGCAGCCTTGCTTTGCGGTTGCGGAGTGTTCTTCCCACGAACCTCCCCAGATGTGTCTCCATTAAGACGGGACTTGGAACTGTTGGGCTTGTCCTTTGCCTTCTTCTGGACGACCACAGTTTCATCCTTCTTCACTTTCGTCTTCCCAAGCTCTCTGTCGGACAGCTCAGCCTTACTCTCATTGCTATTGTCCGCAAGACGCTCGGGTTTGGGTGCAACAGGCTTGTCAAAGTTGAGCCTCGAAAGGATGATGCCTTTACCTCGCTCATCCCGAGGCAACAGTAGTTGCCACAGGATGTCCTTCTTTTCTACTCGCATACGATCATAGGCCTGGACGGCATGGTCGATCGCCTTCTGTCTATCCTCCTGGGATCGATAAGGGAACTTCCACACATCCAACTCACGATAGGTCTTCTCCTTCAGCTCCTTCATCCCATCACCTGCTTTGGAATCTCTGGCCACCTTCTCTATCAGCCTTTCACAGTCGTCCTTGGGAGCATGGAGCTGCTTAGAGATTTCCTTGAGAGTCATAGGCCGAATGGCAAGGAGGTGAACCAGCGGGATTCGAACAGCATCCAATCGCACTCTGTCCTTTGCGGACATCCCAGGAGTCAGAGGAGTAGATGTAGGCCCTAACCTGGGAGAGAAGGAAGCGGACAAGAAAGGGCTCGATGGCCTCGAAGTTGACAATCCTCCCAGAAGATCTTTCCTGAGCGTCGAGCCTGGCGCCAGCAGTGGTGACGGTCTGTTGTCCTTCCTGCCCACATGTTTCAACTCTCCTCTGCCACCTATGATGCTGGTCTCGTTGGACGCTCTTTGTTCTTGTATCGACTTGAGGGTGTTTTCAAGAGTAGCCAGTGCCTCATCACTTTTAGCAGTATCTTCCACTGCTTTCTGTACCTCCAGTCTATGGCTTGATTTTCCAGAGAAGTATAGCAAATCGGAATCATCGGCCCGGGTTGTGAAGATCTCAGATGGGAAAGCGTCGACACTGCTATTCAGAGGTATGGCCTTCTTCCCAAACTGCACGAGAGGTCTCTTTCCACATCTGAGTTTGACCTGTTCATTATTTTTGAGAGATCGAAGTATTTCCTTTGTGACGTTCTCAACCAGGTCCAAGCGGATCACTTGGGAGGGTTCGCTGGCTCGTTTGTCTCCGGTGTTATGCTTGGAGTTGTGTCGTAGGGTCAGGCCCTGCGGAGGAACACTCAAGGCACCCATGGTGTTTAAGCGTTGTTACAGAGGGTGTTCAGGTAAGGTGATCGGTTCGGAGGTGATCCAGGTCATTCCTGAGGTAACGGTGGAGTCGAGTCAAGGAAAAGCAAGGACTATCAGTCCGCTCGCTGCATAGCAGTGACAGCAGCTGGCAGATAGCGTCATGACAAGGCTGAGCATCGAGAGACGAAGCCAGTGAATTATCTGGACGACGAACGGAGGAGAGGTGAATTCACAAGGAAGACACAGCAGTTGAGGTTGAGGGAACGAGGATGAGGAAGCGAGGACTCGGACATTGCTGACGATTGGAGGCAGATGTCAGGTGTGGGGTGGTAACTGGGTGGTAAGGACGAAGCGATCATCTTGGAAGCACGCGGTCGGACACTGGCAGGAGTGGGAGTGGGACAGGCTCCATGGCTGTCTGGCCACCCTTTGGGTGAGCCAGAAGAAAGTGCGGGAGCGGCTCCTGGATCAAGGCACGATTTGGCGAACAAACGCTGAAGAACGGCAAGCCAAAGAGGAGCCACAGGGCAGTTGGAGGGTCGTGATTCACCGGGATGTAGGGGCGGCGCAGTCGAGAACGCTCGAGCTGAATGGTGGTTTGATGGCCATTCCGACTGTAGTTCGCCCTGTCAGGCATGGTCGGTCGCCTTGTCAGGCATGGTTTCCCGCCTTTCCGGGGCCTAGGGTCGCCCTTTGGCTTTGTGTCAGCAGGAACCGCACCCATCGCATTCACGCGTCAAGAGACCGGTTGCGTTCGAGCCCTCCATTCGCCACGAAATGCCATGCTACGAAGGAGACTTTGGATCTAAGCACCAAATAGGTTGTGGTCATAGATGAGCGGAAGAGAAGACAGTTTGAAAATGTTGCAGCAACCGAGGGAGGCAGAACGTCTAGCCCTGTTCGGAACATGTTTTGGAGTGAACCTGAGACTGACTGAATCCAGCCCGAAAGAACCAAGATTGGGAAGGATCGAAGGGGTCAGAGTCAAAAGGCCGGCCATTTTTGTCCTGTGCTCGATCTGAGAAAGTGAAGGCTCAAATCATCTCGGATCCAGCGACTGTCACTGTAGCACGGCCAACGTGTCAGTAGCGTTCATGCACCTGACACATGTGTTTATTGCAGGCTTTCCGGATGGCGAAAATGAGGAACGGTATGGGTCGGGTGCAGCCATAGAATTCTCCTCCGTACCTCGGCGTGGACCCTGCAGCACAGCAGATGCACTTGTTGTAAGATGTGACCTTGAAGCTGACGGGCTGTTTTGGTTCAATGAAAATCGAATATGGACTGATAAGCGAGAGGTACTACGGAGTATCAAGAGCTGAAATAGTGACGAGGTTGATCGTCAGGCCTGAAGAGAGCAGGAAAGACAGAAGGACGATCCTGCTGGACTCAGGTGTCGGTGCGTCCAAGATAGACGAGTCCTGTGCTTCTTGGGTGGCTGAACCTTGATAAGTCGAAGTCGGGGTCTTTCTTCCGTGTCCAGGATCAACGGATCGGTCATGGGTTGCTGGGCTTTGCGGTTGCAGGGATAACGGCGAATTCGAGGGATACGGGGTGATTGATCACTTGGCTGCCATCAGTGCTGATGGGACGATACATATTGACCCAGGTCGTCGCTCGCACGCATCTCTCCAGGCAAGTTCCAAGCAACCAGGGCGTGGGTGGGGCGTGCAGTGGGCGTGTTAGATAAGCAGCGCCATGCCTAAAAGACCCGATTTAGGCTTGGCTGGTGAGCGAGTCATTGGTAGCTTCAAGCGCGCCTGTCCACCGTCAGAAAAACGCCTCTTAGCTCTAACTTACTGCATGCGCAAGACGTGCATCACGGATTGACCGGCATATTGCGCCTCACCTTGCCAGCCTCACAGTTTACAGTCGTTTTGAATACTTGCTGCAAGGCTCAGCCTCGAGTCGCATCCGGGTCCATCATGTCTTCAGGTGAGTACTGCAATGACGTTGACTTTTCTTCCTTCCAGTTGCAAGATTTGCGTGGTCGGAACGACAGTATTTTTGCGCACGCGCTCAACGAGTGCTAACTTTATGTCAGATCTGGTTGAGAAGACTCTCGAGGATGTCGCCAATAATGGAGAGATGGACTAGTATGTCCTCCCAACGCCAATGCAATCAGCGACTGACAGCATGCCAGTGATAAGTGGCCTTCAATCATTGAGCCGATACTCCAGCGACTCAACCGGGTATGCATCCAAAAGGGTCGTGTTAGCCAGTTTTGACACAATCGCAGATCGTCTATACCGAGTTTCCTATGCCACGGCCCTATCCAAACATAAATCGCCAAACTCTACCCTCCTCGCCATCCCAGGCGCATGCCACTTCGACACGAGATTTCAATCCCGCAATGCAATTACCTTCTACTCCCGTCCGCAACCTGCCTCCAGTACCACCTTTCCCAAACTCCTCAGCCACCTCGACAAGTCATGTTCCCGACTCAATACCTCCTTCGCAAGATCCGTCGTCCGATCTTATTAATGAACTCCCTTCCCTACTCCTCCAGACCCTGAACAGCGTCATACATACCCTGCGCACAGCATTTTCTGAAAAGCCACCACATACAATCCAACGGTTGGCAGAATTGGTCTTATATCCTACAAAGCACTACAAGACGCTGCCTGCTTGGCTGCGTGCGCTAGACCGGATAGTCAGCGTGAGCAGTTCAGCAGATATCTTTCCTCTTTCCGATACGCCGCCTATTGTCAATGGCGTCAATGGAGACGGCGGTGGAGGTATTCTATGGAGCAACAGCGACAATCGGAACGGTTACGACAGCAATTCCCTTGGCAGTGATGAGAGTCTAGGCGGCGCGCTGCTGACGCCTATACCGTGGTTGCGGAATGGCCTTGGTGGTGGCGAAGGGTCGAGTGAGGAATCCGAACAATTAAATTTAGATCAGAGCGCGAACGTGGACGGCCTAGGTGAGCCTTTGTCCCTGCCAGATCCGCTTGGACAGGGAGGAGACCCTCTGGTTCCTGAGAGGCGTGACGGTGCAGTAACACAAGGAGAATTGATGCGCATGGAGCAAACGGCTGGTGTTATGCCGGTGAATCAGAGCCAACATAACGGAACTGGAAGCCGGACGATGGCGGGCTCCGAGGACGGATTGTACATGGATGAGGAGGGTGATCTGGTACCTCACGCCCGTGGGCCGGACGTTGTAGGGTCAGTGGATATGGGTCGTGTGGGCGGACAAGATGTCGAGATCCGGATCGGAAGCCCACCGCTCGAGGAGAGGCAGCCGTCAGACCCAAATGACGCGCAGACAGTACTGCCCGGCCAGGACAGTTTGCCGGAGGCGACAGACAAGACGAGCGAGACGTCTCGTGAGGCAGAGGATTTCGAGATTGTGCTCAAGGAGACGGAGGGTGCTGATGTGGATGCAATGCAAGTTGATGACACTGGCAAGGGTACGGGTGAGAAGAAAGAAGATCCGCAATCGACCGAAGAGGAGGATGGCGATATCGTCCTAGTGGACGCGGACGGGAAGACTGAGGATGATAATACTTCGAAAGCTGACCTTTCTGGCGAGAATGTCGGGCCTGATGCGGCGGATGCTTCCACTTTGACCTGAATAGATACCCATTATGGCGCAGCCGAGCTTCAAGTTTCTGCATTGCTGTCTGAGGAAATGAAGGTTGTCAGGGTTCTAGGATTCCAGGTTCCAGGTATAAGCCGAGGCCTGGGAGACATCTAAAGTTTAGGCTATGATATATGTGTTTATCTGAAGAACCCATGATGACCCTCAAGGTAAACTACATATCCGTGCGCCGGTCAACGCTGTTTATGATAATCGTTGCATAACACCATGCTGGTCGAAAGGACACCATCTGTTCTTCACGCCCGTACAAACTCGGCCTCAATGCCTATACCTTGTGCTTGCGTGTCTATTCGAGCATGGACTCGAAGCTGCTAGTAAGTCGATTTTTTGACACCTAAGTGAATTTGTGTGGAAGGCGTCGGTGGGAAATAACTCCCAAGTAGTCGAGATGAGTTGAATTGTCGAGGAGTCTGTCACTTCGAATGCTGCGATTTGAGGGCGTGGAGCTCTCACTGCTCGAGATGGTGCCGTAAGCCCAATCTGCAAGGGGAGCAGCACGCACGCGCTCGACGGGAAGAGAACCTCCAGAAGCGGACGGAACTTTGTCGACAGCGAGCCTTCGAGAGGTTCGATGGAGTCTGGAGTCTGTCAAAAAGCCCATGGAACAGCCAAGGCCCTGTTGACATCGACATCGCAAGTGGAAGCGCCCTATGGCTTGGATCCCTTGACCAATGTTCGCCCCACGAATGGACTTGGAAAGCAACAGGTCAGCTCTCACAAAATGGTTCGACTTCTAGTCGTTCGACCCTGACTCTTTGATGTCGGGCGCGGTGCCCGTGTTCGTGGCTGAGTTGACATTCGATGTCGAACCATCAGCAACGGGCCCACTTCTCTTCTTTTCTTTCTTCGCCCATCTCAGGCCGCAAGCGTTGCAAAGGGTCTTGGGCCCATTAGGTCCCTTCCTCCACTCCGGACTGTCGAGCGTTCCGCAGTCGGTACATACATACTCATCTGCGCTCTTGACTTTCTTGTGCTTCTTGTCCGAGTACGTGTATCGCGATTCGGATTTGTCGATGGGGATATGTATACCAGCGTCGCCACGAATCAGAGCGGGAGATGCCCCACCCGTCGATATTCCATGTGACCTCTCACCCTCCCGATACCTTAGGCCGGTTAACATTTCGATGGAGTCGACATGGGATGATCCTTCGTATCGGGCCATCTTATCCCTTATGCTGTCGGGTCGGGCAAATGCATTGGCTTCATCCAACGCCTCACGAGTAAGAGCAATGTTAGACACGGTCGGCTTAGCAGGTGGCGGCATCCCGGAATAATCTGTATTTGAGTTCACTGATGGAGAGGCTGGACTGATCTCTGCTGAGATTGAGGGAGTCCGTGAACTTGAAGCTCCAGCTGGTTTGTGGTACTGCTCTTGCTGGACATCTGCGTCCTCGGCTTCTTCCCGCTTCAGTGCAGCTATTCTAGCTTGGAGCCGGAGGTTTTCGATTTTGTGTTCAAGAAAAGAGTCAAGGAGCTCCGAATTTCTGGTGGGATAGGGCCGAGCCATCATGAAAAATCCTCCGCAGAGACCGGCTTGTCCGACGGGCGT
Organism: Exophiala xenobiotica; assembly: GCF_000835505.1. NCBI lineage: Eukaryota > Fungi > Ascomycota > Eurotiomycetes > Chaetothyriales > Herpotrichiellaceae > Exophiala > Exophiala xenobiotica. The sequence goes on from NW_013562491.1 coordinate 3,587,769, forward strand.
GCCGGTGAGTTCGAGTCCTGAGGTGTCCTGAGTCAGATGTGGATGGCCATGGCATTCGAATATCCGGTATTTGGCTTCCGCCGTTCGCATGCGGTGGTAAAAACGCAATGCATTTCCAGTGGCGATGCTCTCGTTGAATTCGCGCATGTACAATCCCTGATCGTCTGGGTGGATGAAGTCAAATATCGACTTGCCGACAAGATCTTGAGGATCGAATCCCGTGAGGAACTTCCCTGATGGGGAAATATAGAGGATGCGGCCATCTGGGGTAAGTATATAAAGGAGATCTTTGAGCTCCTCGAGAACACGTTGAGACCAATTCCGTCGTTTCGTAAACTCGGTCAAATTGCTACCAGCGCCTTGGGAGATCTGAGCAGCAAAACCAATTGGCAATGGTCCCGCTCCCACCGCGTTTGTGGCAAAACCGTCAGGGGTATCGGTCGAATTGGAGTTCTCCTTTACCAGAGTGGGCGGCACAGAATTCATCATAGCGGCAAAAGTCGTCGAGGGTAGGGACGTCATGTCAAGAGAAAGGCCATCAGGATATACGCCCATATCGGTGTTCACGAGAAAAGAGTGATCTGACATCTCAGGCTGGAGGCTGAATGAATCCATGTCGGTCGGAAACGCCATGTTGCAGCTGTGTTCGGTGGGTCTGCAGTGGACGTTGTGTAAATGAAGAGGCTTGGGATAGGCTGACGAAGATACTGGATCCAGTCAGGAAACGACGGTCCGTCCAGTAAAAACTGGGTGAGGATGCACCTCAGTGGTGCGCTGTCTCTTGCAAATCGAGATTTCGGTCGCCGCCCGTCGATTGTATCGTACTGTGGTAGGATGTACCGGGGAAAGGAACCGAGATGACCCTGGTACCCTGGAGGCAGGTAGCGGGAAAAACCGAAGAAGAGGTGGTCTGACCCAAATCATGGCAAGATGATCGAGATTCGCGAAGTTGGAGTTGGAGGTTACCAATCGCAATCTGAAAATGCCAAGACTTTAGGGGCACTCGGGTCACGTGCTTTCGCTTCCAGGCTCCAACTCCAACTTCCCATCAACCGCGTGTCAGTCGCGCCTTCAGTATCAGTAAGTGTCCAAGCTGGAGGCAAATCGCAGAAGTACTGCCTTTATCACTGCTTTCGGCACTTCAAGGTTGTATCTATTTTGATGGTCTTTTTGCATGTTCTTCCAAACCCTCTTCGTCGTTGTTGTTAACGCGTGTTCTTGTCTCGACTATTGGGCGGGCAATGACTTCATCAATTGAACAGACGAAAGTTGGATGTTTGCTACCCACAGCCACCATTTAGACCATCCACATCATACATTCCACGTTCTTGCTCTACTTGCCAACCGCCAAAATGTCCCGGCTTCACTCCATGGAAATCATGGGCATACGCTCATTCAGCCCAACCCAAGGTGAAAGACTCAAATTCGAAACTCCCCTGACCCTCATCGTCGGCCAGAATGGCTCTGGAAAGACCACCATTATCGAATGCCTCAAATTCGCCTTCACCGGGATGCAGCCGCCCAACACCAAAGTAGGTGGTGCTTTTATCCATGATCCAAAGCTGGGCAATGACAAACAGGTCAGGGCACTGGTCAGAGTGTCCTTCAAAGGGGCTGACGGAACCGCATTGGTCATCTCTCGTCGACTGGAATTGACAGTCAAGAAGACCGCTCGCTCCCTCAAAACCCTGGAAAGCTCCTTGAACGTGTCCAAGAGAGGCGAGAAAACAGTCATCTCTTCGCGGGTGGCCGAGTTGGATCTGATCATGCCAAAGTATCTTGGTGTCGGTACTGCCATCATCGACAACGTCATCTTCTGCCATCAGGACGAGAGTTTGTGGCCTCTCAGTGACCCTTCGACCCTCAAGAAGAAATTCGACGAGATCTTCGAAGCACAGAAGTACACAAAGGCCATCGACAACATCAAGCAGATTCGGAAGAAACACAATGAAGAATTGGGCAAATACAAGATCCTTGAAGAGCATGCCAGAGGGGATAAGGAGAAAGCCAGAAAGGTCGAAAACAGTGCTCGGAAGCTCCATGAGAAGGTTGAAGAGTTGAGGGACCAAGTGGAAGATTTGGAACGACGAATCTCGCACGCTCGGAAAATGGCAGACGAAGCCTGGAGGAAGGGCGAAGACTATGCGAAGATCCTGGGTCTGCTAGAAGGCAAGCGGATCGAGGCTCAAGGCAAAAAGAACATAATTGATGGGCTCAAGCAACATCTCGAAGAAGTCAATGAGTCTGACGAGTGGTTGCAGACGACCCTTGAACAGTTTGAGACCAGACAACAAGAGTTGAAGGACGAAATGCGTGCAAAGCAAGAGGAATACATTCAGTGTCAAGACCGGATCAAACAACTTGGGAGAGAGCGAGAGGAGAAGGTCAAGCTCAAGGGGAAATATGAACAAGAAAAAGAAGAACATGAACGACAGCTGGTGCGACGTCAGGAGATGGTTCGAGACGTTGCTGCAAAACACCAGATCCGTCGTTATGATGATCTTAGTGACGAGAGCCGTGTCGAAGAGTTTTTGATCAAGGTCAAGAAGATCCTGAAGGATCAGAAGGATGCCCTCGACCGTATTAAGCTTGAGCATACAGCAGAACGACGAGAAGCTCAGACTCTTGTCAACAGATTGACGGAGCGTAAAGCAGCGCTTCAGGACAGTAAAGTCAACATCCGGAAGCAGATAGACTCAAACGACCGCGAAGCCGGAGAGTTCCAACGAAGAGTGAATCAGATCCAGGTCGATGAGGGCAGCAGAGCTGTCGTGGAGTCACGAATCGAGGATCTTGATGCCAAGTTAGGACAGGCACGTCATGCTGCTAAGACAGCTGATTGGGACAACAAGCTGCAGGCTGCTCACATGGAACTCCAATCTTTCGAGTCAATCAGTTCGAAGCTCAATGATGAGATTGTACAATCCACCAAGAAGGCTGGCGAACTCGCTCGTCTTTCTCATCTGAAACAAGAGTTGAAGGACCGTCAGCGGAGTTTGGAAACGTTGTTGGGTGCCCATAGTGAGCGGATCAACAAGACCATGACGCAGCGAGAATGGACTCCTTCGACTGTGGAAAGAATTTACCAAGAAGTCTTGAGTGAGGCTAGCACTGAATTGTCCTCTGCTGAGCGGGAAAGAGATTCCATTGGCAGACAGCTGGAACAGGTCTCATTCAAACAAAAGACCCTCCGTGATGAACTCGGTCGAAAGAAAACGGAGGCTGAGGATTGTGACAAGCAGATCCGTGCAGTCATCACTGAAGGCCCAGGGGCTTACGACGAAGCGCTACAACAGGCGGAAGCCGATGCGGATTTTGCTCGCGAAGAGAGTGGCGGCTTCGCCGGTCTTCATGATTACTACCAAAAGGTTTTGGAAGCCATCGACGCACCAAAACCTGCATGTCGTACGTGCTCGCGAGCTTTCAAGAGCCATGATGATCCGGCTTTGGTAAGAACGAAGAAACGCATGCAGGACCTGATAGCAAAGACTCTAGCAGACGTCGAGCGGACTAATCCGAAAGAAGTTGAGGCTGACTACAAACGTCTCCTGGATCTGGGCCTAGTAGTCGAGACTTGGAAGAAGCTTGAAAACACCGAGATTCCCGCTGCTGAACGAGACCTCGCGAGGTTGAATGAACAGCGTGGTCAGTTGGAATCCGAGCTTGAGAGACATGACAAGAACGTGGAAAACGCCCAACAATCGAAACGGGATGTAGAGTCGGTTGGTCGGACGGTTGCATCAATTTCGAAATGTCACAGTGAAATCACGACGCTCGAGGTTCAGCTCGAAGAGCTTTCAACCAAACAATCCCAGCAGACTAGCGGTCGCACGTTGGAAGACATTCGGGAAGAGCTGAACTCGACTGCGGAGAAGATTCGGGGAGTCCAGAATGTGATCAGCCGACTGAGATCAGAGCAGGAGCAGTCACGAGTGAGCATTTCATCCATGGAGCTTGAGTTGCGTGATCTGAAAGGAGAACTGAACACGGTCGGATATCAACTTGACAAGAAAGCGTCGCTGGCGGCTCGAGTGGAAGAGTTCCGGGGGCAGAACCAGAAGCAGCGCGAAGCACTTGACAAAATTGATCGAGATATCGAAAAGCTCGACCCTGATATCGCAACGGCTAAGGCCAAATATGAAGACATTGATCAACGAGCAGCTGCGAAAGAACGAGAAATGTCTCACGAGCAATCACGACTTAGCGAGAGCGTCAACGGACTTGACATCCTCAACGACCAGGTCCGGTCCTATGTCGATCGCGATGGGCCGCATCAACTTGCGCGCATCAACCGTGAACTGAGCCACTTGGAGAAGGAGTTGGATCGCTCTCAGACTGAACAAGGAAGATTGACGCGGGATATGAACATGATCAATGAACAGATCCGAGACAGCGAGTCAACGAGAAGACGGTATTCTGACAATTTGCGTTACCGCCGCGAGACCCGCGCACTTGCACAGCTGCAAGAAGAAATTCAAGAACTTTCTAGCCAGAACGCGGAGGCGGATCGAGACAATTTTCAGCGAGAGTCCCAGAAGTATACGCACGAATACAACAAACTCGGTGCCGAACAGGCAGGCAAGATGGGAGAAATGAAGTCGAAGGATGCTCAACTCAAGGAGCTTCTTGAAGAGTACAACACGGACGGCAAAGACGCGGCTCACCGCTACAAGGAGGCTCACATCAAAGTTGAGGCGACCAAAGCGGCGGTGGAAGACCTGGGCCGGTACGGTGGCGCATTGGACAAAGCCATTATGAAGTATCACAGCCTCAAGATGGAGCAAATCAACAGTATCATTGAAGAGCTGTGGCGCAAGACGTACAAAGGCAGCGATGTTGATACAATCATGATTCGTGCTGACAACGAGTCTGGACGTGGCAATCGATCGTACAACTACCGAGTTGTGATGGTCAAGAGAGACGCGGAAATGGACATGCGAGGTCGATGTAGCGCTGGACAAAAGGTGCTTGCCAGTATCATTATTCGACTGGCGTTGGCCGAATGTTTCAGCGCCAACTGTGGACTGATTGCACTGGACGAGCCGACCACCAACCTGGACCGGGAAAACATCGAAAGTCTGGCAGAGTCACTCCGCGACATCATCCGAGAGCGACAGCAGCAATCGAACTTCCAGCTGATTGTTATCACTCACGACGAAGAATTTCTGCGTAAGATGGACTGTGCTGATTTCGCCAGCTACTATTACCGAATTTCCCGAGACCAATCCGAGAATTCCATTATTGAGCGACAACAGATCACAGAGGTCTTGTAGGATCAGGTACATGGACAAGGCAGACATGTGCTGGATTGTCATTCGCTGGCCCAGTCATGGTACCTGACAGGAAAAATCTTGCCATGAGATTTGCCGACTGACTATCTTCTTACCGGTGTCTACCTGAAACAATGGAGGAGGGCTGACGTGGCCGTGCTTATATCCATCCAACATTTGATACTCGTAGGCGATGCGAGACTTGTCTTTGATGTGTCGACCATAAAAGGTTTTGTTGAGTACGATGGCGACTGAGACAATGTTTTAAGATGAAGACAAAACATGCATGTGCAGTCGAAGTCTCGGCCTTCGGGTAATGTGTTCGCGGAGAACAAGCCACCTGCGGCAGAGGCTGGCAGAAGCAGGACGGAAAGGGTGATGGCTGCCGCGGAAGGCTTGCGCCGTTGCCTGGAAGAGTCTAGCAGTGACCAAAGTGGATGGCGACTGGGGTTGCTTCTGTGGCTTCTGCATTATTACCCTGGGACCCTGCAAGGAACCATCGCTAAGCTACGGCCTAAAGGGCACAGGGGCCAGAAGCTGGGGCTGGCGCGGGCTGGTCCAAGTGCTTCATGGCTTGTATTTCTGTTCAACACTCTCTGTAGTGCGTGAAAGAAGAAGGAAGGACGCCATCAACGCTGTAGCACAAGTCAATGGATTTATTTGTGTACTACTGTGTACTATCCCAGAGAACTATCCATGAATAGTCGGTGTGAGGGTTGAGTTCGGTTGCTGTGACGTTGTAGATGCATTGCTGGTCCTGGTCACCCGACGTGGGCATGGCGAATCATTTTCCTCTGAACCTTTCGATCGACATGGAGAAGAAGGCATCAGAGGGTTACTGTCGGTTACTGTGGCACGCTGTGGTAAGGCACCACCGGCACATAGGCACATAGGCACATAGGCACATAGGGTACCTGGTAAACAAGACGGTGTCAAAGCTGGGGGACTCGAGACTCGATATGTTCTAGCACTCTTCTGTTTTCGGCTTGTCGTCCGTTAATTGTCCATTCACCACCTTCTCCTTCTTCTCCTCATCGTTCGACTCGGATTGCGATTCATGTGATGATGGTGGATGATGTGGTAGCTTGACCTTTCTCGAGACCTCGGTTTGTCTGGCTCTGTGCTGGGTCCTCTGGTTGCCCTGTCGCGTCCAAAGAGGGTCCGTCCCGATGATCCCAACTTCATTTCCTGCCTCTGACTTTTCCACATACTCTCTCGAACTTGTGTCCTTTTTCGACCCGCATTCCACCACTCAGTACATTGACCTCAACCAGCCAGCCGGCCGTTTTAGTCTCTTCGACTCCATACGAGAACCGAGCTTCCAATAATCTTATTCACAGCCTCCGGCCCGCTTTCGACGCCACCCTACCCTGACGACCTCTACTCGTACGAGATACAACCACTCATACCCTTGACTGGATCCACGGGCTCAAGGATGGCCATGTCCTCAAATCTCTAGCTCATCAGGTACATGAATATGCTAATGAATGACTATCATGCTGGTTACGTGAAAGAGAACGTGCATCAATACTACCTTTCCAGACCTCGCCCTAGTCTACCTCTGCTGATCAAAAGGCCCTGCCCATCTTATGCAGTTTGTTACTCTTTAGATCCACATCACCATTGGTGACTACTGGAAGAAGCTGTCCTACTCCTCACGTCCGTCCCATTTTCTTTTATAGCAGGTGACCATTGTCCGGAGCAAACCTTCACTTCTGGTCAAGTCGTTGCTTCCAAGCCAATCACTTGCCCATTCACCTTCGTCATTACCTTACACAGCGTAAAGTGGGATACTGTCTGGGAAAGGCCTGTGAATACCAGACCTACTAGTACTTTCGTTGTCTGTCTCCCCCAGCTTCTGGAGGAGAAAGACGTGGTTGTACCCAGCCTGTGTCCTTTCTCCTACTCTTCCCAAACTTCTGACCCTCAAACACCTTCAACATGTGGGCAAGAAAGGCTCTCATCACTGCCCTAGCAGTCACCAGCGCAGCAGCGTAAGTCATACAAGTTTGATGCCCATTGCGTCCAGCAGAGGTGGCTGACCAAACTCAGATCTCCCGTATCCAAGCGTCAATTTTCCTATGGGTCGAGTCCGGTACGAGGCGTCAACATCGGAGGGTGGCTGGTTCTTGAACCTTGGATCACCCCGTCAATATTCCAGCCGTTTGGTGGCAATGTGGTGGACGAATATACCCTTTGCCAGAACACTGGCGACGCCGAGTCGATTCTGCGCAGCCACTGGGACAGCTGGGTGTCGCTGGGAGACTTCCAGAAGATCGCCGCTAATGGCTTCAACTTGGTACGGATACCGATAGGATACTGGGCATTCCAGAAGTACGAGCAGGATCCATATATACAAGGTGCTGCGGACTATCTCGACACGGCCATTGGTTGGGCTCGGCAAACAGGCTTGAAAATCTGGATTGATTTGCATGGTATGTTATGCATGTGTGTTTGTGTGATATGGATGGGGACTGACGGTGGTTTGCAGGCGCACCACGCTCTCAGAATGGGTACGACAACTCAGGCCAGCTCACCTCGGCTCCAGGCTGGACGCAGGGCGATACTGTCGACGCCACGCTTGGCGTGATCGGCCAAATTGCCGAGAAGTACGGAACATCACAGTACTCCGATGTGGTGGCGGGCATCGAGCTCTTGAATGAGCCCTACATGCCAGCCCTGTCGGGCGGAAAGCCTGCAACACAAGGCTACTACCAGTCGGGCTTCGACATTGTCCGACAGAACGGACAGACACCAGTTGTCATCCACGATGGTTTCGACAAGCCATCGAACTGGAACGGGTTCCTTACCGGCCAAGGCACATCAGGCGCCATCGTTGATCACCACGAGTACCAGTGCTTCACAAACGAGGGCGTCGCCTTGTCGCCCGAAAACCACGTTAGTGAAGTGTGGAACTCGGCCAATACGTGGGGCACTGGCCAGGATAAGTTCATCATTGTTGGTGAATGGACGGCCGCAATGACAGACTGTGCTCCTGCGATCAATGGGCGGGGCGTTGGGGCGAGATACGATGGAACGTACCAGGGCGCGCCTTATGTCGGATCCTGCGCCAACATGAACTCCATTGACCAGTGGAGCGACTATTACAGGCAAGCGACGACGAACTATATCAGCGCTCAAATGAGTGCCTTTGAGTCCAAGGTGCAAGGATGGATTTTCTGGAACTTCAAAACCGAGGGTGCCGCCGAGTGGGATTTATTCAAGCTGATCGATAATGGAGTGTGGCCTCAATAGTCGTGAGCAAAGTCGACGATTTTCTATCCCTTGGACAGACGGGAGTGGGAAGGATTGCATACATGCTTGGGACATTCGTCGCATCTGCATACGAGTATGGTATGTTATGGTCATCATTTCTTCAATTCGATACCCGACCAATTGTTGGAAAAGCATATGCATACGGCCGCGAGCCGTGGAAAGCTGGTCATATTTTATGATGCCGATCTCGATGATCAGGCGCGATGGCATATGTGCATTGTGCATCGATCAGCGTGGTGGAAATTGAGGATGGAGAAGAAGTAAAACTAACGAGCTTAACGACATGATATGTGATGACCACTGCATAAGATCGAAAAAAAGAATAAGAAGCATGACCCATAAGAATTCATCGCCGTCTTAAGTACTAGGTAGCTCATAGCCGATACTCGTAGTACTGGAAGGCTCAATTTGCCGGGGACATAGGGAGTACGGAGTATGGAGTACGGAGTATGGAGTACGATACCCCCATCCTTTTCGCCCCTGCATACTCCGTAGATAGAGTGTGAAAGGCGAGATTGGTCCCATTCGCAGGCTCCCATGCATAACGGCCGTGATGCTGTTCTTTTCTGCTCCGTAACTACCTAACCCACCTATTCCTAGCTTTATTCAAATCATTAACCAGTGAGTGAGCATTGCAACAGCATGATGACTTTTCCTGAATGGAAGACCATATCACCTCGACATGTGAACATGTGATGGCCATGTCTTGCAGCCATGATGACTTTTCTACTTTTCTTGAATGAAGACCACAATCTACATGTGATGGCGCCAGGTGTCTTGAAACCCGTCTACCTCTTCCTTCCCAAAGCAGCCATCATCACATATATAACTCTCTACTCGATCATGAATCCATCGGCATTCGCCTTGACGGTCTTCTCAAAATCCACATCCTCGTCCATGTCGATCAACTTGGCAGCCAGGACATCGACGTCGATGTACGGCTTGGTCATGTCGAAGGACACGGTCATCGGGAAGAACTCGGCATCATCATCGGTCTGGGCCTCGAACTCGAAACTGCCGCTCGCGTTGTCGGCGTCGATCGTGCCGATCGTCCATTCCAGACTGTCGCCCGTGACTTGGTACATGGCGTCGAAACTGCTGACGGCCGGCTCCGCACTCGAGTAGGGGATCGTGACCGTGACGTCGCGCAGCGTGGTCTCCGGATTGGTGAGCTCGTACTCGATCGTGATCGTGTAGCTGTCGTCGCTTTTGTTGACCCATGCTGTGAATGTGAGCGGGAGGACGTCGGCCGAGTCTGCAGGCGCGGTGGCGCGCCAGCGTAGGACCCCGATGCTGTTGTTGGCTGGGAAGCGTTTTGTTGTGTCTTTTAATTGGAGCATGCGCGACGCATTGAAGAGGTTCTTGTCGACGTTCGGGTGTGTGCGGAACTGGGCTTTCAGGGGGCCTTCGTCTGCGGAGACGCGTAGGGCAAGTTTTGTCAGGGCCGGGTCGGCGATTTTGAGTTGGAGGTCTCCCTTGACTTCAAAGGATTTGAGGGCGCCTTCGCGCGACAATTTGGCGGAGAGGGTTTCGGAGATAGATACTACCACGGGGTGTGCGTGGTCGTGCATAGGGGCGCTGGTAGAGGTGGACGGGCGGGTGCGGTCAGGTAAATCTTCTGAGTGTGAAGTGGAGGGTTCTGGTTCGGGACTGCCGAGCTCTTGCTGGACTTTGGCAAAGGCGTTGGATGTTTTGGACTTTCTGCCCAGCTGCATGCCCTTGGTAGGGCGGGAGGCGGTAAACTTGGATGTGATCTTGTTCTTCTCGGCCTCGTAGGTGTCGTAGGTGTCGGGACGGACAGGGGGTGTGTATGTGGGTTGTTGGGGCATCTTGGGCGGCATGCCTCGTCCATATGCGGCAGACCGAGCTGCTTCTTTGCGCTGGAGCTCAAGTTGTTTGGCCTTGCGTTTGCGTTCTTCCGAGGCTTCCAGCTCTTTATTTCGAGCTATGATCTCCTGGATGCGCTCTTCGTGAGATTCCATTTCGAGGAATGTCTTGATTTGGTTCAGGGACAGGTTTTCCCGGTAGCCCATGGTAACGAGCTCGTCGAAAGCGCTGAGGAGTTCGAAGGCATTGCGCAAGATCTCGCGTTCGTCGGGTTTCTTGCATATCGAAGTGACCACCTGGCCGAAGAGGTGTAGGCTGTCGATGTCTTGCAGGATATTGGATTGCTTGTTGGTGATGAGGACAAGGTAAAGTTCGTCCAAGGGCTGGTAGACGAAACGGACATTCTCTTGCTCGACTGTAGTGTGTTGGGTAGAGGTATCGGCAAGTTTGGGGAAGGATGCTAATAGGGCTTCCACTCTGGACTTTTGGATCTCTCTGAATTGTCGGGAGAGGAGAGGCTTGCCCCCTCTGGTGCAGATAGAGGCTGCGAGCACAACCATGGTGTCGATGCAAAGACGGTCACATTCACGACAATAACACGAGCATAGAAGAAGACCGGGAGCGAGAGAGTCACTTGATGAGATAGATACTCCTAATCCACGCCTGGTGGACAGTTCAGTTCAGTGTCCAGATCTCGACTTGGCATAGCTCATCGCCGCTTTAAGCGGAACTACAAGTGTTTTTGCCTTGGTCAGCACGTAGATAGCGAACTGACTTTCAATCTACAATGTCAGTTATTGTATCAAAGCCGTCTTCTTTTTCACAGAACATCACGATCTCCGAAAGATGGCACCCGGCACGCACCAAGAGTGCGCTGATGTGCTGTTCTTGCGGTTGTTGAGGTCTCGTTCCTCAGATATCTCAACGGGCCCTGCTCGTATTCGCTTAACAGGGGTGGTGTCCAGAGCTGAATATTGTCCAGCCTCACGCCTCAAAAGGTATACGACTTCAAATATTCAGGGTTACTGACAATCGACCCATTGATTTCCTCACGCAGTAACATTTGCTGCTACATTCTCCAAACTCTAGTTGCTCCTGTTCACTACGTTCCCATCATGTCGGACTCTGTTGCGGCAATAGCTCTTGTGATATCGTTGGTGGCTCTGATTGTGGCTCTACTACAAGTTATACAGCAGTACACAGCCACCGCAGACGGCTTCCGACGATGTCAAGCCTCGGTCGTGGGTGACTGGGCTGCTTTAACGAAGCGGCGATTCCGAATGAGTGAGTTGCGCTTTGAGACAGTCTTTGCCGTTCCCGTTATATTCCTCAAGAACTCGACTAGGGAGACTGCACCTTTCCACGGACGTGCGATTATAACCATCGACGGGACGGCAGAGTCAATCCGGGGAACTCTGATGAGCCATGCAGTCGACGCAAGTCCTCCATCTTCTGAACCAGCGCCAGGAGAGACGACGGCAATCGAGACTGCTGCGCCTAACTTTGTGCGGAGGCCACTACCAAGCCTTTGGAAGATGAATAATCGGATCAAACCGTCTTCGAAAAGGCAATCTGAGTTCGGCGCCATGTCTACCGACAATGATTTGGTGTCGTGGAACCATCTCCTGGCGACACTGCAGTTGAGTGAGCGCACATTCGCGAACCACATCAATTCCGGGTTCAAACCGGACCTGGAGCCAGCTATACAAATCAGCAACAGGTCGTGGGACTTTGTGCCACCTGAGGTCGTCAGACCATATGCAGTTACAACGGCAGGCGACATCGCGATTATCGTCCAGCGCCTAGGAATGTCATGGAAGAAGTTCAACCCTGGTGAAGGTTTGCTCAGAGCTGAAGGCAATAATTGTCTTATCACGTCTACAGTTGTTCGGTCTCTTGGAATACTCATCTCCTTCTCCTCTGACAGCCATCTCATCAAAGATTATGAAGTCCACAAAAATTATTACGTGCCAAGCTGGCATGCTTCCATGCTCGGCTTCGGTCTCGTTCCCCGGGGTGATATTTCCCCAAGGTTATACAATGGCCCTCATCCGCACGATGCTTTTCCAGTTGGAGACAGTGCTCTCTTTGATTACTATCTAAAGTCATATTGCCGCCTTTCGACCTCGGAGAACACCAAGCCAGAACACCTAAGGCCGCAAGCACTTTCAGGTAAGGAGTACAAGGTTTATTCAGCTTACCCTGTGACTTACTCGTGGCAGTGGCGTCCGAGTTCGTTGCATTGGTCGCACCAGTTCTGAGAATGAGAAATAGCCAAATAACGCGTATACTCAGGCCAGCACCGAATGTATGTATCTCCTTCGTTGAAGACTGCACTATTCTACCATGAATTTTACGCTTTCTTAAACGTCCGCCGGTTCGGGTTCTTGACAAACATGCAGATTGGGAATGAAGTCTTCTCGAGTCAGTCCTGCTTAGAAGCATTCCGAAAAAACTTGGTGCTCTTGCAAACTCGGCTGAGTCCGACTCGAGATATCTGCACCGCCGTCCTCGGAGATGTCCTCAAGAAGTGTGACGAGATCTTGCTTCATTCCGACTGGGATGAAGTCTGGAAGGCGCCACAACGTATCGACTTCAATGGAGCCAGTCAAAGCCTTCTTGACATCATACACGACGCCTGTGACTGGGGTACTAAGACCCTCATCACCTGTCTTCATTTCAATGAGCTGTTACGGTTACACCTAGCCGAGCTTTTCGCTCTGCGGGACGAGAGTCCGGCTATTTTGTCAACCTCAGATCAAGATGATGTACTCATGGACCTCTATTTCGACAGAGTTTTGCCAACAATACTGAAAACAAGCCTTGTCAAGCGGTCAATCACCATTGACTGGGTTCTAATGGTCTTCCGAGGTCTGTGCTGGTATAGTCTGCACCGGTTCAAGCACAAGTTCGCGCCGGTCGACGAACAATACTTCGAGAGCAAGCAGCCCATATACATTGGCTGAAGCGTTATTACATCCTACACCGACGAGCACAGCAGCACAGTGCATTTACTGATTCGTCCCCATTGGCAACACCGGGCCTCTGCTCCCGGCAAGGTGGAGACCACAGAAAGAACATCGACTTCACTTCGTTCCGGGCGTCAACTACGACTGGCAGCATCAGCCATTGGACGTCACAGTCAGGAGTTGTGAGACACTAAATGGCCACACCACATCCAGGGTCAAGAGGAAGTCCCATCAGTGAATTAAGCTGACACGACAGATGTACGACTCGTGCAAGTCCGCTTTATCTCGGGTCACAGGAGCAATATCCACCGGCTGAATATCGAGCTAGGGATCACTTTCGTTTGAGGCGTGTTCTAAAAATACAAAATGGTTCTCAGAGGGTTTGACGAGCAATTTCGCTTGAATGGCGTTCTTCCTAATTTTGGTTCAATGTCACGCGATGTTCATCCGGCTGAAGTTATCATAGTACGAGTATTACTCCGCGTGGCGAGCAGAAGACCATCATCTCGTCCAAAGCACCCGGAATTGTCTGACTTCGACCGGAAAATTAAAAAGGTGGATGCGAATGCTACTTGTACGAGGACCTCGCTGCCGCCCAATCTGACTCGCCAAGTGTCGCCATTCACCTACACAGTACAAACATTCACCACCTAAGCCAATCAGAAATCCAGCATCATCCCAACTCAGAAATTCACAGGTTATATATTTGAAAAGCGCAATTTTCTTCAACAATCTCATATCTATCCCGTGTCAGCTGATCCTCCCCAACTGGGTCAGTTTGGCGTAAGGGTGTGCGCACCAGATATGAGACAGTTCAACCTACGGGGCTAGCCCCCTGACAATCACAGGATGGAATATCTTCCCAGTGTCAACACCTCAGGGTGTTGGTACTGAGAAGGTCCAGATGGTTGTTCCTTAGCTAATATGGCCTCGACCTGCGAGTGCCCTATGCGGGAGGATGACCTGACGAGATCTTCGGAACGAAAAAAATCCCTTCTACAACTGGGGATTTTCCCTCGGCCTGGCCGTCAACTACCAAGCGTGTAGTTGGCCCGCCAGGTTAGAGTTTTTGTTCTTTTTGAAAAATATGAACAAAAAGAATTATCTTCTGGGGGTGAGTGACGGTAATGCGGCTCGAACACTTGAATTGTGGGTGGCCTGGCATTAGATTCGTGCTCTGGCTTGGCTAGGCGACGGTGAGGGTGAATGTAGCAGAAGATGTTCGTGGCGGACTGTTCGCAATGGCTCGGCTGCCAGCGGGTGAGCAGTGGAAGAATTGAACCATCACTTCTTCAAGATTGTTCTTTTTAATTACAAATTTTCGTTGCTAAAATAAGGGCAAATTACACTAGACAATATGATGTGATCCGTTTCCCTTTATGCTATTCCATCGCTATGCTTTCAATAACAAATTCCGTGCCCAGAATCGTAAAATATGATGCTAAATTCATAAGGATCGTCTGTGGTCAGCCGCTGTTATTTGCGGATCGAATAGAATGATAAATCCCAAGCCGTGTGGACGTCACGCCTCGAATCCCGAGCAGAATGCTGCTGCAACGTCACTACCAACTGGCCACGGTGGTCGTGGTAGCTGGAACGCTTGTGGTGGTTGAGGTCGTGGCTTGGGGGGTGGTTGTCGTTGTGGTAGTGGGAGACGACGTCGTTGTCGTTGCCGTTGTCGTTGTGGCAGAAGAAGATGTAGTCGTTGTTGATGTACTAGTGCTTGTAGTCTTGCTGGAAGAAGTGGTGGTTGTGGCTGAAGTGCTCGATGACGAGGTCGACGTAGACGTGCTGGTAGGCTTTCCAGTAGTGGTTGTTGAGGCGCTTGTCGGCTTCTTGGTTGTGGTGATAAGCGTGGTGCTGGTTGTCGGAGCCGGCGGGTTGGGAATAGCGATAGTGCAGGTGATACCCCAGACATCGATGTATGTAATGGTTTGGCATTGGTGGCATTTGCCTGGTGGGTAGTAAGTGCCCGTGCCACCCTGAGCAGGAGCTTGGGTCACGGTGACGGTGACGGTCTTGGTGACGGCAGGAGGGCATGTTGCTGGTGCCGGGGTGATCGTGACTGTCTTGGTGACCGCAGGGGGGCAGACGGGCGCCGAGGTAGTGGTAGGCACGGCAGGCGCTGGTGTTGTAGTTGGCGCAGCAGTAGTTGGGTGTGGGTGCCATGGCGTGACGATGGGGTAACATGATGTCGTGGTGTAGACTTCAGTCGTCACCCAAGTTGTGTAGTAGGTGGTCGAGCCTTGAGTCGCTACTGGCGTGGAGCAAGGAACGTACTTGGTCTTTGTGATCCATTCCGTCGTCGTGATGGTGGTCCAGATCGTGGTGGGAGTAGTAGTTGTCGTGGTTGTGGTTGTGGTTTTACTCGGTTTCTTGGTTGTTGAAGTAGTGCATGGAGTGGTTGTCGTTGTCGTCGTCGAAGTAGTCTTATGTGGCTTTGTGGAGCATGAAGTTGAGCTTGTCGTCGACGTCGAGCCCGTAGTTGTGGTTGAGCTATGGGGCTTAGTGGTGCACGAGGTCGAGCTTGTAGAGGAGGTCGAGCAGCTGGTGGACGACGTGGGACTCGATGTGGTCGTGGTCACACCTGTGGATGTTGTGCTCCAAGACTTGCTTGTTGTCGTGCAAGGCGTGCTAGTGCTAGAGCCAGAGCTCGAGGTAGTCGTGCTTGTCGAAGCAGTCGTGGTTGACAGAGAAGTAGTGGTAGTCGAGCAGGGGGTGGTGGTGGAATTGCTTGACCACCCCTCAGAATAAGGATGTGCGAGAGAGGAGCCCGCGAGGGCTGCGAGAATAAAGATGATAGGAGCACGCATTAGTGGTGGACAGGTGTAGGTTGCTGTGACGTCTGAATATCAACGAATGTATGCTTCAGGTCTGGAGATAGGGTGAGCGAGTGTAGTAAGGATTAACGAATGTCCTTATTGCAATCAGCGAATGTGGTGTTTGAATGTTCTTGTATGTTTTGATGATGGAAAGGAAACGGGTTGCCATCATGGCGATCCTCAGCATTACTTATACCTGCGCAGGAGCGAGCTCGTAGAGACTGAGACATCACGATGATGACTATTGAGCACTCGACAAATTGGGAGCAGCAAAACCCTGTCGACAGCACGGTATTGGTCATTTTGCCGTCGAAAGTGGTCAGATGCCACAAAAGGCCCAAGATTGGCTGCAAGGCTAGGAAAGAAAAGTCTCGCGACATGAGAAGGCTGTGCCTTGCAGTCATGCCATCCATATGGTTGTAACCCTTTCCTGGTGTTGTACTCTGTAGTGGAGCGGAAAATGGCGCACGGAGCGGCTCGATGAAAAGGGGCGAAGCAATCGCTGCTTTAGTCAAATTAACCTCAGTTGTGCTCCAGTCACGCTCAGTTTGCACTCGGAAAATGATCGGGCGTGCTCGGTCCTTCAGCTGAGTCAGCTTGTTTTCAAAAAGCGGCGGCATAATTTCATTGGATGATCGCCACACGTGGCTCTCGCCAAGAGTTATTTTTAGTGGTGTTGCCACAATTCCATCCTTAAGGTATCCCGTACTATGTACTGCACTGCACTACCGTGACTACCTTGCCATTCACATTCCCTCGACGTTACTCTGGGACGGCTGATATGTCTCACCTGTTAGGGACATCGGTGAAAATGCTATGCCTTTGCTGGAATGCAAGATTGCGCATGACGTCGGATACGAGCTGAGTCGTCCAGAGGTTACTGAGTATCCCGCCTCCGAGGTACTGTATTCTGGCTGATGTATTAACAACCTGGGAGTCGAGGAGTACGCAAGGACCCTTCGCAGCCTTGCCATCAGATATCCTCGAGCAGCTTCTGCATTGAGCAGTCGTCCCGGTCTATCCTCGTGGTCTCGCTTTTCGATCAGCCTGGCTTGATGAGATGCAGACTTTGCAGGACCACCCGACTGTCTATGCAGATGGTTGCTCTTACCACCCCTTTGGCCTCTGACAACCTCTAAGCGCCTGCTATTCGATGAAGCGCCGAATCGTGTTGTAGCCGCTCCAGGCTTCATCAAACGAGCACGGTTACCTAATCCGAGTGATTGACCGTTTACCACTTGCGTCAAGCAGACCAAAAAGCTTGAACGAGACAAGATTGTCTCGGCGCGATCGTGTTGAACTACTATACTTACGACCATGGTTGCCTGGTGAGAGAGTGTAAGAAGATGGCTGACTACAAATGTGTCAATTACAGTCTCACTAGGCGCTATGCCGGAGCAGTGTCTGGGGAGAGCTTCTGAGAAGATTGCCTCACTTACTGTTTGCTGACAGTGTGGTGGCAGCATCGATTTCTGCTGAAGACACGACACTAACATCAAATGTCCTTGACAGTTCGTTGGCCCTCAACTTTTGTAAGGTGAACACGGCCATTGGAGCTCATAGAGGTCAAATACCTTGTTGTTACATCCAACACATCCAACCAACTCGATTGCTTTGGGCGCGGTTATCTTTGCGATGCGTCTGAACTCCCCTCATCGTTCCTTTCCAACTACGGATACCGGCTGAAATCTCCGCGCCTGTACCACGAACCATACTCCTGCTAAAGAGGTGGACAGCGTGACAGCCTCGTATCTGGGCCGCCTGATCTGCAGATCGGCGCAACCCCTCAATGTCCAAGACACACCAGCCCTCGAACTTGCCATCATCACTGGACTTTTGACGAACAGGCATCCAATGATATATCGTCATATTGGACTTCTCAAGAACTTCCATCCAGTATCATCGATCTTGGGGCATCGCATTTCATCATCGAAGATTTGACCACTACTGAATACGGACGGCAGACAAAGGGCTCTCCGCATGCCAAGACATACCACCCGCGAGCATCGAAGTGTCGATCACAGTGCAGGACTGGCCAACCTATCTGTTCACGCGACGAGAAGCCTAACCATACCGCACGTGGCAGATCAATGTGTGTCCCCTATAAGATGACGAAAGCTGCAGTCCTTCGTCTGAAACCAGACACACAGTTCATATTCAGCAGTTTGGTGAACACAATCAACAAGCAAAATGACTGAACCTCTTTACCAGATACGAACACATCCAGGTCGCGCTCATAGTGCCGCTGGTCCTCGCCGCAAGGGAGAGGAGTTTCCCAATGAAGATGACAAGCAAGAATTGATGGAAGGTGATGCTTACGATATCCTCGGCTACAGCTATCCAACATGGAAGAAGTGGATGATCTTAGGTGTTATGTTCTACATTCAGATCTCCATCAACCTGAATGCCAGTCTCTACGCCAACGGCGTGAAGGAGATCTCTAAGAAGTTTGGCATTAGCGAACAGGCAGCACGAGTTCCGCAGCTAACGTTCCTGTGCGCCTACGCGTTTGGATGCGAACTATGGGCGCCGTGGTCTGAAGAGCTCGGCCGCTGGCCCACACAGCAATTGAGTTTGTTCCTGGTGAATATCTGGCAGATCCCATGTGCTCTGGCACCAAACTTTGGAACCTGTGAGTCCGAGAGCTGCAGGTCAGCCCTGAAGTTGTACTGATATCCACGTGTCAGTGGTCATTTGTCGCCTCCTAGGCGGACTATCTACAGCGGGTGGAAGTGTCACGTTAGGAGTTCTCGCAGATATGTGGGAGCCAGACGATCAGGAGTACGCCATCGCTTGGCTCGTGCTGTCTTCAGTGGGCGGCTCAGTCGTGGGGGCGGTAGTCGGAGGTTTCGTCGAGCAATACCTCTCCCTCCCTTGGATATTCTGGATCCAACTCATCGCAGGTGGCGCCGCGCAACTCATCCACTTTCTACTAGTCCCCGAGACCAGGGCCACCATCCTTCTCGACCGCGAAGCGAAGCGGCGACGTAGGGAAGGCGGTCCTCCCAACATCTACGGCCCAATCGAGATGCACGGCTTCCAACTTGGATTCAAGTATATTATGACCGTCTGGAGTCGGCCCTTCTACATGCTATTTACTGAACCAATCGTGGCGTGGCTCTCGGCGGTCAGTGGGTTCAGCGACGCGCTGATCTTCACGTTCCTTCAAGGGTTCCAGCCTATATATAAGCAGTATGGCTTCAGTTCTATGCAGCTTGGATTGGCTTTCGTGCCGTAAGTACTTTGTTTCCACCACGCCTGCCTATAATTTGGCACCCGCTGACAACCTCGGTGATGAAAGGCTGCTTGTTGGGTACTTCTTAGCGTACCTGTCCTTCTTGCCGTCGATTCACGTCTTCCGCCAGCGAAGGCGGAAGCATGGCTCGGACAGTGTTCAGCCTGAAGCGAGGCTATGGTGGCTTCTCTATGGTAAGCCTAGCCCGGCCGACAGTCCATCTCGTCGATGAATGGGAATGCTAAAATGTTATCACAGTCATACCGTGCCTACCAATAGGCCTTTTCGGCTTCGCCTGGACGAGCCTGGGCCCTCCCAAAGTGCCCTGGATCGCGCCGATGATATTCACGGCGATCGTGGGTATTGGAAATGTGAGCACCCTCCTTACCGTAGCCTCTTGTTGACAACATCGGCGGCGACTGACATGTCGGGCTACTGAAGTACTCGATCTATCAATCGTCTATTGACTACACTGTCGCTGCCTACGGACCATACGCGGCATCTGCTACCGGCGGCAACGACTTTGCCCGAGACTTCCTCTCAGGCATCGCAGCTTTGTATTCAACTCCAAGTACGTTGATTCATCCATCCTACAACCGTTTTGATGCCTCCATCTCATTCCCACTACTCCAGCTGCTTCTGCAGTTTGTCCGGTCTCCCGTCCTCATCACCGTTGCATAACGTTGCACGCCCCCGACTGCAGATCTTCACTGACAATCTACTTGCTAGTGTACTCCAACATCGGCAAGAAATACCCCGAAGAATGGGCTTCCACGATCCTCGCCATCGTCGCCATTTTCGTGACCAGCCCGGTCTACTACTTCTACCGAAAGGGCCCTCAGATTCGAATGCACAGCAAATTCGCGCAGCAAGTCGCCAAGGACCGGGAGAAGCAACTCCAGCGTAGGAAGTCCAAGCCTGCTGAACAACAGGTCGAACAGGCCGAGAAGCCCAGAGGTCCTGCTGAGGTCGAGGAAGGCGGGATTGAGTACTACAGAGAAACAGGGCGACTCTGAAGTGACATGAACCTTGCTGCGCAACCTCCTCGGGCATTCTCGCGACCTAATTATCAATTTGGATGGTCGGTCGATTTCAATCATGTTTGAGCACTCGCACTGATGACCTTGATCTGTTGGCACTCCATGGAGTAGAATATCACCTCTACCGGCGCTTCTTGATGCTTGTGGACGACCTATGTACTATTAACCACTACTTTCTTTCCACCCTTGATAATTGATGTTCAACCCGCTGAGTCTGCTAAGTAATCTTACATCTTGATGCTCGTGCTCTCAAGGCTTGGCTGCTTGCATCGCGCGTAAGATATTGCCTCGCTGCAATTTCTCAAAGTCTCGATCCCTATGTCAATACTGCATCACGCTCATAGCTCCCAATCCGAACCTGCATCTGCTTGGTGCTCGTCTCTTTCGGCTTCTTCTTCTTCCTGGTCTGGGGGACCGTCTTCTTGCCAGTCCTGGTCACCTCCGTTCTGAGAGTCATTGTCCTGGTTGTCAATGTAATCAAAACCGCCGAAACTATCCTGGCCCTCGTGATAATGATCAAGTCTGACAAGCTCGAAATCGTTTAGGTCTTCCGTCTCCACTGGACGTAGTAGCCATTTGCCGACCTTCCGTTCCAAAACCCGGAGCTGACAAGGGAAGCCCGGAACTTCACAACGGTCAAATCGATCTGCCTCCAAATGGAGTATTTGAATTGTCCCGCGAGGACGTCTGAACCGAGGTCGACATTCCATGTAGCTGGTGGCGACGCGGAATCCGTCAACCGTTTTCCATGAATCGCGTTCAAGATATAGGTGGTCTTGTCCTGGCTCAATGAGTTCCATCTCTTCTCCATTGCTTCTCCGCCAGCGTACCACACACCATACTTTGCCTATGAAGTAGACGGGATGCTTGATCTGGCGAGGGATAGGATACAGTCTACTTTCAAAAACCGTGGTGAATTCCGACCCTGGTAATGGCTTCTCCAATTCCGCCTCGGGATTAACATGACATGCACTGATGATTGTGCAGTGTCCGAAGCCGTCGAGGAGTCCGTCATTGACAGCAGTTCTGATTGCTGAGCCCAATCGTCGGAAAACGGACACACGCTCGCTTCGCAAATCTTCGAAAGTCCTGATGACATGAAAGCTAGGCTCAGGATCCCTACAATGCTTTGTATAGCTTGCCCCATTGATGATGAGTGCACCCTTACTACTGGCATTGATTGGCCCAATGTTCGATGGCGCGGAGGGGATGATATCCTCGCAAAGCTCACACACCCGTAGGCGTAGGTTGCGCAGATTTGGTAGCAGTCGTCTGATCGAAGGACAGATATGATAAGAAGCGTCCGCTAAGGCGTGGTCTAACGAGGGCTGTGCGTCTCGCCTGTCCCAAGCACAGTTTGTATGGAGTTCCAGATGTTGCAGAGTGAGAGGAAGAGCATCAACGATGGCGCGAAGATCGCGACGTCTGATTCCAGCTGACCAGCTATCAGGATCGCGGGCGGCAATAGTGAAGCTGAAGCTCTCCAATCCGTACATCTTCCCAATGACTGACGGGACTCTTTCTAAGAATTGCCATATTTGTTGCACCACGGAACTGTTGGCCCAATTCCGGTCGTGTACACTCCAACCTCCAGTGTCAAGAGTTACATTCAGTGTGAAGGTCCGCGTCATGCTCATGGCGGTGCTGGTCGATTGGCAGAAATTGTCGAGTGATGTTTCGGAAACAGAAACATCTGTCCAAAGAACCTTCTCGCCAACGGCTTTCCATCGAGAGCAGACAGTAAGGGCATTGACAAAAGATCGATCTCCATTGAGTTGCGAGCTTCCTCTGACTTTAATAAGTACCAACTCGAGCGTCTCAAGGGGCAAGTCGTTGACATTTCGATGTCGTCCAGCGTCAACGGCGAGAGACATCTCGAACGATGGGCTAGTGATACGAGGAGGGAAAGTGGAGGTTGTGTCAAGCGAGAGGGTTGTTCAGCTGTGTCGCAGCGCAGGCAGTACCGTCCGAGTTGGGAGGATGAAGTAAAAAGGGAAAGTTCGCGTGAGGAGCAGTTGCAAGTGAAAGGAAGCCAGCTTGGCGGAAGGAGTGTGTATTAACAGCAGGTTCTCTCCAGGACCGTCACTCCTGCTTCACTTTCAGGCTTGGGTTGACATCGTAGCCTGGTGGCCGTCCGCTTCGAGTCTCTAGAGTCAAGTGACTCGACACCACTACATGATCATGTTGGACAAAGCGCTTGGAAGAATTCATTGAGGCTCTTCGTTTGACTCGATGATCTCGATATAGCTGAAAGGAGTGAGCGCCTAATTAGGGCATAGGACATAACTATGCCGCAGCCTAGCTGTCGCCGTTATAAAGATTGTGTTGCTCTGATAGGCGTTCGCGTACTTGCATCGAACAGCCAAAAGTGTTTGCTCCATGTTTAGAAGCGCCGCCGAGTGCAGGATCGCAGAAGTCGAAATGCCTGTCGAGACCTTCCTCCTCGTGTGAGATATGGCGACATGAATCGTTCCTAGTTCTAGCAAGACTATTATGCACCGGTCCTTTTGCCAGCTGATGTGTGTTGAAGAGAGGAGCGGTTGAGGAATGCTACCTGGGCTTTTCCGACCATAACGGTGAGCACCCAAGAAGTCCCAAACAAATCTCCAGATATTTCTCCTCGCGAGCAGCGGACTAATGAATAGCGCTGAAATAAGGGCAGGTCATTGTTGACAAAACCGACCTTCAGTATATGAGGAAGTTGGAGGTCCAGAGTCAGAAGAGCAATCTGAGCTCTGAATGTCGGCCGAGGGAAAATAGCCGAACACTTCAAGAGAGTCTGTATCGATCAACGAGCAAATCAGCATACATTCGTCAAGCGGGAAGCGGATGATCGAAGTCCAGATGAGATTTCAGACACTTTTGAGAAGATATTTGTGGCTGGTGTTTGTAGGCATTGCACAGAAAATCCAGGGTTGAACCACGCAGTCCTACCGCTGGACAAGAGATGCTTCTCTGGCCCCAGCTGCCTCATCATATGAACGAGAAGGGGGGAGAGACCACTGACCTTTTCTTGCTTGAGTTCATCCTCGACGGAGGATCTCAGCCAGGCTGTCGTGCACTTGTTAGCGGCATCGGAAGAATGGCCATTGCTCAATCCTGAACTTTTCCTCTTCGCTGCCTCATCTCTTCCACCTTTCTCTTGTCCTCCTCGAACTTCTTTAACATTTCGGCGTGCTCTTCCTTCCTCTTTTCCCGCATCTGGAATCTGTAGAAATCTTCCAGACCCTTGCTCTTCTCCTTGTGCTTCTCCACGAGCTCCTTGGTTTCTTCAAGACGAGCGGCGCCCCTAGAGCCTCTTGTGACGGTAACGAATCCATCTTCGTCTGGCATTTGTCGTTTCCGAGCATTTTCTCTGCTTCGAGCCTCCTCCATTTGCGCGTAAGCGGTCATGAACCCGTTGACAGATCGAAGGAGTTCCTTTCGTGAAGGGTACTGCAGGTGTTTATGGTGTTCATATCTCTTCAACCCCAATGGTGGGATACCAGCGTCAAGGCTACCACTCCATTCGAGGGGTGTGCCAGATTTTGCTATTCGTTTTGCTGCCTTGAAAGCAAGATCCATGCTCGGTCGGTCCACAAAGACCACGATTGCCGTCGCACCGGACTCGTGTATCATACTATCGAAAATCTTCGGTAGAGAGTGTGCGTCCAACCCTGCTTCAAGTTCCTCGGCGGTCATCCTCTTCCTCTTGCGACTGGATGTCGCTTCACCTACAGGTTTCCCGGTCGCATTCTCGGCAAAATGGACTGCTTCTACGCGTCCGCCACCAAGTTGAGTCGTGAACAGGTGCTTCAACGAATGAGTTGTAGTAGTTATCGGGATGTTCACCAGGAACAGAGACCTCCGCGCATCGTCGTCGGGGATCTTGGGGTCATGAGGTTTGAGGTACAGATAATGAATGGACTCTGTCGGGAAAGCATCAGTCGACGGCAGCCGCAAAGGCAATGCCACGCACCCGCCTACGTCTCGTGGCGTTTTCACCATAGTCACTTTCTATTCATGGTGCAATGCGAAGAGACGTCGAACAAACTGCGCCGAACTTTTTGTCGAAGCCTCGGAAAAATTAAGTCCGAGAATTCTTGGCATAAATCCGGGGAAATCGAACTCGACGCAATTCATTTCTTGTCACAAACGTTCAGCTCGAACACCATCCTTCACTCAATATCACCCTCACGATGCGTGCAAGCACCCTCCGAGTCTCCCGCTGCTTGCGGTCTTACCACTCCGCGCCGTCGTCCTTTCTCCGGCCCCTCTCCACCACCGCATCTCACGCCGCAACCGCACTTCCCATAACCGCCACGGGCCCTCCTCCCGAGCCTCCTCAACCAACATCATCAGCCTACTCCTCACAACTATCGGAGCGACGGCGCAAAGCAGCCCTTTTGCAAGCCGGTAAAGATCTACGTGCCGCCCAGTCTCCGTCCTCCAGTTCCTCGAAAAAGCACTCTCCCTTGAGGAAACGGTTCTGGAAAGACGTCCACGTCCGCACCACCCCCGACGACAATGGGCTAGAAATCTACCTAGACTCTCGCCCCGTCCGGACACCCTCGAAATCCATACTCACAATCCCTCGCTCAAAGCCACACCTCGCCCACGCCATCGCCATAGAATGGGACATGCTAGAGAACGCGCAGCAGGCCCTCAAGAACCACAACATCCCCATGACGAGTATCGCCGCCAGAGCTCAAGACATTCTCGAGTCCGAAGCCCGGGGCGACCGCACAGCTCGCGACGAGATCATACCAGTCATGATGCGCTACCTCGACACAGACACACTGTTGTGCTGGGCACCGGCACAATCCTCCGACTCAGGGCTGGATATGCAGACAGGCACGAGGACAGAGACATTACGCGACCGCCAAGTCCGCACGGCGAGACCGATCATCAGCTTCTTGAACACGAGCGTCTGGCCGGGCGTCGAGATCAAGCCGGTCCTTGACGAGAACAGTATCATGCCCGCCAGACAGTCAGAGGTCACCAGGAGCGTGGTCCAAGGCTGGATCGCAGGTCTGCCGGCGTACGAACTCGCGGCCCTCGAACGGGCAGTGCTTGCTTCGAAAAGCCTTCTACTCGGGACGAGGTTATTGATCGAGTGGAGCGAAGAATTTCGGGACTTGCAGCGCAGCAGCGAGACGAGATTCGGAATTGAAGAGGCCGCCGAGGCCGCCAGTCTAGAAGTCAAATGGCAGACGGGCATGTGGGGAGAAGTCGAGGATACCCATGATGTGGATAACGAGGATATACGACGGCAATTGGGCAGTGCCATATTGCTTGCCAGTGGGAGTCGGTAAGAAGATACTTTTAGGAACGTATAATTAGAATATAAATATCAGAATGGCAGCCGGACATTCATGCCGTACCTACTACGTAGTATACACTGTCTGCCCTCTATGTGGATCTATAGTTTCGATGCCTGCACCTCTAGTAAACCGGCTTTTTGTAGGGCTTTTCGAGCCTAATGGGAAGTCAGCGTTGCTCTTTTTCCCGGGCTGAAGAACATTGCTTGCTTGCAAGGTTCACGGACTACTCACCTCTCGAACAGCATCATACTGCTCCAACCAGTTATCAAACTCGTTCGACAACGGATGAGCATTGGGATCTCCCTGCGGCGGCAACTTGTCCTTCTTCGCCTGCGCGGTCCTCGTCGCAGCATCTCTCTTCCGTTGTCCCTCGCCGTCTGGCTGGCTAAATGAGGCACCCAGTGCCTGCGCTCGCCGATGACATCTAGTTGTTCTTGGTTGTCTAAGATCCTGATACAGCTTCGCGCGCTGGCTGATTTGCTCATTATCAACACCCGCGGAAACGTTGTGGAACATTTCGGCGAGAACAGCAGCGTCCTCTATACACATCCCAGCCCCTTGGCCTGCATATGGGAGCATGGCATGGCAAGACTCACCGGCAAGGATGACCCTGCCGTTGTCGCTGGTCCAAGAAGGCGCAAAGCATTCGGCATGTCTCCACTTCCAGACACCCTTGCCTCTGCTTATCGACTCTTGAGTGACAGGCCCGTGGTTCCGATACCGTCGTCGAAGGTCAGTCATGTCGGGAATATACTCGTTCCATGTATCAGGATGTGGATCGTCCTCCAAGCCGTAGCCTTGGGTAATAAACTGCAGGTCAAAGATCTCTCGAGAGAATATCGGACTTGCCACAATGGTAGTGTTCGGTCCGACAATGAGGTTGGCATTCCGCGAACTGATGATCGTTCTGGCAGCTTCGCTCTCCAGTTCCGAGAAAGGTACTTGAAATTGAAAGGTGCATTCTCTTCGTACCTGCGGCTGAACAGAGGGGAACAGAGACCGCCGAACTTTCGACCTGATACCATCTGCTGCAATTATCAAGTCTGCGTTGATCGATGCGCCTTTCTTCAGCAGAAGCGCCGGCCGAGCTGCATCCACAGCTGCTATATCCGTATCAAAATGTATCCGAACTCCTCTGGCCAGCGCTTGTGCCAGCATCAATCGCCGAAAGTCGGACCTGAGCACGAATATCTGAGCCCCTGCTACGGGCTTCACAAGCCCAAGGGGTCCTTCCGTGGCATACCGTCTCACAACAACGCCGCCGCTGTCATGGCCAACATTGCCGATATCAATCCCCAAAGTGTGGAGTATTCGCATCGCATTTGACTGTAGCTGTATTCCGGCGCCACCTTCATTCGCGAATACATCTTCGCTTTTGCGCTCGTAAATCGTGATCTGGTGACCGTGCTGTGCGAACGCGATCGACGTGACTAGGCCAGTAACGCCAGCACCAGCGATAGCGACCTGAAGCATCCTACTACGCGTGTAATCTGGCGCTAGCGTGCCATTCGACGACAAACAGCAGCGAGGACAATTTGTGAGGCAAGCGGGCCTCCTCTTCAATGCGGTGCCAACTTCTGCTTCGGCGATTCAAGCGGCAGCTGTTTTGACCCCCGGTTAAGCGAGTTTCATTACACGATTTACCGCTGAGACCGTAGTAGACCGGTAAGTTGGATTGAAAGTAAAAAGGCACCTGAGAAGTCTGGCGGAGGACGGAAAGACGAAGGCATGTCAAGGTGGTCAGGGAGCGGATGGGACGGAGCAATCTCAGCGTGCCTCGCATAGCTCGCGTCCCGGCGAGAGTATTTCATACGTAGGGCAGGAGGCCTGAAAGCCAGTTCCTCAAACCACCAATATTGTACTGTTACCCACATCAGCTCTGGATACAGAATGGCGCCGTGGTACAACGGCTCGTCTTACCGTGCTTTCGATGCTACGAAATTGTTGATTCTGGGTTGCGTATTCGTCGTGAAGCAGATGTTGGCCCATCTGCATGGTGTCTGATTATCGAGGCCTACAATAAGAGTTGATTTGGTGTCATCACCGTGAGGATCCAGAACATGGAACATGCTTCGATCGCCGTCAAAGCGCAGTAACGGCATCGATCAGGGGGTCATCAGACAATTGGATGGGCTGAATATTTCTTGGACAAATGCCTGAGTCGTCATATACACACGCAATGTGTTTGCAGCTGATGAGACTTGTGAATCCTTTGGTATGGCCAGACCGAGGACCGCTTGCCGTCCGGTGAAGCTCAATCCAGTACTCTGGGGGCCGGAACCGGAGAACCAATTCGTACCGTGCTTCGATCCATTTTAAGTACCAAGGCAACAACAGCCTGCCGGACCTCATCCTTGTAGAAATCTCAATAGCCTCTTCTCCCTCCTCTTCCTCCGCGGAAGCCACCAGAGTCTGGTAATCTCTCGCCTCTCCTCCACTCACCACTGGGTATACTTGCTGGACCACCAAAGTCACCTCTTGAGTTGTAGCCATTAAAGCCTCCTCTACTGCCCATCCCGTAGCCGCCTCCTCTTACACGGCCGTAGCCATTTTCCCGAGGCGCACCTCTCCCGCTGACGCTGCCTCTACCGACGACTGAGCCGTCACTGAGAGGAGGAAAGACCGCGCAGTCGACGAAATCGCCGATCACAAATCGGGCTTCCTCGAGCGTCTTATCGGCATCTTCTCCTTCGAGTCTGGGTAATCCTTCGCCGTTTGAAGAGTCCGGAGCTGAGATGACGACACTTCCTATCTCTTTGCTCAAATATCGTCCCCTTCCCTCGGGCTCTAGTCTGCCTCCACCTCGGGCTGCATGGACATCGGGATAAACTAGCCTAAAGCTCAACCTCGTGCCAATGCTGGGATCGGGCAAGATGTGTGGAAGGGCTTGTGTCAGCAGGTGTGCAAGTTCCCGTAGCGTACAGCTCATCCATGTGTAGATCTGTACATGGGCAGGAAGATGAGGATGTGGATTCGACGGCGTGGGGACGGGGAAGTCTGTTAGGTTGTGAAAGGCAGAGGATCTGTAGCAAAAGTTCAGGAGGAAGGGTGCGGTAGTCTGGCGGTCGATCGAGGCTTTTGGTGGAGGAGAAGGTGAGCGCGACATAGTTGGCTGTGGCAGGGCCAGTCGTGCTGGACAGGTGTGTGGTAGACGGAAAACCAGAGTCGGGGGAAGGTGTTTATTCAATGCCTCGAGGAATAGCACAGAACTCTTGCAAACAGCAGCTTCACTGTGATAAAGACAGTCTATCGAAGCAGTTCTTTGATCAAAAGCGAAGAAAGATCGAAGACAAAGGTCTCCGGTGCCTCGATATACACTCCAGCGCGTTCAACACAAGTGGTTCCCTACCACTACTACTCGTCAAATGTCGTACCTGTCCGGCGTAGCCTCGGCACGTTCAGCCTCGTGGGGAGTGATCCGCAGCCTTGCCGAGTCCACGCTAAGAGTCGACCTGTTTCCCTTAACGGACTCCAGATATCGACATTGTCTGTTGAACATCATGCCTTGTACGACATGGCTAGGTAAGTACCTGATGCGGTCATTCGTGTTCGTGAAACTGCAACTTCGTCAGGAAATGGCTCTGATTTTGAGCCTTCCACTTTCGCAGCTGTCGAGTACATGCCGCTGATGTCAATGTTAACCCTGCGGTGAACCCTTTACCTTGAACATGTAATATCGACTACATGATGCAGTCCGTTTGTCAACATGGCACGACGAGTGCCGAATGCAACCAAGACACATGAAATTGAGCATGACCGTCTGATCCCGCCTTCCCGAGGTTGTGGTAAGTATAAGATGTGCTTCATAGGGCGACTCATCAGCCATGGAGCGAACCTCTACCAATCCCATTCCCGACATGTATCTGACCTATCTTGCTTTGTTATGTCTACTTCAACTTAGTGGTGCAACAAGTCCACATAGGCATCAGATTGACTCAGACAAGGTCCTTTGCTCAGCCAACTCCCGCCAGATCGCCAACAATGGCAACGGAAGTACCGTCTGGCCATGGCAGACTTACATGTCGTCCAATGCTACTCCTCCAGCTCTTCGAATCAACAGGACCAAAGAATCCTTGTTTGACGGCTTACTCTTCCTCACCCCTTCCTATGGCTCGAGCATCCCAGGCACAAAGGAACAAGCCCCGATCATCATGAGAGATGACGGTGACCTGGTCTGGAACGGACCCGTCCACGACAGCTCTAATCTGCTCGTCCAGACCCTTGGCGGACGACAGGTCCTGACGTACTGGTCCGGACAAGGCTCGGCCGGTTACTCCCTAGCAATCGGCCACGGCTACGGGGAAGTTGTCATTCTTGACAGCACTTACACAGTTATACATACTGTGTGCCCACAACTGAACCTGAAACTCCCACCTGGAGCGACGGCCAGATGTGTCGCCGATGTCCACGAGTCAAAGATCACGGATAGAAACACGATGCTCATCACAGCGTACAACACGACTCCGTACGACCTATCCAGCATAGGTGGACCATCGAAAGGCTGGCTCCTCGACTCACTGGCCCTTGAAGTCGACATAATCACAGGCAAAGTGCTCTTCTCATGGAGCCTTCTCGCGCATCTGCCGCTCAATCGTACACTGTTCCAACTCAGTGGCGCCGGGACTAGTCAAAGCACGCCCTTTGATCCCTTCCACGTCAATTCCATCCAGCTCGTAGGCAACAATTACTTGATCAACGTCCGCAACATCTGGGCCACATTCCTGGTCAGTCCCGCCGGCAATATCATCTGGGCAATCAATGGTCTGAACGGAGGAGATTTTGGCGCCTTACCTGAAGGTGGAAATTTCGTAAACACTACTCCTTCTACCCCAACCACTCACTCACTCTCTCGGACACACGTGCTAACGTACTGACTGCATCCAGTCCTGGCAACACGATGCCCGTCTCGAAACCCTCAACTCCTCCGCAGCCCTGATTCATTGGTTCGCCAATAACAACGACGAATTCACCGCTCCAAGGGATATCAAACCAAGCACAGGCCTGACACTCCTGATCACGCTCCCACCAGACCCATCGTCCCCACCAGTGTTGTATACTAACTACACGAATCTACAATATCCTGTTGGCGCTTGGTCCCAGGGCTCTTTCCAATACCTACCTAACGGTAACGTCCTGATGGGCTATGGCGCCTACGCGGTCATCGAAGAATATGGACCAAAGGAAAGCACGAGCAACACCCAAGGCCATGTTCGCTGGTCCGCCGCCTTCGGATATGACGATCTCGTCTCCAGTTATCGGGTCTTCAAGCAGGAATGGCACGCGACGCCAGCGAGCAAACCAAGTCTCGTCGTATCACGGACCATGGCTAATGATACGCTCAATCAGTGTGCCGGGAATTCGACGTGGAGAGGTTATGTAAGTTGGAATGGTGCGACGGATGTCACAGGCTGGCTCGTGTATGCTGGAACGAGCAATGCTACAATGAACGCCGTGGGAATGGTGAAGAAAGAAGGGTTCGAGACGGAGTTCGTGCTTCCCCAGGGAGCAATGTTCATTCAGGTTGGCGCGGTCGAGAACTACGAGAGAAATGCAGTCAGGAGGTCTGATGTCGTTGCTGTTCCGGCGCGACAGGATTCACTGCCTTACTCCTTTGGCTGGTGAAAATCCCTTTTGTGAGACTTTGTCGAAGTAGAAAGGATGGTTGACTTAAAAAGGCAATAATATACAATCGGTGGAAGTCGGCATCCAATCTGTAAGCCTGTCCTGAGCTTCCGCCTCCTCTCCCCTTCGTTTGTGCTATCAAAGGATCCTCACGCCCGTCCGTCCCTGCACAGCATTATACCCAACACCTCTCAAATTCCAGTCCCCCTCGGGCTGGTCTTCCTTCATCGTATTGCCACCGCGGTCCGTCGCTTTGCTCCAAATATTCACATCCTCTTTTGGCCCATCAACTTCGATCTCGACTTCCCATAGCACCCAACTATACTTTCCCCTGGCCTTGCCCTTGTGCATATTGCTCGGATGCGTTGTATTCTCATCCCCATCATCCAACAGCCTCGCCCCGACCCAATTCTTTCCCTCGTCAATACTCACTTCGACCTTTTCAACCGGCCCGTCCTTGCCTTGAGGGATCGCATACCCTGCTATCTTCACTCTTCCCCGACCGTCCCTTCTCAGTTCATCACCATCCTTGGCTGGAACGGCAACGATCGAATTGATCGGATTATCCTGCATCGCAGGTGTACTGTCCCACACGCCCAGCTCCTCTGCCTTTTCAGGCGACGTGGCCTCGGGAGGCAGGACCTTGTAGTCGTGCTGTTGGTAGTGATTCTGCGACTCGCGAGGCGAGATGACGATCTTGTCCAGCCACTTCACGCTTCGCGCCCCGATGATGCCGGGGATTATACTCCGGACCGGCGCACCGTGGCGGGCGGGCAGCAGGGTGCCATTCATCTACGTCGCCGTGCGCCATCAGCTCTCTGTTGCCTGATACCACCTAACCTCAACACCATCAAGTCTAACCGGGGGAGACGTGGTAGGAGAAAAGAGACAAGGAGTGCAGAAGAGCAAAGAAGAAGAAGCCGACGTACCTCCAAAGCGAGAATGACCTCTCTCTCCCTGTCCATGGCCACGGCCAAGGGCACACTGGATCCGTACCACTCGTCATCCTGGACCTTTGTTGCATTGCATTCCATCTGGACATGAAGACCCTCATACTCCTTCTCATCCTCCTGCTCGATCAGACCCGCGGAGGTGAGAACATCTCGTAGAAGCGGGCCCGTCCATTCGGCGTTCATACTGTCTTACCATCAGCTAGCACCCAGCATATCTCCACCATAGTTGTTCGAGAGAAAACTATGCGAACCCCCGGGAGTAACTTAGTGACCAAACCCCAGCTAGCCTCGTGTCATCCAGCAGAGGATCAGCAAGGGGAAGATGGGAAACTTACACTGCGCCGTCACCCCAGTCCACCCCGCTCACCTCCTTTACGCGGCTCCGCATCTCGTGTCGTCGATTCCCTGCGCATTGAAGTGCACATGTCACTGTATGCTGTGAGAACTTGGATCTGAGGTCGTCCACGGTCAAAACGAGATCGAGCCTCTTCGGTACGACTTGCGAGGTCGTTGGGATCGAGTCGGATTTGATCGTTACTTTGTGCGTCGATGCATCGATGTGCTGTATTGGTCCGTGGTTGCGGTCGTATGCTTGTGGTTTGGACAACTCGTGGTCTTTGGATGGTGTCAGGAAGCTGATTGCGCTTTTAGTCCATCATGTCCGAGGAGTGAGTCGGCGGAGGGCCTTGATTTTCGTGTTCCGGGGCGTGTTTACTACTACGTACCTTTGGACTAAACGCTGCGTGTCTGGTTCTCTGTTGATGGGGTTCTCCACGGTGCCATCTTCTTTGGAATCCATGTTCTCGGGACGTCGTTGGGATAGCCACACGAACGTTGGTCTTTAGGATGGCTACGCCAGTTGTTGAAGAGCATTACCGTCTGAGAAGTGGTTGCCAGGAATACAAGCAGTTTCCTGCTCAGCAGATGGAATATCGATCTTCACAGTAGAAATGCATCTGTCTCGCTGTCTCCGCATTTGAACTTGACGTCATAAAGGGATTTATTTCGAAGGGATGTAAGGGCTATTTGATTCGCTATACGCTCAGCAATCAGTACGTTTGTCTCCAATCGAAGTTGTCGTTGTCGAAGGGGGACACATCCAAAAGCTCATTCAGCACGCTGCTTTCAACATTCAGCTCCAAAGATGCCTACTCTGAACAGGCCTACTTCCTAAAATATGCAATGATGGCGCAGACACCGACCGTGGCAAACGGATCCCGCTATGCAAAAGCTCAACCGGAATGGTAATACAATCATTTCTTCCCTTTCTTTCCCTTGGGTTTTGGTTCGTCAGACGGACCCAAAATCGCGTCGAATGTCATGTTCGGATCCGCCTCGAATTTGATGGGTGGGTTAAACGTCGAGGCCGGACGTGGCACCTGCTGAGATGGTGATGTCCCCATGGCCTCCAGTCCCAGATTGAGTGAAGTCCTGTCATGGCTGACGCTTCGAGTGTCGGAGTGTGCCGGAGAGAGCGGCCTCATGAGCGGTGAGGCATGTGGACTGGCATAAGGTGACTGTTGCGGGCTGAGGTACGGGGAGGCGGCAGCATGGGGATTTCGTGGCTGCGGTTCTAGACCAGCCGCCTGGTCCTGTTGCATTGGCTGCGCAACACCGTCCTGTGCCTGTCTCCATTCTGTGGCTGATGTCCAGCAATGGCTTCGCCGGTAAATCCCTTCCACGCTATGGTCGATCTGATCGGCTGTGACAAGGCCTCCACCACTCTGAACATTGTACCAAGTTCTTGATGTCGACTGATCTTCCTTCATCCATGGCCTACCTCCTCTGGGTGCGGCACACAAGAAGTATTCGACTCCATCCGTGTATTTTAGGTCTCGGGCGTCCACAATAGTCATCGGGAGGGCTTGTAAAACGGCGTACAAGAACAGCCAATGACCGCATCGAGCGTCGACAATTTGCTCGAGGTATTTTCCATGACCAGCGCGGCGCTCGTAGTTGAAGAAGGCTTGGATCCACGGGCTTGCATTGATCGACATCCGATTGTACGAGCCTAACAATACCTCGTTGACCTCATTTTCGCGCAGTTTCTTGATTTGTAGTGCTGTCTTATCCACAACGACCACGTGGGTACGGTTGAAGCTGTGAGAAAATTGGGGCAGTAATGGCGTATCAAAGGGCATTGGAGGTACGACAGGCGGCGTGGCTCGGTCATATTCACTTTCAACACGTCGGATTGCATGCTGTATGGATTCATTGAGATCGCTAGTCTCAGCGTCATCCGCCATGGGTGGCATATCGGCAGTCCTCGTTGTGATGCTCGACCGATCGACCAGGATATCATACAGGTCGGTGAAGTCTTTGTAAAGTTCCTGCAGTAAGACTCTGTTCAGACCGCTCTCTTCAAAGTTGTTCTTCTTCGAAGAGGCCTTTGGTGGCCAAGCTCCATACCTCCGACGATAGTAAGACAGCGTAAACTTCCTGAAATCGACGAAAGCGGCTTTCCATTCCTTGAATCGGACAAGTTTCGCCTCTGTTGAGCTTTGGGAATTTGCGACACCCGCGAACATTGATGGAAACTCGAAGTCCTCCAACTTTCCTCTGACATTCAGTAATCTCTGTTCGAGATCGAGTTGGGCGCGTTCCAAGCGATTCATAGTGATCGGCGAGATTTTCTCATACTTCGGACTTCTGAGCGCCTTGATATCCGCAAGTTTACCCACGGCATGTGTGAACCCTTCATGGTACATTGGCCAAGATTTGAGCTGCTCCCCCAAAACAATCGCTTCGATTGTCTTTTCTCGGCTGGAGCGAACGTCACTCAATCTCAGCTCATCACAGTAGCGCGCGAAGCTGGTAGTCGGAACTTCTCCGAAGGTTGAGCCGTCTGGATTCGTGAATGAGAACCTCTTCAGAATCGTGCTGATCCCCATGAAGATTGCGAATAGCGTCACCTGTCTCGGGGTAGCGACCAGAGCACCACCAGCAAGGAATCCAAAGAAATTGCGGTACAACACCAGCAATTCCAGATCATCGCCTTGTGGTTCCGACCAGGGATGGGACATATCTCGTTCAAAGCCCAAGGGCACATACACGTGTTTTTGCTCATTGACCGCAGTAACAAGATTTGGGATGGAAAAGTTCAAGGAAGGCCGGGAGGCCGTTGAACTGGCTTGGGATGGAGGACGACCTCCTTTTGACGCGGTAGTTAGTTCGGCGAATGCAGCGTGAAGTTGTTGGAGATCACCGTCCTTGTCAACAGGAGAAGTTGGGGACGCCAATCGCAGGTTGACAAGAGCTCTAGAATCCATCAAGAGAGAAGACTGAATCTTGAAACATGGGCCTTTCCCTGAAGATGGCGGATAGAGATAAATTAGCGTATCACCCTCGTCGTTCCAGACTTCGGGGACCTGACGAGTCCGTTTTAGCAAAGTCTCAACATCGAACGATTGAATGCCTTACCTTTTCGCCATTGAGCAGCGGCGTCAGATCGTAAGCGACCAATTCTCTTAGTCCAGCAATCCAGGCTTTTGGCTGTGGCTGTCCCTCTTCATAACCATGACGCTCATGCTTTGTAGGTCCCCAGCTCTTCTTTTTGATTTTAGTGGACGTCGGGGTAAGAGGTCGACCCGGAGAACCGATTGAAGCCGCGCCAGATGGCACCGTCAAGGCGGGTGATTGGGGTCGACTGCGGCTGTCATCGCGACTCTGTACTCGATTCAGACTGATCGGGCTGCTCGTCCTGCTGCCGAGTCTGCTGTCTGGTCCACTGCGGTGACTGCTCGGTGGTCTGTATACTCCTTCGTCAGAAACAAGAGGAGGAGGGGCAAGTGGAGGAAGTTCTTCGTGGAGATTGATGTCGGAGGATGTGGTAGCATGATATTTATGCAATTTATGAGGAGCTGCAATGGTCGTGTGAGAGGATGTGTGAAGATATTCAGTGCCAGGAGGATGGGAGATCTGTTCGTGTTCACGACCCTTGTCATCCCGTGTTAGTGATAGCGAGAACAATGAAGACACCCTCTTCGCCATGATGTCCAATTCAAGAAGTCACTGTCCTCCTGCAGAGGGATTCTTGCTTGTGCGTAGTCAGTCTGGAGTAGGTTGTTCACTGCCCACCACTTTACCAAACACAATTCAGGAGGTGTCAGTCATCTCTTGACCGCAAAATGCACTTCTGCAGTGTCACCATTGTTCAAAGAATGTCGCACAGTAAGAAATATGCAAAGGGAATGTAAGTGAAGACTGGTCAGTCGAAATCAGGCAAGAAATGAGTGCTCGCCTAGCGGAGAAAGCGATTTGGGCGCAGGACGACACTTAGAACCGAGTCTGGCAACCTTGCGGGCTGTTTGCCGCGTGGAAGGCTTCCTGCAGGACATGGTAGCAGACCCCAAGGAGGTGTTGAGATTCCATAAAAAGCTGCAATGCCCATTCGACGCGCGGATTCCAGGGCGCAGGTAAGAAATGCAAGGGGACAACGCAATTCCAGAACCGCAGTTCTGACCTTCTCTCACATCCGGGGACAATACTGCGGGCTTTCGCTCCACCAAATTATCCAGCAACAATCCACACTGACGTCTTCGTCAAGGAGAAACACTGGGTGACATCTTGTGGACAGGCGTGGCAGGCTTATCTGAAAACCGTTAAAACCTTGAAGCCAGGGACATGATCGCCTGTAGCCGACGCCTAGGTTAAAGTGCCGCTAACCAGAGCACGGCAGAGCCGCCACCCCGCCAATGCCCACCCACAACCGCCTCTGCTCATCGCACCGACTGGACAATGGACATACAGTAAAAACTCTGAGTCAGCCGGATGGCCACTGACGGAGATACAACTATTCTGACCTTCACCTGAGAGCGTCTCGTCTATCAAACAATGAGCCACAATGTATAAATGATACCTCCACACCCGGTGAGACTGTTGAGTTCGACCTTACGACCGAAGGTGACCGGGAAGGCAAAATCGGAGGTACTCGCAATCACCATGACGCGTCGACTGGCCTCGCAGATGGATACCAGTGGTGGAAATCAAAATCTCAGCTCAAGGCAAATCGACCTGCTCAAAGGCTGGCCCAATCCAGGGCTGCTTCCTCCTCAGCAGCTTGACAAGGCTTCCGACCATATCCTATCTAATCCTAATAACAAGGATGTCCTATTCTATGGACCGGATGAAGGCTATAAGCCGCTAAGACAAGCAATTGCGAAATGGTTGACGGACTTTTACAGACCTAGCAAGCCAGTCCCGACTGAGAGGATATGCATCAGCGGAGGTGCTAGTCAAAATCTAGCATGTATTTTGCAGACGTTCACCGATCCAGTCTACACACGCAATATTTGGATGGTAGCTCCAACATATTTCCTGGCCTGCAGGATATTCAATGACTCTGGATTTGATGGCCGTTTGAGGGCTATACCAGAAGATGAAGAGGGAATTGATCTTGAGTACCTTGAAAGAGGCCTGCGAGAGAGTGAGGCACGCGCACGAGCCGAGAACAACACGAGTCCCCGACTAAAAGCCCCCAAGCCGTGGAGGAAGATTTACAAGCATGTCATCTATGCTGTACCCACGTTTTCGAATCCATCGGGTCGCATCATGAGTCTTCACCATCGGCACAGCTTGGTAAGACTTGCTCGAAGATACGATGCCCTGATAGTGACGGATGATGTCTACGACATGCTCCAATGGCCTTCTGATCCCAAGGCAAGCCCACGGAAAATGGACAGAGCCGTTCTACCACGAATAGTGGATATTGATCGAGAACTTGACGGAGGTCCCGTGGATGCGTATGGACATGCAGTGAGCAATGGCAGCTTCTCCAAGATCGTTGCACCAGGTTGTCGAACAGGATGGGCCGAAGGTACCGAAGCGTTGGCTTATGGTATTTCGCAGACTGGGTCAAGTCGATCCGGAGGCGCACCCTCGCATCTTGTCGCGTCCTTCATCTACCGACTTCTCTCAGCAGGCACATTGCAGAATCACATCATGCAGGAATTGCAGCCAGCATATGCGCGGCGTTATTACACCATGATTGATGCCATCGGAAAATACTTACTCCCACTGGGCTTGACGATGCCTCAGCCAAACAAAGATATTGCTGGTGGATACTTCATCTGGTTGACTCTGCCTCGATGCCTGAATTCGATGCGGATTCACAAAGATGCACTGGCAACCGAAAATTTGATCATCGGTTCTGGGCCAATATTCAAAGTGGAGGGTGATGAATCAAATGAAGAAACCAAGTTTGCAAAAGAGCTCCGCCTATGTTATGCCTGGGAGGACGTTGATGTGCTGGAAGAGGCAGTGATCCGGCTGGCACGGGTCATTCGACAGGAAATGACCAAACAAGTCAAATGAGCGACGAGATACTGCAACGTGATGTTGATGAATGACCTTCCTTTCCATGGATGTGTCCCTCGAGTCCTGCCAGCTGGCCCCTGTACCCTCGTCTGAATGTGCCAGTCCAGATCTTGTTTGTGCCAACAAGTGGTAGCCTTGCCACAACGAATCGCTGGATGACCAGCCACGCTTAGCCACCAAATCTGTAAATTGGTCTCCAGCTTCTCTGCGCTGTCAAACGCGACGAGTTTCGGAATGTTTCATGGTGTGCCACGCGATCCAATCGGATGTATGACGGGCGCCAATGTTTGCCAACTTGGTCAAGATTTGAACCTCGTCCGCTCTTTGAATTTCTGTGGCCTTTCCATTCTTCGCCATACTCCGATGTGCAAGAATTGACGAGTGGACTAGAAGGAAAGTCGCGGATTAAGGAGCCTTTCTGGTTGTCATGCCGGCCAAATCAGGAGGTCTAGCAAGCTCTGAACTGCTGTCTCGCCACGCGGCTCCTCGCCAACGGAGCGGCGCGAAGGACAAGCAATGGATACCCAAGGGATCAGCACCGAAAGTGAATGATCAGAGACAACTACTGACCTTCTTTGTTCTTCTTCCAAGGACACCAGAGTCCACGAGCAATGATGAAGGTGGAAACGCAGCTTGAAATTGACAGAGGGAGCGAAGATGCAGTGTAAGTGTGCCCATTGAACCACCTCTTTCTGGCGGGAGATTTGCTCTCTGCACACCTACGTTGGTTCATATAACTTTTCATCAGACATCCTTCTCTTTTCCATTCCCTTGTCCGCCCTTTCATTCTTTTTGCAGGCTCTTGATATCAACACCTGCCAGTCATTCACTTCCCAGACAGCTAGAGGTTGTCGCACTTCCACTCGTTTGAAGAATACCTTTACTTACCCGTCGGCCGCCTTGGATATCCCCATCTCAACCGCACCTGCCTTCGATTGTCGTCTGACTACGGTTGGTCACTTGTGACTTCGGAAGTGATACCCGTGACTTCCTTCCTCGCTCTGCTCAATACCTGCCTGTTGTTATTGTTTGTTGGGTACGGCAGTCGCGCTTTCTGACTGGGATCTCTTTCACGGCCCGATCTCTCGAGAACTTGGACTTGGACATAACACCCCTTCCACCTCACAAGTTTTGCACAGTATCACCGTCAAAATCTGTTTGTTCGGTGCCGGCCACCGTTACTATTAAAGCTTCTGTAGCTTAGTTTGCAACGATACTGCTTCTGGCTCATCCAAAACGGACGAAATCGAAAATGAAGCGGCTTCAGCCAGGATTTACGATGCTGGCATATTACCTCTTTCTTCTTTTGCCGTGGCTGGCCATGGCTGTACCACGGCCTCAACCACTGTCATTGGAACCACGGCAACAAACCTCCTCGTACTGGCTTGCCCAGATCCAACGACAGGGGACTGTAGCTTTCGGCAATGACCCGAACTACAAAATCTTCCGCAACGTGAAAGACTATGGTGCAGTTGGTGAGTGAAGGCGTCCACAAATCGGATTCCGATGCTAAGTACGCGTTAGGTGACGGTGTGACCGATGATACAAGTGCCATCAACAATGCCGTTACCGACGGGGCAAGATGTGGCCAAGGCTGCGACAGCTCGACCACTGTCCCTGCCATTGTCTACTTCCCACCCGGAAAATACGCAGTCTCGGCTCCCATCATCCAATACTACTACACACAATTCGTGGGTGACGCAGTGGACGTCCCAACCATCGTGGCCATGGCCAATTTCGAAGGCCTTGCCGTTCTCGATACCGACCCATACATTCCTGGAGGAAATGGAGCCCAGTGGTACACCAATCAAAACAATTTCTATCGTCAGATTCGGAACTTCATCATCGATACTACACAAATGCCTGAGGATCAGGGTGCTGGCATTCACTGGCAAGTGGCACAAGCCACCAGCCTGCAGAATATCGTTTTCAACATGGCCCCGAAGAGCCCAACCAACAAGCAACAGGGTATCTTCATGGACAACGGATCTGGCGGCTTCATGTCCGACCTCGTTTTCAACGGCGGAAACTATGGCGCCTTCCTCGGCAATCAGCAATTCACCTCTCGGAATATGACCTTCAACGACTGCAACACAGCGATTCTCATGAACTGGAACTGGCTATGGACATTCAAATCGCTTAACATCAACGGTTGCGACATTGGCATTGATATGTCCAACTTGGCTAATGGTGTTAACCAGACTGTTGGATCTGTGATTGTCCTGGACAGCGTTATGGCAAACACCCCTGTGGGAATCAAGACTTCTTATAACCAAACAAGTCAACCCACGACTGCAGGTACACTGGCTCTGCAAAACGTCGACTTCAGCAGCACTTCGAAGGCCATTGTCGGTGCAAATGGTGTCGACCAAATACTTGCTGGAGGAAGTGTCGTAGCATCTTGGGGTCAAGGTGATGCTTATCGACCTGTCGCTGGGAGCCAATATGGCAAACGACAACCACAAGCTGTACCAAGCTCGTCGTCATCAGAATGCGCCATGTCTACTACGACAACGACTGTAACACTGTCCCAAACAGCGGACCAATCGATGACGACTGCCACCGTAACAGTCTCAGCTCTACCGTCATCCAGCGTCAGTGCATCGCCAATGGCACCTCCCAACTTCACCGCGGTAGGCAACTATTCTGCAGTCGTAGCCAACTACTCTGTAGCGACTGCAATAGCGTCCGCTTCGTCCTCGTCAAGAGTGTGTCAAACTTCCCCGGTCTCCCTCCAGTCATCGCGAGTGCAACAGGCTTTGACCGCTCCGACTCTACCCGCATCTCTCATGAATGGTAACGCAATATTCGAGCGATCCAAGCCTCAATATGAGGACGTCCCTGCGTCGTCATTCACCAGTGTCAAGTCTGCTGGGGCGAAAGGAGATGGTGTTACTGATGATACGGCGACACTGCAGAGCATCTTCAACAGTGCGACTGAAGGCCAAATTATCTACTTCGACCATGGTGCATACATCGTGACCGACACCCTACAGATTCCCAAAAACATCAAGATCACTGGGGAGATTTGGCCTTTGATCATGGCCAAAGGTGACGCTTTCACTGATATCAATAATCCAAAGCCAGTGCTACAGGTCGGTTTGCCAGGCGACACCGGCTCTGTAGAAATTTCGGATCTGATCTTTGAAACCATGGGCGCTCTGCCGGGTGCTATCATGATGGAGTGGAATGTCGCCGAGGAGTCTCAAGGATCCTGTGGCATGTGGGACGCCCATTTCAGAGTTGGAGGAACTGCTGGTACTCAGCTGCAGCAGGACACTTGTCAGGCCAACGTGACTGGGTCGTT
The DNA here is from genome assembly GCF_000835505.1 of Exophiala xenobiotica. Classification (NCBI taxonomy): domain Eukaryota; kingdom Fungi; phylum Ascomycota; class Eurotiomycetes; order Chaetothyriales; family Herpotrichiellaceae; genus Exophiala; species Exophiala xenobiotica. The sequence continues at coordinate 3,629,708 of NW_013562491.1, forward strand.
CCAGTTCAAACCGGAGTGTGCCGGATCATTTTTGATGATGCACGTCACTCAGCAAGCAACTGCGTACCTGGAAAATGTGTGGTTTTGGGTTGCTGATCACGAGCTTGATATCGCCACACACAACCAAACCGACATCTTCAACGGCCGAGGACTGCTGGTCGAAAGCCAGGGCCCCAGCTGGTTCTATGGCACCTCTTCGGAGCACAGCCAGCTGTACAACTACCAATTCTCGAATGCCCAGGACATTTTTATGGGTGCGATCCAGACAGAGACTGCATACATGCAAGCCAGTCCGGACGCTCTCAATGGAGGATTCCCACCCAACGCAGCTTTCACGGATCCAACATTTGCCGACTGCACCACAGAATCATGCAAGAAGACATGGGGTTTGCGCATTGTCGATTCGAGTGATATCTACATGTATGGCGCCGGGCTTTACAGCTTCTTTGACAACTACATTCAGACCTGTCTTGACACTGAATCCTGTCAAGAGAACATGGTCGATATCCAGTGCTCGACCAATGTGAATCTGTTTGGATTGACAACCAAGGCGTCAACCAACATGGTCAATGTTGACGGGACTCCAGAGATTTTCCAGAAGGACCACACCAACTTGTTCGGTCAGACCTTGATGCTTTTCCAAACATAAGAACGGATGGGAGACAAGGCCTTTTTTCAAATGGGATGGCCTGGAAGCGGCTTCTTGAAACCATTTTGGCCATCTATGTTGGACTGATGGAGGGTTGGTACTCGTCAGAGTGAGCGGAATTATCCATTGATGACATGCATAGTTTTTATGATGGATTCACTCAACTATGTGAACGTTGAGGCTACATGTGCATAATACCCACGCATACGCTTTTTGCGACTTTATTGCTGGTGGCTCTAGTTAGTGTTGTAATTAGGACAGCGAGAACCAAAAACAAATGAAACCTTGCTTTTCACCTTGACACCCATATATTGAAGCCCTTCTTGTTTCTTCACGCTCGTGACGCTCCATCATGATCGTCCAATTGACCCCGGGGTTTCAAGCTTACGGGGAATTGATTCAGACTGGCAGCTTCTATTGGTGGATGCAACTAACATACAGTACATACCTAGGTAAAGTAGGTCGGTGGGTAGGCTCTCCACGGCTCTCCAACTAACTAGGCGCCACAGGGAGCTGAACCAACCAACAGTAAGCGCATGGCCAGGTGCCAGGCTCGCAAGGTTATTTAATGGTGGCAGGCGATGATGGGCGGTCGCTTGCGGGGTTCAGCAAACCAAAACTCTTGACCTTTTGACTGCGCCCATGTTTCTGTGGATTGATTGCATTACTGCCGCACCATGTACACAATGCTATTTACACCCATATCCTGACTTTCAGAAGTGCCATTCTAGTAGAATGATACATTCGCTCTTTTCATCACCACCATCTGCTGTGTTCGGCAGCATAGCCATATGGGCGTTGCCGTCGCCGTAGCAGTCCACAGCCATGGCTCTCAGACGACCTGAGCGGGTTTATTTGGACGGTGAGAGCGAGAATGCCAGCGATGTCTCAACCTCATCGCAAGGAACTCAATCCACCCATCCGCAAACCTTGCCATCAATCCGACCGCAAGGCAGGCCCGTCCATGTAGTATCCTTCACCAGATCATCAGATGGCGGCTACTCCAGAGATGAACGGAATCCCCAGGCCTCGACGCCGAGACACTCTCTACCGACAAGACACTGTTCCACCAGTGGACCTTCCGATGTATATCCTTTCGCGACCGACTTCGGCCCAAGAACATTGGCAGAATTTCTGCGGCAAGAGATAGACAAGCTGAAACTACTTCTCGCATCATCCAGAGCAAAGGGCAAAGGAAAGGGGGCAGAACAAGCTGGTATTTCTGCTTCGGCGGATACCAACTGCAACAGTTATCCTCGCGGCATGTACTCCACGGCGGAACACGAGGCAGCCGTGAACGCTCCTACCACGTCTGACTTGCCAAAAGCCGCCGACCTTTCTTTGCAAGCAGCCACTGACTGGGCATACGAGGAAGAGCCATATGGCACGAGAAACGTGGGTATACTCCACGGTGGACACGATGGATTGCCTTCTGTTGGTATTCTGCCGGCATCTGGTCAGTCCCTCCTTTCGACTACTCGGCAAATGAGCACTCTCTTGAATACTCGTCGACGTCGATCGGTACGACTAGCCAGAATGGGCCCGAGTCCGGATGCCGGCGAGGTCGGGGGTACCTCCTCCGAACCTGATGCCAGATCTCAGGTCGACCAGAACTCGGTCAAGGAGAACTTGTCGCCATCCAGTATGCCTAGCCCCAGTATGCCACCAGCTGTTCAAAGCAAAGCCAGTGGCAGTAGCAATCAAGGTCTGCCTACAGCCTCTCTCGTGACTGGCACCGATTCGTCCAGGAGGACTAAGTTTGAAGAGCACACCAGAGCCAAAAGACAGCTTGTTAGGAACACGACTACTGCGGCACTGGCTAATACTCGAGCCATCACTAGACATATACCCACCAGGCTTCGGCCGAGATGGATCCTTGATAGCCCCGCGACTTCCACTTCACTCCCCGATGCCCCTGAGAGTGGAAGCTCGTCCAATCCTGATGGTGTTGACCGGCTTTCGCAGCCAGCTTTGCCTTCTTTTGGAGGCATCGGTGGACCGCGGCGGCGATCAAGTCACTTTTCCCCTCCGAAATCGATTCGGTCCAAAAACATTGAGCCACAGGAGCAGCGTCTCCGGAACGCAGAAACAAGTAGCCAGGGTCATCTGCTAGCCAACTATGAAGTATCAGATCTCGTCGAGGGCTTCTTTTCGGGCATGCGTAGTTCTAGGGATGCTTCCTCGGCAGGAGCACTGACCACTGGCGCGCCACTAGAGGACGACACTGAAGCCCATCCGGGTCTGTCTCGTTTCGTCTACCAGGATATTGTTCCGGAACAGCTTCCTGACGATGAGAAGAGAGATTTCTTCCGTGCTGTACAGGAAGTCACCGGTTCAGCAGATTTGAGGCAGCTGCTCATGGCATACGACTTGGGCATCTCGATTAGAGAATTCGCTCGCATTTCGTCAGTGGACAACGCTGAGTTCCTAGCCCAGACACCTCGGCCTTCATCTTTAACATCTTCGTCTACAGCTGATGAAGACGCCACCGGCCTGAAACAGGAAACCAAGAAACAGTGGTCTAGTCTCATTGACCTCAACGATGATCATTGGATGGACATCGCAGCATACCTATCTTCCCAGGATATCAAGAACGTCCGACTCGTCAACCGGTCACTTAGCCAGGTCTTGGATCCCATCCTGTTTCGCAATGTGGTAATCGACTTTGGCAAATCCTTTTTCGATGTTGATAATACCGGATGGGACAGCAGGTCTGGGCGGCCTCCGTCAAATTCCATGCTAAAGAGACATGGGGGGGACATCAACCAGTTTGGCATCGCATTCGAATATGACCTGGCCGGACTCACAAATGCAAAGGAGAAAATCATAGAAAGAGAGCAGGTTGCATGGTTTGGCAAATTCACATGGCCGACAGAAAACTATCCCCGATACCCAACCCTGCAAGCTCTAGAGGATTTGGTCGACCACAACCGTCCGCTGCTTCGAGAGGCTTTCAAATACGTAACCAAGGCCTCGGAACTTGGATTGTGTATCGACAGCGGACATGGCTGGATTGAAGGACCCGACATCTCCGACCTTGCTCTGTACAACCGACGCACCAAGAAAGGAAGCAAAGTGTTCGGCAAGACCTTCATCAATGAAGACAGCTGGACGACTCTAGCTCGAAACCAGTATTTCAAATGGGCTCAGCAAAACACCATCAACGAAACCATAAAACGTCTGAAAGAACGTGCTTCCAGAATCCTTCCGGACGCAGTTTCGTCTGACATAGGATATGCTGCGGATGAGATCCAGTTCTTGGAAAACCTGAAAGCTCGTGATATTGAAAGCTTTCGAATGCAACGAACCCAGCTTGACACTCGTCCCGAGGCGCACATTGGTGGCTTTGCATTCGATCAGTCTACAGAGGACGAGTACTATGCTGGAGTCGGTACGATGGATCGAGCTCCTCAGTCGAATGACCATGAGGCACAATGGCCATTGATCTTTGGTGGTTATAATCTTGCCGCCGAGGCTGGAGGCCACAACAGACCCATATTCGACAAAACTGCGAATCCCGCTTGCTCCCCATTGCTTCCTGGCGCGTTGACCGAATCACAAGCTCAGTGGTTGATGGAAACCGTCTGGGCGCAGCGCGCCTTCTTGTCTGCCTATACCACAGCCATCATCACCAACAAACAGAACTTTACGACCATTAACACCCTCAGAATTAGTAAATTGTCCTCCGGCCTCCTACCATCTCTGGAACAACGGGAATTTTGGAAATCTCTTCCTCGATTGAAAGACTTGCAAATATTGATCAGCCCCGATTGGCGAAAAGAACATGTCATTGGTGATCGAGCTTATGCTAAGAACATGCTCATATCCCCTGCGACAGCCGCCAAGAGATTTACCCGGTTCCTGCGCTTGTACGTTACCAAGATCGAGAGTCTTCACAAACTGACAATCGGCTATGTTGGAGGAGGAGAACATGCTGTCGGGATGTGTGCTCGCAATCAGCATGTTTTGCCTGCGCCGATCGTTGATGATCCTATGGATTGGCTTCACCTTCCTGATCGGCCTATTTCCATCACCAAATTTGACCATGTTCGTGACCTCAAATTCGAAAATTGTTGGTTTACGCCCTGGATGTTGAGAGAATTCATGAACAAGAGTAAAGACATCAGTCTTCACTCGCTCACTCTCGAATCTGTCAGCATGACCGCCTTGCACAATGCTAGTCTCGATCGCCAGTTGTATGCGCACGGTCCCAATCAGCGGTGTCTCTTTCCACCGACTTCATGGCTTCGTGAGACTCTTCCGAACAGTGCTGCCTGGTGTCAGGTTCTAGACGATATCACCCCTGGTGCCACACTGGACGACCGCAAGTGGGATGCCGGACTGGTTGACGACGAGTTTGAGCCGAGACCCGGTCGATCTTTCCGTGGCCATATCCAGGAGATCGTCCTCAAGAGCTGCGGTTACGTCAGGATCTCATTGCCAAAGACGGACGCCGCAGGATACAGTCAGTGTTCGGCAGTCTGGCACCACAAAACCGCCGTGGATAAGGGCCTACTCCGACGCAGATCGCAGTTCGAGAGACCTTTGCGTTCGACTTCAGACGAGGAGGTCGGTGCACTTGCCATTCAACAGGGCAACCGTCTCGCGGGCAAGGAATGCGATGACGACCATCCTCGACGAGTCATGCTGAGTTCGTGCACGCCGAATGGTGATCAATACCCTTGGCTGGGTAAGCTCACTCAATGTGTCCATCCGATTGAGAAAAGAGTGCTAGAAGAAGCGTGGAACATGACCTTTGGTTGGGGCGATGATCTCGAGCGGTTCGGTGCCGTGGAAGATGGTTTCTTTGAAGGAGGGACTGGACGGTTCAGCGGTGTCATTGAGAAGGATTCCGACTTCGACGAAGCAGAACACGAGTGATTGTCCTCGTCTGCAGGCTTGGGGATGCACGAGTCTGACTGTCTCAGTGAGGCACATTGTATTGGACATGAGAAAAGGCCTGTGTGAGCGACCTAGGCGTTGTATGAGTGACTAATGCTTGGATCCACACGAATGGAGTCGTCGTTGATGTTGGCTTGTGGTGGCATGCGGCACGCGGTAATTCAGATGGATTGAATCTTGTGTATGCTATGATACCATGGGGATGAACTACCACGGCAGAAAAGTGTTTCGAGTGCATTTCTTATGTAGTTGATATGGAAAGCCAGCAAAGCAGAGATACCCAAATGACTTGATGACTCTACTCAAATAAACAAGGCAGGACCGGACTATGAATATGCTGGTGTAGGTTGACTGCCTCCGCAGGTGAATCGCCAGCCTCTGCTGATTGTCCTGCTTTGTGTGAATAACAATGTGAATAGCACAAACAAACGACCTCTTTGTCACTGAGGCGGCACAACCATGTGGCATTGTGTGAAAGCTCCGGGACTGCTTTGAGGCGGTTGTCCCTTCCTAGATTGGTTTAAAAGCACGAGTCGCTGTTTGTGATTTCGAGTCCAGTCCCCAAAGACGAAGATCACGCGGTTTCCTCAAGCAGATCTAGACTTGTCCAACATATCGAGTCATCTCTTACAACTCTGTGGATCAGAGAATCTCACAAAGAAACTCGCAATGTCTTCCATACAGCAAGACAAGCACGGCCCCGAGATCGCCAAGTGCCGTGCCGACCTCGCACAGATCGAACAAGTCATGAAGGACATCCAGTACGGTATGAGTCTCGACGACATCAGTCTCGAAAAGGGGGTGCCAGCGTGGCAGTTGACCTTCAGAATGGCGACTTATGGCCTGCAAGCTGCAAAGATCGGAGCGCTGATGGCTCATGGTCCGCCGGCCGATGGTCTCGTCCACGTCCGATCCTTGTCCAACGAGGAGAACAAAGCGATTATGGTCGAGACCATGGCGAGGATGATGTGTGGCGTCCCGATGCATCAGGCGTTGGAGCTAGCCAAGGATGAGAAGGAGCGAGAGATACTTACAAGCGTAAGCCGGAGAACTGTGCCCGTCAGCAGAGGTAAAGAGGTAAATGGCACAGGATCTAGTGCCGGCTGGGTACATTTTTAGGATCGGACGATATCTATATCTTGTCAAGAAGGAACGAGCTGCATGGGACTTGCATTGAAGATGAAAATGATGGCAATGGGTGATGGCGAGGAGATGAGAGTCTGTGGTCAACCGCCTGGTGTAGTACCCAAGGGCAGATGTGTCTATTGATTGTCCTGGTGACTTTCAGGTAGCTTGAATCGACTGGTAGAAGTTCTGCGGTCTTTCATGTGTGTATGTATGGGAAGTATTCTGATCGTCCACTGTAAAAGGTCTACTCGCGCCCACGGGCATCTTGGTACTCTCAAAGTGAGCACTGGAAGGATTGACGGATGTCTCATTATTCCCGGGTGCTCGCTACGTGGTCGTCCACTGTCCGTCGAGCCGTGGAAGCAAGAACAAGGTGGAGCGGCACTTAAAAGCGGCGTGGGTCGAGCGAGTTCTTTACCCATGAGCGTTCGGCGCCGCTTTAACTTATCATCTCGACGTCTTTTCGCACCGAGATCCAGATATCTTTTCGCCTTGTACTCCGTACGACATACCTTACCATCTCTTCGCGTGCATTTGCATCTCCCACTCGGAACAATGCCGTGACTTGATCAACTAGTCGAGGCAATGGTTGAAACAATCCACCTCGCGCACACGCCGCCCGAGCTGGCGCTCCACGTTGCCGTGTACACCGACGTCGAAAACGCCTCGTTCCTCAAAGAACAACTCCTGGCCGGCAACGCCGAGTTCGAATATGCGTTCATAGATGCGAGCATGGTCCGTTGTCTCTTTCCTTCTCCCTTTTGCCCACTTTCCCATTTACCACTTTCCTTTGTACACTTTCTTATACTCATGGGGCCTGTTCCAGATTCTGTCCACCAAGCACGTTCTGGCTGCCGCTTTCCGCGCGATGAACGACTATCTCAATGAACGTCTCAAGTCGCGAAACATCCATTCTGAAATTGTCTTCTGTCTGAGCCCGAACAACAATGTACGTGTTATCACCTGGCAAATTGTCTTTCGTGGTGGTGGTCGTCGACGATTGCCTCGGGACTGACAGTCAATAGATCGGCGAAGCCTTCCGACGTTTCGGCGTCAGCGAATCGACCCGTAATCTAGTCGTCCTCAAGGTCGCTACCACACCAGACATCACCCTCGAGAACGTCAGCCAGCATCTTTCGACGCACATCCAGGGGAAGGAATGTGACTTTGATGATGCGAGTTTCCGCAAAATCTCCGACGTCGACCGAATCCGCAAAGTGTACAAAGCCAACTTACCAACGAGCTCGAGTAAAGACGGCAAAGCCGTCAACGGCACAAGTGACCGGGAATTCGATCCGATATGGAGTCTGGAGAGGCAGGTTCTGGGTTTGATGGCCCTGAGAGGCGCGACTTGAGACGTTCAGTCAAAGACTTTTTTCGCCAAAACGCGAAGACTGATCCCAGTGTACTCCACCAATCTATGCACAACCCGGTATCGGCCTTGGTCGCGGTTGTGCTTGCGCTTTGGCAGGACTCTGGTGCGCAAAGCTATACCAGAAACCATATGAGAGAGGTTCCAAGGATCTCTCTACGAGACGAATCGCAATGCCTGTGGCACAGGCAAGTTGGCGGCAGGCAAGCGTGGCGAAGGGACTACAGCAGCCTTCAAGCTCCAGCTGTCCAGCCGAGAAGTAGCCCATCTTTCGACAGAAGCTATCCACTTTGCGCAATGCCATGTGAAGCTCTATCGTCAACACTGCCACGTGAAAACATCAATGGTCTTTGCAGAAGGACGTGGCAGACGAACAAACCCAAACCGAAAACGACATATTGTTCGGTCCACATACAACCTCCTGCTGCTCACAGCCGTTTCATGTGCATCGAAGGCGTGCCAATAAGGACCACCGATGCGCATCTTGTCTTCGAGTTAAAGTTGTTAGGCATCTCAGCCTTACATGGTAAATGGGTGGGCAAACTCACCGCATGTAATTTGCGTCAAGTACGAAGTACTTGGCAATTGGCATATTCCTTATAGCTCGCAAGGGAATTATTTTATTAGTGTGAAGCAGGTTCGATTCAAGTACGGGAGGGAATCGTGCTCATCGGCGACCTCGACAACTACATGCCAGATCAATCAAGCAAAGCATTCTATTGCATAAAGCCACGTTTACGTCTGCCAGTTTTCAGTCAAAGCCTTGTCTGATGTCTTGGGTCATCTCTAAATGTACCAAGGTAAATATGTAATATCATCCCTGCTCCCGATGTGGCTGTAACGCTCCTAGAAGCATGGCTTGTTTTTCAAGCATCAGCGATGCTTGAAACATTCAGGCCTTCACATTGACCCCTTCCTGACGTCCACCAGAAGTCTCCTTGCCGTTGTCAGTGGCCGTGTCATTGTCCTTCATGTCGGTAGTGTCGTCCTCTTGGTCGGCCGCGCCATTGGTAGCAACAGCTTTTCCAATTTGTCCACCCTTGTCTACATTCCCTGCCGTAGCCTTCGAAGCCTTCTTCGCTTCACGTCTTGACTTCCAATAATTCTTCTTCTTGGACTTGGTGGACTTGGTGGACTTTGAACCCGAACTCTTGGGAGAGCTATTCTCTTTGTCGGAACCTGTACCGTTGGCCGTCGATTCGCCAGTGGAACTTGCTTGGGAAGGAGATGCTATGACGCTGGAGTCGGCCTCAGGCTTGTGAGGTGTATCAGCAACGGTGGATTCTTCCTGAACATCACCAAGAGCTTTCTTCGCGCCGTCACTGACAGCTCGGGCTCTGTTTTGCTGATTGCTGACGTTGCGAGGGTGTTGACCATTGTGGCTGTTACGGCGAGCTGCTTTGCGGTCATAGTGAGCTTTGATGAGGGCACGGTAGGGTGAGAGATGACTTTCTCCCTGCATGTAAGCAACGGCTCGAACGATGACGTCTTTAGCCTGATAGTGTAATGGTCAGTTGTATCCTGCGGACAGCTGGGTAGACTTACAATGTACTCGGCATTCAACAGCTGTATGAGGTTGGTGGTCAGCGTCGCCAACTTAACGACATCTGTTTCAGTCTTGCACTGACTGTCCTCTGAGATGTTGCGTGCATTGAACATGATCGAGCGGATCTCTTCCTCGGTAGCAGGGTCAAACTTGTGCTCATTGTAAACTCTTGGTGCTGCTGTCTTCGCAGCTCCGTTGGTATTTGTGGTAGATGCTGGAGACATGGGTTTGACACTGTCTGATGAGGGCACGTCGCCTTTGGTGGCCTTCTCCATTGCAGTACTTTCCGGTTTGGTGGTGGAATCACTCTTCATAGGTGACTCAGTCTTGGTCTTCGTGGGAGAGGTCACTTCAGCCATGACTGGTATTGGTGGACAGTCGATTACTGCTCTGCAGAGTGGAAACTATTAGGGAGATGAAGCGAGAGACAAACGAGAGACTCACCAGAGCAAGGTTATATCTGTTTTGGGGTGCTGCTGGACCCTGTGAAGTGAACTTGATTGTGAGAGTGGATGGTGAAGAAAAGGAAAGGTGGTGAGATAAAAGAGGCAAACGATCAATCTGTGTCTTCAAAAGGTGCAGTTGCGACTTGCTGATTGATTGTGTTTGACTCCCGTAACAAAGAAGGTGCCGTAGCTGTCGGCAAAGTCAAGCAGGTGCAAGTGAAGACAACAGGTCAGACATATGCACATTTCCGGGCTATCGATGAAATGGCTTGTCTAAATAGCTGAATAGAAGACTTGACTCTGCATGTCCGTTCAAGTTCATTTCACACAGTTGGTGGTGTCGCTCTACTTAACTTGAAGCACCAGAGCAATTCAATGCATCTCTGCTACACAGCCCGTGCTGTTCTCTTCATCAGCCATCACTCCCGTCTCTGGTTTTTGTCACGGTCCAAAGCACTTCTCTCGGCCATGATCAAGCTACCCGCAAAGGTTATCTAGGTAGGTATGGAAGGCTGAAGTGACTTAGAAGGAGGAAAGACACGGAGAGTTGCAACAACTTCTCCAACCGCAGAAGTCCGACGTCAGCAGTGCCCATTGAATTGGTTTCTACAGCAGCAGGAGGAATTGGTCGAACGTTTCATCTTTTCTCCATTCCATACGAGTACCTATTCAACATCACTGCTTTTCTGCAGGGCCCATCATCATGGCAGGACTCTTGAAGAAGCCGTTCAAGCTCGCTCTGATTCAGCTAGCATCAGGTAAGTGGTGAGTGCCACCCTGCACTTTGTGATTGCGACAATACTCATGCATCTCCAGGTGGTGATAAAACAGCAAACCTTGCCCATGCTCGATCAAAAGTTATCGAGGCAGCCAAAGCCGGCGCCTCAATGATAGTCCTTCCCGAATGCTTCAATTCACCATATGGCTGTCAATATTTCCCCAAATATGCAGAGACCATCCTTCCTGCTCCCCCATCTCACGAAAAGTCGCCCTCATGGCATATGTTATCCTCCGTTGCAGCCGAGACGAAGACGTACCTTGTTGGTGGAAGTATACCTGAATTTGTGCCGGAAACGAAGGAATATTTCAACACTTCTTTGGTCTTCTCGCCGACTGGCAAGCTGCTAGCAACACATCGCAAGACGCATCTTTTCGATATAGACATACCAGGGAAGATCAAGTTCAAAGAGAGTGACGTTCTATCCCCCGGCAACAAAGTGACTATCGTCGACTTGCCAGAATATGGTAAGATTGGACTGGCTATTTGTTACGATGTTCGCTTTCCGGAGCTTGCCATGATTGCTGCCAGAAAAGGTGCTTTCATGTTTGTTTATCCAGGGGCATTTAACACTACAACTGGTCCAATGCATTGGTCTTTGCAGGCTCGAGCTAGAGCAATGGACAACCAAATTTATGTTGCTATGTGCAGTCCTGCACGAGACACGGAGGCAACGTATCATGCTTATGGCCACTCAATGATTGTCAACCCCAATGCCGAGGTTTTGACTGAGGCGGCCGAGCATGAAGACATTGTATATGCCGATATTGCTGGGGCCAAAATTGAGGAGACCAGGAAGGGCATTCCGATCTACAGTCAAAGACGGTTTGATGTTTATCCTGATGTTAGTGCCGGCAAAGTGCGCTATGAGGATGAAACAAGCTCATAGATGTGCCCACATTCCTCCAAGAGCATAGCATAAAATCAAAATATAGCTAAAGGCACCTCATGCTACTCTTCTTCTCTCTTACGCGGGCGGGCAGTCTATCATCAGTATCTGTCACGTGAACGAAATCTTGGCCAGGTTTTCCTTTTCTGGACTAGCCCACATTGCGGAAACTTCGATTCTGTCTGCGCACTTGCTTCAATTCCAAGCCTCTCAGTCGCAGTTCAATCACTTTTGTCGCTCGACCTTTTCCTTTGCCTTCACATTCATTCAATACGTAAGCTAACCTCTCTTGCGGCTGGACGATCGATTGTATCTTTTCATTGGCGTCATTCGATCCAAACTGACTGTCCCGTAGAACCGCCAAAATGGTCAAGGACAACCCAAAGACTCAACCCAAAAAGACGACGCCGGCTCCCAAGAAGAGTCGATCAGCCATCTCCGACGTCGTCGCCCGCGAATACACAATCCACCTCCACAAGCGAGTATGTTTGAAACTCTGAATATCACACACGTGTTGCCCGAAAAGGAAGGGGAAAATTGGCCCAATAAATTGGCAAAGAAAGAGAATGGAAATCAGTTTTATGAAGTCCACCCGAATGGCTTGCGTCGGCTCTGCTCTCACTCCCTCCCAATCCAGACATTCAAATCAAGCATTTTGGACGGAAGACTGATTTATACTCTTTATAAAGATTCATGGCGTCAGCTTCAAGAAGCGAGCGCCCCGCGCCATCAAGGAGATTCGCAAATTCGCGACTATGGCTATGGTACGTCTCTTACCTTTCAACAACTCCCGAGCGCATTATATCGGGCCTTTTCCCGTTTGTTTTTCTTTCTGACTGACCCGATTTGTGCTCAGGGAACCAAGGACGTCCGTCTCGACCCACAATTGAACAAGAAGGTCTGGGAATCCGGAATCAAGGGCGTGCCCTTCCGTCTGCGAGTGCGCATCAGCCGTAAGCGTAACGACGAGGAAGGTGCCAAGGAGAAGCTGTACAGCTACGTGCAGGCTGTAAACGTCAAGGAGAAGGAGGCCAAGGGACTGCAGACTGTTGTTGTTGAGGATTCATAGAGGGACGGTCAGCCATTCATGATGATGATGTGAGCGATGCTTTACACACAATCTTCACGTCAAAAGGGCGGAAGATGCCTGCGATGTTAGCGATGGCTTGCTCGGCAGACACTGCGAGCGCAAAGAGCAACTGAGTGTCGTGCTCAAGAGAGCACGGAGGATTGACTTTCTTCCAAGGACGAGGCCCTGAAATCTTGATACCAATGCAGAATGTGGCGCTTTGCCATACAAGTCAACCTCGTATTGAAGCAAGAACTCTGTGTATTGATCATCTATCATACAATTGGTGCCTGCCAAATTTCCAACCAAGGGATTTCTCTTCTCATGTCAGTGGCAGTCGTTAGAAGCCCGGTCGTCGAGGTATCTCGACTGAGATCTCAAACAATGAGCTCAGGAGACACATCCTCATGGCAACCACCTCGAAGGCAGCTCAACAGGGTCATGAGATCCAGGAGACACGATCCTTCGAGGCAACGGCCAGGATGCACCGCAAAGGCAGCTCGACATGGTCCCATGGACCAGGAGACACAATCCTTCAGCGTGGTGGGACTGACCGACTCGTTGACCAACTCATTCCGACATCCTCGACCCCTCCATCAATGGCACAAGTAGAAACAAGATGGTGTTCTGTACAAGAAGTTGCAATGCCCAAACTCCCTCGCTATGCACTGATGAAACATGGTCGATTTAATACATTAGCACAATTAAGCAGACTTTTTGTTCTCTTCCAAGATCTTCGAAAGTTCCGTTGCCATCTCTGGGGTTTTGACCTTGAATACCCATCGGGCAAGATTTCCTTTGTAAAATAGCGCACCTCTGACGGCACCGCTCTTGTTCGAGACGACGTTCTCATATGTGACGCTGTCGATAATATGCGAGTTGATCAGGACCGAGGCGCTTGGCTCCACCCGGAACACGACGCGAGTCTTGGCTGTGGTTTTGTCCTGGAGGACGCGGAGTACGCCAACTCCCATAGAATTCCAATCGTTGGGGGTCAACTTGGTGCCTTGGGCGGTTTCCTTGTTGACGTACATTAACGCTTTTGAGCGACCTTCCCAGAGACATGTCTCGTTCTCTTCGCCTGCTCGCGAGTCCATCAATGTCGCTTGTGGTTCATCGTTAGTTTCTTCTGTATCATTGGTGGCATTGGACTCGTTGTCCGTCAGGCCAGGTGATGTGGCACGAGAAGAGACTGCAGAGCTTGTGGCAGATCCTCCACCGAGATGTGTGATGGCTCCTAGAAATCCGGGTGCTGGGTTTGGAGCTGGGGCGCCGAATTGAAATCCAACTGTTGGTCTCTCCGTGTCTTTGGCGCCCGGAGCAGGCGTACCAAACAGAGAGCCAAATGGTTTTGGTGTCGATGACTCTTTTCCAGGCGAGGGAGCTGTGAATTGAAACGCGGGGGCATCCTGCTTGTTCTCACCATTTGCGAATGAAATTGGCTCGCCTTGCTTCCACGTATTATCAGTTCCAGCCGGTGAAGTCAAGACCGATCTGGACAGACTGCTAGACTTCTCTGCGTTGCTTGGCGTACTTGGTCGAGAGCCAAATAAGCCTTCGCCTGGGACGGGACCTCCTTTCGTCAACCCGCCAGCAAAGATCGAAGCGCCCGGTGTGGGCGCAGAGGATGATGTTGGCGGAGTAGGGGTAAAGTTGAAGGTCGTCGACGGCTTGTATGAGCTCGTAGCTGGGGTAATTGGCGAAAACGAGGGAGTTTCCGGTGTCGACTTGCCAATATGAGAACCCCAAACTGCAGGCGGGAAGGACGAGTTCTTGGCTGATTGCAAGATAGCAGCTTCATTCGCTGAAGTATCTTTCTTCTCTTCAACAGCTGGGGTGGTTTCTTGCTTGTTCGGGTTCGGCTCGATTCGGTCAAACAAGCTCCTCCCTGCATTGGCATTCTTTCTTGACTTATCCATAGCAGCCTGCAGATCATTGTCGTCATCGTCATCGTCTTCATCTTCAACGTTTATGTCCAAGTCTTCGTCCTCCTGGGCATCTTGGTCGGCGTCTTCCTCATCGTCACCAGAGGATCCACTGTCCTCTTCACCTTCGTCTTCATCTTCAGCCTGCGATTGATCTGCGCTGGTGTCTGCTGAAGTCAAAGCTGCAAATGGATTGGCCGCAGCACCCTTGAGGCCGCTGAAAGCGGACTGCATCTGTGAAGGCGTTCCAGAGTTGAAAGACGGCTGCGAAGGAGTCGAGTCAGTCGTGGCTTTGAACGATGGAGTAAAGCCTCCCTTCGCAATAGCATCGATCTTAGCCCGCTTGGCCCGAGCCTCTTCCTCGATCTGCTTTTGGAAAGTCTCTTCGTCGTCTTCATCGGAGTCAAAGTCCTCAGCTTTACGCTTCTCGATAAGGTTCTTTTCAAATTTCTCCGCACTCGCTTTTGCCTGCTGCCCGAAAGCACTCATAAAATTCGTGCTACCACCTCCAAACTTGGGCACCTCGAAAGCCGGTTTCTTCGGTGGCGATTTTGTAGGAGTTGTGGAAGGTGCGGAAGTGGACGGCTCCGGTATCGAGGCCGATCCAACATCTTGGTTCTCTTTCAATGCTGCAAATGGATTGGGAGGGGCACTTGACGCAGGGGCGAGGCCTGCAAATGGGTTGCCGCTTGGCTTGAATCCGGCGACAGGCTGTGTAGGCTTGGCTGGAGCGGACTGTGGAATCATAGTACTGAATAATGCTGTCGCCTTAGCCGAAGAATCCGCGGGCTTGGGCGTGGAGAGCGTGGTCGAAGCAGCTTTGAAATCCGACGGGCCAGGTGTTGACGATGCAGCAAAGGACTGTGAAGTAGCATTTGATTGAGAAGGTCGAGCTTGTTCACTTGCATCTGAGCGGGGTCGTTTATTCGTAGTATGCTCTTCATCATGGTGATCCACGTCGTCGCCCTTGCGTTTAGTACCCACGACATTGCGCTTGTAGAGTCCCAGTGAAGCGCCAATACCGTCGCGAGCTGCAACGTAATGTCGGATGATATTGCCAAAGTCGTGTAGATCGGGGTCCAATTGCGCGATTCTGTGTTGCAACTCACGATTTAATGAGTGCAGCCGGTAGTCGCGATCATACTCTTGATACTTCTCAGCTGTCAGATGGCCGGGCATGGAGGAGGATGCTTTCGTGTAGACACGCTGTCTCGCAGGTTCGAGAGTTGCTGTCGGCTCTTTTGCCGTCTCGTTCGATGACGGTGGTGCAGTTCTGTTCGGTTCGAACAGGCTTGTTTTGGCACCAACCTCCGCGACTCGTGCTTCTTGCTGAGGTGTCGCTCCAAACAAAGGCTTCTGCGCTGGGAGTGCTTCTGAAGGAAGCTTGCTACTCTCTGTTGTCGGCGTCGGCTTGGACACTCCGCCAAAGGCTGGCTTTGCAACTGGCTCTGCTGTGGGTTTCGACAGCCCGAAGATTCCTTTCAGTTGGTCACGGTCCTCGTTGACAGAAGTCGGCTTCGCAGGAGAAAACAAGCCCCCACTCGAGACAGGCTGTGCGGACGCGGCAAAACCGAACATAGGTTTCGCAGATGTCGTTGTATCCTCCTTTTCCTTGATCCCCTCAGTAGACTTTCCTGCAGTGGCTGGAGGTTCTGGAGCGCTGGGTATAGGTTCAGGTTGTGCTGTTTTCGCTCCGAAGGAGAAAATCGGGCCAGCGTCGACGGCTTTGGGTTCTGTGATCCCTGCAGCTGGCGTTGCCGGTTCAGTTTTCGTGCCGAAACTGAACGCCGGCTTTGATGGTGTAGTGCTTGGCTGTGCCTCTTTGTTTGTTCCCGCCGGAGCTGATGTCGAAGGCGTGCCGAAGCTAAAAGCCGGTTTCGATACAGGAGCGGGAGATGCAGTAGAACCGGCAAACAAGCCCGCGAACGGATTAGGTGCCGGTTGCTCTGGTTCGGAGGAGGCTGGCTTCTCTGGCGACTGGCTACGCTGCTCGTTGGGTGCAGGTTGTGGGGTGGCTGCAGAAGAGCCAAACAAAGAAGACGCTGGCTTTGTCTCTGCACTTTTTGCACCAAACCCGGGAAATGGTGTACTTGTGGCTGCAGACTGTTGTGTCTGGCCCAAAGAGAAAGTCGTGGTTGGTTGACTTGCTGCCGGTTGCCCAAAGCTGAAGCTTGGTGCACTCGGTTGATTCTGAGAAGTTGTGGCCGTCTCTCCGAAGGAGAATTTGGGCGTCCCTTTAGGCGGCTCCGGTTGTGCAGTACTCGACTGACCAAAGGAGAAAGCAGGAAGAGGGGTTTGGTTGGTTGCGCTGCTCTGGCCGAAGCTAAAACTGGGAGTCGAAGGTGCCTCGGCCGGGGTAGTTGTACTCTGACCGAAGCTGAAGCCTGGTGTCTGTGTCTGCGCCGGCGCTCCAAATCCACCAAAAGCAGGTTGCGAGGAAGCACCGAAAGGATTTGCTGGAGCAGAGGACGCTGCCGCCTCCGACACTTTACCGAACAAGCCTCCTCCATTCGTAGACGCGTCTGAGCTCTTGTTTCCCCCGAAGCTGAACCCTCCTCCGGTTTGTTGTTGTGCCGGCTGGCCAAAACTGAATCCAGAATTCATACTGCTAGATCCAAAAGCATTCCCAACCGCAGTCTTCTTTTGAGGGGATTCCATCGAGATGTCCTGTTGTTGATTGCTGCCTGCATCTCCAGCACCATTGAGAGACGCGAACGGATTCGGGGTTGACGATGGTGCACCAAAGGTAAACGAGCTCGATTGAGGAGGTTGAAAATTGAAACCGCCATTCGTACCCGGCGCAGTCGAAGGAAAGGACTGGCTCGTGCCGAATGTGGTGCTGCCGTTCATCGTTGGAAAGGATGGTTGTTGAGTGCTTTGTCCAAAAGGATTCGTGCTATTAAGGGAGGAATGAGGGCGATTGGCTCCTAGCCTGCCTTTCGGCGTCGCGATCCTAACGCTAAGTTAGTCACTGCCTTCTCACAGCAAAAGATGAATTTCGGATGAATAGTGTTAAGTGAAGGAACTGTGACCGGGGCAGCGCGCCGGACCACGTCGATTGAGATTCACATTCGCGAGGAATACCAAACAACTTGAAGAAATGAAGCAGGACGGAGGCAGGGACTCGAACTTACTTCCTCCTCGCTTGTTGTGCAGCTGTCGACATTTTGGGCTTCTCTGCATCAACAGGATTATTGACAGTAGAACCGTGCTCCTTGGTGATGTACTCCTCCGCGACTCTTTTGTTCGGCATGTCACTGGAGGCCTCGAGATGGCCAAGAGAAAAGGGTGGAATGGATGAGAGATCGAAGAACCTGTACCATCGAGTCGAACGCGTCGGTCAAGATTCTTCCTGCGATGGATTTGGGCTCGAATGAGTCTCGATGGAAAAAGTTGTCGAGATGAGATCTCGGGCCTCAATTGCTGTTATTATGACCGCAGTCCAACACCTCGAGTCCAGCAAAGCAGAGGCTTGGCGAGGACAAGATCACGTGGCAATCTTTACAGGTGAGAGATCAAATAAAATACGAATTCGATGTTCTTAAATTCTTTTGATGTCTAAACTGTCCTCAAAGATATTCAGAGACGACACCACCGCCTCAGATGCGGCCAGGTAGCCATGTCTTAAGTTGAATGGAGATGATCTTACAAGCACAGCCTTTCTCAAGCGCCGACTCTCTATCTTTGTTCACAGATACTGCCTTGGCTCATACGCTGAATGTCAACAATGTAGGCGTGCGGTAGGGATACCTTGGTTTGCACCATTCTGTTCAGGATCGGAAATCCAAAATCATACTCATCTGGCTGCATTTGTCGATCCTGCAGAGGCTTCCTGAACTTGCTAAACTGAGGTTACGGTTCACGCCCTCCTGGAGGGGAAAATATGTGGCTTCAACGTTCAGAGGATAACTCGGGCGTCTGGACCTCCACTGCGAAGGAAGATCTTCTCAATCTGCACGCCGACTCTTTTTACTTCTCATCACTCCGGCTTTCCCATCATCACACATCTCCTCGTCCGCGGGGCGAGACTGCTATTGATTCGACCAATTTTCGAGAGTGCAACTGAGTTATTGATGATGTGGACAGATGGTGTGACGAGGAACCGAATACTAACAGTGCACTTGTAGAAGGTGACTCTCAGAGGCGCAGATTACGAGCGAGCATTCTCTATCTGACTGAACTTAGGGCAAGCGCCGATGCAGCACCATGAATTTGCATGTTTCATGTCGGGCGGGCGCCGTCTCAACACTCGAATTATGCTAACCGCGATGATCTACGAGGTTCCCAGGCGACATAAAGTCCAATTTTCTGGTTGTCGAATTGTGGCCACGTGATCATCCCAGCCTTGCTCGATACTTGCTTGCCTTCTCTTCGGCTACACCAATTTCAAGTAGGCGCACAGATTTCAAGTTTGATGGCAAAGCAATCTCAATCTCTTGGGGATTCTTCACGGTGCTGGGTAAGACTGCCAGTGCTCTCTGAACTGGTGACACAGCAGATGTGGCCCGAGATGCAATCTCTTAATCTCATGTCGTACTGCTCTCCTGCAATCCACACAGAAATTTTCCCACTTGATGGCGTGTAACAGGAGCTCAAAGAGGTATTTGACCATCTCGGATGCTCCACTGTCTTATCTTTTATTCAAGACGGCAAGCAATTTTGTTTTGTTCGTTCATTGCTTGCGGCAGTCGGGTAGACACACGGCAGTCATCGAATCCTGCATTTGTGGGAGGTCAGTTGTGGTCTGAACCTAGGAAAGCCCACCCGACGTGCTGATGCACGTCACAAGCGACCACAAGTGATGGTGGGGAAAGCATTCAGTAAAATTTCATTCAGCTCTTCAGCTTCCACCGAACTGAGTTCCGAACTGTACGCCGGCCAGTTGTCACATTGGATCAGGGAGAGAGCCGAACGCATCGTATGACCAACAAAATGAAGATGCCAGGACAGTTGAGCCAGTCAGGCTGCCTATTGCTTGCCGCTTCAAACTAGGAGGCGTCGCTTGAACACCGTTTTGGCTACCAGGCTGACATACTGAATTGCATGAGGCGTGCGGAGAGACGAGCCGACGAGTCACGAAGCAAGCTGGACGAGTTCATGCATGACTGCCAAGGTTCAAATTATCATCTTGAAGCGTTGGACCGGTCAAAAAAAGGTACGGGTCAGAGCTTAAACAAGCTAAACCTTGACTTGATGACATTCAGTGACAGTTGAAGGGAACCAAATCCTCGATCTCAGGCGCAGCAAAAGAAAGAGAATGAGGTAGGCCACTAAGAGCGGAAGAAAATAACCAGTTATACAACACTGCGCCCCCGGGACTATGCCAATTGTCGCTTAATCATGGGACCTGAAGCTCCACAACAATAAGAACAGTGGCCCAACGAGACGCTGACATGGGGGTCAAGCGAAGCCTCACCTGGGGTCGGGATGCAAAAGACGGCATCTAACCAAGAGCAGCACAACCCAACCTTTCGTCCTGTCCAGCCCGACCGCCACAGTATATTTTGATTGGATGTCTGGGACACATTGTACCCCAAAAATAACCCTGTTCTTATGCAAAGCATGCTACCGGTTCTGTACATCGCCACTACTACCCTTGCCGTTTCCTGCCTCTACAGCACATGGGTTTTCTGACCTCCCGCCTCGTTCGGTCGGCTGGGATGTTGCAGGTAGGTAGCAAGCGGCGTAGCTGACTGAAGACCAGCCGCACCAGAATGGGTACTTCCTTGCTTTGACACCAACTATTTAGTTCTCACGATCTCTCGCCTGCAGCCAGACAATTTTCTTCTTCATCAAACACAGTCACTACGAATCCAAGTATTCAACAGCCGTTGACAAATCGATCGGGCCTTGCACAACAGTCCACCAATAACACTTTCGTTCAATTGCCCACGCCCACCATGCTTCCCTCACTCTTGTCTTTCGTTACTGCCACAGCCTTACTCTCTTCAGCTGTGTCGGCAGTCCCCGTCAACACTCACACTGCTCGCACACCCGCACCACAATGGGCCGACTGGACGCAGCCTTGCACAGCCGAGACCATCAAAACACGTGTGGACTTCAACAACATGGCTCCCATCGACCGCAAAGCCTACACCGATGCCGTTAAGTGCCTGATGGCTCAACCCTCTCAACTTGACCAGAGTCTGTATCCCGCTGCCACCAATCGGTATATGGACTACGCCGTCATTCACGTCAACCGAACCCAGCATGTGCACCTCGACGCCTTCTTCCTCACATGGCACAGGTACTTCCTGTGGCTCTACGAGACCGACCTCCAACAGACCTGCGGCTACACCGGCGCGTTCCCGTACTGGAATTTTGCAGAGACCGCCGACGACCCGCACAAGTATCCCATCTTCGACGGATCCGAGTACTCGATGTCCGGTGACGGTCTCTATAACAACACCGGCCCGATCACGCTAGGCGCTGAACTCACCATCCCACACGGCACTGGCGGCGGCTGCGTGACCACGGGCCCGTTCGCCAACATGATTGCACCGCTGAAATTCATCGACCCTACCACGCTGACGACCGGCACTCTGCCAGACGATGCCTTCGCCTACAACCCCATTTGCCTGCAGCGCGATCTGAACGCGTACGTGTCGCAGACATACACCAACACCGCCCAGCTCGTGGCCGCAGCCCACGCCACCAACGCGAGCAACTTCGAGTACCTCCTCAACGGCGTGATCGGCAGTTCAAGCCTGGGCATCCACTCTGGCGCCCACTTCAGCGTCGGCGGACAGATGAACTCGATCCACGTGTCCGCACAGGATCCCATCTGGTACCCGCTGCACACCATGATCGACCACGTCTACACCAGCTGGCAGGTCAACTACCCGGACCTCGCGGACCAACTGGACGGCAGCACGGGCACGGCTCTGAACACTCCGCCCAGCGACGTCGTCACCCTGGACACGATCGAGCCTGATTGGGGTTACTTCCAGCTTGCCTCGATCCCCGTGCGCGATCTGATCAGCACGACCGCTGGGCCCTTTTGCTACCAGTACGATGTTATCATTTCCTAAAGTTTTTGCACGCAGCACGATGTGAAAACCATACTAGTATGGTTTGGATGGAGGAAAAAGTAATGCATAGCCAAATGCATTGGCCGTGTCATT
Organism: Exophiala xenobiotica; assembly: GCF_000835505.1. Taxonomy (NCBI): domain Eukaryota; kingdom Fungi; phylum Ascomycota; class Eurotiomycetes; order Chaetothyriales; family Herpotrichiellaceae; genus Exophiala; species Exophiala xenobiotica. The sequence goes on from NW_013562491.1 coordinate 3,651,536, forward strand.
GAGAGGAAGCTTGGGCTACAAAATGGGATATCGAGTAATGAGAATGACTGGCACGCAGCATACAATACGAGTAATGTACAAACTAAAACAAACCAGAAATCATCTTTTTTGATCCAAAACCTTCACCGCCTGACTCTCGTACGAGCCGGTAATACGCTATTTCTGCTACTGTAACTCGGGCTCCGTACAATAAGTCCTTCGGATTTTAGGGTCACATACTGAGTAGATTTCTCGTGGTTTCGCCAAGTTCGAAGTACGAGAAGCGCTAGGTCAGCTGGGGGCCAATGTCAAGGCCAGTATCCGTATCGACTAGAGCTGACAATCTCAAGGTCGGTCACCGTCGTCCCATTCTAAGTCGGTCTACATAGCTATCCGAGAGATCTGTCTAACCTAGGTATGTCTTCCGCAGCCGCCTTGAGTTTCAAGCTTCAGGCTTTCTCGGCACCCACACAAACCTCCTGTCCCGAATCTAAGTTAGAAGTTGCATATCTAGAAATATCCCCTTTTAAGGCGGAACTGGCTCATCCACCGCCTCTCGTCCGCTTGGCGCTCCAATGCCATCCTCATCGTCTTGGAATACTCCTCGGCCTTCTCTTGCTCTTCTCGGGCGCTAGCGTTTTCGTCTTGCTCAAGCTCCTTGACCAACTCTTCGTGGTCAGCAAATTGTGGGTTCGTGGTAACAATCCCAACTTTCTCGCCTGTCCAAATCAGCAAATCTGCATCACCACGCTGACCGTGTGCCGAGTTTGGCACATCAAGGGGGACGATTTTCCGCGCAACTTGGTCGCCATGGACAGAGGCACCGCCATGGTTGACTTCAAAGCCGTTGATGTTCCATTTCCGAACAAGGCTGCGACCGTCGCGTTCGACCCATTTCAGGCCTCCTTCCGAGTCCGAGAAGACGATCTTTGTTCCGTGTGAAGCCACGGAGAGGATTTTGGAGCTAGCGGCTTCTTGTCTGTTTTTGTAGCTGAAAAGTGTGCCATCGGAACTGGCGCTAGGATTGCCCATGGAGTCCAAGATATCTTCATCTGATGTGTCGCTTATGAGAGGTTCCTGGCTAGGCTGACTGTGTCCCGGTTTGACGTGAGGCAAAGAGTATAATTCCAGTGAGCCACGGCCTCTATATTCTCCAGCGGCAACTAGGGTCGAGCTGCTGGAAACGCTTGCTGAGGCCCGTGCTGGTGGATGTGGTATAGTGGCGAGAGCTGAAAGACTGCCTCCTGAATGAATGACGTACTGGAGACGGGGGAAGTATCGACGATCATAGGATAGTATGCTGGGGTACCTGCCAGCCAACAGTATTTCATTGTCGGCATAATGGAGGATTGACAGCGGGCCTGGCTCTACTCTAGCATAAGCCATCCAGTGAGGGTTTTGGCGTCGATGCGATGGTAGCAGATTGGATACTCTAGGAGTCCAAGCAGGGGGGTTATTGTCCTCTAGAAAAGGTGCCGAAGGCCCGAAGTTCGACGAGCGTGAAAAGATTGAGGGTTGGGAGAAATCGGGAAGGATAGCAGTCGACTTCCCGGAGATGGCAGGAATTTCTTCAACACGTTCGTGGGTAGCTTTCGACGTCGATGTGATGGAGAGCCTGGGATCAAGAATGTGCAGACTCCATTGAGTGCCGACCGTCAGTGGCAGGTCGAGAGGGGTAGACTGAGATAACGCCGTGATCGGGTAAGCGTATTTCGAGTGTGAGACGACTCGCAGCGTGTTGAGGTCGACTTCGTTCAAGGTGTTCCCAATAGCGATGAATGCCTTTTGTTGTGACGGGAAAGTGCTTACGCAGTCGACGACGAGAGACTCGGCTGGGGTGACGCCATCCGTGAAAAGCACAGAGGGCTTGCTACGTCCCAACTCTTTGAATTTTCTCTTTCCAGAAGGCCCTTGACTGAGGTCCCAAATACATATGCTGGCATCCTCCAAGAAGCCGACCGCTTGATCAAAGCTACTGAGGGTTGCGATGCCTTTGATCTCAAGTTGCTCCCTGGTTTGGTCCGCGACCCAGTGTGCACTGAGTGGTGCATATCTGCCCTTGTACTCCGAGTACCAGTCAACTCTCTCATCCTGGGCAGATAGATCCCATCTATTGACGGCTTGGGCTCTCGGACTCTCCCGGATCCATTCATCGGCATCATAGAGGCGAGGCTCTATAGCTGGAGGTCGAGCAGGTCGTTCTGATAATGTCAGACCTTGCAAAGCACTAGTCAGACCATTTAATGTACCAGCCCCAGTTCTCATAGAAGCACTAGGAGATTTCTCAAAGCACTTATTCCTCCAGAGACGGTTGGCACGTGCTGATCTCGATAGGGCAGAAGATGTCTTTTGAGCGCAGATGAGGTCGTTCGGGTCGAGATAGTCGAGAACATCAACCAAGATCTCTTCAGGCAGGCTCTCCATGATTCCTTGGGGGGAAGTTGTACACGAAGAGCGTTTATTTAAGTATTCCTGGTAGGCAGACGTGTGAGACGTGAGAGATTAGGCAGAGAGGTATCGGTCAGCGTCCAGCCGCGAATGACTTGGGTATAGACATCTCCAAACACACCATGGTCTCACCGAGGCTGATCGATGTTCCACGTCATAATACTGTGTATATTTTAGTTGAGAATGGAATTGACTGTAGAAGTGTACGCTTGAACTTGTGTAGGTGTGCAAGGCTGTCAATGAAGGAATGATCTGGAAGACGTTCAACTCCCTCGCTCCCTAAGTCCGGCGTGCCCCACAGACACCACGCACCAAGAGCACCTACCGGGTGCCTACGAGCTAGGTGCCACCGCCTAATGTGTACGAGTAGGTGACGAGTAGGTGGCTGCGCCGTCGATCAGCTGCCAAGGCTATTGGACTATGACGAACACGTGCATAAAGGCCGTTCTCTACTGTGTCCAAGCAAGTCTTTTGAACCATTGCCATTCGCATTCGAGGGGTGTCTGCAATTGCCTGCAACAGGCCACGATTGCACTTCCTGAAATTGTCGCCAGATTCTCTCGGGGAAGGAGCGACAACGAAATGCCTCCGAGCTCAACCGCCAGACGAGGGCCCAGCGTTTTAGTCAGTATCTTTCACAGCGCCATCATGACAGTCCCGATAGCTAACATCGAACTTGAGCAGGTCCAGGAACCTCGCGACGGCAGACCCGCGCCCGTAAGAAGACAGCCTTCTCGATTCATCACGGTGGATAGTGTCCTCCAATATGCCTCCGACATCCCCTCCATGCAACAAAGACAACCTCAACGACCCAGACCCTTCAGGACAGGATCGGGGAAACCCATGGATCCCAGACTCACCGGTCGCTACATGGGTCCTCGTGTGCCCGCTCGGTCTACCAAGACATCCGAGAAATTAGTTCTGCTACCGGAGGCCGTAGAGGAAGAAGATGAGAAAGGAGATTTTGGACTTGATTCAGACAAAGGTCCTCCCAAGGACGACGAGGATTTCGGGAAGCCCGGAAAAGAGGGTGTCAAGAGCTATGCTGAAAGGTTGCCAAAGGCCAGACGGACCGAGAAAGAATTACCCAGAGTGACAGCATACTGTACCGCGCAAGCCTACAAGTTGCAGTCAGTTGCGACGTTTGTCCGTCAGCGACACGGTGCTCGGGCCAAACTCTACGACGACTGCTTATACTGTGCTTATCATCTACCGTTACTGCCAGGCACGGAGGGTTATCGACTACTTAGTAGTCCTCCCGTCAAGAGCGCAAAAGGCGGAACCGTGCTGGACGAGGCGATCGAACGCAGTGAACAAAGAGATTATCAACAAACATATTATGCCGAAGAGGAAGAACAGCACTCGGTAAGAGGCAATTATACACCAGAAGACCACTCGTCCGAGTCGAATCGGGATGAGTCGGATCTCGATAGGCCTCGGCTGAACGGCGAGCGAAGGGACAGTAACCATTCTCAGAGGTCAACTAGCCCTGGACCAGCCAGCGTTCCCGTTGATGCTCATCGATACGCCGAAATGTTCGTCCTGGACTATGGAGTTGTCGTCTTCTGGAATTTTACCGAGAGACAAGAGAAAGACGTCCTTGCCGATTTTGCTTTCTCGACAACTGTGGACCCCGTTACCAATGCTGTCTCTCCGCTTGTTCTGACCACCAATGCTCTGGACGAGGAAGACTTTGAAACCGAGGAATTTCACTTCGAGTACAACAACGAGATCTCCCGGCCACGAGTCTACAACGACATGATTACCTTGCGCAGCGGCGACCATATGATAAAGCTAGCCATCAGTCATGCCATTGCACAGAGTACCAAGTTGAGCTTCTTCGAAGAAAGAATGGCAGCCCAGATGGAAGAAGCAAAGGACGTGCCAGGCAGGCTTGCCAAAACCGGTGAACTTGGATTGAAGAGAGAAGAAGTCATCAAATTGCTTGGTGGTCTTTTCAAGAGCCGGGTTGAAGTCAACCTATGTAAGTCACCACTCCAACACGTCGTCGTTGGTCACTAACCCTTGTTCTAGCGTCTAACGTACTCGATGTTCCCAACCTGATCTGGGATAGCGAACCGACTCTACACCCCCTCTACAACGCAGTCCGTGAATACCTGGAAATCAAGCCTCGTATACAAGTCCTTAACGAAAGGTGCCGTGTGTTCCTGGACTTGGCCGAAGTCTTATCAGACTACATATCCGATGACAAGATGTCAAAAATCACCTGGATCATCATTGTGCTGATCTGCATATCGATCCTGGTCACCTGCTCTGAAGTATTCTTGCGCTTTGGAATGCTCAGCACGAAAGGCCCAAAGGTCTCTAAAGCTCTGCCAGGGCTGACGATCAGCAATGAGCTATGAAATAAGGTCGTGCTCGTTGATTGGTTGTGGTGATGTCGTATATATTTATGCTAGCATGGTGTTGGAAGGCGCCGAGGCCGTTGCAGCCGAAGGGAAATTTAATATTGCTTCTTTGCAACAAAGCACTTGATTGACGATTCGGTATCTCGGCGGTAAGCCGCATATCAAGATATGTACCACACTCCTTGGTTCCAGGTCTTGATAGTGGCAAGGAAAACCCAGTCCGCTGACCCTCGTCTATCTGTTGTTGATGCCCACATTACCTCTTGTGTGCGGGACAAGCGATCTTGACAGCCGGCGTGGACATGCTCCAGAAGCGGAGGTGACCGAGGCGCATGTTGGATGACAGGGGATCTGTCCAGCATTGGGGCCTCCTATTTGCCGCTCGGTAAGGCCCAGAAGCACTATCCGAGTTGTGTTGCGTCCGAATGCTTCTTCCAAGCCTTGTCGCTGCCACACAGGAGAATTCGCTTTCCCTTATCACTTGGCGACAGTTCCATTCAATCTTGGCTCAAGCTTCAGCTGCCTTTCCTAGCAACCGCAACATAGATATGAGCGCTGGAGAAGAGATGGACAAGATTTACGATCACTTCAATGGCAAGGTGCGGATGGCCCAGCACTGACGACGTTACAGCCGGGCAAATCAATTACTTGATACCCGCAAGGATCGCCCGGTCTAGTGGCGCGTGCCTCATTGCCTTCCACCAGTGAGATGCTCCACCATCTACCGAGGCGTGCGATGGAGCGCGAGGTCGACATCATGCCCAGAAAAGCGAATTCTGACCTCTCCAACCAAACATCAATCGACCATGCTTTTGTGTAACAGAGATCCACACCACACAATGCGACAACATCGCAACCCTTGCTCGGACGTTCCGTCCAGTTGGGCAAGACTTCCAGATGAGTCCTCGTCTGCGTGGTCCTACCACAGTATATAGTATGGTAGATCTCCACCATGTCTCCATGGCCGATCACTTCTGTCGCTTTTCTTGTGGCTTTGGCCTTCCTGCGCTCCACTGTCCTGCCCAAGTACCTTGACAAACAGGACAACAAGAGAGTGTGAACATGGTTGCAGTCCAAGATCCTATACATCCCGTCGATGTCCACGTTGAGACAGGCCAGCACAGAGAAACACACCATGACATCCCTGAGCATGGCCATAATGTCTCGAAGCAGACAGATGTCGACGAGAACCCAGACTTGACCCTTCACTACTCGCATGAGCATCAGCACAACCATCTCCATCACAATCGCGCCTCGCTCGCTGGTCGAAATGATGAAGTGCTTTATGCTGAGGGCACAACGTTTGACAAGTCCAACATTGGCGAAGTCAACCCTCAAGATTACAAGGCGCATCATCTAAGACAGCAAAGTCCGGTAGACGAGAAGGATTTTGCTGCAGCAGACGCAGAGAAAGGAGGTGTTGGTCCCATGACGGTTGACACGAATGGCTCAGAAGAAGAGGGAAGAAATCATCGTGTCGCGAGGACATATTCGAGATACAAGATTTTCGTGCATCTGTTCATCTGGTTGCTCTTTACCGGGTAAGTCTTGCCAGCTCCATTACTTCTTCAAGCCCTGATATATATCCAGATGGTGGATTGCTGGCCTCATCCTTCACCGCCACGACTTGGGCTGGCTGGTTCCGTTCCTCCTGTACCTTGCCATCACTCTTCGTCTGATCTTCTTCTGGGTGCCCATTACGATCATCACACGCCCGATGCACTTCATCTGGAACCACACCGGCGTGCGCGTGTACCGGGCCTTGCCCGAGAAAACACGACTCCCACTCGCGACTCTCGTAGCCGTCGCGGTCATCCTGCTCGGCGCTTTCGTCTCAGAGGAATCGGCGGATAACACGCGCAGCAACCGCGCCATCTCGCTCCTCGGACTCGTCATCATGCTCGTCGTCCTGTGGGCTACATCTCGTGACCGCCGCAAGATCCGCTGGCACACGGTTATCGGAGGTATGCTCACTCAATTCGTCATTGCGGTCTTCGTCCTGCGCACACAGGCAGGCTACGACATCTTCAACTTTATATCCGGCCTGGCACGCGACCTTCTCGGTTTTGCCGACCAAGGTACATCCTTCCTGACCGCTGAGTCCGTGGTCAACTTGCACTGGTTCCTGACCGGCGTGGTCCCGCCCATTATTTTCTTCGTCGCCCTGGTGCAGGTCCTGTACTACCTGGGCATTTTGCAGTGGTTCATCGGCAAATTCGCCGTCTTCTTCTTCTGGTCTCTGCGCGTATCAGGCGCCGAGGCAGTCGTCGCGGCTGCCTCACCCTTTATCGGCCAGGGCGAATCCGCCATGCTTATCCGGCCTTTTGTCCCGCACTTGACACTGGCCGAGATCCATCAGGTCATGACCTCGGGTTTCGCGACGATCGCCGGGTCAGTCCTCGTGGCGTACATCAGCCTGGGTTTGAACCCACAGGCCCTGGTGTCAAGTTGTATCATGTCCATCCCGGCGTCATTGGCAGTGAGCAAGATGAGATATCCCGAAACCGAAGAGACCATCACTTCGGGCCGGTGCGTTGTGCCGGATGACGACGAGCACCGCGCCACCAACGCCCTGCACGCATTCGCCAATGGTGCATGGCTGGGTATCAAGATCGCCGGCATGATAGTCGCGACTTTGCTCTGTATCATTGCCTTGATCGGCTTGATCAACGGTCTTCTAGGCTGGTGGGGAAGGTAAGCCGTCAAAGCAAATCAAACATCCTATCCATTCATTCATGGGCCTATTTCCCCCAAAAAGGGGTGTGATGCAGAACAAAGAACTAACATACTTGGGCTGCCCAGATATATCAACATCACTCAAGACGGCGAAGCCTACCTTACATTGCAACTCATCCTGGGCTACATGTGCTACCCGGTCGCCTTCCTCTTGGGCGTGCCGCGGGACGACCTCCTGCGTGTCGGCCAACTGATTGGCATCAAGGTCATTGCCAATGAATTTGTGGCCTACAACTCCTTGACAAGCGAGGCGCAGTACACCAACATGAGCCCCAGGTCGAAATTGATCGCGACATATGCGCTATGCGGTACGTTCCCTTTTACCTCTCCCTTTCTCTTTCACGTTCTTTTCTCTCATTTCGCTCGCTCTCTTTCTCTCTTTCCCTCCCTCGCTCCCTATCCCCTATCCCTATCCCCATATAAAAATCCCTTGATACAGTAGTAATAAACCAATATTAACTTCGTCCTGGTACCAGGATTCGGCAACTTCGGCTCCTTGGGTACACAGATTGGCGTTCTCTCGCAGATCGCACCATCGCGAGCAGGCGACGTCTCGCGCGTCGCATTGTCCGCTTTGTTCTCCGGCGTGCTGTCCACGTTGACGTCCGCGAGCATCGCAGGGCTATTGGTCACGGATCAGACGACGTTGTCGCAGACCACCTCGTAACACGGACTACATTGTTGGTTTGGGAGATCGAGCGCATGGAAACGATGAAGCGTATTTAACCAGCGAATGTGTAAGCCAGTGCTACAGTGCGCTACACATCCGTTACTACTCCGTAAAAGTGTAGACTTTGTGCTTATTCCGAGCATGCTAAGCACCAAGCGTGACGGGAAGCAGACGTCTTGGAACGACATGTTCTATCTTCACTCTGGGTCAAATCTTGCTAAAACTCATGCATTTTTCAAAAGCCCAAGCGTAAGGTAGATTTGTGACCATGTCGATATTGGCACTCAACCTAAGGAGTATGGCCATGTCAACGCTCGTACTATCGGACGCGACTAGCTCTCTCGCGCGCCACGCAGCAATGCTAACGACTCTGTATCGTCCCGTTCCCTATCTTCAGCTCCTTGAAAACAAGATAAGATAAAACACATAATTTGCTCGCTTTTCCTGTTCCGCCGCAGCGCGACTCTGCCTAGCGAATCTCGTGGTCCTGCTCCTCTTCAAATTACTTACAGTGAGCTGCAAACCCTCCCACCCGACCATTGCAGCCACCATAAGTTGTGAGCGTATCATTTGAGCTGCCAGATGTTCCAACGTCGAGGAGAATCTGCTGTAGCGTGCCAACTCTGGCACTGGGAGGGCCCTCGAATTTCAAGGCATTGTCGCAAAGTTGAACGTTAAAAAGGGCCTAAAGTTAGTAGTACAGGGGAATGTAGGGTCTCGAAGGGTATAATCCATTGGGGTGTTGGTGAATACAAGAAGAAAAATGTCGTAAAGGAGTCACGTTTACGGGTGTGACCTAGAATGTTAGTATTGGCAAGTGTTAGTCAGGTCGATAATGTCCGGCGGTGATCGTCGAGGCGGGCTCTCTGTATGCGGTCCAGGGCCTTGTGGTCATGCAGCTGCTGAGCAGGTTGTTGTCCAGCGGATAGGGAGGTCGCGAAATTCGGAATCAGGATGGTCGACGACGCTTTGGCTCAGGCGTATCGAATTCTAGCAGGTCCAGCTCATCGTCATCGTCGACTTTTCGCTTGATGTGCATGTTCTTGGCCGGCGTAATAGGAGGACTGGCAGGTTGTGGAGGTTGGAGACTAGGAGCCGAAGAGTGATGAGATCCGTTTGCAACTGGCAGAGCAGTGACTGACTCATCTTCGATCAATCTGCCTTCTTCATCTTTGGGGAAGAGTTCTTCTTCATTGTAGGGCTCGAATTCTTCTTGCGGTTCATGTGCAGCCTCATTGTGTTCAAGATCCACATGCTCATAAGAATCATCGAACATGTTTTCGACCTCACCTTCGCTAGCATAGGCTTCACCAGGTTCATTCTCCAGCGAGTATGCTTCCAAGGTATGTGAGCTGTTGGTCTCGTCCTCGTGGCTTTGAGGTTGTTGATGATTTGTAGGCTCAACATACGGTTCTTCTCCTAGTTCGTCAAGATCGTGGGCTTTCGGATGCTCACTCTCATCTTCCACATTACTGCCGGCTGAGCCAGATAGCTCGGTCTCAGGAGCAATATTCGCATCAATAGGTTCTTGAGCAGCTGAAATAGGTTCAACAGGTTGTTCGGTAGCCTCAATGAGGGCTGAGTCAGCCTCTGGCATTCCAGCGGCTTCATCAGTCACATGTTCTGCGGTCTGCTGCTCCGTCAAGTTCCCTGCTGTGGTATCTTCGTACTGGTCAATATTCTCTGGCTCGGCAGCGGCTGTATATGCAGCGTCAACGCGAGGTCCTTCCGCAGGTGACTCCTGTTCGTCATCACCTTCAGCTTCGTGCTCATCCTCAGCCGTCTCTGCATGGGCTTCTGCCGGTTCAGGGGTATCAACGTATTCAGCAGCAACTTCTGAGAATCCTTTGCCTTCAGTAGCTGAGTAGGACAGATAGGCATATTGAGAAGCCAGACTCACGCGGCTGCTCAAATAACAATATAAAGGAGGCGACTCTTCACTGCCGTCATTGTGACAGAGTTGTAGGTACGTCTCAATGATCTGAGACAGACTCAATTGAGATGCATATTTCGAATCTTCGCAGATGTGGAGTCCTAGTGAGCTGATGTCAAGGACGAGTTCATCATGATGGTCGAGAGTTCCAGTCAATATTTCACGGCATGCTGCCAGCAGTTTGTCCAGCGGCTCGGAAGCGAGTGAAGGGTCTTGGAGAAAGTATATGGCAGAGGCGTCTCCAATCAAGGGCGGGAACAGTGACATTTCCTCATCCAGGTAGACCAAGGTCACAGGATGTAGGCCTTGAGCTGGGGTAACGTGAGGTTCTTCCACCTGCTCTGAAGCTTCAAGCTCTTTTGACACCGATGCGCTGGCATCAACAGCGTGCGAAACCGACTCGGAGTATTGCTCGACATGTTCAGATCCGGCAGGAGATTGCTTGGCCTCAGCTTCTGTAGGTAGATGAGAGTCGTGCTCAACATGGACTTGTTGGAGAGACTCTTCTTGCGGCGTGACAGCTGCTTGTCCTGCCTGTACCGCTGGTGGTTCTGAGGTCTTTCGGACAGTGTCGGCAGCAGTGGCCTGAACATCCTCGGGGATCTCTTCCTCTTCGTGGGTAGAAGCCGTAGCTCCCGAGGCAGGCTCAACATGTGCTTCGCCAGCCATTGTAACTTGAGCTTCAGGCCCTTCAGCAAACCCAACCAGATCGACTTCAGCACCCACCACTTTATAGCTCCGAGGCTCTTCGTCTAGGTTGATCTCGCCGGAAACCCCTGTCGCTTGCACTGTCTGCTCAATATCTTCCTCTTCCTCATACAATATGTCCTCATCCTCATCAACTTGAGCTTCGTCATTGTCGCCATCCATGTTGTAGTCGATATCATCCGGATTTGTGTCATCTACCATATCATCCTCGGGCAAGGGCTCTTCAGGCTGATCCTGCATGAGATCGGTCTCATTGTTGTCCAGTCCAGCGAACTCGTCGTCGATCATGTCGTCGTTAACAGATCCAACGACAGAAGGGTCACGAACTGAATCAAGGTCGATGTCAATATCATCAGCCTGTCGAAAAGGTGATGAGGCTACGTCCATCTTGTCATCCAGGTGGGGTGCGTCCATGTCTTGGAAGGCGAAGGAAGGTATCGTGGTCATTGCTGTTCGGCGCGCCTATCACGCAGTCTGCACGGTTGTATTAACTTCCCCTTTTCGTAGCCGAAGGCTTGCGCCGTGGTAGGCTGTAATCGGAATGGGAAAATGCAGTGTCAAGGAGTAACAAGATGCGAAGGGAGCGGCTGCAGCGAAGGTAGTGAAATTTCTTCCGGGGAGAAAAGGCCGAATATTATCGCGGTCAGGCAGTGAGCATTCTATGAGTCACAAGCTCTGTTTGCCGAAACATCTTTGTTCTGCGAATGACTTCACAACAAACGGGGATGAAGAAGAAGACGAGGCAGCAGTTTGAAATGCAACCAGAGAGCAAGACACTGTAACGAGTGCCAAGCCATTAACCGCAAATGGCTTAGCGCAGTATAATCACTATTAGCAAGAGGCGCTTGGAGGACCGCGAGGACCTTGAGGAAGAACTTCGCACGGCTTGGTTTCACTTTAGGAAAAATTGTTTTCAAAGAATCTCGCCACGTTACTTATCATGCCAGATCGTAAGTTATAGTCCTGTTCATACATCGGGTCCACGAAAGAAAGAAAAATTTCATAAGACCGCCTTCGTCACGCTCCTGATACATGCTATGTCTCCTGCGACACATTATCCAGATCTCCACGCGTCGAATGCCTCTGTACGGAAGGTTTGGTCACGCCTGAAGTGTAAGCAGCTGGAGTATCCCTCCAGGAGTCATCGCCGAGCTCGGTCTCGTATGGTTGCTGATGGCTTGACATTCCGATATCAATTTCGATCTCGGCTCCATCCTCAGCCGTCTTTATTTGAACAGTGGCAAGGACAGACACTCCGAGCTCGTCGGCCCATCTGACCGATTTGGGGCTGCTCGGTCGGCTTGACCTTTTCAGGCCGAAGAAGATTGATTCCCTTCGCGAGGGAGATTTTGAAAGTGCAGAACGTAGAGGCGTGGTTGGAGATCGAGAACGGGAGTTTTGTCGCTGAGGTTTGGACGGAGAGCTTTGTGGCGTCGTTCTCCGAGGCGATGGCGAGGCGTGGATACTGATCTTTGTGATAGGTGATGGACGGTCTGCGTAGTAAGACTTTCGACCTCTATTTTCGGGGCTGTCATTGCGAGAGTGGTTTCGCTTTTCACTTGAAGAGTATCGCTGGTCGTTTCGCTCCAAATCCTTGTCCCAAACGGCCGTGTCATTGCGGTCAATATACGCCGCTAACGCGCATAATACGCAGATGAGCAGACATACAAGACAACCCAGGACAAGAAGGGCGATGGCCACACCCTGCAGAAAGCCTAATTCGAGGATTCGGCGGAAGGTCTGAAGAAATAATTCGGCAAAGGACAGAGCGCCTATTTCCGGTGAAGATATTCGTGGAACTGGTGACGCGAGCGCATGATGGAAAAGGGCCAGCATGACAACGAGGAGAAAATGGTATACACGTCTGTTGGAGGCCATGGTTGTGGATGCAGGACTGGGAGTACGAGCACATCAAAGCATCTTGCGGGATATATGAGAAGAACCGCAAATGATGGAACGACTTGTGCATTTCATTGACAGATGGGTGGCTTACAGCCTGACACATCCCACCCGTCAGCTGGTGGCATGCCGATTTGTGTTGTTTGTTTTAGGGCCTTTTTGGGCTGAACGGTATGCGGTGACCCGAGGAATGTGATGGTCGCGCTCTTGGGATGAATTACGACAATTTTCACCCTTTGAACTGCAGACTTTTGTCGATACAGTTGTTTTCCCTGTAGGCCCGATCTCGAAGACACGAGCATGAGCTGTGGTGGTCATGGAGGTCGGCTGGCGCGTGGAGGGCGAGTAATGAGAGTGGAGAGACACATAAAGAAATTGGCTGTCACAGCCTTGTCATGTCAACTCGCGATTAGATTATCCAAAATTAAGGGGAACATGGATGGCCATAGCTTCTGTCAGTGTCGCGGGGAACATTATGTGCCTGAACTCGCGTCCAGTCGATACCGAGTGATACGAAAAGTGTGTAGTAACAAAAGTTGCTCCTTGAACGGCTGGACGGCCGTCAGCTGCGAAAATAAAAAGCGCCGAAGAGACGAAAAAGACGAGCGTCTGACATGAGCTGCTTGTCATAACGTCACGTGTGCACTAGGTAAACGGCAGGGACGGCACTGGACGGTTCCCTCCGCCCCGCGTCAGACCGCGCTGCAAATCTGGCGAGGCCCGAACCTCGCTGCAATTCTTGCCATGCGCCATGTGGTTTTGCGCTCAGCTGCGCTGCCTCTCCTCGGATGATCGTTCCCTGTCTCTTCTCCCTCTAGTTCTTGCAACAATCATCCTGTAATCATTGACATCGATCCAGTACACTATATCGCTTCCTGTCTCGCCGTCTATACTCTTTTCAGTCCTGACTCGGATTGTTCGGTCTCCGGACATCTAATCCAGTCTTCGTCATCGAACTCCTTCAGCGTTTAGCGCTCCTGTGTCCCAGCCACCCACCTCGACACCATTGGGATTGTATACAGCAGAAATCTAGCGAAAAGGTCAGCCTGTGACATTGACGACGGACTAGCTGCTCAATCCGCCGTTCCAAGTCCGGCCACTCCCTTCCTGGACCCTGCGCACGAGCACTGCGCACCGTCTCCTGGTCTGTTACGTTTCGCGTCACGTATCCAACATTTCTTGGACCTCTCACGGACAGCAGTAGTCTGAACGCGACACTCCGATTTCGCGAACGCGACCTCATGATACTGAATGTCTGTCTCGACTAATCTGCAAACTTTTTTTGTTGACCAGAAATCGGTCGCGATGAAGGGGAAAGACTCTTGAAGATATATTTACACTACAGCTGGGTGCCAATGGGGAGAACAACCGAATATACAATCATGGGTCCACCTGCGGACCCTGCTGGACTTTCTCCTCCTCTGTCTCTCAAGTCCTTGCCATATCGGAAAGACTCAAAGACCGCCTCACCCAACCTACGTACGCTTTATCGCATGACTGCTCAGGACGGCCAAGACCACGAGAAACCCTCAGATCGACCTGCGACTGCGCTTGTACCAACCTCGCCCCATCTACCTCCTACACCTCCTGGAGCGAGTAATGGAGATGTGCCTCATACTGTGGAGGAAATCGCTTCTGATGCTGCTGTTTTCAGGTCAGCTTTGGTGACGCCCACGAATCAGAATAGCCCACCAACACCCGACAATACTCCTCCTCGCGAGAGGAAAATCCCATTCGTACGCCCATTTCTCGGTACACAGTCATCGCTAACTTCCACTCGCGCCGATTCGTTTACGACTGCCAGGGAAGACTTTGGCTCAGAGGATGGATCGGACTTGATTTCGCACTATCAGGGCAACCTAGGATGGTCGCAATCATCATTGACCAAATATAGCCACTCAGCACACAAGTTGCGATATAGCGCCTTGTCTCGCTCGCCGCTGATGAATGGTGATGGTGATGGTGAAGCGCAGCCGATCAATGGCCTTCTCGAGAGGTCTGACGACCGGAGTTTCGGTGCCTCTCCTAATCACGAGGAGATAGTCCTGAGTGGTAATAGCCTCCTCGCAAGCCCACAGGCTCTCAGTACTTCTTCAACACCGCTGGGCTTGGCAAGAGTGGAAGAAATGCCATTACAGAATGGCATACTGCCGGATGACAACGCACAAGAGGTCGAAGCTACACCACGATCAACAGCGAGCCCGCATCAAGGCGGCTTGAAGCGCGGAAAAAGTCTTCGCGATAGGCTCCTTGAAGCGCAACATGGAGATCCGTCGGCGTCGACAGAAAAGTTTGCAAGCATAATCGGCTGGAACGACTCTGTTCCAATCGAGGACATGCCCACAGCAAATCGGGACACTGCTCGTGACGACGTTCGGCGGTTCTCAGGTATCTCCACAACATCCACCGTCGAAGCCTATGTGTTCGAGTCCGCTCCCTTACCCAGGCGAAGGACGACCCTGCGCCATGTAAGCAAACAGGAGTCTTTGCGGTCTGTCAGTTCCCCTCTTCCTGTGTCGAACCGTGATTCTATGCACTCAACCTCAGATTCTCCGCATCGCTTGGTCCATAAAAAGGCTCGCCTGAGTAATCAGAACCGGTGGAGCTTTGGCTCGGAAATCTCAAGATCCCACAGTCTCGCCTCGAGCGCAGTGCTACCGAAGACAGAAGTGATACGGGTGGCGGTCATTCCGGAGAGAAGGTCTTCGTTACCTACTTCGAGTAGCAGTGCTAGCAAGAGACAGTCGCTTTCGACGGGCTCTGCAAGGTCGCAGTCTCGCAAGGTTTCGGACAATCCACCATCAGCATGGCAGCACAAGAGGACATTATCCGAATCTATCGATCGTGGCAGACAAGCGGAACATCCACCCGAAATCCCTGTGCGAAGCTCTTCATTGTCTGCGCCGACCTCCAGGAGTACGTCTCGAGCGAATTCGATCACTTCCGAAAATCTCCGCGCCAGGCGGCAAGAAGCAGAGAAGGACTTGCGCAAGACCCTGGACAGAATGGAATCTGATCGTCTGCTCCAGAGTGTGCGTGATTGGACGCTAAAAGACGAAGCAGCCACGAGTCAACCCACAGAGACCATTCAGGTCCGGCTTCCCACAAAGCAGGCAACTGTTCGGACCCCATCACTCACAGAGGCTCTTCTCAGCGCTCCCACCAACGAAGGAGACCGCGCAAATAATGCTCTCGGCCTGGCCCTACCAGGAACGCAGGAGTGGGCAGCTCTTCGACCCGCTTCCGTTCTCGAGACGCCCTTTTCGCAACCCTCGTTTCGATCAGCATCGCCGGAGATCAACGAAGCTCGGGCGGTCAATTTCTTCCCGCACAATAATCATTCTTTGCAGCTGATCGAACCGTCTCCGATACATGAATCGAGAGCCGTGCGTGAAGTGCAGAAGCAACGATTGCCGCAGATTGAGGTGGAATCCCCTCTGCGAAACCCTCGACGCCCACCTGAGCCACCTCGATTCAAGGTCATTCCAGCGACTCCAGGAGAGGAGCTTGACCAGCGACTTGGCTTTAATGGACCTGCCCCCAGTCGGGGAGGCTCCATCAGACGTCCTGGGACTCACCGTCGCTCTGACTCATTGATGAGCTCAATTTCTCGTGGCTTGAGCCTGAAGAATGCTCGGAACCAGAAAGCCGATCAAGAACTTGATGGGAAGTTACACCCATTCTGGCGTCCTCGAGCTTTTTGGGACGACATTGATAACCCCCGGCCTGAAGGAGAACAGGAAATCTCTCGGGAAGCGGGCGTAGTGTATAATTCACTCGGTCTGCCGCAAGAGCGGACTGTCATCACAGGTCCGGTTTCGCTAGTCCGACGCATCTCAGAACGTCGGCGGCGACGAGAGGGAATAGTCAAGCAGACCAGCCATGGTAGTCTTGCGAAATTTCAAGCCACGCGCCAACTCTATACATCACCAGGGCTGGGCTTCCGGTTCCATCTTGTTGGAATCAAGAACCTTCACCAACGAATACTACGAGCCAGACAAAGAAAAGAGCATGAACGACAAGAGAAGAGACGAGCTCAGCTGAGACGAAGCATCGGAGCAAATGTGATTATGCAGGGAGATTCCAGGTTTCCAGCGAGCAATACCAGTCTATCAAGGGACGTCTAACGGACATGGGCCTCTAGAAAGGCAACGACACGATTTTCGGACATTTCGATACTGCCCTGGTGGCTGGGAATGATTTCTTTTGCCTTGCGATTTGGGAGGGAATTTTGTTTAAGCGACGAGTGTGAAGCCTGCACGATCTGACGTATTTATGAGTGAATGATTTGGATGAAATGACGATGTGTACAATTAAACCATGTCGACCACACACGCCTTGACGCCTCTTGGTGGGATTTATGGAATTTAGACAGCATCTCGTCCCACTTGGTCTTCATCTATCTGTTGTCTCTTTCTCAACCTCTCAAGCGCAACAGAATCAAGAAATGGTTCGGGTGTGATACTTGAATCGAAGACGGTCACTGCAAGTTGTTGTTAATTGGAGTAGCGAGTAGCTTGCGCCGTGAGTCATTAATTACCTCGCTGGTCCTGGTCTTGTTGTAGGGCGAAGTGGATGGTGCTGATGGTGTGGTTTGATTCGACCGCTTGCGAGCTGCCCTCATTCTTCTTCAATGGACCGTGTAAGAGTATCTTCTCCTTCGATCGAGTAGTGGCCATTGGCAACTCGAGTCGACAGTGGACTGCGTGTTAATCTTTCGAGAACAGAACTTGAGGTTAATACAGACAGCCCCTCCATTCAATCCATTCACTCCGACTCGACCAGGATTTTATCTTATCAGATCAGATCATGGACTTGGCAGCATTTTCGGCGCTGCCTGAGTTCGAGTATGCCGGATTTGCAACTGCCACCACCAGCGACGAACCGATATCGGCCTCGACCTGGATGCCACACCCCGGACGCGAAGTACACAACAACTTGATGCTGGCTTCACGTCCTGCTCTAAGCGAGGGCGATGGCCCTGCTACTGGATTGACCAGCCCTACCCAGAGCCAGAAAAGAAATGCGTCCGTTGCAGGCTTTGACAGCTCACCTGCAAGTGCGAGCATTGGCTCTCCAGACTTGAACGATGAACATGCTCGTGTCGACGGCAAGCGCAGGCCTGTGAAGAGAGCCTGCAATGAGTGTCGTCAGCAAAAGGTGAGCTACGAGAATTGCCCAGGCGCATCTTCGCGCGGAATTGACTTGCTACTACAATTTCGACTCTTGCTTTCTCTCCGTCCTCGCCTTGGTCGAGGTACCCTATGCTGAGTCACATTCCTGTCGTTGTTGCTACCGAATTCAGTGACTGACAAGGTTCTAGCTACGATGCAATGTCGTCCAAGAGCCCTTCCAGACCTGCTCACGATGCAAGCGACTCAACCTCGACTGTAAGATTGAGGACAATTTCAGGAGGGTGGGCAAGAGATCGCGAAACGCAGAAATGGAACGCGAGATCATTGAGCTGAGAAAACAGGTGGCGCAACAGACTGGGACAACGCCGGGCCGAGTCTCGCAGAACAACCTGAATCGCCCACAATCTGGGTTATCTTCATTCACTCAGGACGCTGCTGCGGCCGGACTCATGGACCTAAGAGAGGGCAAGAGTCCTGGAAGGTCCGTTTTCAGGCGACTTGAAGATGTGGCCTTGACTCAGGACCGAGTACAAGAACTCTTCCAGCGCTTCTTCACCTTCCAACATCCATTCTTGCCCTTCCTAAATCCTGCCCGGACTCCAGAAGAATACCACACAAGGTCGCCTTTGCTGTTTTGGACAATACTGGCGGTTGGGGCCCGGCACTACACAACCGAGCCGGAACTCTTTAATGCTCTTTCAGGACCATTAACGCGACTGATGTGGTCAACAATAGCTGAAGTGCCTCAAAATTACCACATCATCAAGGCACTTATCCTCCTGTGTGCGTGGCCGTTGCCTACAAGCAGCACCTCGACCGACCCGACATTCATGATCTGTGGAATCATGATGCAGATAGCCTTACAGATTGGTCTACATCGTCCAACCCACGCTCAAGACTTCAGCAAGTTCCGCGTCGAGCTCAGAGAGGTAGAGCTCCAGGACCGTGTCGTGGTGTGGAGCGTATGCAATATTGTGGCGCAGCGAATATGCACTGCATACGGACAGCCTCCTCTGACCATCTATGACTGGACACTGGGACCGAAACCCATCGAGACCAATCCGAACTACGAATTGCCAGCACCCATATATAACCGACTGCTCATTGAAAAATTCGTTGACAAAGTCTCCCGGACTCTGTACATGAATCCTCATGACCCGGTCGGTCTGGCTGCTGATGCAGAACGGCATACGTACGTGTCATTTCTGGCTCGTGATCTCGAGGAGCTGGAAGACAAGCTCAGACACGACACTTCCCCGATCACTCGAGTCTATCTCAAAGCGGCAGCTCTGCACATGAGGCTGAACGCATTTTTCTCTCCACCATCGCTGCCGTCGTATCGCACCGACCTGTTCAAGCTCTCTCAGAGTACTACTGAATACCTTGAAACTTGTCTGGGCCTGGAAAATAGTGTCAGCGTGAATCTACCGTCGAGTTATTCGCATGGCCTGTCGCTGTCACACGCGACCAACTACATTTTCCATATGATGCTAGCCGCTGGCTTTTCACTCTTGAAGCTCATGCATAATTTCTTGGGTGAGCATGATATGGATGTTAAAGGAGCATCTGAATTGCTTTCAAGAACAGTATGGGCCTTGCGAAGTATGAGCGTGGTGGAGAATGACCTCGCTGAGCGGCTGGCAGAGGTATTGGCTCAAGTTTGGAAGAGTGGAAGAGTACGAGCGGACCCGAATCCGAATATCATTGGAGAAGGTGATGTCGACGACAGCTTGCAACTGAAAGTCAAATGTCGAATGTCGATGTCACTGGTGTTTGACTCTGTCTGGCGATGGCGGAGGAACTTTCACTTCCGAGGCGGGAAGCCCTCTGATGGTAAGCCACTGTTACGCCGAAATATTAGTGACTGCTAACGTGATACAGTCCGACAAGCTGATGCCAAACTCCAGCAGACAGACAGTATCATCATCCCAGCTGCCAACATCGAAGGTACTGCTTCTGTGAACGACCCTATGCTATCCGCACCTGCCATTGTTCCGGGAATGGCTGGTATGGCGACAGGTATGGTTGATGACTATTCCATGGATTACAGTCAAGCAAGCTATGATGTATTTGACCCTCTTAATTGGATGTTGGATGGAATCGTTGATTTCCCATACAATTTCAACAGCGTCCAAGGTGCCGACATTGCTGGTATGGACACGCTTGGAGGGCTATGACACCAGTGATGGCGCGTTGCACGGTCTGATCTGGTTTGACAAGGCGACTGCGATCTCAAGAAATCACAGCTTGAGCGAAATTCTCACTCCAATTGGAAAGTGTCTAACCAAGCCGATCCTGCTGCAAGGATTGTGGAGGCTACAGCCTACCTTTACCGTTGTATTGTTTCATTTCTATTTTGGACACTGCTCCGGGATCTCATGCCCCTTTCCACGACGGCTCCTAGACCGATTGTACAGCGTTGGGCTTTTTGTGTTGGTATAATTATCGTATTGGTGATACAAGGCCAGTCGTCGAATCGTGGCTTGCATGATAGACAATGAAAGACGAATACGCGACATGCAAGAACCATTCAAATGGCTGCTGCTTATCTCGTTCCCACATCACAGGTTGGTGGACATCTGGACGGATCCCCCACTTGAGAGGGATTGGAACTACATGATGCGGGACATGGCATCAACTATGTTTCATCTGGGCTATGTACGTGTCAGTCTCGGTTTATGTCCTCTCTCTCTGTGTGTGTATAGAATCGATGGGAAGCTGGGGCTCGCGTCCTGTGACCATGCCCTTCCGTCCAATCGACAGACATGCTAGCTACACTTGCTTCCCACATGCGAGCCCATAGTGGGCAAAGCTTGATCCAATTTCTCGTGTTAGTCGGGTCAGCCTCGGGCCAGGATTTGTGCGGGATCCGTGTCAGGGTCAACTTCTCAGGCCAACAATCTTGCCCCGTATACCTTTGCTGTCGGCTCTGGGGACGCCGACGAACAGGTCACGATCGAGTTTGATGTCTCGCTCGACGGTGGTGTCATAATTGTCTATTTCGAAGCGAGATATGACATGGGCGAGCGTGAGGTAGAGTTCGGCGTAGGCGAGGCTAGAGGAGAGTAGAGAAAGAGAAAGGTCAGTCCACCGGACAATCGCGACGTCTGGAGGGCGAGAGGCAGGAGAGAAAAACAGAAATGACTACCTAGGTAGTCACGGTAGGATAGCCACATCCTGGAAGCCGTGGCGGGAGACAAAATGACTAGTCTAGGTCATAATAGCCAGGCCTGAAAGGTGTAGCAGCAAGGGAAAAGGTCGGGGGCTGGAAAAGGAAGAAGACAAAGGTGAGCCTTACTTGATCCCAACGCACATACGGCTGCCTTTGGAGAAGGAGACGAGGTACCGGTCGAGACGGAAGCCTTGGTCTGCTGCTCGAAGCCAGCGGTCTGGGTCGAAGCTCTCTGGATCGGGGAAGATGTTACTGTCCATGTGGACGAAGTAGTTGGATTCACTGACCGGTGTCTACAGGTGGAGTGAACGGTTAGCATCACTCAACCCATCGTGAGTTTCATTAAGAAGGAATCTGGGGGGTCAAAAGTAGGATCGACGTACTCCTGGCGGAATCACCCAGTCTTTGTACTTCAAGGGTTCATTAGGTGACACCCGAGGCAGGCGGGTCGTCACTCCGAACATGAGACGGATGCCCTCGTTGATCACCGCAGTCTGAATTGCACGTCAGTATTTCGTTTTCTTGTTGCTCGTCAACCAAGAATAGGGAGAGTCGCCGTACCAGATAAGGCAGCTGTTCTAACGTGGTCAGCGTGATTGGAGAGGTTGGGGTCGGCATGATTGTCTTCAGCTCTTCCCGTAACCTCGCCAGCTTCTTTTTGTCGTCGAGAAGATAGAACGTGATGACGGCCAGTGACTTTGCGGTGGTCTCCGACCCGGCACCAACAATAGTCTGACCTTCATCTTGTAAGCGACCGGCGCTCTTTTCCTCGGGCGGTAGGTCACTATCCAGTAACGCCTGGAAGATGGTGCCTTGAGTCTTCTTGCCTTCCTTGTTTCGGGCGATGATGCTGTCGACTTGAGCGCGCACCATTCTCTGCCACGCCACCAGATGGCCAGCGGGAGGGTTCATCTTCCGAAGAAGGGACAGTGGCGTTTTCTTCAGCAGTGGCAGGGCCCAAGGAAATTGCCGGAGAAATGCTCCGTTGGCCGACCCGGCTATCACGGTCTCCTTCCATGAGACCTTGAAATCGTCCTCGTCGAGGTAGTTGTAGCTCTCGCCGAAGCAGTAGTGCGTGATAATGTCCATCGTCAAAGCCATGTAAGCCGCGTCCAGACGGATGACCTCGCCCGTCTTCAAGGCTTTCTCAAAACGTCGACATAGCTGTTCGATTTTGGCCGTGATGAGCGCCTCGGTCTGATTGACTGATCGTTTGGAAAAGAACGGGTTCAAAGCTGAGCGGCGCAGACGATGCAAGTTGTGAGGCGCAGTTGCAAATGATGAATCAGGAGCCCCCGCCATCGCGACCCAGCCTACATACTTATCGCGCTTCTTTGCTGCCGCAGCATAGAGCTCCTCGTAATAGTCCGGGTCTCGGATATGTAGTTCTTCGGGTGATATCCGAATGATGGGCCCATACTTGTCATGGAGCTCTTGGAGCTTCCAGATAAAACGACCTTTATGGATGATATCATGGTAGAACTCATACCAGCCCGTTAGCGCGGCGAGCTTGGGACCTGGGAATTTCGCAAGAGGATGGAAGTAAAGTCGATAGATGGCGCCGGCGACAAGATAGAGAACCCATGCAAGGAGGACAGTGCAGCCTAGGTTGGCGAGTGATATTGACGGGACTGCCATGGTGATATATATCGACTCACCAAACGGTCAGATGGTAAGCTGACAGCTGTCAAGGGCCTGGGAGGTGTGTGTGACGATGGTGTAGGAGAGGGGGAACACGGGAATAGCGACGTCCCCAGTGAATGTGGTGACTGCCGTGAAACATTGGTGTGGACACACCAGTGAAGATAGTTCTTCAGACCCCCGGTCATGGTTGCATGCATAGCGCACGACGGCGCGTTGTTTTGTTCTGCTCGCTTGCAATGCGAGTGCTATGCTTCCCACGTTTTTCGGATTGTGAATGGATCGAGGTGATGTCGAGGTGGCGCCCTGGATTTTTCCGGCCAGTGCCGGTCTCATCCACTAGGATGAACTCGGATGATGTGTGGTTGCTCTTCCGCCATACACTAGGCAAGGCCCTTGTCTTCCCGCCGTGGTTCTTTGCAGTAGTGTATGCACCGGTACCGATGCGGGTTGGAGGATCAGCCTGGGCGCCAACAAATCATGACTGGCGCCGTTGGATTTCCTGCTTGTGTTACCATTTCTGGTCCGTTTTAACAGCTCATGAGTTGTGAATGTCACTCTCTCATATCCTTTCTGTGTTCCAAATGCCCGTGATCTGGTTCACCTAGACGGCGCGTGAGAAGCAGTGAATTTTCTGCATATGTCGGGGTCTGAAGAGCCTCCTTCTATGGAGCATAATCAAGATGCCACTCCTACGGCGATCGAAGCCGATGTAAGATTGCCCCGAAAAGACGGATTGGAAGAAAATCTTGACAAACTTTCACACAGTCGTACTCGGATGAGGGATATGATACTGCGAGCATTGCCTCGGACCTCACCTCACTCAAATCCTCTGTTATGAACTATGAGTATGAGAATGGTCGTCGGTACCACGGATATCAGGCCGGGAAATACGTAAGTCAGAGAGTCTCGCCTCAGTCGACCCCGGCCATTTTGTTGACAAGGTGATCAGATGCTTCCGAACGATGATAAGGAGCAAGAACGATTGGATATTCTCCATCACGTTTTCCGTCTGACATTAGGCGGCGCGTTATGTCGTACGGCCCCGGAGTTGAATGATCCGGACATGATACTTGATATTGGGACCGGCACAGGCATTTGGGCCATTGACAGTATGATCCCCCTTTGTGCCCCGAAAGGTGCTACTGATGACGATGTCGCTCTAGTGGGCGATGAGTTCCCTTCCGCAGAAATCATAGGCACTGATCTTTCGCCGATACAATCAAGCTGGGTATGTGGATAATCCCTCCGTCTCACATCTGTTAATCTGTCCCAAAGGTGCCGCCAAATGTTCGCTTCCAGATTGATGATGCGACCCAAGAATGGGCCTTTCCGCAAGACTCGTTCGACTTCATTCATGCTCGTGGTCTGGCTGGTAGCATCAGAGACTGGCCGGAGTTGTTGAGGCAAGCATATATGTATGCCCTTCACGATCCCCCAGTTTCGATGAAGCGTTGACAATCCCCTTAGACATCTGAAGCCTGGCGGTCGTATAGAATTGTCGGAAGGACGTCCGCACATGTGTTGCGACGACAACACGTACAGCGAAGATAGTGCAACGTACAAATGGGTGGTACGTACTTCACATCCTCTGCCGCATCTGAGCAGGATTGTCAAGATGAAGTGACGACTGCTAACAAGTGATTTGCAAGTCCGAGTTCTATAGAATATCTCGAGGTGCAGGTCTTGAATTTGACATGTTTCCGCAATATGCGGATCTGTTGAAGAATGCCGGCTTCGTCAATGTCAAAACTCATGAAGAGCCGACGCCGATTGGGACATGGCCGAAGAACAAGAGGCTGAAGCAGATTGGGCTGTTCTTCGAGCATCAGTTCTTGGAGGGCGCCGTCGATGGTTATTCCCTGGCCTTGTTCACTCGGCTTGGAGGATGGAGCGAAGTAGAGACCCAGGTGTTGCTGGCTCAGGTACGACAAGAAACGAAAAGCAAGAAGATGCATTTGTATACTCACTGGTAGGCCCTGATCCTTACTCCATTTGTCCTTGAGGCTCTTCTACTCGTGGTGTGGACGTCCAAGTGTATGCTGACAGCTCACAGTTCATATGCGACAGCACAAAGGCCTTTGACTTCTTAACTTCATGGCACTTTGCTGCATATTGCACAGTCAATGCAGTGCCTTTCAAGCATATATGTTGTAGCAGGAGGAGCCCGCGATGGGCCAAGAGCCCGTGGTGTCCTTTCGAGCTGAAAAAGAAAGTCTTTGGGGGAAACAAACATGTAGGAGGATGTTTAGTCGATGCATTTATCGTTGAAAAAGCACCCAGAAAGCGCTTCGAAAGGCTGCTTGGTCAGTTGTTTTGTATCAAATCATGAGTATGATCTTCGAACGGCTATGACTGTGCGTCTGAATCCTGTGTCCGGGCATCTGATACTTATTATCCGTCTCGTCGTAAGTGTAGCATGTGGCCGGGAGGAGAATTACTTATGCAATTCGAGATATATACCTGGTAGGCTGTACTCGGTAAGTCGGGGAAGAGCTCAAGGGGCTGAAGTCCTCTTGGCTGCGGTGTGCTCGAACCAGTCCTCCAACTCTCATCATTAATTGTTTACCACAACTGGCTTCGCTCAAAGCGCCCGGTCTTCTGCAGTGCTAGAATTTCCTCTTTGAATTCGGGTGCCCTGTCTCCTCAGGGCACATTCAATCTCCCGGCAAGATGGATTTCGAAAGCCTGAAGAACCAGGTCAGCAACTTGACCCTCTACGACATTAAAGCTGGTGTACGAAAGGTTCAAAATGGTACGTTCTTCTCGTTAGGATTCAGAGGCCTGGCTAATGGCGTCGTATAGCTGTTATGAACCTGACAGAGATGGAGTCTAAGGTGTGCATCCCTTCCTTGTAATTCTACCGATGAACAGTCCTGATATCTCCAGGTCCGGGAAGCCACGAACGGAGATCCTTGGGGCGCGTCAGCTACACTGATGCAAGAGATCGCTCAAGGAACACATAATTAGTCTGTCGATCCTCCTCCCATATCCAGCTGCCTCTCTGACCGTCTCAGCCAGCAATTGAACGAGATCATGCCCATCATTTACAAAAGATTCACCGACAAGACCGCAGAAGAGTGGAGGCAGATATACAAGGTATGGCATTAGTTTCATTGTACTTGGAACTTGGGGACTCATGTTTTACAGGCTTTGCAATTACTGGAATACCTCTGCAAGCACGGCTCAGAACGAGTCATCGATGATGCCAGATCCCACCTCTCCCTCCTACGAATGCTTCGGCAATTCCACTACATCGATCAGAACGGCAAAGACCAGGGTATCAATGTTCGAAACCGTTCCGCTGAGCTTGTCAAGATGTTGAGCGATGTTGATACCATCCGAACAGAACGAAAGAAGGCACGTCAAAACAAAAACAAGTACGGCGGCGTAGAGGGTGGGATGGGCATGGGCATGGGAGGCAGTTTCTCCAGTGGAAGTCGATACGGAGGCTTCGGTAGCGAGACTGGCGGATTTGGCGGCTACCAAGGCGAAGTCTATGGAGACGGTGGTGGCTTTGGTGGCCGCGAGACCGACTTCTCCGGTACACAGCGTCGTGCAGATCAATTCGAAGAGTATGACGAGGCGGATGACGAAGAGATGACCAGACCTGCAAGGACCACAACCACACGGACAACACCAGCTACAGCTACAACGGCCAAGCGGGAACCTCCCAAACCAAAAGCTCCGGAACAAGATCTCTTTGATTTTGGCGACGAACCTGCGCCTGCCACATCCAACGGTAAAGCGCGCGCTGCTACAGGCGGACCTGGTGACTTCGGGGCAATGCAAAGCAGTGCTACGAACGACGACGA
This sequence comes from Exophiala xenobiotica, assembly GCF_000835505.1. NCBI lineage: Eukaryota > Fungi > Ascomycota > Eurotiomycetes > Chaetothyriales > Herpotrichiellaceae > Exophiala > Exophiala xenobiotica. Next base: position 3,678,041 of record NW_013562491.1, read on the forward strand.
CGATGATTTCGATGACTTCCAGTCCGCGACGAGTCCAGCGACTACTCAACCGGTCATGAGTTCAATGGCTTCAATTGCTCCTCCGCCTGCGACCACATCGACCACAACATCAGCTACTAAATTCGCTGCGCCCACGCCACTGGCTCCTGGTCAGGCCTCCAGTTTCAACAACATTCTTTCCACTGCATCTCCAGCTCCTTCGGCTACATCTTCCATAATGTCCCCAACTTCGTCGACATTTTCACCTCCGCCTACTCAGAAGCCGGCACAGTCTATGCAGCCTATGCAGCCAGCAGGAGGTTACAAGTCCAGTGGGCCAAATTATTTCACTTCAGTCCCCATGTCTCAATCATCAACATCAGCAGCCTCGACACCAATGAGCGCAACGACGCCTTCATACTCATCATCCACAACAGCAGCTTCACTCGGTAAACCAGTACAAAAGCCAGCCTCGGGTGCTGGTGGTGATGCTTTCGGATCACTGTGGTCTTCTGCGAGTACCAAGGCAGGCGTCAAGAGCAATACAGCAGCCGGAAAGGGGCCTGACTTGGCAAGCATGGCGAAAGCGAAGAGTCAGGCTGGGATATGGGGAGCCGCATCAGCCTCAAGCTCAACACCAAGACCAGGAGCTGTAGCACCAACACCTAACACTGCCGCGGATCAAGGGAAACCCAGCGCATCCTTGGGCAACGGGCTGGATGATCTTCTTGGATAGACAAAACGTGCGATGGATTTATGAAGAGTGATCAGAAATCATATGCTGATATAAGAATATATTGCTTCCCTGCAGCGGCGGCCTAGAATTTTCAATGGCAAGACCATCGAATTTCGTTTACTCCCTTGGACACAGCTATGCCAATGTTCCCGGACAAGAGAAAGTACTATGTATTTCCTTTCCTTGATCGGGATGGGCGACGCTTCGGCTTCGATCCCGCTTCCCCTCCTCCAATATCATTATTCAGCCGATACACGAGCTTGAGCACGGTTCATCTGAGCGTCTGCCTCACAGCTTGTCGCGCGCAACGAGGTGCAGAGCATTTAACAGGGGAGCCTTCTTGCGGAAGATCTATCTATGAGACGTATCGTGACCTCAGACTCGTTCAGGTAGCATCCATCCCAGTCTCTGCGACTCTGTCCTGTAACCAACCCGAACCTCAAGGCGGCGCACTTCGCTGCCTCTTCCGTCATTGTGCATATTGGGAGATCGTTGGTTGATCATTCTTTCGCCATTGAGCTCGACTCTCCCCAATCATTTGGTGAATGGCGGGGTTGAGACCACTACGAGCTACCACCGGCGCAGTCCAAAGCAATCGACTCTCCATAGACTACCGTATCCTCAAGGTGAGAGCATCCTTACCATGTCTCTTTTGTTCCTTTGCTTCATCGCTCCATCGCTTCATCGCCACTCTTCAACCCTTCCTACTTCTCCTCGCCTTGTCGCAGGTGATAATGGCCGACAGACCGGCTCACAAACGATCTAAAAGCGCTCGAGTCCTCAATTTGTTGCGCAGCGACAACTTGCCACGCGATAGTGGCTCAGACACAGAATCACCCGTGAACACGACGACCTCTACTACTGGCCCCCTCTCTGCCACTGCTTCTACGGGACCATTGACCCCTACCGACGGTCCACGACTCAACCCTCTGTCACTCACAAATACTCGTACCTCTCAATTAACCATGGATCCCAGCGATCCAACCGGAGGCCCACCGGATACCTCCCATAAAGTCCCCTCGGGTGTGTCTCCGGCCAACGGAGCGTCCATCGAAGACTCTGTACGAACGTTCCGTGTTTTCGAAGTCCTCAGAAACAAAGACAGTGCCGCCATCTCAAAAGCAATATCGGAATCAATACCTTCCTCTTCAAACCCTCAGCCTATACCCGGAACAACGATCCTTCATCTGGCTGTACAATGCGCCGAGCCGAATGTGGTGGATCAGGTAATAAGAGAAGGAAAGGGGCTTGATGTCAATGCCCAGGACAAGGAGGGAAACACTGCTTTACACCTGGCTGCCCAGCTAGGGCGGGCCCCTGTTGTCAGAAGTCTCCTCGAGCTGCCGGACATCAATGATTCGATCGCCAACAGGCAAGGGAAATTGGCGATCGATCTTGCTCGGACGCCAGAGATCTTCCAAGAATTACAGCTGGCTAAATCTATCTTCCTCGATGAGAAGATCAGAGCCATCCAAACGGCGCTGGCGCAGAGAGAATACAAGCAGGTCGAGGCCCTCCTGATTGAGCCTCGAGTGGAAGGCACATTGGATGTCAATGCCCAAGAGTTAGCTACGGAGCCAATAACGGTGCAGACCGGAGGCACTCTTCTCCATGAAGCAGCGCGCAAGAGGGATCTACACCTGGCTCAGCTCCTCTTGCTCCACGGTGCGGATCCATTTCGAAGAGACCGCAAGGGTAAGCTCCCTCAAGACGTTACCAAGGATGACCGGACCAGGGCAATCCTGAAAAAGTCTCCTGCGGCTGCTGCTGCTCAACGTGGGATACAGGAAAAAGCCATTTTGGGAAACCATCCGACCCAGGCAAGGTCCGGACCAGTTGACGCAAGCAAAGATGCTCGAGAAATGAAAGGATACCTCAAAAAATGGACAAACTATACGAGTGGCTATAAATTGAGGTGGTTCGTCCTCGAGGAGGGCGTTCTCAGCTACTACAAGCACCAAGACGACGCAGGATCGGCTTGTCGTGGGGCTATCAACATGCGTATTGCACGGCTTCATATGGATCCGCAAGATAAGACGAGATTTGAAATACATGGAAAGTCGTCGGTCAAATACCACCTTAAAGCCAACCATGTTGTCGAAGCGAAGAGATGGTTTTGGGCTCTCAACAATGCCATTCAGTATACCAAGGACGAGGCGAAAGAGGAGGAGAAGAGACGGACGCTTGACCTCGACAGCCTTCGCCACACAAGAGGGGAGTCATCTTCAGATATGCTTTCGTCCACACCTGGCAGGTTGAAACCACCCGCTGCTGCGTCGCTTGGTGCCCCTGGAGCCTCTTCCAAAGTAAGCTTCCGTTCCGACATCGACGCTGGCTCGGCCTACGACTCCTACGATGCTAGTCTCGCCGGAGATGAACTCCAGCGGATACCGACAAACGCTCAAAGTGCGCCAATCGATGCGGAGGACGACGCCGACGGTGACGACGCTAGTAGCCGTGAGGTTCACCAGCCGGGAAGTAAAGATGCTTTCAATATTACTGCTCAGTCAGCCAAACTCCAGCTCGACCTTCTCTCGCGAGTTTCCGAAGCACTCATTAAACGTTCATCGTCTCAACCGGACACCACAATGTCTGATCCTGAAGTTTCCCAAGCACTTTCTGCCTACCAGGAAGCCGTCGGCAGCTTGAAAGGCTTGGTCACAGATCTCTTGAAGATAGCCAAGGACAGAGATGCATATTGGCAGTATCGCCTAGATCGAGATGCTGATGTTCGCAGGATGTGGGAAGAGAGCATGGCCAAGATTGCCTACGAGCATGAAGATCTCAAGAAATCCATTGCAGAGTCGGAGGAGAAGCGTAAGCGAACCAAGCGTGCTTTGAAGGAAGCCTTGGAGGGGCAATCTCAGCAAGAACCCTCGGACCATGTCCAATTTGAAGAGGCTTTTGAAGACCAAACTACACTCAGACCTGAGGCTGCACTGTCTGCAAAGAATCGGTCCAGGAGGAAATCGTTCACGCGAGAGGGCAACAGAAGGAAGTCGATAATTGCCCAGTATACCAATCTGTCCGACTCCGAATCGGGAGATGACGAGGAATTTTTCGACGCTATTGATGCCGGAAAAGTCGAAGTCGTTGAGCCACCACTAGCGAGTCCGCCTCCCGTGCATGTGTCTCATGAAGAGGAGAAAGAGCCATTCTCGCAACTCGATGAGCGGGCTCAAAAGCAAATGCAGATTGAGCCATCGTATGCAGGTTACGAAGACGGTATCCGTAAGCGGCTGAAGATGGATGCAGATGATCGTCCTAAGATCTCACTTTGGGGGATTCTCAAATCCATGATTGGGAAAGACATGACGAAAATGACTCTGCCTGTATCTTTCAATGAACCGACCTCGCTACTTCAGCGTGTCGCCGAGGACATGGAGTACGCCGACCTCCTCGATATTGCCGCAGATCGACCTGACTCAACGGAACGGCTTGTTTATGTTGCTGCATTTGCTGCCTCTGAGTATGCCAGCACTATTGGCCGTGTCGCGAAACCGTTCAACCCTCTTCTTGGGGAGACATATGAGTATGTCCGGCCGGATAAGGGATATAGATTTTTCATCGAGCAGGTCAGTCATCATCCGCCTATTGGTGCCGCTCATGCGGAGTCTGCTCGCTGGGATTATTGGGGCGAATCGGCCGTCAGGTCCAAGTTCTACGGCAAGTCATTCGACATCAACCCATTGGGTACCTGGTTTCTGCGCCTCCGTCCTTCGAATGGGGCTCCGCCTGAACTGTTTACATGGAAGAAAGTGACCAGTTCGGTTGTCGGTATTATTACTGGCAACCCTACTGTCGACAACTATGGTGCCATGGAAATCAAGAACTGGACGACTGGCGAAGTCTGTGTGCTTGACTTTAAAGCACGAGGCTGGAAGGCAAGCTCTGCTTACCAAGTCTTTGGCAAAGTCGTGGGGGTGGATGGCGTGACCAAGTGGAGTATTGGCGGTCGATGGAATGACAAGATTTATGCCCGTGCCACGGAAGGTTATGAGGATGAATCAGTCGGTGATGGCAAACAGCATAAATCCGGCAGTCAAGCCTTCCTCGTCTGGGAAGCTCATGAACGCCCTCAGGGCATTCCGTTCAACCTGACGCCCTTTGTCGTGACACTCAATGCTGTTCCGGATACGTTGCGTCCTCATCTCCCACCCACAGATACCCGGTTGCGGCCAGATCAGCGAGCCATGGAAGACGGTCAATATGACTTCGCCGCGACTGAGAAGAACAGAGTCGAAGAGAAACAGCGTGCGGCTCGGAGGAGACGTGAAGCTGCCGGCGAAGATTGGAAGCCCAAATGGTTCGAAAAGAAGACAGATCCTGTCACTGGAGAGAGCTACTGGGAACACAATGGACAATATTGGCAAAAGCGGGCAGAAAAAGATTGGAACATCTGCGACGACATCTTTTAGGCAGAGATACATGAGCCGACCCTGGATAAACCGGGACATGCAAAGATTGAGAAAGATAAGGAGGACAGAAAGAGCCTGGAGAGAGAGTCAGCAGAGCTGACCAAGTATGAAGCAAAGAAATCCTAAGCACCATGACAGGTATCGCTATACAGCCACGAATATGATTACTTGTGAAGATGATTGCCGCTCCTGTTGGGATTGTCTTGTACAGAGCGCCGTCGATCCCTTGCAGCAGCAAATGGGCACCAGTGCTTGCTACCGTGGTTTCGCCTTCCCGCAGCGCTTTTGGCTTGTCCTCCCACGTTGCGGTCAATGTCCCAGATTGAATTCTCGTCCAGCACTCGACGCCCTTAGTGAGGCAGCCCTGAACCATCGAGGTCTCTCCAAACCCGTCCAACTCGCATCAAGCTTCATCTCCCGTGAAAATTGTGTAACCTATCAGCAATGATGCCGGCTGTAGCACCTCACTAGGCGTCTTTCTCAGGCCCTGCGTTGGATTCGGGATACCCGCCGTTGTTATCTACCTTGGGCCTGGACATCCATGCTTCAGTCCCCAGCGTAGCCCAGCAATACCAGTCTGAGATGAGGTACACCTTGTCCGCCAGAACAGCGGCCCACCAATACCTCCTCGCGAAGGGATATTCATCGACAAACCTGAGAACTCCGCGGACATAGCTTTGTGTCTTCCAACCAAGTATGATCAGCCTTGCATCGTCAGTCCATCATCGGCAAGAACAGATCAAGGGCGAAACATACGCTAACCAGGGTTCAGCACGGAATATTTTGTATATTGACCACAACCGAACCCACAAGAGAATTGGATTCAGCATACCCTCCAGCATTTTCCTGGTCATAAACGGAAAGGTCTGCCATATTCCACGAATACCAGGCTCATACACCAGACAGAGCAGACGATGGCGAAGACCACTCCTATACCAGCGCTTCATTTGTCCGGCGAAGCGTGAATCCCGCATAATCGTGGTACCGACCTCTGCTTCTGGAGTCAGTTGGATGCCAAGCCTCCATTGTCGTGGTCTTGCTGCGATACCGTTGTCCGCCTGTGCGAGCGGGTGTACCAGATGGCGGAAGAGGACCCAGCGCGTAAGAAAGCCGTCGTCACCAGTGTTCTGGCGCACGCCCATCCAGTAGTCGTTCGTGAAAGCGTGCTGGAATGCTGGGTCCCGCAAGATTCTAGCACGCAGCAGCATAGTGACGCCGGACACACAAAAGTTGATGCCGCCATCCGCAGCATGCGCACTCTTCATGCTGCCATGGCGCTTGCCGCGGAGACGGATGGCTGCGACTTCCCATGGCGTTATAAGGTCCCGACACTTGCGTTCTTCTGGAAGATACGAGCTACGACCGAGTGAATGTCAGCAAACGTTCCACTACCGGGATTGGTGCAGGAAGAACTACAACACAGCACCTCCAGCAAGACCAACGTCTTCCTGCTGGAAAGGAGAAAGCAAATGCTTCAAGACCGCCTCATGCGGCCAGTAAGCGTCGTCATCGACCAAGGCCAATATGCTGCCTTTGCTAGCGTTGACACCATGGATGATCTGATCCCGTTTGTTTGCAGCAGACACAGTCAGAATGTCAATCTCTGTTTTATTTCGAAGAGATTCTATACGATCAGTGCGAACAAGCTCTGCAACTTTGGCTTTCTCTGCCTCGGTAGTGACGATGATGATCTCTCGAGGATTGTTCTTGAGGATACTACAGATACATCCTTCAAAGCTTTCCTCATGCCCAACGGTTGGGATGATGACGCTGACATTTGAAGGATGGTGGAGCCATTCTTGTGGCTTGGGGAAAGGAAAAGCTCGATAGCGAGTTTTGTTTCGTTCGGACAAGAGATGTTCGTAAAAGTCCCAACTTCTGGAAGAGGCATATGCTTAGATGCCGGTGGCTGTTTCAGAAGGAGGAGATCTTACACGAATGCCATTAGGACAGCCGGAGCAATGCATGATGGCAGGCTGAGATCAGCGCCCATTCTGCCTCTGGGAGAAATACTGATATATTCCTGATAGGGATTGGCGGAGGCTTGGTCTGTCGGTAAGAGCTGTTATCGATCAAATTGCAAGACGAAAAGGAGACAAATCTGGCTCTTTTATATGTCTTTCGCAACGGTCGTTTGGTTCAATCGCTGAGTCTTGTTTGTCGAGAGTCTTAGATGTGGTGAAGGACTTATGATTCTTGTGACCATGGGCAAGATTGCTCCAGGTCATCGTAACTAATCCATTGAAGCAGCGTAACACCGACTTGTCAGTGCTACCGAGTTGACATGTGCTGCGAGCTCCCCAGCGCAAGTGCCGTTCGCAGGTTGGTCATGCCAACGAGGAGCACGGAAGGTACGATACACAAGCTTCATATTGTGGCAGTAGGCTGATCTGCGCACTAGTAATGGCCTCTACAGGGAAAGAGCAACATCACGTCTCGTACTACACCCGGATAGCTTGAAGCAGGATAAGGGGGCTTCAGCCTCGCCCGGTACAGGTCACGTGGTTCGATGCACTGCCGGACATCCCCGGTGCACAAACGGCCTTCACACTTGACCTCTCCGTACTGTCTGCCTTCATTCTTAACAAGCAATACCAACCGCTTGACTCGTTCAAGATGATCAAACGTGATCTCGTCGGCCGCCTGCTACAAGCGATCCATCGACAGTTGGCCGTTACCCGATTACATGACTCGTTGTCGCCATCATGCCCTTGTTCGGAAACCTGTACTTGGGAGTAACGTACCATGTAGTATCAGGATGGGAGGCCTGAATACGTATCCCCATGCAAGCGTCTAGGTGGCAAGTATATTGAGATATGCTGCATAAAAGCCCTCGACTTCTCTGACCCTTTGTCCGCGTTGCCTTTTCTTAACCGAGCTTAGAATCTTACAACCTCAATTTCAACAACACCAACGTCCGCTCGCCAGCATCTCCAGCTCACAAACAGGAAGCGGCCATGAGTTCGAGCTCCTCCACCAACGAACACTGGCGACAGGACGTCAAGATCGACGACATCCCGCCCGAAGGCCAGAAATTGCTGCGCGACTACGCTGGCCTCAAACAGGATGAAATTCTTCCACATATTGAAAACATTGTAAGTGCGGTTACATACATACACACACACCTTTCACCTGTCCTCCTTCCCTTCCATTCCCTCCTCCCAAACTTTGGCATGAGCTAGTCTGAGGTAATCGTTCGTCCATAGCGGAAAAAGGGCTACGCCATCGCCCCGTACGCGTGTATAAGCGCGATCCGCTTCCTGGGCGACCGATGGTCCAAAATCCCCTACGGACCAAGATTTCTCGCGCGCCTCAAGTCCGACGCCAACATCACCTTTCTCGATGTCGGCTGCGGCTTCGGGCAGGAACTCCGCTTCCTCATCACCGAGCACGGCGTCCACCCGTCGCAGCTCTTCGGCTTCGATCTCGAGCCGGGCCTGATTGACGTCGGGTACGAATTGTTTCGTGACGGTGACGGCGGCAAGGCTGGGACGGGCGATAATAGTAGTGCTGGTGCTGATGCTGGTACTGGTGCTATGACCATGTTCGGCGCGAATATATTTGACGACGACAGCGACGCCGACAACAACAATAACAAGGCCAATACCAATCTCGACACCATACGCGGCAAGATGGACATGATCCAAGCAAGTCACGTCCTGCACATGTTCGACTACGACCAGCAATTCGACGCGGCAAGGAGGCTGATCGGGCTCGCGAAACCCACGCCCGGCTCCATGATCGCGGGCAGTCAAGTCGGCAGTCGCAACCCCGGCAGCTATGTGTTCGACATCGACCTTGCGCCGACGAGGAGTCATTACCGGCACGACGAGCGCACGATGCGCGAGTTTTGGACCAAGCTCGGCCACGAGACCGGGTCCGCGTGGGATGTGCAGTGCGGCGAGATCCACAACAAGACCGTCGAGGAGAGTCGGGGCACCAAGTTTGCTCAAGGAGATCAGGGAATGATGATTATTTGGTTCTGTGCGACGAGGGTGTAACACAGTATAGAATGAATTTTTCTGCTCGCTCTCCTCTCCTTTGATGAATTTTTTTAATTGCATTGAGACTGCGCTTGTCTTCTTTTTTGGGGACAGGAGCTTTTTAAATCTCATCTACTCGGATCATTGCTACTGAGAGTCGAGACAATGTACAAAGAAAGGGCATTGGGGTCCCTTCATCTGACCCACCCAAAAGGGGGACTATGTAAGAAGAATTGAACGCGCAAACTTGCGCACTTGCGGTCGCGCAACAGACAGGTCGAGGAAACAGTGCTCTCACTGGCCCTAGTCCGTACTTCACGCCAATTTCGATCTCTCTACGTCAAAAGATCCCTCGCATGCCGCCTCTTGTACCAACCACTCGCCAATTTCTGATCCGGCTCGTCTTTGCCATCTGCCAGCATATACTTGAGATTTCTCCTCCCCTGCGCCTTCAGCCTCACATCCCAATCATCAGGAGTATCCGTGATGACCCAGTCATACCCCGTCGACAAGATCCAGCTAAAATCCGAGCGGTGATCGTGTCCATCGACAGTCGAGTTGCCCGCGATACGATCGATCAGCTGCGGCGCCGCATTCTCCTGGTACACATAGACGGAATTATTCACGCGCAGGTCTGCAGGGAGCGAATAATTTGCCGTATCGAAGAATTTGCTCGATATGGGCGTGACTAATTCGCCAGGCGAGTAGAAAATGCCCGACGTTTGGAACTTGCTCGTACTCGCGCCTTTTCCAGATCCAGACTTGAGCGCCATGATGCGGTCCTGCAATGCCTGCAGCGGGCCTTTGGGGGAGAACAGTTCAATCTCGGCGGATATGGTGTAGTTTGTCTCGAGGAAGGCGTCGAGACTGGCCATAGTGTCGAAATGCACCTCGTCGATCGGGTTGTAGACTGGGATGAAGGCCAGCTGCACGCCCGAGGCGAATGCATCTTGCACCCATGGGAGTGCTTCGAATTGTTCAGGAGTCCGGTACCAGGTGGCTTGGAGCTTGTAAATGCACCATTCATTAGCAGGCACGCCGGCGGCATTGGTCAGGTTCTTGAGTTGCCAGTACGCCGGCTCCACGGCGTCTTTGTCCTTGAAGTCGAGTTGGAGAACAACGTTCATGCCGCTTTCGTGGATACTCTGAACAATGTCTGGAAGCGTTGGGACCGTCTCGTCGCGGACACGACCGCCTTCGTCGCGCAGGTGCAGGTGCTCGATAAAGCCTTTGAAGCTGCTGTTGCTGACGCTGGGATTGTATCCCTGGCCCGTGAACGGGTTGTACGCCGGTTTGCCCGTTTGTTCGCCCACGTCTGTCTCACGGCCCAGGCCCGTGTCGTGGATCATGGGGAGATAGCCGTCACTGGAGAGGTGGATGTCGGTCTCGATACATTCAACTCCAGCCTCCGCGGTGCGGAAGTACGAGTCTCGAGAGTTTTCGGCGGTCCCGTTCCATCTGCATGAAGTCTTCATTAACATCTCAAGGACATCACCCTTGAAAGTGGTATGCTGGATCAGGATAGATATCTCACCGGAGACCTCGATGTCCGCAAAGAATGACTAGGTCGTCGTGAGGTTGTCGGAAAGCTTTGATGATCTTGCGCACATCATAAGGCTGGCGAGCTGCGTAGGTAGGCGAGATGGACAAAATGGGCAGCAGCACGGCGGCGAGGAAAGGAGACAACGGCTTCATTTCGACGGCTGGGGGGTCGTGACTTGGAAGACTTACGGGTATAGACAAACCTCATTCACAGGAGCAGTTCACGGGAGCGAAGCCGGCCTGTTTATACTGTCATCATGCTGTGTTCATCAACGTTACATACCTCTTCCTTGTTGAGCATAAAAGGACGATCGACATAGATCTTTCCATTCCTCCTTAAGTCTTGCTTGCTAGGACATAGTATGAAGCTGCACGTGCTGACACGTTATGATCCGATATGGTGGCAGAGCTCTCGCTTCTAGTAAAGGATGTAACCGCCAAGACGGGAGGAACTGGATTATATTATGGAGTAGAAGTCGTCAAAGACCAGAGCTGATATCGGCTTGGAAAACGTGGCGTTATGTCGTGATCGGTTAGCCAGTGGTTTTCGGTTTCCTCATTAAGTACTCGGCACCTTCATATCAGCGTCTGTAGTATCATCTTGGAAGCAAGTTCCTTCTCGCTGAGGGCTTCCCGGCAAGAATCGCACGATCTGCTAAGAGACGGGCTACGGAGCGGGACCACGGCTGATGACCGGCTCAGCATTTATTGCATTGTGGAAGCACATGAGACTCCGGACCGAACCTCCAGAGACGTTGGGGATTAAAGAGGCGTCTGGGCAGACGTGAAACACAATTCTTTTGATAGGATCAACTTTGCATTCTCCTATTACTTTGTATCTGCTTTTCGGCCCTCTCATCAGTATCTGTGAGTGGCATGCATGCTCAAGGATGTCTTTGTCTGGTCACACTTTTTGTTTTGCCAACTGCAGCCATGTCTGTCTGTCTACTGAGCACCACTGTCGACAATGGTAGGCTTGAATTGCAGCTTGACTTGACCAGTACCGGAACCGGTCTTCTCAAGGTCCTGGACAATCTTCATGCTTTCTTGATCCGCAACCTCACCAAAGACAACATGTTTGCCGTCCAACCAGGAAGTGACGACAGTGGTGATGAAGAATTGAGAGCCATTGCTAAAAACAATCGTCAGTACACTGCTTGAATGATCCTGCCAAGTCACTTACGTGTTGGGACCTGCGTTGGCCATGGACAAGAGACCAGGTCGGGTATGTTGCATCTTGAAGTTCTCGTCTGCGAATTTCTCGCCGTAGATAGACTTGCCACCAGTGCCCTGTTTGACCATCAGTGTGTGTATTTCCACTTCTCTTGACTTTTGAACTCACGTTACCACGGGTGAAGTCTCCACCTTGCAACATGAACTGAGGAATGATACGGTGGAACTTGCTACCCTTGTAGCCAAAGCCCTTCTCGCCAGTGCAGAGAGCACGGAAGTTCTCGGCAGTCTTTGGAACTACATCGTCGTAGAGGTTGAAGTTGATACGACCCCGCTTGGCTGCGATGAATGTGTGAGTGATGTGTCTAAGATGAGGGGAAGATGGGCAAGAGTAGACAAGGTCGACCGCCGTCCGGTAGATTTGCAATGAAGCCACCGAGACCCGCGAGAAAGCGGAAGCAGAAGCGTGGGGTGATGGATGGAAGAGAGAAAGGGCAACTTACGAGGAGGAACAGCACCACCGGATCGTTCAGCATCAGCTCTAGCTTTGTCAAGAGCAGCGTCGGTGTATTCGACGTCGAACCAGGCTTTGATGGTCATGTTGGCGGGTGAAGAAGAGAAGAATCTGAAAGTCGTAGGAGTAGTTGATCGATGAGAGAAAGGTTGAAGAAGAGATGGACGAGAAGAAATCCGCGGGGTGAAGGTGTGAATTTTAGTATTGAGACAGCGGGGCACAGCCATTGTCACGAAATTGTGATGAATGAGGGGTCGAAATGGATGGCAAGGGCAACACGCAATGCCTAGTGGGCGTGGACAGTGGACAGTGGGCTCGGTGATCGGGTCACTGCGCAGCTGTTCACGTGACTGGGATCGATTCTTTGGATGTTGCAGACAAGCTGAGGCACTATCATCCAACATCTGTCAGCTCGAGCCCCTCGCCAGGGTTTCATCGGAATAGATAGGAGCGAAGTTGTAGCTACACAGGAACTCACCTCCTATATGGCTTGAAAGCTGTTTGCTAAACCCGACGTGGACAGAAGAAGCTGTACAAAAACAACGTCGCTATGAATGATGCTCGAAGCTGAGAAATCCTGATGAGGCCGAGAGTTGCTGGAGACCGAGAAAATTCCTAGTCCAAATGATGATACAAATAGTAATGTACAATGATGCAAAGGAACCCTTCCAATTTCTTTCGGAGAGAGATCTCGAATGGAGCTGACAGGAAAAAAAAGCTCTCCCTTCAAGACGTTTCGCCTCTGGGATCGGAATCGCCAAGCACCACGTGACAACTCGAAAGGGGCTTTGGGGGCTTCAAGAGGCAAAACCGAGGATGAGGTGGATGAGTAAAGATGTCGACACCGTCTCAAGACGGCCACGACGGCATATGTCCCATAATCGTCTGGTTCATTGATCGATACATTATACACATATACATGTCTATCATACCCAGACCTCCGGGAGTGCTGATCATTTCCCGTTCTTTTGAATGCCGTGACTACGACATCAACTGAAATCCTCTTCACCACGTCCAGCTTCAATAGCCATGATTCTGGACACGAGCTCCTTAGTCTCGCGGGCGACCTGGAACGCCAATGGTGGCAGCTTCTGGGTGAACTCCTTGCTTGGTTGACTTCCATCATAACCTGCTGAAGCGGTGCTGGCCTGTAGTAGCTTCTCGCGACAATCCTGTAAGATCGAGACAATCGGCTGCGACTTCTCCACCAACAATGCCTGATAAGAGGACAGTTCGCTGCTCGTTCTTTCAACCGAGGTCACAACATTCTCAATGGTCCCAGCGATGGTGGTAATATGGTTTTGGATCGTGGGCATAGCTTCGTTGTTTCGAATAGCATCAACTAAGGAGGTAATGGAGTGAACCAACCCATCAGTTTGATCTTCGAGGTACATCTGTCAATATAGTCAGCTGATGTCCTTGGGCAATGCGCCGCAATAATATACCTTAAGATCCTCAAGATCAGCCTCCTCCTGGCTAGGACCGTACGTAGATTGAATGCCCAAGCCGGCGCCGTTGAGATAATTAGATCCACTGCGTGGACGCCCCGCCTGCATCGAGCCATTCCTGGTCTCCGGAGGCGTGCTCAAAGCGCTGTATACACTTTCGACTGCACTTCGCCGTCTCAAAGTTTCGGCAATATTGAAATAACCATTGCTCTGTAGAGGCTCAAGCGCACCATCATCGTCGTCTCCCAGCTCGCCTGGAGGGGTAGGTCGGATCTTCACGGTATGGAGAAGATCAACCACCGCTGCTGTTAAATGAGAAGCGGCCGCATCAACCAGACTGACTGGCGAGAGTCCACCGGCTGACGCAAAATTCTTCGACGCCGTGATAAGATTGTTGGCCGTAGCCGAAACCTTGCTCTTGAGTTTAGCTCTCTTTTTGGCAATCTCATCGTTTTTGTCCGTACTCGCAGCATCAACATCAGACGTAATGCCACGTACAGCCAATACCACCGTCTTCATATGGTCAAGGACAGCAGCAGGATTGTCCGACCTTGCAATGCGGAGCAGCTCGTCAATCGATATCTGGAACTTCGTGACGTGGACGTCCTTGACCAGTCCGTCACGATCCTGAAGAGCAGCAGCGTGTCGATTGGCATCTGGCCGGGTGATGCTGAGACCTAATGAGCTGGCTCGAACGCTGCGGAGCTGTGTTTTGGCTCTGACGTAGCGAGCCTTCCATTCTTTAACCTCCTCTTCCAAGCTAGAAACGTCCGCTTGCAATTTTTGCTCGCGATCTGGATTACCCCCCGCTTCCGCCATGGCCCTCATTTCTTCCAAGAAGGCTTGACCTTGTCGGCGGACTTCGTCGGTCAACTCCTGCTGCTGAGCCAATCGACCCTGTAAAGCTTCATGATCTTGGTCAAGCTTGAGATATTTCGTCTTCCAAAGCACGCTTTCTCCGCTGTAGCTGGGCTGCTCGACTTTCAACCTTTCAATCTCTTCTTTCAACGATTTGTTGAGATCTTCCGCCGCTTGGAGCTTCTTCTCCAGAGCTTCCGCGGTAATCTTCCATTTTTCAGCCTCGGCTGTTGAATCGCGGACTTCTGTCTCTTTGACGTCCAGGGTAGCCTCCAGATCTGCCAACTTGTCCTGCAGTTCCGTCATTGCAGGCTGATTGGGTTTTGAATTGTAGCTAACCCCACTTTGTGAAGTAGCTGAGGTATCTCTATCACTTCGCGGACTGGTGAGAGAACTTTCGAGGCCGAACGCGTCGCTTGAACGATCATACTTTGAGTCCGTAGCTTGGGTGTCGTCCTCATCTTCAACCATCATGCTCTTGTTCGGAGTAATGGTATTGCTTTGGAACTGCTTTGCCATTGGGCGCCCATAGTCATTTGGCGGCGGAGGATTGTCGAATTGTGGAATGTTCGTCACCGACTCCTGCCTCTGGGAGTAACCCACAGGGCCAGGTCCAAAAGTCTGGGCTCTCGACGGAAGACCGAACCCGACTCCACCATTGCTGGACGCAACACTGCCAGGACCTCTTGAGTGCGACCGAGAACTTTCTCTCCTTGCTCCTTCGGAACGCGCAAATTGGGGGAACCTTCTCTCCAATTCGCAGAATACATCGGTGGAAAGATCCTTGAACCGCGGCGCCTGCAGGGATGATAACTTTTGCCTGGCTTGATTGCGCTTCTCATGGAAGTCAGGCCTAGGTTGGAGAAACGGAGGGACATTCTGTTGCCTAGGTGGCCTTCCAGGCAGAGGCGCCCCGGCTTGTCTTCGTTGTAACTCATCAAACACATCCGTGCTCAACTCGTGAAACTGCACTGGCGACAGGCGCAGCAATTTGTCCCGAGCCTTGTTAGGGCGAGGCGGAGCCTGCGCACCTCCCTTAAGGTATCCTTTCAGAATAGTATAATGTTGGAATAATTGGGCCTCCATTCGTCTGTATTTTCTGCTTTGATCGTCTGCCAATGTACCATCGCTCGACCGCGAAGCTGCGACGGACCCTGTTCTCGACGAAGCCCGAGAACCAGACTCTGAGGGCCGGCGTTGTCCCAAGGGATCGAGGGAACCTGGAGCAAAGTTCGCAGAATTCGGACCGGGTCGTGGGAAGGGAGCTGCTTTGGCAGGGTAATCGTCTCCGGAGGAGTTAAAGGTAGCATAAGGACCGTCATTGCGCGGAATCTGATTGTAAGAGTTGAGTCCCGACCATCCGTCGCTTCCTGTAGTAGACGTGGGAGACAACTCGGGCCCTCGAGGGGGCGGTGGCATTGCTGCTTGCATCTCTTCAACGGATCATCCGCAGCTATGTGGTTGAAGACCAGAATGTTTTGCAAAGGAAGTTTTCCGGCCAACCAGGCCACGGTAGGGAAACTTCGAATCAGGTGAGGTGCAATATCCAGGTGATGCAGTAAATGTCGGAGGATATGCAACAGGTTGGTTCAAGGGAGTGGACGGCCCGAACTGGCCAAGGCACAGGCGCGACTGCAAGTGAATCGGAGTGAGGAGAGAAGGTGCGTATTCCGCAACCGGACTGAAAGCGAGTGCGTAAGGTAGATTTGTGGCTGTCCAGCAGACAGTAGGAAACGAGCGTAGGGCGGAAGAGTGCAAAGGGAGAAGCTGTATCAAGGGTGAAATTTAACTGTGGTACGGAGTAAGTTAGTTGGGTGCTCACGGGTGCTGCACTGCTAAAGTCCTGGCTGCGGCAGGGGCGTTTGCCAAATCCCATGACGGCCAGCCTATCCCCAGCTTCTTTTGTTTGCCTCTACGTGAGTACTTCTACAAAGAAAGACCATCCCAGCAGGACAATCTGTGTCGTCTCAAGTTGCGTGCCATGATGGCCATCTATATTGCAGATCTCAGGCCCGTGGATCTCTACATAATAGTGCAACTGCATCTGCTTCACGCACCACACCATGTGAAATACATTCCTACAGACTCCACCCAATGTACCCATTAATGACTTTTCTTATTACCCCCATCATCGGCCATCACCCATCAACCCCTTACTAAATCTCCCGCTAGTGATTGACGATTCTCGGAGAACATTGATCGAAGTCCCACTAGGCTTCCACACCTTTACGGGCAGGGCGTCAAGTCCTTGGTTTTGATTGGAAAAGGTCTGGCTATCCTTGCGGCCCTTGGCGCGTTGAGGCCTGTACGAGCGACGTCGAGGTAGGGCACACGCGAATCTACGCGTTCTGTTGAGCAGAATGATGCTCTGCAGGCCATCTCTGGCTCCGCTGATCTGGCCCATCGATATCGTTCCTCATTTCATGGAGGCTTTTGTGCGAGGAATCGGCCTCTCCAGCACATCTGATGCTAGAATTGATTCCAAACACGGCCCGAAACAAAACACAGAGACAAGACGGCTCAAATCACTTCTTGTAAGCAGCGCTCTGAATCACTTGCAATTCACGGATCAGCCGACAAGACTGGTGACTTATCTAGAGGAGCTCTGTAGAGTCAAAAATTCGTTCATTGACTGTGTTCATACCCTCGAAACGCATGTTATGCTCAGTAGCACCCCGGATACGCCAGTGCTGCCCATCATTGCCTTTTTACTCCTCAACCACCGTCTCCAAGCTCGAGCTCTTGTGACACTAATACTTTCGCTTACGAGCAGCCTTGGCCGGCTCATCTGCCTCGTTCTCGTACTCTTTGCCTTCGTGGAAATCCTTCTTCCTCATTGTGCCCACCCCCATTCGTACCAGCTCCTGATCATCTCCGTCACTGTCCTCGACATTGTACAGCATCGGAAGCACAAAGCTCTCCTCCTCGCCCATTTTCCTCTCGACGCCAAGCACATCCACGATTTCATCCTCCCGATCGAGTCGGCGCTTCTGGTGCTCCTCCTTCGGGTACGTGTCGAATTCGTCCTCCCGCTCGACGTACTCGACGTTCTCGGTCACTTCGGTAAAGTCCGGAGCGAGTGCAGACCATTTTTGTTGGGGCTCAATGCCCCAGATCTGGATGCTGCCGGTTTCGATACTGGTGCAGGCGAGTAGGGGTCGGGACGGATGCCATTCGATGATGGCGGGTTCTTCGCGGTTCTCGAGAATGCGGAGCAGAGAGTTCGTGCGGAGTTCCCAGATGTAAATGTCCTTCTTCATGTATGTCGAGGCGGTGACATAGTCGGCGATGCCAGTGGTGGAGGAGTGGCTGAATGCGCAGTGATTCCAGCGGAGGCGGTTGACCAAGTCTTGGAATTTGTGTTCCACGGTCAGGACGATATTTTCGGCCAATGTGGCGGAATCCGGGGCGTCGTCTTCACTGGTTGGTTCAAAGGCTGGTGCGGTGGAGGGGGTGATCAGCGATAGGTCAGGGAGGTTGATGGTACGGATGATCCGGTCAGTGCTGTTGGCTAGGAGTTGTCGGCCGTTGGAAGTCAGACGCAGGAGGGAGATGAGGCCTGAGGAGATTTTGGTTGAGTGAATGATCTTCCGGGATTCGGTTTCGAGAATATTGACGTAGCCCTTTGATGTGCCTGTGATGATGTGGTTGCCTAGGACGGAGAAGATGGCGGATGTTGTGGCTTGTTTGTTCTCGGAGCGCGGTATGGTATCGCTGTCGCTGAGGGGAGTGGTAGGGAGGATTTTCTTGATGGGTTCTGGATCGGTGGTGTCAACAAGATAGGGTCGATCTTCGAATAACGAGGCGACGAAGAGATTGTGATTATATGGATGAAGTTCGGCAGTGTAGATGGGTGCCTCAAATTTTACGGTGCGTATCCGTTGTTGGGTCTGAAGGTCCCAAAGACAGGCACGGCAGTCTTGTGAGGCTGTGAGTAGATAGCGGCCATGCCGAGACCAACTGAGACTTTGGATCTGTTTCCAGTGGCCGACCAGTTTCATGGCCACTCCGAAGGTTTCCATATCCCTTGACTGGGTTAGATCTTGGACCATCTTGTCTTTGCGAGGATGATGCGCAACGAGACGGTATCTTTTTTGACGCATCTGACTTACCATATAACGACTTTCCCATCGACTCTTCCTGATGCCAAGTAGTCGCCCTTCCGACTGAAGCGAAGAGTGGTGGCATGGCCACATCCTGTTCTTGTCAGTTATTCGGCTCTGCAATTGAAGAGGTTCCCCGACAAGTGCGGGAGAAGGTGGGCGGCTACGACATACTGAGATCGTTTGTGAGAGCATCGGGAGAGTCTTGAGCTAGCTGGAACGGGTCTATCAGTGCTAAATTCATGATGTGGTTTGAATATGGCGCAAAGGTTCGGATGGCAGAGCGAGAAATTGTTGATAGAGGTCTAATATTGCCCAATTTGGCACTAGCGCAATTTGCCCCCTTGACTCAGATTCTGAGTCTGAGGTGGGCACACTCTGGGTGGGCAGGACACGGATGTCATGCATGGAATCGTGTTGTTCCAGAGAATGGATCTTCTTGGAAGAGGCCCAGTTGGAGAGTAGATTCTCATGCCTATATGATTTACAGTCATCAAATTGAGCGAGGTAGTTGTAGTTCATGAAGCTGGAGAACGGCGAATGTAATTACTCTAGTACTACACAGCCTACGAGGGAACCAGCGAGCTCTTTATTCATCTCGGCTTCTCATTAGCACGCTACTTGTACAGAATCGCAGATATCTGCACTTCGTCGGCTTGATGCACGAGATGAGCCAGGAGTGAGAAAGAAGCCTTTGTGAACAGATCGGATGAGTGCTTCCGTTGCTTTGTCCTTGTTCAGCCCAAACCATGATCCTAGAAGCTGTTTCGGTCGCTTAGCTGGTGTATTATCTCATCACGCATTTCATAGTCGGATGCTGTTCCCATCTTCACATCTCGTCACATAATGGGTAAGGCATAATAATACTGGCGACTCAACAATGGATGTTGATGCGGCTTGACTTGAAATGAGAGTGAATTTGCGGCTAGGCCGGATCTGTCTTGGCGCGTTGGGTGCCTGCGCTTGTTGCCTCCCATTCTCACTCAAAAATTCATCGGCCACCTCATATCGACTTCGTCCACTTCCATCATCACCATTCCTACCCAACCATCTCGACTCGATCGCGCTCCCGAATCTCCACGTCCCGGTCGACGAGTCGAACAGGATCCAGGAAGTTTTGGGTCAAGAATCAAGAGATTGGTGAAGCGCGCAGCTGGAGAAGTGCGCATTGTTTTGGGTGGCTCCAGAGGGCGAAGGGTCGTCTCTGACCACATCGCGCAGCCATCTGCGCAAGCACTGCGATCGTCGAAGATCGTGCTTAAAGATAATATCGTCTCTCGAGGATAACACGAGCAATCATGTCGAACCTCAATTTCCCTTATTCGAGCGCGCCCCTGCGCACCGTCGAGGAGATTCAATTTGGCCTGTTTTCGGCCAAAGAGACTGAACGCCTCGCGGTCATCGACATCGAATATCCAGAGACGATGTATGTAGAATAATTTAAAACAAAACATTCTGACTTTTCTAACATTTTGAACCAGGGATGAGCAGCGCCTCAGACCTCGAGAAAAAGGTCCGAACGATCCTCATCTCGGTACAATCGATCGCAATTTCAAATGCAGTACTTGTGAAGAGAACATGGCTGAGTGCCCTGGACATTTTGGTGTCATCAAGCTTGCAACTCCAGTATACCACTATGGCTTCATGACGAAAGTCAAGAAGATCCTGGAGACGGTCTGCCACAACTGTGGCAAGATTAAAGCACTTGATGTTAGTTTCGGCCCAAATTCTTCCTTATGCCATTGCTAACCGTGTCAATCATAGACTGAAGAGTTTCGACACGCAATTTCCCTTCGAGATCGAAAGCGCCGTTTCGATGCAGTGTGGCGATTGAGCAAGCCCCGACTTATTTGCGAAGCTGATCCTCCTGAAGACCCCGATCAACCGGTTAAAGGCCAACTTCAGCCCAAGCATGGCGGCTGTGGTAATGCGCAGCCTGAGATTCGAAGAACTGGATTGCAGTTGTGGGCCACTTGGAAGCCTCGAAAAGGAGATGACGATGAAGACATCACACCTGACAAGAAGCGAATCTTTCCTCAAGATGCTCTCAACACCTTCCGCACGTTGACTGATGAGACATTAGAAATGATGGGTCTCAGTCTCGATTACGCCCGTCCTGAATGGATGATCCTGTCGGCTCTTCCAGTCCCTCCACCACCGGTTCGTCCCTCAATCAGTGTTGACGGCAGCGGACAAGGACAACGTGGAGAAGATGATCTTACATTCAAGCTGGGCGATATCATTCGTGCGAATCAAGCTGTGCTGCGTACTGAAGTCGATGGCACACCTGACCATATCAAAGTCGATCTGTGCGATCTTCTCCAGTACCACATTGCCACCTACATGGACAATGAGATTGCTGGCTTGGAGAAGGCACAACACAAGAGTGGCCGACCGATCAAGTCCATCCGTGCTCGACTGAAGGGTAAAGAAGGTCGCCTGCGTCAGAACCTGATGGGGAAACGTGTTGACTTTTCTGCTCGTACCGTCATCACTGGCGACCCCAATCTTTCGCTCGACGAAGTCGGTGTCCCACGGAGTATTGCTCGTACATTGACTTACCCGGAGACCGTCACACCTTTCAACCTCGACAAGCTCAAGCGTCTAGTGGCAAATGGTCCGAATGAGCATCCTGGCGCCCGATACGTCATTCGGGATACTGGCGAGCGGATTGATCTTCGACACCACAAGCGTGCTGGCGAGATGACTTTACAGTATGGCTGGAAAGTTGAGCGACATATTCAGGACGGAGATGTCATTCTCTTCAACCGTCAACCCTCTCTGCACAAAGAGTCCATGATGGGTCACCGTGTTCGTGTCATGCCTTACTCTACCTTCCGACTGAATCTCTCGGTCACGACACCCTACAACGCCGATTTCGATGGTGATGAGATGAACTTGCACGTCCCTCAAAACGAGGAGTCGAGAGCTGAGCTGGCCAACCTATGTATGGTCCCGCTCAACATTGTCTCTCCACAACGTAACGGTCCCTTGATGGGTATCGTGCAGGACACACTCTGCGGTATCTACAAGATTTGTCGTCGTGACATCTTCTTGACGCGAGATCAGGTCATGAACGTCATGATGTGGGTTCCTGATTGGGATGGGGTGATTCCTCAGCCAGCTGTCATCAAGCCTACACCTCGCTGGACGGGGAAGCAGATGATCAGTATGGTGCTCCCGAAAGCCCTCAACCTTGAACGTATGGAAGCCAAAGGCGAAGCTTTCAAGGATCATAAAGACCAGACTCTCTCTCCAATCAACGATACCGGTCTAATGGTTCTAGAGGGAAATCTAATGTTTGGCTTGTTCAGCAAAAAGTTCGTGGGTACCAGTGCCGGCGGCATTATCCATACCATCTACAATGAGTTTGGACACGAAGCTGCCATGGCTTTCTTCAACGGCGCTCAGACCGTGGTCAACTACTGGCTTCTTCATAACGGCTTCAGTATCGGCATTGGTGATACGGTGCCTGATCCTGCCACCGTTCGCAAGATCCAGGAAGCTGTTGACGACAGAAAGACCGACGTCGATCAGCTCACAGTTGCTGCGTACAAGGAAGATCTCGAAGCCGCGCCCGGTATGAATGTTCGCCAAACATTCGAGAGTAAGGTCATGAACTTCCTTAATCAGGCTCGTGATCAGGCCGGTTCTGCAACCGAGAACAGTTTGAAAGATCTGAATAACGCCATCCAGATGGCTCGAGCTGGTTCCAAGGGTTCCACCATCAACATTGCGCAGATGACTGCCATTGTCGGTCAGCAGGCCGTGGAGGGTAAGCGTATTCCCTTCGGTTTCAAGTATCGTACTCTGCCGCATTTCGCCAAAGACGATTACTCGGCACCGTCTCGAGGCTTCGTCGAAAACTCCTATCTTCGAGGCCTGACTCCCACTGAATTCTTCTTCCACGCCATGGCTGGTCGTGAAGGTCTGATCGATACAGCTGTCAAGACTGCCGAAACCGGCTACATTCAGCGCCGACTCGTCAAAGCGCTTGAAGAAGTGACTGTGAAATATGATACCACCGTTCGAGACTCCCGTGGCAACATTGTTCAATTCCTTTACGGCGAAGATGGCCTTGATGGTGGCCATATCGAAAACCAAAAGGTCGACATCATTACGATGTCAGACGAGGCTTTCATGAATCGTTATTCAGTCGACATCATGAGTGGTGATACGTCAGTCTGGCGGGGCAAACTGCTGCAAGCCCGGGAAATCCAGGGTGATACGGAAATGCAAGAGATGTTCGACGAAGAACTCGAAGCTCTTCGTGAGTCCCGAGACTTCCTCCGAAGAATGGGCAAAGGCACCGAGGATAACTTCCAATTGCCACTCAATGTTGCGAGAATCATCGATCAGGCTCAAAAGAACTTCAAGATTCGTCGTGGAGACAAGACTGACCTGGACCCTCGCTATGCGCTCACCGCAGTCAAGCAGCTGTTGGATCGTCTTATTGTGGTCCGTGGAGAGGATGCTATCTCAAAAGAAGCACAATCCAATGCCACGCTCCTCTTCAAGGCACAATTGCGATCGCGTCTTGCCTACAAGAGACTTGTTCTCGAGCACGGTCTCAACCGTTTGGCCTTCGATAACGTCATCGGTGGCATTGAGAGTCGATTCATTGCCGCACATGCCAATCCTGGTGAAATGGTTGGTGTCCTGGCCGCACAGTCTATTGGAGAACCTGCCACTCAGATGACCTTGAACACCTTCCATTTCACCGGTGTGTCAGCAAAGAACGTCACTCTTGGTGTACCTCGTCTCAAGGAAATCTTGAACGTGTCGCAAAACATCCGAACTCCCTCAATGACTGTTTACCAACTTCCAGAGAACACTGGCGACAAGGAGGCAGCCAAGTTGCTTCGAAGTCGAGTACAGCACACCAATTTGCGGTCTGTTGCGGAGACGTGCGAATTGTGGTACGATCCAGATATTGAAAGCACCATTATTCCAGAAGATCTCGATATGGTCGAATCCTACTTCATCATTCCCGAGGAGAATGAAGCAGATCTCGCTCTGCACTCGAAGTGGCTATTGCGTATCACACTCAGTCGTGCCAAGCTCCTTGACAAAGGCCTCAACATCCAAGAGGTTGCCGCAAAGATCAAGTCCACTTATGGCAAAGATCTATCGGTCATCTTCAGCGACATCAACGCTGATGAGCAAGTCATTCGTGTCCGACTCGTCCAAAACTATGGCAAAGACGAGGAAGAAGAGCGAAGAGAGGATGATGAAATTCTCCGACGCTTCCTGAACGAAATGCTTGACCATCTCACTTTCCACGGTGTTCCTGGAGTGTCCAGAGCTTTCATCGATCAGAAGAGTAAAGCCATAATCGACAGAGACAATTCGGTCAAGATGGCAAAGGCTGATCCTGAATGCAACGAGTTTGTTCTCGAGACCAGCGGCAGCGCTTTCGCAAAGGTCCTCGCCATCGAAGGAGTGGACACTACCCGTACCTACACTAACAGATTCACCGAAATCTTCGAAGTGCTCGGTATTGAGGCTACTCGTGCAGCCATTTTGCGAGAATTGACTCAAGTGTTGTCGTTTGATGGTTCTTACGTCAACGCTCGTCACTTGGGTATTCTATGTGATGTTATGACTAGTCGTGGCTATGTCATGGCTGTCACTCGTCATGGTATCAACAAGTCCGACACGGGTGCCCTCATGAGATGTTCGTTTGAACAGACTGTGGAGATTCTCCTGGAAGCTGCAGCTGCTGGTGAGTTGGACGATTGTCGTGGTGTGTCAGAAAACTTGATCCTGGGACAACCTGCTCCTGTGGGAACTGGGACAATGGATATCCTTCTCGACCACAACATGCTGGCAACAGTTGTCAGTGACAATGCCAACCTCGGCCTTGGTGGAGTGATTGGCGTCAAGGGCACTCAGCAAATGCTCGAAGGAGCTGCCACTCCTTACGACATTGGTTCGCCAACACAGGATAGCGGCTACCTGGGCTCGCCAGATTATGGAGCTTCTTTCTCACCCATTGCTGCTTCCGGTTCAGAGACTCCAGGAGGATTCACAGATTATCAACCTGGCTTTGGTGGTGCTGGAGGGTTCAGTCCTTACGGCGCACGAAGCCCAGGAGGCTATTCACCTGCTAGTCCTTTTGGTGGCACGAGCCCAGCCTCGCCTGGCTTCTCGCCTACGGCTGGATACTCGCCAACCTCCCCCATGTTCGGCGGCACCAGTCCAGGCTTTGGACCAACGTCCCCGTCATTCTCACCAGCCAGTCCTGCATTCACGCCAACATCGCCTGCATATTCGCCAACTTCTCCTGGCTATCAGGCATCGCCGACCTCGCCCAGCTACTCTCCGACGTCGCCAAACTACTCACCGACTTCTCCTGCATATGGCTCGCCAACGTCGCCAAGCTACTCACCTACTTCTCCGGCGTTCAGTCCAACTTCGCCGACTTCACCCACGTCGCCTGTCTACAGTCCGACGTCACCAATGTATAGCCCGACCAGTCCGATGTACGGTGGTGGCAAACAGCAATCACCTACATCACCAAGCTATTCTCCGACGTCGCCCACTTACAGCCCCACCAGCCCGACTTCACCGACCAGTCCATCGTACTCACCTACTAGTCCGGTGTACAATGCCTCTCCAAGAAGTCCACAGGGGAGACCTGGCAACGTTAGCAGTCCTCAATACTCTCCAAACAGTCCGCAGTATTCACCAACCTCTCCAAAGGAGGACAAGGACGACTAAAACTGCTTTGTATCATCATGCGACTTCAATGTCGACCGAATGCGATTTCAGAATCAGCGCGAACGATGGATCCATTAAATTGACCTTCTGTCTTTGCGCCACTTCCGAAATGCAATGTTATGCTTATCATGCCTTGTTTTATTGTTGGGCCGCCACTAAATTGCCACTGGCGAGGAAACTCGTCCTATTTTGCGGCCGCATTATTCTTTCACACACCCAAAAAAGATTCAAACTCGAACATTAGCGACGGCGTTGGATGGTTTTTATACATGTCTTTTTTCGATACGCGATCGACGTGCTATTTTGCATGTGCTTGGTTGAAATGGGATCGGGAGAGAGATTTGCGATGAGGAAATACAGAATGAGGATCCTGTGTCAGATGAAGGGGCTTAGGGGTTGTGAAAGGAAAGGAGAGCCACTGTCAACGTGACAGAATTCTTCATTCGGTGGATTAATTCACCGCTTGCGGAGAGATACGATGCAGGCGGTACTTGGCCAGTGGTCGCCATTAGTTGAGTTGACCGCGGTGAAAATGGTCGACATTGCAGGTGGCAAGGAGCATGGAAATGAGCGTGAGCATATCTTGCTGTGTACTCTAAGACTAAAAAATAGACTGTCAACAGTTGAAGGACCGAGCGGCGCGAGCATGGGTGCAGGATGCAAAGCACAAGAGTGAGGAGCGGTATGCTCGCATCGCATGGGAGAAGGAAAAGCATTGCGCACGTCTACCGATTGGTTGCCGGCTCTTTCATGGACGTTGTACGTGTGCTTGAGGCGAGATTGATTCCAGTTGAGAAATTGAATACAAAAAGTCGATAATGATTTTCGTGATTACTCTGCTGCTTTCTCGCCAGCTGTTATTCCGAGTACTCCGGGTCAAGTCGAGTTGTTACTGTATGACTCTGAGCACCATCTGGCAAAGAATTACCCTTCTCACCACTTTGATGCGTGGTTGGTCTTGCAGTCTCCCTACAGTAGGCCACTCACGTATGTACGCACCTTCGATCCAATTCACGTATCATCTCTGACGCAGATCCAATTCCTGATGGTGTGTTGGCCATTCGATCAAAGGCATCCACATATCCACGGACGGTCATGGGATTCTAGCCTGAGGGTGTTTCCCCCTGGGGAATCGTTTCATAGGTAAGTTACTCCGTACTCCGTACGCGGTACGTTGGATCAAGGAGAGGGGCGACGATGGCGTGGATGGGGCGCAACTAACACATTTCTCCAGGCTTCCACTTCCCCGGCGCTTGCCGGAGATATGATGGCCCATCACAGTGTGCCCATCACCAAACCACTTCCTTTTCCCTCTACCCCTCTTCTCTCTTCCCCAGCAGAGTCAAGCCCTGGAGCCAAGGCAATGCCCAGACAACGACGAGGGAACATGAATGGTACCAGTGGCCACTAGCTGGCGCACAAGGGGGCCTGGACCTGGTTGTTGTTCGATTGAGGTTGGAAAAACCGAAGATGGCTCGATGTCAAGCCGAAGTTGGCAACAAGTTGGATGAGAATCACACAATTTTGCACTCATCACACTCCAAGGTCGGTGAACTGCAGAAAGGAGCGTCTCAAGTTGTTGCTGGGGATTGGCCATTGGCTGGATTTCGGTGTTTCCTGCAGCCACTGATTCTGACCCATGGTTCCGGGCGAAACTAAAGCATGCATGGGCAAGGATAGGCGACAGGTGCCGCCCCGTTTCACGAAGGCTTAAAATGCAAAAGATGAGAACATCACCGTGACCTCTACGCAGACTCCTCCGTTTCTTATCGACATCCAGGATGGCACCCAAGGGCGACAACAACATTAGGTTCCTCGTATGGACATCTGGCGAGCAGGCAGAAGAGGATATCCACAGGCAGAGCTTCAGCCGGCATCAACATGCTGCTCTTGTTGGTCATCAAAAGAAGAAGCTTCAGGCCGACCGTACTCAATATGGCGATTCAGCAACTCGGATATCCTCCAAGGGCGCCAAAACGCCACCAGGAGCAAAGCGCTCAAAGTCAAAGACCAAACCAGCGACAGCTTCAAGGAAGAAAAAGGCTTTGCTTCGAGTACCTCCTAGCGCCAACAGAATGGATCCTTTTGATACGTGTTGTGTCAGTGGTATCTCTGCTTCTGCCCAGATGATGCTTCAGTTTGGTATGTGCTCAGTCTGCTATTCCGTTCAAGCCGAGCTAATTGACAGCCATCACTCACCAATGGCCGGCTTATGCAACATCTTGCGAAGCTACAGTTGTCGACAGGTGGAAGGGTACCACTGTGAAAATCGCCATCGACAGTCCATGTCTGCTGCAGGCAATAATCTATGCTGGATCGTGTTACCGGTCTTTCCTTGGTCCCACAGACAGCTCGATAGATCAGGTTCGCACTCAGTCCTATCACGAGACCCTGACGCTTCTACGCAAAGAGATCCAGGCGTTGAAAGGTCCGCCTCCTGAAGAACTGCTCCTTGCCATAGTTATCCTGGCGATCAATGGCACACCGGACTACTCGAACAGGCAAGCTTTGACTACGGAAGAGCATTACAGGGACAACGAATTCTACTTCAGAAAACCCTGGGCGCCTGAGCATTTCCAGGCCTTGACTTCACTCACCATGTCGAAAGGGGGCCTGCAGAGTATCTCCATCGGGCCCATAGCAGCCATGATATTCATGTACGTGTGACTTTGACCCCAAGCTCAGACTCCGGGCTGCTGACTGACGGGATACTCACTGTAAGATGCGATTTGATCGAAAGCTTTTCCACCTTGAGGAAGCCCAACTTCTCAGCCTTCCCTCCGCCCAAATCCATCCTCTGCCACATTCATGTGTGTCCTTTCTATGACCAGTCCACGTCTGGATTCCATTTTTTGCGCACGAAAAGACATAGTCGAATCCTTCTGAGGCTGGTCCGAAGTGCCCGTGATCTCCTCTACACCTACGAGCTGTGCTTGCAAGGACTCGGCGCCGGCGTCGAGTTGTGGCATCTAGTCTATGCGCGCCGACTCTTGCAGCATCAAGCTCTCTCCCTTGAGACCAGTACCGACCAGCTATACACGCTATGTCGTCTCGCGGTCACAGTCTATCTTATCGAGTCGTTCGTCCTGCAACCCGCTATCCTGCCCTTTCATGACTACAGCTCTCGGAAGCTCATGCTGGTCATTGACGAGTGCGACAGACTTGGCTACTGGCACACAAACCCCGATCTCATGCTCTGGACCACGATCCTTGGAGGCCTGACTTCTCGTGAGCGACCTCTTCGCTGGTGGTTCGCTGAGCAGCTGCGCGGCAGTGCAGTGCCTACAACCAAACCCAGCTGGGCCGAGGTGCTAAACATCTCCGACCGGTTTCTTCCTTTGAAAGGCGAACAGGGAGAAGGCTGTCGGCTTTTCTGGGAGGAGGCTTGCGACTGGCTGTCCGACGCAAACCAGAGATCTGGCCGTGTCAACTTCAACATGGAGTTACGTGTGAAAGAGAGACCCCCCAAAGAGTCAGCCTCTGACTAGACTACTCAGCGCAGTAAATCTCAAAGCAATGTGATGTCCAAGCAGACGAATGCGACAGTACCGACTGACGAGTCTAGTCGAGATCTTGACTAACGAGTGGATCTAAGAGGACTAACTATTGTCACCATGCTACGAACTCGTCGGGCAGCTTTACCTACGGCCGGTGATCCTTCTGCCAAAGTTATCATGACCATCATCCCACAGGGGCCATTAGGGTGCTCCTATCGTCGGTGATCATATCAATTACTAGATGCTCCATCAGCGCCTTGCATAGTCATACCAACCCACAGCTCAACGCTACAACATTCAGCCCTTCAGACAGGCATCCTATCCAACAGTACTACCTTCTAATCACACTCGGCCCAGTCATTCTCCCTCCACCAGCAAGCAAACTTTGGCGGACAATCATTTCCGCAGCAGCAGCCGCCGCAAGACGCTCCTTCTGCCTCGACCGATCCCTTAGGTAGCCGGCCGCTTCCGGCCTCATCCTGAGAATGCGCAGGATCATATCATCGTTAGGCTCGGCCTGTGCGGCTTTCCACTTCTCCTCCTTCGCCTTGCGCATGGTCCCAAGATTCCGGGACAACATGATGCTCTTAGCACGCCGTGCGCCAGCCATGCCGCCAGGGCTCAGCAGTCCCCCGCCACCGAGTTGGCCTAGATTCGCGGGTGCTGAAAACCTTGAGCGCTGCATTTGCTGGCTCGCGGCAGTTGCGCTGGCCATACGCTCGGACTCCCGGATAAGGCCATCCGTTGGCTCGAAATAGAAGAAATTCAGCATCTGGAGTTCATGGTACTTGGGATTCTTGAGGACGTTGACGGGGACGCCGTTCGCCTCGCCAGTCTCCTCGTCAACGGCGTGGAAGAATTCGAACAGGCTTTGCAGCCATTTGAAGACAATGTCGAGTTCTTGCTGGGTTAGTGCTTTTTGTTGCGAGGGCTTGTCGGATAGGGGAGGGACGAGGAGGCCTTCGATTGTGACGAGGACTTCTTTCCATATACGTGTCATGACGGCAATCATGGCTTCGGATGTTAGTGTTTGCTGCATTATAGCAAAGTTGTCATCGAAGTAGTCGAAGAGGGGCTTGAGGGCGTTGACGATTTCCGCGTTGGTTGGCATGGCTGAGGTAGGTACGGCCGATGCACGGTTGCGCGCAAAGTAATTGGATACTGAGGAGATTGAGATACCGCGGTTGAGCAACGATCGTAAGGCTCGTCGGGAGAGGCAATAGTTGATGTAAGCGGACAGCTTGTCAGTGATCTTCCTGGTCATATCTCGTTGAGTTCGCTGTAGGTTTCTGAACGCTTTGCCGAAGTAGAACTGAATATCATCACGCTCTCCTTCCATACTGACACGAACCATAAGTCTCCCTTGGGTATCCAGGTCCAACCAATACTCTCGAGGCAGGAAGTCACTGAAATGAGCTGGATCCAGTTTGAGGGAAGTTCGTCCGACATAATCATGGTCGCCAACTGCGTCCCAGTCCCAGATTGTGGCGATGAGGTTGAGCGGTCCTTGCGTTGTGATATCTACCGATTCGTCCCACCGTGGATTCAGGTTTCGGTACACTATCCTGCTCTTGGACAGCCTCTTCTGATATTCGTCTGTCAAGACCACGTACGGATCACTAAAGCCATTGACATCGCAAGCCTTAAGATCTTCGGCTTCCACGATCTTAATGGTGAAAACGTAATTCGATGTCTTTCGAGGCCTTTGGGCAGCAGGAGGCGCGTACTTTTTCACCACTTCAGCACAAGCATCCACATTGACTTCCTGCTCGAGCTTGTCCCATTGTTGGATCGCAAAGGAGATATTGTTCAGCTTGACAAAAGACTGGGGGTAGAATTGGAAGGGCTCCACCCTCTCTTTGTTGTTCCATGTATCCTTCGCCAGCTGAACCCATTTCTCCTGTCGTGTCATGTTGGCAGCTGCTTCTTGTTCAGGAGTCAGTCTGTCCATCTCCTTGCTGAACATCTGGTCCAGAAGCTCGCAGTATCTAGCAACCCCATTGCCGATGGCTTTGGATATTGCCGTCATGAATTTGGCATAGGTCAGATCGTCGTCCCAGTTCAGCTGGCTAATCTGATCGATGATCTGGTTGAAGGAGCTGAAGATATCCATCACAGAAGTAGAATGGCGCTCGTCTTCTGTCGGCACCTGCCCAGGTTGTTGTGTTCGAACAGCAAATTGATCATGCTTGACGGCATTCTCGACCCACCCAA
Organism: Exophiala xenobiotica; assembly: GCF_000835505.1. Lineage (NCBI taxonomy): Eukaryota > Fungi > Ascomycota > Eurotiomycetes > Chaetothyriales > Herpotrichiellaceae > Exophiala > Exophiala xenobiotica. The sequence continues at coordinate 3,709,229 of NW_013562491.1, forward strand.
TGACTTGTTCTTCGGTTGTCCGAATCCATTTCCAGACAAAATCCGCCAGTACGTCTTCTAGCTTGTAGGGGAATTCACGGTGGGGGAGAGCGTCTGCATGTACGCGACGGAATTCACTGAGCTCCTTGTATAGGTCAAATCCATCTTGAATAGGGATATCGAAGCCATTCCTTTGGGAGGTGTTCAGAATTTGCTCCACCATGGCTTTGGAGTCCTCCGCAAATGCAGGTAAAGTGCAATTGAGCAGAATCATCAACGGGTTGATGCCGAGAATCTCGGGATTCTTTCTGAATCTCTTCTGCACTTTTTCTGCAAGCTTCAAGACACCTGTTGCCACCTGTTGAATGTGGTAGAATTCCCACTTTTCATTCTCCTGAGGCAACTCCCGATCTAGAAGGTTGTCGTATAGCCTTCGAGCTTCGACCGCTAAACCATCAATGGCGGCGTTCTTAAAGTTCTCAAAGTCGTCGGAGTTTTGCGTGAAATTAGGATCATTCTTGATGTGCTCGTCAATGATTGCCAGGATCATCCCAAGCTTGGGCAATTGAGCTTTGTCGGCATAGGCAGTCATGATGCTCTCGTACAGATCACGAAGCATTGCCTCATGTAGTGCGCTGAGTAGCTTGCCCATCAGGGCAAAATCGGACATTGTCCAATTATATCGATCATAAAGAACCGAGGTCATGATAAGAGAAGCTCTCTTATTCTTTGGCTCGTCCTGTAATGGTTCCTTCACATAGTTGAAGGCTGCATCGAGCATTTCCAAACTGATAGCCTTTTCAACAAACTTCTCCCGCACCACATCCAGAAATAGCACAATTCGAGTAAATTTGGGTATTCGCCATCTCAAAGCAATCTCATTGAGCAATTCCGCGGTCTTTTTCGAAAACAGTTGACCGCTGGCTCCGTCATTCGTCTTATCATTAAGGTCGTAAGAAAGGGCTTGTAACATTATAAACCGGAACATGGCTCTGGCATCTGAAGGAATAAAAGTGTAGACCTGCCCCGGATCACTGTCACGTTTGGCCGAGTCGGCATTCAAATCAAGTGAGCCTAGATCTGCCGGCAGATCCAAGACATAGGAAGAAGACTCCTGGGAAAGGAGCTTGGAGACCTCCGCATAATGAGACTCAGTAGAGCCTGGACTCGAGGTCTGGGAGTTAAACTGAGGAAGACTTCCACCTGGAGTACTCTTGGCTAGATCGGGATTGGCCTGTACAATTGCAAGCATAAGCTGCGATAGATCGGGTCCTTCGGTCTTTTTCCAGGTTTCATAGGCTTCTTGAGTGTCGAAGTCATGAGCGCTGAGCGTCAGCTTCGTGCCAAGGTTAAGATGTTGCTGATACGTCTTAAGGTCCTGTAGAGCGGCTTTCTCTGTCCACACAGGCTTATGTTTGTCAATGTCGGACTGCATCATCGTGTTGGTCAAGCCAAACAATCGGCCGACTACTTGGACCAAAGGCATGTCCCTGACATTGTAGCTGAGGGGTATCATTTCCTCAACCACACTAATCTGTCCGCCGGATTGCGAAGTGGCCAGATTTTCATCCCCTTTGAGCAGTTTCGACTCGAGTGTATGTAGTCGGGATGCCAATTCGGGCTTGTCTTTGGCCCAGTCTCGATCCTTCAAGATTATAGTCAGAAGCCGGACGAACAGGGCGACATGACGGTCGACCATGCGCTTGACGCCATCATCGCCAGGAGGCTTGCCTCGTTGTAGCTCTTTGGTTGCATTGGAGAAGAATATTAGCACCAAGTCTTCGGCTCTTCGGTCGGCATCCATACGTTTCTTGAAGGAAGGATCTGACAGTGTGTTGAGGAAGATGGCGAATGTCCGCTTGACCACAGCATCTTGGTATTCTGGGCGTTTCTCCTTGCCAATGAGTATACCTTGCAACCTCTTTTCCAGCTCTTTAATAAAGTCGTGGGGGAATCTTGTACTCTTGGAGTCTCGCACGACGGTGAAATCGTTCATCAAGTCATGGAAAGAGTGAGAGGTGTTGGCGCGATTGACCGGAGGCTTCGTCTCGACATGTCTCTTGCGGAACGTGCGAGGTTGCAAGAGGTAGGAAAGGTAGGCGACTCGTAGAGCGTAGAGGTAGGCATCGTTGACATTGATTGATTTTCTGCGCACCCTGGAATGATCCCTGGATGCCTTGTCCCCATTTCGCAGACTGTTCACGCCCCGGCCGGGCGCTTTCGAGCGGTGGGAAGATTGGGACATATGGCACGCATAGAATGGAGTTTCCTGGGGATGGAAAAGGCCGGGAAGGAGGAGAGGACGTTAAAGTCTGGGGATCGACGGTGAGTCGTGGCTCGAGTGGCTGCGTGGTTGAACAGGACAGGGTCAGCCTGGTCCAGTGACTGAGACCATGCAAGTCGGACTGCGCCTAACTTGAGGCCTGGGGCGGGGAGATTGAAGCAGGTGGAGTTGTTTCTGCGGTGTCAAGTGGTATCATGTCGCTGTTTGCATGTCGTGAAGATCTTGAGTCGACAATAGACCGGCGGACGAAGATCCTGGATTCATCCCCATCCTGTCATGTATAAACTGGGACTTGGGGTCGTTTCCAACCTGCCTGGTCTCTCTGGACGATGATCCGGTTTCAGAATGCATCGGCGTCGGGAAGTGACGACTGCCCGGTTTCCTCACGTGCCACGAAATAAACACCCAACAATATGGAACAAACTTATAGTCTCCTCGTACTTAAGTGTTGCACTGATATATACGGTCAGTTCCGGTCCACTGGCTGCAGACCAGAAGGACGTAGGTCACCTTCCAGTACAGAATCATCAAGCTTTCCGAATCCTTCTGCAGCGCGGACTGCTGGCTTGTCAGTGCACATGAAATGTCCTCGACGAACCGAGGTAGGTCCGCTCCTCTCACATACTCTTCCATGTACTGTGTTATTTAAGACCGCCTGTGGCACCATCGATTGTCCAACTCTGTCCGGCGACCCATCATGCAAATCAAAGATCGCACTTTCATTGTGAGCGGTGGCTCTAGCGGCCTTGGGCTGGCTACCACCATCCTCTTCCTCCAAAACGGTGCCAATGTTTCGATCCTTGACCTCAATCCTCCTCCTTTCGATGCTTCCTCTCAAATCGACACGTCTAGGATACTCTTCAACAAGACCAATGTTTCCTCCACCGAATCATTGCAAGCGGCGTTGAAGAGCACATTGAAATGGACGCAAGAAACGAATAAGCCGTTGTCTGGCGCAGTCTGCTCTGCAGGTATTGGGACGGCTGCGCTAGCTCTTCCCAAACAAGACAGTTCAGCGACGCATGAGACTGTGAAGTATATGGACATGCCACTGTTCGATCGAACACTGGCAATCAACCTACGGGGCACGGTAGATCTCATCCGCCTGACGCTACCCCATATGGCTCTAAATGAACCCTGGGGTCCCGACGGTGAGCGAGGTATCATCGTTGTGGTCTCCTCGGTTGCAGCATTCGAAGGTCAGATTGGTCAGTTGGCGTACAGCGCAAGCAAAGGCGCCGTGCGGAGCATCGTCTTGCCACTGGCACGAGAACTCGGTCAGAAGGCTGGCATTCGCGTCATGGGAATTGCACCTGGCGTCTTTCAAACCGGAATGACTGTACCACCGAAGAAGAAAACATCAGCGCCAGCCAAGAAGGAGGGTGTCGAGGGTAAGTCGAAAGGTGCCACTGGCTCTCGCGCGTCAATGAGTACTGAGATGATTCAATATCCGACACGAATGGGACAAGGGGATGAGTTTGCACGACTGGTGAAGGAAATCGTCGAAAACCCAATGCTCAACGGTGGAGTCATACGGCTTGATGGTGCGGTCAGAATGCCGAGTAGGCTCTGAAGTGTTGATTCCTTCTTACAGACACTGTTCAGGGCTCATAAGGAGGTTGGGTGCCACTTTGGACGTGACTGTGCCAGTGGTCGTGCTCTCAATAACGATTGTACTATCAATCGCTGGGGTGGCCAGAGATATTTTCGGCTTGTTACGACCTGACCACGACACATCAATGAGCGTAAAGCATATGTTGCCATAATAGAATGATGTACAAAACGGTATAAATTTCAAGAATAATCATAATCATATTCAGGGTGTCAGGTCCACTACCAGCCCAGACCAGGACGCCTGCTCCTCAAGATCTGGTTCTTTCTCTCCTTCCAGCTTCCGTCCTTACTTCAATTCCGGGAAGGTTCGAAGAAAATGCGACGGGCACTGATAGCCGTACGGCCTCTTGTGCAGGTAATCTTGGTGATAATCCTCTGCATCATACCACTGAGTCGCTCGCAGGACCTCAGTGGTGATGGGTTTGCCTTTGTACCATTGATCTCCAACCTTTTGCTTGATTTCGTTTGCGATTTTCAGTTGTTCGTCATTTTCTGCATAGATTGCGGATCGGTATTGCGTGCCGGTATCTGGACCTTGCCGATTCAGCGTGGTGGGATCGTGCATTCTGAAGAAGAACTCGCAGAGCTGAGGGTAGGTGACTCGCTCCGGGTCGAAGACAATCAAGAGGGACTCGGCGTGACCGGTTTTGCCTGAGCACACGGCCTCGTAGGAGGGCGCCTTTGTCTGACCTCCTGTATATCCCACCCTGCAATCAAGTAGTCCCTTGCCGTTGCCCAGGTGTTTGCGGTATAGTTCTTCCAAACCCCAGAAGCACCCACCAGCGAATATGGCGCGCTGGGAGTTCGGAGGAAATTGCATCGCCGCTAGCGCATCCGGCTGAAGCGGGAGGGATGCTGAAGTGGTAAAGGGTCGGAGGAATCGTGAGAGAAATGTAGGCATCTGGAACGCCATGGTGAGTAAGAAGACGAGAAGGCCGATATAGAAGAGACTGCTACTGCTGGAGTACGGCAGTTTGACGGTGTTCTGTGCAAGATTCTTTCGACGGTCAAGACTATGCACAGGCTGTATATGTACAACAAGTAATGGCGAACCTCAATCTATCAGGAAGGTCAAAGATGTTTATGGATGGATGAGACGCTGGCCGGCCATCGCAGGCGATGAAACCAATAACCAATGGACCACGTCATCTGCCAGGGATCCTCGGCGATGATTGGGGGATCATGGTACTCCGTAGGAAGAATGACAATTTCTGAGTGGGCAGTGCTCCATGCCTACCTAGGTACCTTAATGACAGATTCTGATGCTTAGCCACTCTTATGTCTCTCGTAATAGATAGAGGCTTCTGCATGATTACCTGATCATTGAAGGCTTAAAACCTACCAAAAACTGCAACGAACACAACGAACAGTCATGCATTCCAAAGCGGGCTCGGCCTCGCCACAACCTTCCTGCGTGCCTCTGATCCATCATCTCAAGGGCAGAGTCAGGTGCCGGCCGTCATGTCGCAAATCTTCGTCAAGGTCGTCTATGTAGATCGCAAAGTTGAAGATATATACCTGGTACGTTGAATGGGAAGTGAGAGATGTGCTAAGGGTGAAGCCAAGCAACAGAGAATGAGGATGTTCATCATTCAGGGGAGTCCGTCAGATCAGAGAAATGATTTATTTTTGATACAGGTTGGAACGGATATAACGAGAGCCAGCAACAATACCGTGCGAGTGTTCGTAACCGGTCATGAAGGAACGAAAGTCCGAATTGTTGATGTCCCCCTTATCTCTCTTCTCGTCTACATGATCTAGACCCTATCGTCGAGATATCTATTGAATAACCACCTCCAATCACCCTCGCATACCGCAGGCTCAGGTACTGTAATGTTCCAACTTCATCCATGAGGCGCTCCTTCTGCTAAAGATCTCTGGCCCTCTGTATGGCCACTTGATCCTCGCCCCGCGTATTCGCCCGCGGTAGGTCCTCCTCCGCTGTGTAGTTCGTCGGACGAGCCGAGACCGGACAGAGCGTTGGATGTTCGCGTCGTTTCACTTCCACCTCCGCTTGACTTGTCGTCGCCTGTGCTTGACTGCGTCAAAGGGAACAGTTGTTAGCTGCCTTCGTTCTTGATAAAGCTATGTTAGAAGACGTGGCGTGATTGTTAACTGTGGACACTGATAGAGAACCGCACCACAGGCCTTGCACCGGCAAGACAAACTCCCCTGACTCAACACCTTCGATCCACAGCATTCTTTCACCGCAGAAATGAGGAACAAGAGCAACGCGAAGAAAGCGGATGTGACACTAGAAGAAAATGAGTTGGACTCACAGCACTCTTGCTTTGCTGAGACTGAGACTTTCCCTCGCCACTAGAGTCCCCTAGGTACCGCTCCGCCGTTCGGCTTGCGTGCTCTCCTGACGAACTCTTACCGGGCGGATTGTCTTTTGAGCCCGCGCCTTGTTGTCCTGACAGAGACGCCATATTCTAGGTGAGATCAATATGATCGATGCTCGTCGGTGATATATAGGGCAGGCTTCGGGCTGATGATTTCAATGTCCAGATTCAGCTTGGTGTCTCGTCCCTCGAAATATGATATAAACCTTGGTGAAATAAGAAGTCTTCATTTAATCAATCAATCTTGCCGTGATGTGATGTTCTTATCACTGGAATTGGAGAGCTACGTCAGATCGTTTTCCAGGATGCGAATCAGCACTGGCAAGGCTGCAGCCCCTCGGATATGCCTCCCGGAGCAATGCAAGGCTATCACTCCCACCTCAACTCTCCCAACGGAATTCGTCGAATTAAGGGGCCCTCGACCGAAAGAACCATGACAAAGAATATTGCCCTTGTTGAGCAGAATTGTATGAACTCATATCGTTAATCATAACGCTCTTCTCGGAATCCAGCAACGTCAGACCGATGCTAATTACAAAGCCCCTAAAACCGCACTTTGGATTTGTGCCATCCTGATATTGTGCAGAGACCACAACTCCGACAGATACCGTCCCCGAGCCAGCCATGCCATCCAGCAAAACAAGTTTTCCTGACCTTGTCCCAAAGCCTTGGAGCACCGAAAAATGCAAACCCTCTAAGAGCAATAATTTCAGTGTACTTTTTAGCCTTCAACGCCAGACTGCCTTCCCATTAGGCATCAGACTTCCTCTCGAAGCCGATCCCATTCTCACGGCATTCCGATCACCTGTGCTCGGAGTCGATCGTACATCACCGCTCATTGTTGTCCGTCTTGCTGGGTTCATTCCCAGACTCTTCGAGTGACTGACCACCCCTGATACTCGCGGACTCAACACGCCAACCTTCCAGTCATTCTCTTTCTCGTTCTTGCCCATGACCATCCTCCTAACATGGCCGGCAGCGAACATGCTGTCGTTGGGTGGTGATCCGGAGATAGCTGTTGCAGCAGTGGGAGACCGACGACGCTGAGTGCGGGAGCCGATGCCCGATCGTCGTACTGAGCTTGAACGCTTGACTGCATCGCGAATTCTCATAGCATCGTCCTTGTCAGAGTTGCTGTGATTTTCGGTATCAGATGACGAATTGCTAGCATTGTCGGGGCACGCGCCCAGGGAAGGTTTCTCGAAGGTCATTGGTGTCATTGAACGTCGGTTCGCCGCTTTGCTAGGATCAATCTCACGAAGAGGGGATGGCTCACTGTCTGAAGATGAAAGCGACGTCATCTTTGGAGGAGGCAGAGAAGCCATCGGTGAGCCGTCATATTTCTTGGACAGGAATCCTGCTTGGAAGCGACTGCTCTTACCGAGGCTCGACTCGGGTGGTGGAGGGATAGGTGAAGATCCAGGTGACTGGTTTTGAGCCTGTGCAAATGATGCAGCGAGGTTGGACACTTGAGGAACGGTGATCTCGGTGGTAGACTCTTCAGGCGAAGAAGATACAAATTTCTGTGGTGTCTTCTCGAATTCGGCCAGGGTCCCATCTGCAGTATCGTCTCGCCATCTCACTGCTCGTTTCACCTTCATAGGAGACTTCCTCTTCTTTGGCGTGAAGGAGACACCCTTCTTAGCGCTACCAAACAGTCCTCGTCGTTTTGGCGAAGCCTTTGCTGGAGAGTGCATGACGTGAGGAGCAACGACGGCAGCGGCTTTGGGCCGAATCGGGCTATTCTCAAGGATGGTGTTGCTCGGATTCTGCTTTCGTCGCTTCGGAGTACCAGCCTTAGTAGGTGCGAAAGCCTCAACAGGAGCGAGACTGCCATCGGGTTTGACAATATATGAGGCCGCACTGGAAGACGAATTGAGCATCTTGCCGAGGATCTGGGTTGCCGCTTCAACTGCTTCATCGACGCTCATTCTGTTCAAGATTTCGATGGCAGAGATTGTCTCAAAGTGAGCCTGAAGCAGGACCTGGATTGTTGCTGCATCGCCGGCCTTATCTGATTCGTTGACAGCAGCAAGGGTTTCTCTCTCAGCAGTCAATTTCAGCATTTCCACTTCGCGTCTTAGGGTCTCGGAGTCAATCATGTCACCAGTGTCGACTTCCTTGAGTTGTTTCAGAGAATGCTCCAGCGCTGTGTTCATTGCTCGATCCCATGTGCTCTTCACCACTTTCTGTTGGCAATGGTGTCGGCCACTCTCCAATTCCATGATTATGCCTTGGGCAGTTTTCCTCACAACCTGCATGTTCTTCATCGGTTCTTCATCATCCAGACTATCACATACGCTATCAAAGGCGTTCATCCACGCCGACAACATTGCAATGCGTCGACCGAGCTGCTTGAGCTTAATCATGTTATTGGTTCGTTCTTGTCTCTCTGGTGAAGAATGTTCATATGCACTCCTGATTCTCTGGACACCTTCTCTTGCTATCGTCTCTTTCTTCTCATTCTGCTTCTTGAATTTGGCGAACGCGACCGCTTCGTAGTCTTTTTGCTGCGCTTTCAGCTCATTAATCAGTGCCATCTGCTCGTCAATCTTAACCAAAAAGTCCTTGACATGGCGGTTCACGTTGTACACATTGCGGGTAACCTTGGTCTGGATGTTCTTAGCGCGGTTGGCATATCTAAGAGTGTTCTGAGTTTCGTCAAAGTGTGCGCTTGAAGGACTGACGCAGACAATCATGACAGTCTTGCAGTTCCCGCCAAGGGAAAATTTAAGAAGTCGAGTGAGCTTTGAATTCCGGTATGGAACATGATTGCGCTTGCGAGGGTCACAAAGAGCGTTGATGCAGCTGCCAAGAGCAAGGAGAGATTTGTTGATGTTGGCTCCTTCGAGTAGACGTTCTCCTCTATTCTTGGTGGCGCTCGCTCGCTCGCTGCCTGCCAAGTCGATGATGCTTAAAGTGGCCATCGTGTGAGGCTCTTCTACGCTCGCATTCCTGTCTTTTTGCGCCACGTTGATCTGGAGCACAGCGTGTGAGCGGGATGAAGTTGCGTTGGCTTCCGTCGGTGACATTGTTCGCATCTCATTTCCCTTCATGATCATATCCATGACCTCTTCAACGTTTTGTGGGTGGTGACTGGAAAGTCCAGCGACAGATACTGTCTGGTTGGCATCTTCTCTCAGCATGAGCCCTCCTCTTCCGCTGCCTGGGACAAGGAGATCACGGATTGTTTCGTTGTAGATCTCGAGGTAAGAGAGTGAAATATCTGTGACTTTGTCGGAAGCCAGCTCGGCCACTCTTTCAAACAGTTCTTGCATGGTGAGAAAGATGATGCCAGGCTGCTGAACAGTGCCAGTGATTGTGTGTGTCTTTCCGCAACCAGTTGCACCGTAGGCGAAAACAGTGGCGTTGTACCCATCCAAAACACTGTCCAGCAGTGGTTTTGTAGTCGACTCGTACACCTCTCCTTGGGACGCATTTTCGTCGAAGATTCTGTCGAAGCCGAAGGTCTGGTCTTTTACTCGCTTACCGGTGGGAACCACCGATCGAGAGAATTTCTGCACAGGATTGTCTTCAGGAGGGTCAAATACTCTATTTGATCGTCAGACGTGTAGATGAAAGAGAGACCACTAGGACATACAAGCACTTGTCGTCTACCACTTTGATGACTGGTCGGATGCCTTTTTGAAAGAGCTTCGGTGTAGGTGCAGCGGCAAGGGAACCGTCACCGAGAAAGATTGTCGTGTCGTCACATTTGGTCAACTGCGCAGCTTCTCTGATTGTGAATGGTCTGACTCGAACTGTGACTGAAATTGAGGAAGCACCGCCGGAGGAAGCCATGGTTGTTGTTGTTTACCTCCGGGCGTTTGCGAAGAGATCGAGGAACAAGAGACCATGAGAGAAGCAATAGAATCTGTAGCAGTACAGAGGAATCAATTCAACACCACACGAATAACAAGGTGTTGCAGTCGACGTCAGATGGCAGTGGTCGAGGCTGTCTAAGGATGAGAATCAATTCAATTCGTTGGTGTTGATGGCCAAAGAGTCGCGTTGCCGAAACCGTCTAGCGGCTCGCGTTGGAAGGGCAACCAGATTCCGAAGCTCTTTCGAAACTGCGCCAGGACAGGCTGCGTCGAAATTGTTCTACATAACATGGTCAACGAACAGGTCTCGTATCCTGCAAGGAAAATATCTCTGTCGCTCGAGTCCTTCCTGCTGCTCAACTGCAGTAAAGGTTTGGGAACAAGACTGCTTCAACAACATGTTTGCAGGCAGCGCGCGTTCTCTACGAGGCCCAGCGCCACCTACTTCTCACTCACTGCCACCGGTACAAATTTCTCCTGTGTCTCCTGTTTCTCTTGCGATGAATGCCAGCAGGTCAAGTCTCGAACAAAGAGATGGAAGATTCAAGAAAAAGCGAAAATCTCCTGTGTCATATTCTCCATGCGACTTCGGCAGCCTCATCGGTATCCTGATTTCATTTGCGATGTCCGTGCCTTCGCTTATCCCCGGCATTCTTCGGCCTGCCGATGACAGCCGTTGAGGGCACAATCGGATGTCAGTGAGCCCATCAGTGCCGCATACATCGGACATGCGCACGGATGCGCCTCTCGTCATTGTTGTTTGCCTCGATGCCGCTTATCTCTCTCTATATCGTTGGACCGACATCCCACTTGCACCACTTTGAAGTGTTCGATCCAGTGTATATATATCTTTCTCTTGAAACCCTCTGTTTGCAAGTACTACTGACCCAACGTCCCTGTCATTCAACCTCAAAATGGAGGCTTGCCTATGCTCCAAGCCGGTACTACGAGTACAATCGAAGCAGGTCTTCCTCCCCTTTGCGGTCGCGCCTTCCGTTTCGTCGTGTAACCGACATATTCGATCCTCTCGACCCCCCTTCCCAGCAAGCAAACACCGCCAGGTTGATCAGCGTCGACAAGCCCATACAAAACGAAACGTCTCGTCGACCGCCTCCACCATCAGCGAAGCAGACCCCCTACCGACTGCCATGGCTGTTTCAAGACCGCTGTCCTGCCTGCGTTTATCCGCCCTGATTCGTTCATATCTCATCACCTCCGTTTCCTCTATACCATTCCTGCTGCGGCCGTCCTTATCTGTGATGACCTTCCTCGCCCATACAAAGTCGCCTGTTTTCATGCCAGATCGGAACCCGATTCTCCACTTCCTTCTCAAGAAAACATTCTATGCTCAATTCTGCGCCGGTGAGACACCTGCAGAAGTCCGAACCACCATTTCAGACTTGAAAGACACCGGGTATAGAGGAGTAATCTTGGGCCATGCAAACGAGGTGGTACTCACAAAGGAGGAAGCGGAGGGTCTGGATGCATCGACAGAGTCGTTAGACCAGGCAGCCCTCCACGCCGATGAGATTGCGATATGGAGAAGAAATACCGTTGCTACTGTTGACCTCGCCCAGGAGGGTGACTTTGTGGCGCTCAAATTCACAGGAGCGGGTCGTCAAGCACTTCAACATCTCAAGGCCACTATCGCATGCTCTCCCGAATTTGAAAATGCTGTCCATGAGATCTGCCAGCGCGCTCAACAAAAGGGTGTAAAACTGCTTTTCGATGCTGAGCAGGCCTCGCTACAACAGGGCATTGACAACTGGACAATGTACTTTGCAAAGATATACAACAAAGAGAGGGCGTTGGTGTATGGCACCTACCAAGCATATGCTCGGAAAACTCCCCAGAATCTCGCTCGCCATCTTGAGACGGCAAGGAAGGAAAACTTCGTGCTGGGAATCAAGCTGGTACGAGGGGCGTATTTGGGCAGTGACCCACGGGAACTCTTCTGGCCAACCATCGAAGAAACCCACGCATGCTACAATGGCATAGCAAAAGCAGTATTGCAAAGGCAATACCAAGGCATCCTCCAACCTGTCGAAGGTGGTTCGTCAGACTTCCCTCGAGTGAGCCTGGTGCTAGCAACGCACAACGCCGAATCGGTCCGGTTAGCAGTGGCAATTCGAGATGAACAGGCACGGAATGCCCTGCCACGAATCGAACTTGCCTACGGGCAATTGATGGGGATGGCAGACAACGTAAGCTGTGAGGTTTTACAAACTGCAAGGGTCCGCGCGGAGTCCAGCGACGCCAACGTGGAAATTCCCCGAGCGTACAAGTACTTGGTATGGGGCAAGATGGGAGAATGTATGAAGTATCTCCTTCGTCGGGCCCAAGAAAATCGAGATGCCGTCACGAGGACCGTTGAAGCAAGGCGAGCATTGGGTAGTGAGTTGGGCAGCAGGTTGGCGTTCTGGAAGTCATGATGATTGGATGAGACATGTGCGAATTGATACTGAGCACGAACGAGACGATTGTAGGTGTATTGTTTTGAGATTGTTTTGTTGACATATCCATCTGCAAGGCGCATTGCACTATGTTTTGAGGCATCCGATTCTCTTGCGCTGATTGATCTAAAGAGGAAAGAGGAATGAGGAATGAGCAAAGGTTGCGCGAGGGAGCGACGCATAGAAATATGATTCATTCCCAATTTCCATCACGACCACGATTCAAGCAAACAAATCCATGTTCAAATCTCGCAGTCCGGCACATACTTATCCCATCTTCGTTTTTTCAGGCAAGAACCTGACGGGTAGCTGCTGCCTAGACCCCAGTCTCTCAGACAGGTCAAGTCAGTTGTGCCGACACTTCTGCGTCAGGGTTTCTTTGTTCAAAAGAGACCTTCACTTCCTCCCGACACACATTCACTGCTTTTAAGGAGATTTGTTGTTACCGCCTGGTTCTGCCTGACCCGTTCCTCATCATGGCTTCCAGGCGTGCTTCCTGTTCCCCTCCAGATCCTCCTCGTCGTACCTTCAGCAACATCTCAACGGAGCTCACCAATACGCCATCCCTTATTTACAGCGACTGCAGTAGTTCTGCGTCCGAGGTTGGTTGTCCAAAGCTTGCCCCATTCGTTCCGTGCTAATTCAGGCATCAACGCAGGACATGATGGCGATAGGGAGCGACCCGAACCATGTTAGCGATGTGATGGCTGAAGCGTTGGATCATCTCGATAGGGTGGTGGAGCACGTAAGTCATGTCGTTCCCCTGTTTCCGCGGCGTGCTGGACTAATCAGACGCAGCTTAGAGGCGAAGGAGAAAACGAGGCAGCGAATGAGATTGCCCGCGATGTGCATTCCATGCTGGAGACCTTCAATCAGACCACAGCTCCTTGGTCGATGCAAAAGTTCCAGATGAAGACTGTCCCTGCGGCCAATGCTCGACAAGTCAGTATCCATACCACTGCCACTGCCACCGCATCTACATGGGCAGCCGTTGCCGCTACCGACATACCGAGAAACAATCGTTTGGTCAAATTCCGTCCGTCTGATGGACTGAAGCGACAAATCACAGAGGAAGAGTTGCCCAAGGACGAAGACTTTCGTTGCGTATGGATATATGGTTGGAACAAGGATAGACCGTTGGGTATTGTGACCGAACGTATCAGTTACGGCGCCATCTTCTCAATGGTATACGTGGAACAGCACCAGGCAGCTTGTGTCATTTTTCAGTATGCCAGCTCAGCCATGGCACTTGTCGATGAGGATTCACGTTACCGTCGCGACTGTGGAGTGGGTCTGTTCGGACCTAACACCATGATCAAGTTTGGCGAGGCCTATCCGGAAAACGCTGAGCTCCAGCGAATGTCGGCCCCAATCAATGAGCGGCGCCGTCTCACCTTTGCTCGTCAGCAGCTTTTCACCAATGGCATGAACGAGCAACGCTTCAAAAAGGACCTCGTCGAGATTGTTGGAGAACAGAACGTGGAGTTGGTTTGGCTTTTTAACACTGGCAATGGTAGGTCCTTCCGTGGTGGCTGATGCTCTGTCTGATCAAAGACTAGCCACGGTCGTCTTGTCGTCGACTGTCATTGCACGTCTTGTGCGGGATGATTTCATTAAGCGTTCGCGAAAACCTGGTCCATATCAGGATGTCCAGGTTGGGTTCAGTCATGACCCATGCGAACGTCCTTTGAATTTGATCACCCAGATCCCGTATCCAAGCAATGGTCGAGATCGCCGTGACAGTGCGGTATCAGCTTCAAGTGCTCGGGCTTACAATCCAACTGCCATGCATTTCGCGCCAGGAAATGTCAATCGGGGCAGAAAGGGAACCGACCCCGATGGTTGGCAGACCGTCCAGAGAAAGCGTTGAGCTTCCGAGTTCACCATGTAGGCATGGTGCCTGAGTACATCGGTCAAGGCGGGAGAAAGGATACGGCAACTAGGGGTATAAGAAGATGGCCTTCGAGAGGTTCTTCCCTAATAACAACATGGGCCACTCAGCTGTCGTGCTATCAAGAGGAAGAGAGCGCAAGCCAAGGATTGACCTCATCATATCTCTTGAGGTCCCGGGTACAGGATGAACGAATCATGACAAGCTGGCCAGCAGCTGTTCCTTGTACGTAGAATTGATAGGATGAATGGCCCAAGATGCCAAACTCGGAGAATACGAATATTCTTCTGAGTGGGCCAGGTTGCCCCCATCAAGCCTCTGTCGTCTCTTAGCATTTCTGCTTCTCAATGTACTCTTCATGTTGTACACATGACATTCCCACATCGTCTCAAGTTTCCGACTTATACACGCTTCGCCATCAATCGACCACGTCGCACTTTTCTTTTTCTCGACAGATGTGCGGGGGAAGTGAACTTGGCAGTGCAAGATCCCTTGTGGATTCGTTGATGGTGCATGTCTCGTAAGCAGTCGATGGTCGATACAAGCGCCATTATGACCTAGGCGGCCCAGGATGAGGGCCATATTGCAATCGAGCCTGACGCCCGGTATAATCGCCGGCCACTTTATGCAGCCGATCCTCAAGGGAATCCTCCTCACCCTCAGCAATCTCCAGTACTACTGTGGGTTTTTTGAGATCCGGCGCATACGTCGTCGGCCTGTAGTGCTTCACCGGCCGGACGACCTTGTTGCTCGGTAGACTATTTTCCTGGGAGTTGGTTGCAGAACCGTGGCCGAAAGATCCTCTCACACGGACGACGTCGTCCCAAATGTCCTGCAGCACATTGAAATTCAGCGCAAGCGGATCGAAGAAATCAGCCAGAAGTTGGTACACGGTATCCAGTAACTGCACGTCGGGATACAGTTCTATGATCTTGCGCACGAACCACCACCGCTCCGGATGTCCGTACGCGGCGTTTGTGCCTGCAAGGAGGACGTTGAACAGCGTCGTGTAGCACACGGAGCTCATCGTGAACAGGTCCATGTTGGACAATCTGTTTTGCAGTTCGAGAAGATTCGACCGAACGATCAGCGCGGAGGTGTTGAAGGAGATGGCGTTCAGGTACATCCAGAAGAAGACGCTGATCTGGTAGCAGCGTTGCAATTCCTGGAGGTCGAGTGGGTGGAGGAGCGAGGACTGAGGGTCCATGCGTGCAATGGCAAATGCAGACTCGGGTTGCAAGTCGGCGGACGGGGATTCGGAGCGCCATGCGAGGGCTCTTCCGGCGAGATGGGCGCGGTGAGAGAACCATTCACGCTCGCTGGGCCAGAGGTGTCGGTCAATTTCGACTTCTGAGCGCACGTGCGGCTGACCGAGCTGGGAAGTGTTGTGTTTGCGGACCAGCACGATAGAGGAGCTGTGCAGGTACGCTCCGATTATGTTTACTTTCGTGCTGGGTTGTGTTAGATCGGGAATATAAAGAAAGAGTCTAACGGCTAAGCAAAGCATGATGGACTTACACGGCTAGTTCTGTTTCAAGGGGAGCTTCGTCGTAGCCTAGGAGCGTGGAGATACGTCTGAGACCTTGGAAGTGCATACGACCACTTTCGCCGTCTGCTAAGAGGAGCTGGTCGAGGGAGGTTAGCCTGTTGTTCGTACGCGAGGGGGATTTCCATGGCCGGTACCTACGGACAGCCTGTACAGGAATAATACTGCATGGTAGCAGGACTCGTCCACTGATTTGGCTGGATCTCGCAAAATGGAGTTGAGCTCGACCAGACATTTTGTATGAAGGCGTAACCACGGCGGAATGGGCCATTTCGATTTTTGCCCTTTCTCTGTCGGAGGTGGTAGGACGACGCCAGGACCGCTATCAAGGCACAAGTGTTAGCATCCGTTCTTCGGACATGTGGGTGATGGATGGGTTTCGAGTCTTCAGAGCTTACCCTCTTAGCATACCAGACAGAAAGATTGAAGCAAACGTCGCAACGGCATATGTCAACACGGGCGATGCTTGGATTTGGGAGAGACTCCCACACCAGTTCCATTTGGGAATGACATGTGTCGCAAAAGGTCGGATGGTGTTGAAGTAGAAGTATAGGTTCGCCTTGATCTCGGCGTCGTAGTTCAGCGAAACGAAAGGATCGAGGAACTGGGATCCCAGATTCTGTAGCCGAGTCGAGACGAATTCTTCAAATTTGAGCAGGGCTCCTTCCCATGCCCTCTCAGAAGGGGCTTTTCTGGCCGATGCAGGCAATCGTGCACTGCTCTCAGCCACGGTAAACCAATGATTGTTGGCAACTTCACGTTCGGCACCGCGCTTACCAATCCTCGGACTCCCCTTTTCGTCCTCGGAGGCTGCGCTGCTGGTGGAGGTTGCTGCTGATAAAGACTTGGGGACCGGGGATTTCGGGGCTAGAATTGCTTCTGTGGTCGGGTCGAGTCGTAGATCTTTCCGGGTTCTCTTGGTCCAGCGGTTATACCGTGACGCGACATGCGAGGCTATAGCGAAGGATTGATAGTTTTTCGAGGACGAGGACTTGGGTAATGGGTAGCTTTCGGAGTCTTGCACAATGAATAGTAGCGGTGGTCGCTCTCGTTTTGAGGGCATGATCAGGGTATGAAGACTTTGAGTTCTGGATATCGACTTGAACTCTGACCTGCCTTCATTTTGACTCTCTGGCGAATATCTCAAGTCTACAGATGCAAGAAGATGGGCGGGGTCCGAGCCAGACTGTGCGAGGGGCCAACGACAACGGTACTAGCAAGCCAGAGTGGTGCGAGGCGATGGTGTTACAGAAGCTATGCTCGAAGAGGGCATTCAAGAGTCGACGTTGATTGGTGATTAGTCAGGATCGCTTAGGTAATTGGCCAATCATCGAATCCTCGACAATCTCGACGACGCGCGAAAGATTTCGTCTCGAATTTCTGCAGCAATTCATTCGACCTGCACCTCGAAACACCCCCTCATACACTCTGATGACAAGGCGTTCTAGATCTCGAGCCTTGCAGCGATCGAAAAAGCAGTACCGCACCGAGGGGCCTTATATAGCCGTGCCGCTTATTCAGAGCCATATGTGGTTTGATCCGGTGGATTATCCGTCAAATGTCCAGTATACCTCCACCTAATATCCATCCACTTCATCATGTTCGCTTCCGGATCAGAACGCTAGAGACGAGAGGACTTGCGCACTAGTTGACTCCTAGCGAAGATATAATGACTACCTCTGAGACAGTATCATCAGACCTGAAGGATGCTACCAGGGTCTCCGAAATGGGATCCCAAGATTCATCGAGCCAAAACACGAATCAGTCGAGCTTGCTGAAAGCTGCCCACAAGCATTTCTGGGCACTGCTGTGGTGCCTGTACGGACTTTGGTGCATCTTTGCCAATAATTATTCCAAGATCGCTGGCAGCTCAGTGCTCGGAATACCTCAGTTTAGGAAGGATTTTGGCAAGGCATTTGATGGGAACTATGTCCTGTCCGCGAAGTGGCAGTCCGCATTCAACGGAGCACCTCAGGGCGCGTAGGTTGAATGCTTTCCTCACCTACTAATGCTAAACTCTATAGGGCTGTGGTGGGCTCTTTGACTGCTGCTTGGGTTGCGGACAAGATGGGTCGGAGGCTCACGCTCGGAATCGCTTTGGCTGTCCGACTCGTATCGATCACGCTGGAATCCACCTCAATTTCCAACCCAGTGTTCTTCGGAGGACGTTTCATGGGCGGCTTCGCCACTGGAGCTGTAAATGCGCTGTGCATGACCTATATCGGCGAGGTCACACCGCTGCCATTGCGAGGAGTCCTTACAGCAGCTGCACCTATAGCACTTATTCTTGGTTCTTTCTCTGCCGCGCTCATGGTCAACTTTACCGGCGATCAGCCATCGCGCTGGGCTTATCGGACTTCCTTCGTCTCCGGCTATGGCTTCGTTGGAGTCGCAGTGCTGTTTCTGCCCTGGATGCCCGAGTCGCCATGGTGGTTGATCAATCATGACAGAGAGCAAAGAGCCATTCAAGCTCTTCGGAAGCTCGGATATCCTACTGATGCTGAAGAGCAGGCTGCTGAGATGAAAAAGGTCCTCTCAAAAACAAAGGAGGAAACTTCAGGGGCGACTTATGCTGAGTGCTTTCGACGCTCAAACCTCCGACGGACAATTGTCTCAGCTATGCCTCTGACAATTCAGACGTTTTCTGGTGTGGCCTTTGTAGCGTCTTATGCGACCTACTACCAACAACTCGCCGGGTATAGTACCACAGCCAGTTTCCATCTATTCATTGCTCAACAAGTTCTTTCCGGTGCCGGGAACGTCTGCTCCTGGTTTCTTGTGGACAAGATTGGCAGGAGGCCATTGACGTTGTGGGGTATGGTCATTTTGACCGCGCTACTTCTCATCACAGGAGGTATGCAACCTGAATATCTTGACTGGATTGAGCATCAGTTTAACAGTGATAGGACTGGCCGTTTCAGCGACTCCTGGCGCCATCAAAGGCACAATCGCACTTCTTCTACTTTATTGCTTCCTGTACAACGCCACTATCGGAGCCACTGCTTTCTCTATCCTTACGGAAATTTCTACTCCTCGGCTTCGAGCAAAGACAGCGTCTATGTCCATCGCTCTACAGAGTGCACTGTTTGTAGGTCGTCATCTCCTGACGAGAGTAAGCTCCTGCGCTGACACTATGGTAGACAATGTGGGGATTTACACTGCCTTATCTTTTCAACCCCGACAAGGCAAACCTCGGGGCGAAAGTGACGTTCATCTTTGGCGGGCTTTCCGTTCTCTCGATTGTATATCTTTGGTTCTGTCAACCCGAATCGGCCGGCATGTCGTACGAAATGCTGGATGAGCTATTCATCAATCGGATTCCTGCTCGAAAGTTCAAGGCTTATGCTAAAGCAAGGCGACAGGAGTCCGAGCAGGGGCGTGAGAAAGCCTCGCAGGATGTGTGAACACAACGACTCTGTCACAAGTTGATAACAAGACAAAGAATGACTTGATCCCATTCAATGGTGTTGCTGCGACATGCAAAAAGACAGACCCTCACCATGACTTGGCGTGATGGTCAGTGAGCACGATACATGCATACCTACCCTTCCTCTCAATTTGCAAAAAGATGTGTTTAGTGGCAGAGCTGGGATTCGAGCCCAGGTCTTCCCTTCCTTCCAAGGACAGCATCCGAAGAGCTGTTGTATGGGAAAGGGAGATGCTAAACCACTGCACTACACTGCCGTTCATCTGTGATTGATACCAAAAGTGGTCGAATCATTATTTGAAGTGGCATATGCAGCAAGGCGGGCAGCATGGCGGTGAAATGAAGAAAATCTCCCTGAGCAAGACAGATTATTACATCACCAAGTATGGCGAGTCATTATGCTTGCTCAAGAACTACGAGATGTCTTCTTGGCTCAGTACTGCCAGACGGGAAGAAGTATAAAGGGGCGATGCTGCATGTGATTGTTCACTTCATGTGAGGTCCCAGCGCGGAATGACGGACGACAGTCAACTAGCCCCATGTTAACAGCCACAAGTCGAAACAGTGAACGTTTCCAGGTCGATGGCAGGGGATCGGGGGAGTAAAAAGAAAATCAATGATGGCGGCATCTGGATTTGAACCAGAATCTTCTTCATGAAGGTGGGAGCACACACGATCCAGTCCTGAACTTGACATCTTCGCCCAAGGACGACGAGCAAGTGGGAGCTTGAAGGGGTCCCCTGAGATGAGGATATGCTACCATTGCACCATGCCACCCGAGAAGGTATATTGTGGAGTAATCGGTGGTCTTGAGGATAAATGGATGGAAGAGAGGTCAGTGAAGAGCAGTGTGTGAATGAACAAGTGAACGGAAAGCCAGGGAGTGAGTGAGTGAGGTGAGCGTGCTCCTGTGATCGACTAAGCTGTTTCGCAGCCTGGGAGGTTCAACAGTAGCCGCGATACAAGCATGTCTATGTGAAGATGCATTGTACGAGTGAACAAGGGCGATGTCTCACAAGGACCTCTTGGACTTTGCGACTACGAGTGCTGAGAGATCAGAAACCGGTGTGCTGCGATGGGCCTTGTTGAGCATCCTAAAGCGCACTTTGATGTTTCATCCAGGTACTCGAAATGTTTGTCGAAATAGGCGAGAGGAAACAAACAAATATTCTTCGCTGGAAAACAAACTGCGGCCTCGACGACATCCTCAATTCGAGTAACAGCTAGAATGCCTGAAAGCCACCATGCAATCGACTTTGCAGCCTTGACTAAAACGCAGATCAAAGCCTCATCTGTCCAGATGCTATACGAGCTCGTATCAGCGTCCGGGCATAAGCAGCCGACGAGTCCCTGGCGCCTTCTCTTCGGTCAGCTCGACCAGGGATACTGGTCACTAGCAGTTGGTCCTGTGCCAGCTGGAGCAGTTTGACAATTACTGTATTGTTCCCGGTAACTCTCAGGGGTTTCGGCGTCTTGTTCTGATATCGACCATTCGTGAGAAAAGCGCACAAGAAGTTGCTCTGCAAGAAGGCTAGGTGCGATCAGGCGCATAGGCTCATGCGACCAAGGAACGGGAAATCCTACACTTACCAATATGAAATCATTGTGTTGTGAAGCGTTTAGTATCGCAAAGATGCCCACGGAAGGTATTGGATTCTGTCATGCTTTCCACGGAAGCGCTCGTGCCATGGGTCCAACCTTCTTCAAGTCAACACTGCAGTAGTCCATTCGTTAGGTTCGTTCCTGTGGGCGTATCCTGCGATCTGCAGGGCACATGTCCGGAATCCTCGATTCTGTAGGAGTTGCGAGCGCGCCTCTTGCATTATTGACTGCTTTGACAGTGTTGGCCTTGACGAATAGGTTGAGAGTTCGGCAAAGGCCGCTGCGAGGTGAGGATGTGGCTCCTTTCTTGGCCCATGCATTCTAGGTGACGTTGTTGACGTCTGCTGGACAAGCCTTTAGGTAAGAGACGAGTAGGAGGTGAGTAGGAGAGTGGTGGCGCGGAGACCAGTTCCCTCTGCAAGCGACAGCCAATGCTCCATAATGGCCCTGTCGATGATCGCTCCCTCACTGACTCCTCCATCCAACTCGGACGGGTTGTCGTGGAGGGTCTGAGACCGAGATTCGTCCATCAAATCTTCTCCGGCGATGTAGCCCAGCGGCAGTCCAATCGTCACCAGCGAGACAAGAAAGCGGTCGACTAACCCCAGATGCACCATGGAGCCACAGTTAGTTAGATGGGGCCCAGCACGGTCCAAGATGGGTGCCAGATGGCCGCTAACTACTCCGTACCTAGGTATGTAGCTAGCGTGCTAAGGTGCTCGCCATGCCCAAAGTCCGGGGTCGAGCAACCCATCGCATCTGAACCGCCGGCTGCGCCTCAAAAGCATCACGGCCTCAGGCTTTGACAGCAGGCACCCTTTTTTCTTCGTCTATTTCAAGCATTCAATCTCTAAGTGCAACTCCTAGACCGAATGTCATCCTCGACGCCAACATCGTCTAGTTAGAGACTTCCCCTCCATCGAACATCATGCCTACCAAGACCACAATAGTCGTACCAAAGCACAGTCTGGTCGACTCGACCGAATCCAGCGAAAAGGGTGTCTCTTCCAGACGACTCAAAAAGCGAGAAATCGACCGACGATGCCAACGTCAAGCCCGCGAACGAACAAAATCTCGAATAGCCTACCTCGAAGGTCTGGTGGATGATTTCCGGCGACAGGATGCCACAGGCCAAGTCACAACCCTGATGAAACAACTTCAAGAGGTGGAAGTCGAGAGAGACATGATGGCACGGACACTGAAAGACATCCAAAAGGCAATGGATATAACTAAGCCGTTGGGCCAGAATGAGGAGCAGTCGAGCAGCATCCACATTGAAGGGGATGGGGAGCGGAAATCGAGCATCACATCCCTGACCGACGATGCGCCCATGAATCTTAAAATCGAACCTGTCGAAGAGATTCCTCGAGTCCACGGTTTTGATATGGCCAACTTCACTTCTCCGCCTCCTAGCCAGCTCAAGCCGCAAGACATGCTGTTTGCTCCGGAAATCGTGCGCTTGGACAGTGACAGTCCGCTTTCCACGAGTCAAGTTCTAGTGCAGTGCAAGACCACCCGCGAAGAGAACCCAATGCCTTCGCGATGGGCCAACAATTGGGCCAAACCCAACAGTTCGTGCGCCTGTCATAGCCATTCGAAGCATGTACCCGGCCAACCTGTGCTCTGGCGAGGAAACTACTGGGTGTACGCCAACGAAGTGTTGAGCGAGCGCTTCAACTGGGGTGAAGATGTGGAACCGGCGACCGATGCCCTTTCGGACGACGTCCCCATCCGTGCATTACTGGAAGGTTGGGATGCAGTCGCCAAACGAGGTCCATTACATCCTTCATGGCAGATTTTGCGTCGGATCGATGAGACTTTGTTTCCCACATGTCCCAACACAGAACGTTTGGCAGTGTTGAGGGCAATGCATTCGCTTCTACAGTTCCATACCGAGTCGACTTCGGAACGCTATCAACGCCTACCGGCATGGTACATGCGCCGCCCGTCGCAGTCGATAGCCCATTCCTACGCGATCGATTACTTTGCTTGGCCAGGAATCCGAGAACGATTCATCTTCAGTGAACATAACTACTGCGAGAATGAATTCTGGCACTTGTTCTGTCGCAGTCTACGGATCCTGTGGCCGTACGAATTTCGCGACTGTTATACACGTGAAGTCGGGACTGGTCTGTACAAAGTCAGCCCCATGTTTGATCAAAGATTGTCAGATATCAAATGCTGGACGATGGGTCCCGATATATTCCAACGATATCCGGAACTCTACAGCGACATGCCTGCTTTCAATCATATACCACAGACCGTGTCAGATAAAACGTCCCAGCAGAAAAGGTTGCTCCCTCGGTCGACCTCGGCAAAAGCTTACAAGCCTCAAAACTCGGTACAGAAAGAGCAGAAAGAAGTGACCAAGCGTCCCACCGCTGAAAGTCAGTACATTCCGACGCAGCATAATAATATGCTTATCCAGCAATCACATTCTCAAGGGTACTTTCAGTCTGGGCAGACCGCCCATCAAGCGATCTCGAATCCTCACCTATACAATCTGGCGGACTACAATCCATTGATGGCTCTCGATGCGTTTGCCTATGGGGCAATCACCGAGGCAGACTTTACCAGTGTATACCAACCAAATATGCAGGACGGTTATCCAAGTGTGACATTCTGAAAGGCGCGAATCAAGACCAGGCTCTGCCATTCTTGGATTTACGATTGACGCCCACGCTCTTACTAGAAAGTGGGATGGGTAATAGAGCACTCCTATGGCGTACATCTACCACCACAGCTCCTGCAAGCTCCGGCACTTGTAGTCAGCAAGAGTCAGTCAATCTTCAACCGTGAGAATGTGGTAGCGAGCTCTTGTCAGTTCTGATGAGGCTGGTTCAATACGTTTCAAGATGTCAGCTATCTCGAGCGAAAGCCCAGCAATGTATGATGATTGCTGGCCTTGGGGTAAATGGGTCGGTGGTCGTGTCTCTAAAACACAATGAGTATAATCATGAAGATGAGAGCATTCTTGTTGATCAATGAATGAGCCGCACTGCCACAGATGATGGACGGAATGGCCTCCCCAACATGAACTGAGGCTGACATGCATCAAGGCACCCACCATGTTTGAACCTTTGTACAATTTGACCGTTTGACCTTCGGAGGGTTCTGCAAACACAAACAGAGCTCCTCCCACTACTGTTTGCTCGTTTGTAGAGAGAGAACAAAGGTAGCAGATGTCGCTTGTCAAGAATTAAAGACACGGATTTCTCTGTTGAGACGTCGGATGAGAAAATGCAGCCATTCCAGAGTCGTCTCTACACCGAAATATCACACCCGCAGAAGCCCAACTTCAACTTGCTCGTCGGATCGCAAACATGGATGACAACGATGCACAAAAGATTTGGGTCCCCATCACCGTTGTCGGCTCCATCTTACTATTCGTCCTGGTGTTCGGTTGTCTTTGCAACAAGCCAGATGCATTCGAACGAGATCCACCTCCAGATCTCTTGACCCGACGAAGAGGACAACCTGGATTTCGGATGCCGCCACCATCTCGACACCTACCTACCGGTGTGCCCTGGGAGGAAATCGTCAGGGCCAGCGAACGCCCACGACGACCTGAACCTATCTACATTGTGCGAGAACCACGAAGAGGGAGGAGCCCGCCACCAAGAATGGGACGCTATGGACCACGGTTTGACCCGGAGGATCCTTGGTTTGAAGAGAGACGACCGAGATTTCCCGGCGGATATGCAGGAAGATTTCATCCCAATCCCAGGATCATTGAGAGGGAGCCTCTGTTCAGATGACCTTGAACAGATGCAGCAGAGACGTCCGGGGGCGGTAAGGGAGCAAAGATGTGCGAGAAATGTCTATTCTGGTCTGGTGAGACGCAGGAATAGTCGTATGGAAAAAGTTCATCAATGTGATGGAGATTTCACAAAGACGGGG
The DNA here is from genome assembly GCF_000835505.1 of Exophiala xenobiotica. Classification (NCBI taxonomy): domain Eukaryota; kingdom Fungi; phylum Ascomycota; class Eurotiomycetes; order Chaetothyriales; family Herpotrichiellaceae; genus Exophiala; species Exophiala xenobiotica. Next base: position 3,734,094 of record NW_013562491.1, read on the forward strand.
AGCAGGAGGAGGAAAAAATCGCTGCACTGTCTCATTTTCGGTTGTGGAACACACGCACGTGACGTCAATCTGCGACCATGAGCACGATGAAAAATGAAGAGGAAAAGTGAGGTGTGTTGAGACACCATGGCTCCTTGACTCTCTTTCCATCCAGCAATACCAAGTCAGTCATTGCTTCTTTTTGAAGATACTCCTGCATCTCCTGTTCTGGACAAACACCAAAAGCACCAATACAATATCATGCCGCCTTTAGCCCATGAACACCCGGCCACGAGCCAATCAGTACCATCATCTCTCAGTCGAGGCGCACAACAAACGGCATCACAAACGACGACAGGGCACTGAAGATACCCCAGATGCCGTAGATGATATCTTTCAAGTTGTACCTGGTTTCTGCTCTCACGGAGGTCCTGCGGTACGTTTGTCGATGCTGCAAACGGGATCTACTGTTGGCAGCGCCTCGAATTGCTGTCAACCCTGTCAGACATCAACATCTCAATCGATAGCGTTTGCAACCGCAAATTGAACGGACTCCATAGCTGTTGGTATCTCATCTCTGGTGCCAAATAATGGATTTCCCTGTTGAATGCTACTTTACATAACTGCATCCCAATCATTGTCCATACGCACAGGCTAACGCACACGCTCAAGCAAAAACGTCCTCCCTGTCCGCCCAGATATCCTCCAACTCATTGAAACTGCTGAAGTGAATGGGCCGATGCCGGTCATCGTAGAACCGCCGCGGCGTATCGATCTTGACGTACACGGGCCTCTTCTCCACGGTGGAGAAACTGGCGCCCATAAAACTATAGTTCCACGTCTCCGTCTCCGGCACGAGGAAATAACCCTTGATCTTGTCCGAGAGGAGGAGCTGCGTCTTGACGCCGAAACTCGTCGAAAAGCCCGAAGGGTTGTCGGATTGCGTGTCCTTGTTGGCGGCACCCCACGTGTACCCGGCGGGCGTGAGGGTCCAGGAACTCAGAGACACGGAACCAGGCGTGAAACTCACGGTCAGAGTGATGGTCTTCTTGTCCCAACTTGGATGTTGCGCCATCAGGCGAGCGTGCTGCGTCACGTCGGCGGCGGTCATGTAGGAAGGCTCGTTGCCCGATGCGGTGTGGATGATGCCCAAAGGTTCCATGGTCTTGAGGTACTCGTGCTGAGGGAGTTGGTGGGGCAGTTGGACTTCGCGCGTGCTGCCGACTTGAGGAACCATGACGATCGTGCGGATCTCCTTGACTTGGTCGTTGTCCGGCGGGGAAGAACCGTACAGGTATCCGGCGACTTGGACGCGGAGGTCGGCGATGGTGATGAATTTCTTGAGGATGTTCTTGGGCAGGATGTACGTGTAGGCGTCTTCGGCTTCGTGGATGTCGTCGCTGGATATGTAGATGTTGTTGGAGCGGTTGCGCAGGTTGGTGGTGGCAATGGCTCGAGTGCGCCATTCGGTCTTGGACGCGAAGGACTGTTGTTCGTATTGAGACGTCGTGGTCACAATGATCTCCTCGCCACGCACGTTTTGAGTCTTTGTCGTGACCGCGGTGAGTTGCTGCTGTTCTTGTTGTTGTTTCTCAATCTCGGCGGCCTGCTGTCGTTGCATGGACGGAGCAGAAATCTCCATTCCAAGAATGACGTCTCTTACTTCGCTGCTGGTGAGGGACTGGACGTTGACATTGTTCTTCTTGCCGTAGTCGTTCAAGATGAGGTCTCGGAGTGATACTTCGACCTTGACCCAGTCTTCATCGGACAGCGTGGGCCAGATGTGATGTGGCTGAGTGATGACGGTCTTGTCGGGACGGAGTATCAACTTGGTCTTGTCGGTATTGACATGCAGAGCTCGAAGGATCAAAATCAGTCGTGAGAAAGCTGTGTATGACGATATCGTCTTCAACCATTCGTCGTAAAGGTTGAACAGCACCATCTGTGGCTCCTTTGCTTGAAGGATCATGTCGGCCAACTTCTCGACTTTCATGGCAGCCTGGAAAGGCAATTGCAATTCCGAAGCTCGAATGGAAATGTTGGGGAAGTCGAGCAGATGAACTTCCAGCGGATCAAGCAGACCCTTACGCGTGACGATGAGCTGTTTGGGCTGTTCCTCCACGGGCAAGGATCTGATGAGTGCCGCAACTTCTTCAGCCGTCTTCCATTTGGCCAACTGTCCCAGACGTTTCTGACCCGCCCAAACACTGGTGTGGATGATCTTCAAGAAGAGTTGTCCGGTTTTGGGGTTAAACACGAATACCGCTCCGTTGATCGGCTTCGTCGTCAAATTGCCCTCAAATGTTTTGTGAATGGTGACCCGATAAACATTCGTATCATCAATGAACAGTTGAGTCTGATTGCTGAATAATTCCGAATAGTTCTGGGAATTCAAGAACTCCTGGGTGCTTTCAGAGGCGTACAGTTGGAGACCTTTTCTAATACGTTCGCGTAGCACATACAAGGCCGGATTTGCTTTCATGATCTTAGCCAAGGCCTGCTGGACCAAGGCCTTCAGACCAGGGAAGTATTGTCCGTATGCAGAGTAGAGGTTGTACGCCAGGTCAATACCGACCATCAGACCAGTGGCTGAGGGATAGATACTCATGCTGTCCGTCGTGTAATCGAGGTACTTGGCTCGGACGTAGCGTTCAATATCGTGAGAATCGTAGTCGCCGTAACGCAATTGTACGTCCACCCAGAACTTGTTGGTAGTCGTCGCCTCGATCTGATCTTTGGTGTCGAAAAGTAGCGAAGGTCGGGTGACGTTCCATTTATGACTGGCAAACAAGAGAATATCTGCACACGAGCTGTTCATCTTGTATGATTTTCGGGGGTGAATCGTCTCTTTTTGGACAGTCTCGATGCCCAGTTGCTCCAATTCCTGATCAAAGACTTGACACAAATCCATGACAACAGACTCGTGAATCTTCTGCCACAAATGGGCTCGGAAGATCTGACTAAAAACATCCGTCAGCACGTACTATTGTGATGGATGGGGGATTGCCCACATTAGAGAAATCTTCAAAGTAGGTATCTTTCCGTGCAGGAAAATACCAGTCAGATCGAGTTGGACTTGGAAGCCGACATAAACGTCTACAATAGTTGTTAGCGTTAACATTGAGGCGGGCGCCGGGGACAGAACTGACTTGCTCGATTTATGGTTGGCGACCACCAGAGAGTAAACCGACGATTCGGAATCTGGTTCAGACCACTTCGCTGGGCATTCGTGAGTTTCTTGTACTTCATTGATTCCTCTGCAAACCGTTAGAACATTGTACGAAGGGATAGAGCACTTTGCAACTTACCAAAACCGCTCGCTTTCTCCCAAAAGAGACCCTCCCACGATGGGAATGCCGTCGCTTTGAACAGAGTATGCTCCAAGATGGTCTCAACACCACCAAGGGCTTGAATGACATCGGTCCGGTAGGCGTTTAGATTCCACAATTTACCGTCATGTCGTTGACTAGTCCACCAGAACGGATTGCTCTTCATGAGCTGGTACTGCTTGAACTCGGTGCGGGCTCTGAAACCCTTGTCGAAGCTCAACGTGCTTCTGTCCTTCTGGAACAATGTGTTGATTCGGGGAAGGCCTCGATCCCAGCTATCTTCAAGATCTTCGAGTGTCAATCTGCGGTTTTGTTGCTGAGCTTCGAGTCTCTTCTGCGAGTATTCAGTCCAGACACGTTGTGAATCAATGAATTCGGCCTCCCAGGGTATGATGTAACGGAAAATATTGGGAATCAAAGTCTCTTCGTCGTGTGTCATACCGGCACGATAATGGGTGACGCCCGTGTCAGTCTGCTTGGACCATCGCTTGTCGCTGGTGGGAATGAGGATGTGCGAACCTGAAATCATTCCCAGACCACCCAATTCTTTGGGGGTATAGAAGACCGCCGGCGGGAAGCGAGAAGGCATCTTGGAGTTGAGGCCAATCTTGACACGAGTTTGAATCTTCGTCTCGCACTTCACAATAGTATCCAGCAGGTTGACGGTGGAAACAGCAGCTTCTCTGTAGTATGTAAAGAGCGCGATCAATGTTGTGTTCCACTTGTTGGCAATCTTGGTAAAAGTAGTACTACCGGAAGACATCAGGATCTGTCTGATCCGATTGTTGAACTTCTGAATGTCTTCTTCAGTGACCTGTAAGAACGCGTATGCCGTGCGCTCCTTCGTCTCATTGTTGGCAAGCGCCCAAACGCTGTCCTTGATAGGAAACTCTTCGTTTTGGTTTCGAATCTTGGGCAAGATCCGGACTTCGAAGCCGCACATGGAGAACAGCAAGTTCGGGTTGTCGCGCGAGTACACGCTCGCAAAAGTATCATCCCATTCGATCGTCGTGATCGAACGAGGCAATCTGTTCTTCAGATCCCAGAAGACAGCGCGACCAAGATTGACATCGTGTCTCATGAGCCTCATCCTGGAGTCACGAGGCCAACATTTCTTATTCTTGTAGCCGATCACGTTCTCGAAATTAGGATCTGGTTGTTCAGTCAAAAAGCGCTGAATGAGATCCTTCGACTCTTCCGCCGTGAATCTGAAAAATACCCAGATCTTGTCGATGTACCGTGTGTACAATCGTATAGGGTGTCTGGTCTCTGCTTCCCGGTCTCGGAACTGCAAGAAGTCGTTTGGAGCTGCAGGCGGACCAGCAAGTTCGCTGGCTCGTTGCAAACCAAGCAAAAGTAGGTCGATGACCAAACCGTAATACTGGAAGACGAACCCTGAGAACTGCAGACCTCTGATGAGGCCGTAACTGTTGGTGTGGTTCATGTCCTTGTAGTTCAGCTGGACGTTGTTCTTGGAAGTGATGTAATCAGCCATGTTGTGGTCCATGATCAGTCTCAGAAGACGGTTGAGCAATGTCAGATCAATCTTCTCGTAGACCTTCGACAACTGAGTCTCGATCATGACATTGCATTCTCCATCTGCAGTCTCCCAAACATTGGTCAGGTTGTTGATACCTTGAGCCCATTTGTAGACCAGCAGCGGAGGAACTTCTGAATCCGAAGGCTTCACCCAAGACGGGAAAAGACGGCGTTCGCTGGCTTGATACCAGAGATACTGATCGAGATATGCATCAGTGATCTTCTCGATTGGCTCGATATCGTAAACAGGGTTGATCGAGTTGTAGTTGTCGTTCATGTCGATGCCAACTTCTTTGAACGCTCGCTGGGTCAGGAGGAAACGCTTGATTCTGGCAAGAGTCGTTCCAGGTGAATCGTAAGCTTGTTCGATCAAGGCAAGCTCTTCTCGCTGGCTCTGATTCAATCTGCCTTTGACGGAATATGCTTCTCGTAATCTCTCGAGCGCCAGGATAAGAATCTTCGTGTCATGCTTGTAGGACACACTGGGGAAGGGAATGGGTGAGAATTTCCGCGACTCGAGCCAGTGGACAGTCGTGGTATAGATTGCCACAGCCTCTTCAGACGACACATATGGACCATCTTTCAGGTAATTGTGCTGTCTCTCCTGCTCAGCCTTGAGCCACAATCTTGTCAGACGGCCCAGGTTCTTCTTCGCAACAGTCTTGTCGACGGTAGCACCTCTCCTGATTCTCTCTCGGTTGTAATGTGCAACAGAAATCCACCAGTCAGCCTTGCTTTTGACGTACCGCAAGATGATGTTCTCGATTGGGGCCGGCAGGCCAGGAACTTTCCAGGGGATATTACTCTTCCAGCAACGCCATGCTTCTGACAAATGCTGGAGCACAGTATTAACCTTGTTCTGTCTGATACCCTCAGGCATCATATCCATCAAGTCAGCCATGACCGAAGCACGCAGCTCCAGATCAAAATGTGATTCGACACGCTGCTTGGTGACTGTCTTGGCTACACCTTTGCTATGACGGCCTTCAAATTGTCTTGACAGCAAATTGCCCAGCCATCTTTCCAGGAGAGGAATGATACCTCTCATGAAAAAGAGCCAGACGCGCCACGCCGGTTGCCAGAAACCACAACCAGGGCCTTTGCCGACGGGACCGGAGTTGAAGCGGTAGTAAATCAAGTGCTTTAAATCCTTGCACGATCGAATTTGGTGCATGAGCTTGTACTTGTACCGATACATACCCGTAAGCTGTCCAACATGGTTGAAAGCGTACAAGATACCGTCAGCAAGCTGGAAGGCGTCGATGTTGCCTAACCGATACTGTACTTGAGCGTCGACGATGAGCTTTGTCAATCTCAGAATCTCACGCATTAAGTGGAAGGCATTGCCGAATCTCGATTTCTTTCGTTCCTTGGTTGTCAAGGTCTTGACAGGCTTGAGGTTGAAATTGTAGTCTAGATGCAAATATGTCAAGTTCTTGCGATGGATAAGCAGGTTGAGCATATTGAAACCCTGTCGGCAAACTTGCAAACCAGCCTCAACCCAGTCGATGGTGGTTTGCTGGAAGAATTTGGTCTGCTTGAGCGTCTTCAGAAGATCTTGCTTGTTCTGAGCCTTTGGCTTCTTCTTGTGGAGCTCATTGAGAACATAGCTCTTCAGTAGCTTTTGGTATGATACTCTGACTTTGACTGGTTGGCCAGGTGGGCAGTGCTCAAGGTACCATTGTTTGACTAACGGCACGTCTTGAGCCCTGACCATCTTGCCAGATCTGCGGTCGAACGGGAAAGGTGCCCACCACAAGGCGATCGCAGACGCTGTCTCGCTAGTGTATAGCTCTTCATCTGCAAGGAAGGGCTCGACATTCCCAGGCAGCTCGAACTCATCATCCTCGTTGTTCCCAACACCGAAGACCTCGTCTTCATGGCTGACAGTGATATTCTTTGGCGCGACCGATCGTGATGAAATAGGATTTATGACAGGGTCGAAGTAGAACGCAGGAAGATTTGGGTCTTCTGCCCGAACATAGACAACCTGAGGATGAGAGTACCATGAAAGCTTCACGCTTCGAGGCAGAGAATTGTACAGATATGGAAATGCCACTCTGTATTCCGTCCGAATTGGTGCTCGGAAAATGATACGATCGATCGCGTTGAACTCGCCAAAGTCTTCATCGTTGGGGTCGATGTCCTTGTACAATGGCTCGAAGCGTGGTCCACCAGGAATAGCCACATTCAGCGCCTTCGCTGTGAAAAAGCTCGCTCGATCGAACATGTGAAAATAGTTCTTGTCGACCACATCGCTCAGTAGCTGGTGAGACAATCTGTACAGCGTGGCCATCTGCGGGAGCGTCAAATTCCACTTCTTGTAACTCGGCCCGTTGACATGTGGCGTGTCCAGCAGAGGTCGATGTTCATAGAACCATTCATAGACGGGACCGTCCTCGGCTTCATCTAATTCCAACTGGATAGGCTCAAGGGGTTCGACGTCCTCGATATTCTCCGACCAGGAAAGAGGAGGCTCTTCATCGTCGAAAGGTGGAAAACGCATACGCTTGAAATGTCTTCTGTCGCTCTTCTCCCTTCTCATGCACACCCACATTGTCGCCCACTGCGCGTGAAAGACTGGCTCAATTACTCGGGGTGACTCGTTGACCAGTGTCAGGCAACCATTGACATGGTACAAAACCTTGACTTCTCTAGCGCTCTCCCATGGCATCGGCATGTTCTCAAGTAGCTTGTACACAGCATGAGGCATGTATTTCAGGGCTCCCAGGTAACTGCGCTTGTCACTGCTGAACTTCTTCTGACTGACATCACCAATATCCTTGACAATCTTTCTCAGATGCTCCGGCGGCATATCAGCCTTCTGCGTCTCAACGAAACCGCCCTTTCTCTTCTCGCTGAATCGGTTGCGCTGCGTCCGGAGCCATTCTTTCTTCTTCTGCGCAAACTTTGCGATTTGCGGATCGATGGGAGGGCGATATCCCGGTGGAGGTGGAGGCGGAGCCATGCCAGGAGGAGGTGGTGGCCCAGCGTTCCAACCTGGAGGTGGAGGAGGTGGTATTGAAGCCATCCTGCGCTCAGGTGGCTGAAGGTGACTGTCACGATGAAAACGATGAATTGTCTGTTGCCTTTCGGAGGTGTATTGGTAGGTTTCTTACCATTCACTCGTACGGCTCGCTCTCTGCTTTGGCCAAGAGAGCAAGCTGGATCAGTTTTGATGATTCAGCCCGTCCATCCACCTGCTGAGAGGAAGGTGAGATGCTTGACAGATCTATTCGTGGTTGAAAGTCGAGTTCATTGCCTCCAACGCGGCGAGAACTTCTCTCGGATACATATTTTGCGGGGTCCACCGTAGTGATAATTTGCACTAGTCTTAATCGGGGAGACCTCGCCAAGAGTCACATCCACACACGAAATTTTTGGCTCTTCGAACGAACGGCCCAACGACGACGACTTCCAGCAACGGCCACCATTCCTTCATTCAACCCATTGCTCTTTCAATACCGTCGCAATGGCAGGCGTTAGACTTCAATACCGCCGACGCAACCCGTACGTGATCCTCTTCAACGAAGCGAGCACTATGTGATGGATTGGACGACTAACATGAATGCGCATTTTAGTTACAACACTACCTCGAACAACGTCCGTGTCATCAAGACCCCCGGCGGCAAGCTTCGATTGTTGCACATCAAGAAGCGAGGAACTGCTCCCAAATGTGGTGATTGCGGCATTAAACTCCCAGGTGTAGGTGCCTCGAAGTAGCCCCGGACGAGCTAAACAAGATGGGAATTTGGTCCTGACAATAGTGCTATATAGGTCCCAGCTCTTCGACCTAGAGAATATGCCACTACATCCCGACCGCAAAAGACCGTCCAGCGTGCCTACGGTGGCTCCAGATGCGCCAACTGCGTCCGGGACAGAATCGTTCGTGCTTTCCTGATCGAAGAGCAGAAGATCGTCAAGAAGGTACTGAAGGAGACGCAAGAGAAGAAGAGTGGCAAGAAATAAGTGACTCAAGGATGATGAGTTGATTGATCTTTTTCTTGACGAACATGAGCGCTCGGAAGTTGTCTCAGGGTATCCCACGACCGGGAAGACGACCGGTCGAGTAAGGCTGGAAGAGTTCTAAGCCAAAAGCAGCTGCATAGCGGGACTACACTCGGGTCCAAGACAAGGGTCTTAGGCAATCCTCAATGGAAATTATCAGACATGGCGAGGGTGTGAAGTATTCAATGCAAATGATACCGACATGGACCATCCTGTGACACATCAGCTCGTGCAAGACCACTATACCAATGATGCCATGCCGCTTTCTGAATTCGTTTTCGCTGGCTGCGCTTCACGGCAACGTGAATCCCAGGAATGACTTCGGGCAGTCCTGACCGAAAGTCTCGGTTCAGGCTACTGAAATAAATCGCCGATGACCCATCCACTGACATTCCTGCGGTAACGTGTGGCGGGGGAAATGTCGTACCCTTGAGACAGCACCATTGCACAAAGAAAGCGAAGACAGGCTGCCCGCCAACATGTGCTCAGCTCGCTCAGCGTCCGCAAAGAGTTGAGCCAATACCTTTGCAGACCCGGAGCATCCAGAGCATCAAGAGCATCAAGTGAACGCTCCACATGCATGTCAATGACGGAGGTTCTCTTGCATTACTTCCACAGGTTAATCCTTATGCTGCAACTGCTATGATCTTGCTTTCCACAACGATCGCAAGCGGAACGGCGCTGGAAGCCATGAGTGAGAGTGGTACTAGGTCAACCGTTTCCTCGCCCTGCTGCTTTTGTAATCAAGACCTCCTGATCACTTTTGATGAGCAAATAGTGCTGCGTGGTATAGTAGTACCGCACAACGGTTCACAACGCTTCGCCAGGGCAAGATTGCACCGGGACATTCCTGATCAGGAAATAAGTCCGTATATAGTCGGCGCTGGCTCTGGGTGGGCGCTTTTTTCAGAGGAACCACCGCTGTTGCCATCGAAATCAGTGCTGAGGCGGTGTTTGCGGCCGGAATAACAGTGAAGCCTCACAAACAGTCCACTGGACGTCGAGAGTTACGAGCATCCGATTGAGAAGGGGCTGTCTCATGGGCTGTTTTCTCGTGTATCACAGCGCCGCTGTCAAAACTGTCATATCTGCGGGCTCCCATGACGTGGACCTCGTTGGGAACCTGTCGGGGGATTTCTGTTGACTGCTGAAGATCGGGTTGTACAACATAGCTGGCAGAGGGGTCATCCCTCTTTAAGGAGGCAGGTGATTCTGGCGAAGACGCCCAAGGACCATCGGACAGCTACATCCGCTTTCAGGAACAACTTTGATAATTTCCCGTCCATATGTATAGACAGCCCACTCAGACCTCTCCAGTTGTCCGAGTCCAGTCAGTAACTTCACGAGCAATTCGGGGTTGGTGGGGGCTCGGGGCTTGCTAGGTGGCACGAAGGCACCCGCGCAACGAGACTTTGCTCCAACTGCAAAGTTGAAGACGACTCGAAGCGCTTTAGCCGTTTCTCATCATCCTTGGTTCCTGTGCGATCGACGATAGATAGCCAGCTTGACTGGCTGAGAAACGGGTGAGATGGAACACCAGGATATTCTCAAATTCTGCTGGTATGTGAACGTTTTGTGGCCCTTGTCCGCCAAACGGACAATGCTGCGATGAGCTGAGGTCATGCATGTCAGAGGCGCTGAATGAGAGCATGAGAAAATCGCCGCTGTCTAGGCGGAAACATTCCCGACGATGCCGTAGGGCCGCTCCGTTGTTCTCAATCCGACTTTGGGCGGTTGTTATGACAGCGATACCAGGGCACCAGGAAGCTTCACCCGTCCCATGGAAAAGCACCTTCAAACGTCCATCTACAGCCATGATTCGCCGACCTCAAAAGACAAGGGGATGGCCGTGCTTCATAGAAGATCCCGGTAATAGTTGCGGGAGGGCATGACGAACAGCACGGCGAGCAGGAGGACCGTGATACAAACAGCAAAATTTCGGGTATCGACTTCTGCCGTGAGCTTTGTCGACCAATGCTGATTTGGGGAGAGGGCCAGGTTGTATTGTGATACGTTACCTGACATATGTCAAGCACGTTTTGAGCAACTGACAAGGAACAGGGCGTGCGGGAACTTGCATGACAGGATGACACCAAAACGGTCGTAGGTGTAGGAGGAGACGCAGATCCTTACTTCAAGCTCATACCTTAACAGGGAGTTCGGCTGTAGTCCGGTGTGGAAGCAAAGATCTGAAGAAGGGAGTCGGAGAGATTCAGCGCTGGCACAGGGTGAAGGCACTGCACTCGACTAATCCGAGATCTTTTGCTTCGCTAGAGGCCGATACGAATCGATCATACCATGGAGATCGGTAGGGGCTGGGGAGACGGCTTCAGGTCCCGAGCTGGTTCTGAACCAGATGCATATCCTTGATTTTTTTTCGACCAGCATCCAATTTTGGACGTGGAGAATTTGTGTACAGGGGTGTATCATGAGCTTTCCAGATCGCCCTCTGTACCGGTTCAAGATCTGCCAGTCGTTGTCCACCATGAATGGCGCTTCAAAGAGGTTGATGGAAATCGGAGAGCCGTTGGTTTGCAGCATCTGCCGGCCACGGTCGGCGGAAAGGTAACGACTGTCGACCTCGTAGCTAGAGCGTTGAAATTCGAATCGTGTTGTAGATCAAGGATAGTCCCGTCCCGGGCCCAGTTGCTCCATCGACTACTGCCGGTCGAGCATCTCCTGCGATCATCAAAAGCAAAGATGCATTTAAGCGAGGCTGTTGAGATCGAGTCGATGGAATTCTGCAGCTTTCGTTAGCAAGATCAGTGAAGCTGATTGGGAGTACTCTTACTGGTGTCCGAAGCTGCCAACTGATGAGATAAAATTGGCGAGCAAGCTCGTATACCTCCGCTATGTTGATAGTGTCGAACGTGGTGATTAGACCGCATCTCGCCAGGACGTTTTACCCGAACCCTTGCAAAAAGAACAATCTGTCGATATCAGCTCGAACTGGCGGTTTCCTCCAAGCACGAATCTTCAGAGGAATCGCTCACACATGGCGGCGATTTCTGTTGGGGACCCATGTGAATCTTTGATTGTCCGATGTCCATTGTTCACGCGAGTCAAGCCTGAGTGGGCTTGGAACGGTCCGGACCAGCCAGCTATGGTATAGTCGCGAAGGACAGAGAGCCTGGTCTGTTGTCGCGGAAGCAGGATCATGCAGTAGTGTACCAGCTGAAGTGATCTTTCCATTGAAACATCGAGGATCGCGCCAACCCCGGGTTGTTTGGACATGTGGTCACTCTGCAGTTGGAATCAAAAGCCCGATTTGGAGTCAGGCTAGATGGCTGAAGATTGAGCACGCCTGGTCTCCATATCCTATTATCCTTCCTCTCGACTCGTCATGGCGGAACTATTGATTGGGGGATCAAAGTGGAAAAGACTGCCAGCGCAGAGGGCCAGGGCCATGAAAACCGAAGTGGCGTTGCGAGCGTGCAGGCGACTGGTAGCGATGCCCATTCTTGCTGAAGAAATTTGGCCACTCAGATTTCAAAATCTTCCACGTCTCGACTCTGTCAGGGGGCCCTGGTCAAGTTTGCATCAGAATGAGCAATTCTTGGGGATAGCCGTTGAGACCTGGTGAGGCTGTACAAAATACTGGCACGAACAAGCTAAAATTAATATAGTATCAGACAGCATTGAAGTGAGAATTGCATTTGGTTTTTGGACACCCGGGGCCGAGCAGGTAGGGTCAGCTCAAAGTGGTCACTACACCTGGATCAAGTAATATACATACGTCTCTGATTCAAGGTAATCATCATACTGTATTCTTTCGTACTGTGATCCCCTGCTATCATAAGGCTGGTCCTCAGCAGCATGGCCATACCCCCGTAGCTCGTGCATGCATTGACAAAATGGCCAACAATAACAAACAAACCCTACATAACAGCCGACTACTGTCGACCCCTGACTTCATCGGTATCATCCCCAAGATCTTGCATATCTTGATGCTTCCATGCAGTCGAGATCATGCACGTCCTCTCTGGTAACCAATCGCATCTTCACGACTGGCCCTCAGTCAGCCTGAAAGAGTCCCAACTCGTTGACGGATTGCTCGAGATTTGGTCGCAAAAGGATACTCTGCAAGCGCAAGCTCTCGTCACAGTAGCTAGTGCGTTGCAGGTCAAAATCCATCGAGGTTTGGGGAGAAAAGGACGAATGCTGCATCGGTTCATCTGGAAGGGGCTGCTGATCATCGATAGGCGTCATGGGCCAGCTTCTCACTGTCGGTCGTAGCTCATGGTAGTCAAAGCTCTGGTAGTCACTGACATCCGAATACGGAGTGGCGGGACTGGCTGTGAGAGGAGTAGACGTGACAAATGGATTTTCCTGACGCCGTTGTCTCGCAGCACGGCTGGCAGCTCGACCTCCCTTTGCTCCCGATCTTTGTCGTTGTATTGCAGGGGTGCGGTGTCCCACGTGGCGTTTGCCACCACCAGTCTTTCGATATCTTGTTGTTGATTGCACCCCGTTCTTGATGGCATCCTCGGTGAGTACCCAGACGCTGTTGGCTTTTCTCGAATTGGCGCAGGAAGTGTCCCTGTCATTCTCGAACGCCTGCGTTGTCATATTAGCTTGGCCATGTGTCCTAATCTTCTGCTCTCACCTTGTTCATGGAGAGGTTGTGCCTGATGCTGTTCTGCCAGCCATTCGAGCCCGATTCTTGAGGTTTGGTGGTATTGTGACGAAACCATTCATAGATGTCTCTCAGCATCATCCTGTGCCCTGGCGCCTGCTTCAGTGCTTCGTATATCAGCATAGCGTAGGGCTTGTCATCAAAGGTCTCCTCTTCTTCGACCGGCACTGTTGGATGACAGTAAGTGAATTCTGGAGTTGTTGACCAGGCACTTCTGCTGTCGCTCTCATCATAATACTGGTAAGTCGAGAACGGAGACGACACGAAGTCTGCTGTGTAGGGATAGAATGGCATTCCAGCCATGTTTGTGTCAGCGCCGTTGTGATTGTTCACGAAATGAGGGTAGGCATCTTGATTCGTCCATGTAGGTGCCAACTCCAGGTCGGATAGTTGGATCCTTGTTGTTGGTGGTGCGAAGTGGCTGGCGTGGACAGTGAGTGCGTCAATGGGCTGACCATTCTGGTCATCGACCTGGAGGAAATGATGGATGTCTTGGAAGTTGTTAGGTTGGTAGAATTGTGCCTGTGGCTGTTCGCAATTCACACTTTGTAGACTGCAAAGGCTGAAGGCTCTCTGAATGTCGATGGGAATGTTTGGGTCCACGAGCTCATATGCCTCGCATTTGTGAGATAGAGTATCGGCTTCCATTTGATCACTTCGGTCATGGAAAGCCATTAGGTACGAAAGGACAAATGCTTGCTCTTGAGTCCAGTACAATGGCGGATTCAGCCTATGTGTCTGTTCAAAAAGCGGAAAGGTCCTTCTTGCGACAATGGAGTGTGATTTTGTAGATTGAAGAAAGCGGCCAGAATATTAAGTATGTAGGGCCAGACAAGGGAGATCAGGGAACAGATGTGCCGCATCCGAAGTGGGCAGGTGGTCTTGGACGTGCATATGACGGTACGTAGAGAAAGGAGAGGATCAATGCAAACGAGAGGGGGGAGGAGCGGAACGCAAACAAAGGGTTCTGAGGTCAAGCCCATATCCGTCCTTGCAGGATGAAAAGACCGACTAGAGTCAGGTCTGTGGATGTCGGTGAAATACAGTACGTACTGTATCACAGCTATCCAGAATGCTTCCGGGCCTGCTCAAACTTCCTGACCAATCAGTAGATGAGCGGAATGCGGAGCCTTCTGTGCTACCGCATGCACTTCAACGGCTATCCTGACACGGGAGGATGCATGGCAGTTGGACTCAAACTGCCAACCTGCAGTAACCCACAAGCACCCTTCAACCCGCGGGCGAGAAAATTTGACTTTGTCCAAATTTCTTTGCATGTGTGGAGATGAGTAGGGATACTGATCAGAAAAGCCACGCTGGAAATCAAAAGCCTTGGGGATGGCGGCCGGTCAAACAAGGGTACAAGGCTGAGCGAGTAGGGAATAGTCCATGGTGCCATTGGAAACATGCATGTCCTGCCGGCCAGCAAGGCTAGGCGACTGCAAAACAAAGCGGCCAAAGCGACCATGCAACTGGCATGCATGCAGAGCTTGTACCTCTTGAGGGTAGATGACGCCTGGGGACATCATGGTCTTGACATGCAGCGGCGCCAAGGAGGAGAGGATGAGGTTTCGGTACCTGCAGCTTTGAGCTTTTCATGATGCGATGAAAGCAGCAAAAAGAGCCTTGATGACTTTTGTTGAGTCAATGGAAGCTGTGTAGGTAACCGTAGATGGTTGTCAGAAGTAGTTTCTTTAGTTGGATTGAGAGAGCCTAAGGTGTTGAGATAAGATAAGATGTCCTGGGCATGTCTTGGCGGCCGGAATGCTCATTTCCCGGATTGCCGAGGCTACTAGTAGGTAGATCACGTGGTAGATACTTGTACGGAGGAGCGCTGGTACAGTGACCGTTGGGTGACCGTCTAGAATGGCATCCGCATCATCCCATTGGAGACTTCTCCCCTTCTACGTCAACATGCAGTTTCATTCTTATTATTCCCCGAAAGCCGATTATGCTGATCATCCTGCGTTGATGTAAGTTGGCATAGCCCCATTCAGAACGAGCAATTTGCCAATTATCACCCATCTTCGACTCGCATCACTGGCGTAAGCCAAGTGAAGTGACCACTGTTACCGACCTTTCATTCCCAAGCTTTCCGCGAACATCCTACACAGTCAGAGTCCTTCTTGGACATATTACCACCCCAGCAGACGATGATTATACCCTCTCGCGTGCTCTCCCTCTGTTGAACGCCATCAGTCCACGATGCCGGAAGTCGTTCGCGGCAGTCGTGCCAGTCTACAGCTGGATCGAAATGCATCCCCAGGCACGCCCTCGCAAGAGAGACGAGCCGTCCACTTCGGTCCCGAGAGTCCACCTCCGGATGACGTTCCGACACCGGGAATAAACGCAGTCGACACTGGCCTCAGCACTGATTCAGGGCGAAGGCGGAGTTCCCAGCACAGGAGGAGACGGACTCAGGACATGACCTCGCCCGAACGAGCCGCCTACTATGACAGTCGTGCTGCAACCAAAAGAGAATTCCGCAGACGAGCGAGCACCCTACAAGAATATTACCAGGAACACCCGGAGCTGCTTCCGCAATTGCCCTTCACATGGCGCCATGGTCTCAAGAGATGGAAATTGGGCTTCACGATATTCATCATGGTGGTGGATGCCTGCGTCGTCCCTATCGTGTTATACTATTCCCTGAAATTTGCAGGCCATGTACAAGGGTGGATAAGTATGACATCGTCTCTTTGCGGGCCTTGACACACGCGCTGACAGACCGTAGTATTCGCAGTTGTTGCTACCATCTGGGGTGGGCCAACATACGTCGAATTCGCCGTTCGATCCTGGAGACTGATCAAAAAGGAAAACTTCTTTCGGCCATTGGGCACATCAAATCGATGGGCGTTCGACATCACGCATTGGATTTCAAGTTTGACAATCGGAGCTGTCACCGCCTTCCTCATCATCGGTAGCGCACCCCATATAGTATGGATACGCGTATTGTCCATGCCAGCTCCTTCAATCCTTTACTGTCTCGGGGGAAGTGTGTTTATAATCACCATGTACAGCCTTACGGGTCGAAAAGCACCATTCCGAATAAGTTCTACACCCAAAGGTGGCGAAGTGTATCCTGGAGTCTACTATTTGATAGAGGATATCGTTGCCGTCAATGCCGGCGCCGGCAGGCCATTCCGCGAAGCACTTGCGGCCCGATATATCGCGAGCCCTCGGTTCAGAAGGATGATCAAAGTTCAGTCTTTGTTTTGGTCGATACCATCACTGATTGTTGCCATTGTCTGTACAATCATCATTGTCATTCATCCTATCTCTAAAGAAGTTGGATATGGTATTGGTACGTGTATTTCGGCTGTCGTTCAACATATCTTTCTTGCTAACGTGCAGTCAGGATGGGGTGTCCCTTTTCTATGGATGGGTATCTGGACCGCCATCTCTGTTCCTTGGATTCGACGTGACATGCACTTGGAGACCATCACCTGGGAAGAAGACTTTGGCATTGTTCCTGAAAAGAAGCACAAGCACGCCACGTCTGACACAGACCAAGAGCTGCCGCCAAATGAACCGAAACTACCTGAACCAGTACATACATAATCCAGTGTACGGTGCATCACGTCACTTTGTTATAAAGATACCCTGCTGTATTTGCGAAAGAGCCTTTTCGAAAGCAGTGAGCGTTTTTCTCTTCTCGGCATGTCACATTCAGGGTTGGGATTGACGGGTGGGAGTATCATCATGAGCGGAGAACGAACAAATATAATAATGACAAGAAATGTTTTATATCTTGCTTTTGACTCGGGCGTCTCAATTCTTGAGCTCGAGTCGGTTCGCCGGCGATGCTCAGCTCCATCGCTCAGCGCGTCGCGAAGAAGCATTGTTGCCGTCGGTGGCGTTTCACTTTCTGTAGACAATCCTCTTGAAACTAAAATGCAACGTAAGTATGCCCTTCTCAAAGGTACTCTTGAACCCGCGATCGTGCTTTGCCGAGTAATCCCAATCGCGATCGACGATGCGAAACGCAATATCTTCGTACGGCGGGCCGGCCATGAACCTGATGATACAGGTATCCTCCTCGCCGGCGGGGGCCATGGTCTGGCCCTTTTTCCGCCCGCCTTCGCGGATGATCTTGTATGTCGGCGCTTTGGTCGGGTCGATCAGGTCCGGGTAGAAGATGTGGAATTTGTACCCCTGGACGACCTTGGGTGGAGGGTTATCATGGTCGTAGTGTGTCTGGTTGTACTTGTTCCACTCGTAGCCCATCTGCACGCGGTTGAAGTACTTGGGCTTGCGGGGCCGGTATTTGCCGCTCCACAACGCTTTCGAGGAATCACCGGAGGCACCAGTGGTCAGGTCCTCCTCGCCGGCGAAGATCTCTTCGTCCTCATTGACGCCCTTGGCCACTTCGCGGTCGAACAGCGCTTTGGTCGTGGCCGAGTGCTCGTCGTTCGTGCTGGTGTCGAACCGGCTGGTCGGGTCGGTGTGGGATTGTCCTGCTGACGGACGTGAGAGTGAGGAGGGAGAAGTGCTCGTTTTTGTCGCCGGGGCTTTTTGTGCTGGCACGTAGCCCATGTTCAACACTTTGCGTCTGCCCGCGGCGACGCTTTGTAAGAAGGCGTTCTCGTCCACAATTTCCAAGCTTTTATCCTTGGATGAGATTTCGAGCAAGGGATCAGGGTCGAGGTCTTTGGAGTATTCCACCCGTCCAATCGCTTGGACACCAGCGGCAAGCAGCTTTTCACGAACCTCGACTGCTTTTTGCTCATTTTCCTCCCTCAGCTGTTTCAGCCGCGAGTCAAGCACATCCTGGTACACTTTCTTCAGTTTGGCCTTTGCCTTCCATACCAGCAGACTGTCCAAGAGCTGTTGCCAGTAGTCCGTATCAATAGGCTCATCCGACTCCAGTTTCGTTCTGATCTGTCTCTCTAACACTTCCAATTGCTCATACGTCTTTGGGGCGAGCAAGTTATCGATGTCAGAGGCCACAGAACTAACCGCCCGCCCATCAGGTCCGCCTACCCGCATCTTCTTCTGCCTGTCCTTGCAAATGATCTGCATTGTCCGCCAGTAATCTCTGTTTGTCCTGTTGGTCTCCAAATTCATGTACGTTTCGATATCCTTGCGCAAATCGCCGAGTTGCGTCTCCGAGAGCCCGTCAAAGACGCTGTTGGGGTCCATGAATTCAAGGTCCTTCTCTTCGATCTCATCGTCCAACGGATTTCTCGTAGGGTCCACCACGCGCAAGATCACAGCCAGCCAGTCTATAGGTTTTGCACGTCCTTCTTTGACTCGAATGTCGGCCTTCTTCTTTGCTTGCCGCAGCACAAAGTCGTCCTCTTGTGCCACCCATTCTCTCATACGTTCGTCCTCTTGTAGCTGGTTTATTTTCATCTGATCCTTGTGAGACCACCTCTGCTGCGGGCCATCGTCTCGACCTCGAGGCGCATCTCGTTCGCGGTAACCTTGGTTGGTGTTGTGTTTTCGCCAAGGCGGAGGAGAGCGCGATCGCTTTCTCTTCGTACCTGAGGCGTAATCACTCATTCTGGCATAAAAGGCTTTTCGTTGTAGCCAAAGTCAATTGTTGGTGCATAGGCGACAGTGAGATGCGCGCAATGACGGATTCTGCAGTTGACAAAAGTGGCCGCCTAAACTTCGGTGAAAAGTGATAAGATAACATCTGACACGTGATCACGCCAAATTGCTTCAAATACGTTACCTAGCTCGCTAGGTACCTAATGACTAGCACACCTGCATGATCATGTCTTTCGTCTCTGCTGAAAATGAAAGGCATCCATTACTATCACTGACTCCAAGCACAAGACTACTCAGTACTGAAGCTACGATTGAAGGAGAAATTCAAGGAGCAATATGAAGATTGGTCACTTGTTCTCTGTCAACAGCACAAGTCCGACAAGAAATCAACAGCTAACTGAAATAATGGCAAGTCGACTCCCTCATTGCCCGGAGCCGCGCTCTAGTCTTCTCCGTCTCCTCTCAAAGCTGCTCAATTAACAGCCTTACCCACGCCAAGTTCCTCCCCAGCGACATGTATTCCTTCAATCTGGTAAGTCTTGAAGCGACGAGTTGGAACCTTCAATTGGAACATCAAATCCAACTCTTCGAAAGTCCTCCCCTTCGTCTCAGGCAAGCAAAAGTAACACCAGGCGACATTGAACACGCCAATTCCCGCGAACAGGAACCCCAACTTACCACCCCAGTTAGCACCATTCGTGTCGAGCGCATATGGAATGGCCACGGCGAAGATGACTGAGAAGATCGTCACGGTGATATTGGACAAGGCAATAGTCGTACCACGGAGCTTGACTGCTGATGCTTCAGACATGACCGTGAAGCAAAGCGGCCCCACGGACAGATCGTATAAAAGGTTCGTAATGACCATCAACGAGCACATGCCCCAAACAGGACCGGAGTTGGTGTGAGGGACGGCGCCGAGAATGCCGATGATAAAGCACATGGCTCCAATAGCCGCGGTTCCCCAGATGTATATAGTACGACGACCAGCATACGAGATGATGACGTACGACGCCAGAGTGCCAACGAAGCCCATGCAAGTCAGGCCGATGTTCATGGAAAATGCATTGGAGGCGTTGAGTCCTGCGATCTCGAAGAAGTAAACCGCATAGTTGATGAACAAGATGTTACCACAAAGTGCTTGAATGTTGAACACCTGGCAGGAGATCATGGTGCGGCGGAGGTTCGAACCTCGGAAGCATTGCCAGATGCCGATCTTCTCTTCACTACTCTCCTCGAGGCGCAGAGTTTCCTTGATGTTGGCGAGCTGACAGTCGATGTCGACTCCACCGGTCGTGAGACTCTGTAAGGATTTTTTGGCCTCTTCGTCACGGCCATTCTTGCAGAGCCAATACGCTGGTGTGGGGAGGAAGAAGACCATCGCCAGAACAAAGACAGGTAGAATCCATTGCGTGGCGAACTTCAAATTGTCAGAGAGCCGTACTGATGTAGACAGGCACGAAGCATGACACTCGTGCTAGATTGGAAAGGTCTTTCGGAATAGAGAGTACTTACTGGGATCTTGTAAGACCACTTGTCATCAATGGTACTCGTGCCCTTGAGCATGCCCGAAGCCAGAAGCTGTCCAATCACATACGAAATGTTGAGCAATGCGGCAATGACACCGCGAGCGGCCACAGGGGCGACTTCGCCAATGTATGCGTTGGCCAGAACAGGGTAGGCGCCGAGGACCAGTCCATTCAACAACTCGCCGACGAAGAGCAAAGCCGGACCTTGGCTGAAGAATTGGAGAAAAATGAAGGCAATGGAGCCCGTTGAGGCGGCCGCTAGAGAAATTCGAGGACCGAACTTGTCGTACGCCATACCGGCGAAAAGAGAACCGGGAATTGATCCCACCATGGAAGCGTAGTTGAATGCAGACAACCATGCGGGCGCGACATGGTAATCTCCGTTCACCAGTTTCCCGTACGTTCTTGTGAAAGGTGACAACCCAGCCAGACTTCCGATGAGGGCGCCATCGAAGCCGCACAGGATCACTGAGAGATTGACAAAGAAGGACCATAGGAGAGCGGGCCGGTAGAGTCGACAAGCTTGCCAGAATCCAAGACTGTGCTCGAATCTGGTGTGAGCGAGAGACTTCTCAGCTTCGTTGAGGACATGTACGTCTGCCGCAGTCACGGACCCGAGGTCGAGGTCGGTCTGAGCCAGTCCCTTGGGCTTTTTCAGGTCTGTTGCCATGTTTGATTGAACGAGGGACAAGCTATGGGATTTTGTCCTTTAAGCTTAGATGCCAAAGGTTGAGGATGAGGTTGCTCGATACCGCAAGATTGGTCTTCCAGACGACCGACCCTAGGTCTTATAGCCATGCCTTATCTCGAGTGACAGCATACCAGCGCCTGGACTGGGCTCATGCTATGTCCTTTTGGGGTAATCTAGCAGTCGGCGCGCAAGTGGCATTGGCATTCATCAAGCTGCACCATTCTGAGCGGCCATCGAGAGTTTGCCTCTGCGACTTGTGGCTAGACCAGGCCTTGCTGACCAGTCGCTGCTCCTGTTTGGTAATATCTGGAGCTATATGGGAGGGACATTCGCCAGGCGATCGGTCCGCCGGCCGCGTTGTTATCGCTTCATACCTCTCCCCCACGTTTAGCATATCAATGGTCGTGTGCTTAGAAGTGGTTATCAAATCGAATAGAGAGGGAAAATCAAGGTTGCTGCTCAAGCTTTGAGTACTCGTGTCGACCGATTCTTGGTGCCGCCATTATGGAGCTCTTAAGGGGTCCAGGACTGTCCGTACCAAACCGGATCTGGGAATAATAACAGTCAAAGATATCCTTCATTGCTTGCATTGCGGAGATAGACGGCCATGACAAGTCAGATGATGTGACTAGCCCATTCGGGTTCAAATAGCAGTCCAAACCTGGAGAAACAAGTGGTCTCTCGTTGACTCTGTAATGTCGTGGCATTCCCATTGCGCAAAGTCAGTGCTCTGCGCAAATGCGAAGTCTTGGTGGCATCATATATAATAGTGGCGCCGACAGTGTTGCCTCGTCGGAGGAACATCCTTATTACCAAGTCCGAAGGGCAAGATAACCGGCATAAAATTCATCATGATTGCAACGCCTCAACCACCTCAATTGGTGCAGATCACCCTCTCGGCAGAAGAGTTGAAGAGCAAACAAATCTCTTCACACAATCTTCAAAAAGCTATCGAGGCTCTACACCGAGATGGGGCTTGTGCCATTGTGAATGCCATTGATCCGGCTCATCTCGACAAGATGAATACTCGCATGGTCAAGGAGGCCCAAATCCTCTATGACAATCCGAACACTCACCGCAACTTTGGCTCCCGAACAGGCAATATTCAGCAAGAGCCCGTGGTCGAGCCTGAGTACGTCTTCGACGACGTTGTTGCAAACCCCTGGGCAATTGCAGTGACGGAATGCATGCTCGGTCCGAACCCACATATGAGGTTTTATAGCGCCAACACAGCGTTCAAAGCGGACAGTCGCCAGCCAGTACATGTGGACGTGGATTTCGATTTCCCCAAAATACCCTTCGGTTTCTGTATCAATGTAAACCTCATTGATACCTCGCCAGAGAATGGTGCCACTGAGATCTGGCTCGGCAGCCACACAGACTGCGATCAGGACACCACAGCGGAGAATGGGGAAACGGGCGTACGCAAAGACTTGCGCGAGAAGCGCCGTAAAATCAGTCCTCCTCTTCAATCATCGCTACCCAAAGGTTCTCTGATCATCCGGGACTTCAGATTGTGGCATGCTGGAATGCCCAATCAAACGGACGACCCGAGGGTTATGTTGGTGACCATCCATTTCCCAGCATGGTATCGGAGCAACCAGAAGTTCTTCTTGCCCAAGAGTATGCAAGGGAAGATCAATTGGGGACGTTTGGTGCCGTGCGTCGAATGGGTTGACGAGGATTATGATTATCTGCAAGGACGACACGATCATGACTTCTCATTGCTGCCTTAGCTGATGATATAGCCTTTCGATCGAGGTTGTGGGGACAGTATGACGATGTTTTGTCCATGATGGCAACGCGAATTCCTCAGTATATTGCACTAGCCAAGCTCTAACTCTCTACCTCTTTGCTTCAAGACGTCAATGCAGTCGATTTTGCAGACCTTATCTGCACCATGGAGAGCTTCTTGATCTTTTCGAGACCAGACTTCTGCCATTGCTCGTTTTACTCGTAGCAGCGAAAACAATTTTCGTATATGGAACATGTCTTGCAGTCGCCGAGCACAGAAATCCCTATCGGAGGGGCTTACCGACTCGCAGCCGGCCGTAAAGATCGGCCAGGCGTGGACTGACATTAATGGCGACGTTGTTGATACGCCTCTCAAGGCTTCAATGCAGCATCTGACGTGCTGTAACGTGAGGGGATGAGGAGCGCCAATGTTGTAGATAACACGGTAAAGGTAGATGAAGGCAGCATGACGAAAAGCCTCGGCTGTATTGAGCCAGTCCGGATCGCCCGAGGGTGCAGTCCAATGCCTCAGTTCAGCTTCTAGCGACGAGCCAGTGGCAAGGATGGCCGAGTCAACCGATGTTTCCTCAACACCATTGGCCGGAGTTTGGCTCGTGAGGTGTTTCCGTGGTTGAAGCGTGCTTATCTGTGATATGATTTCTAGCAGGGTGCCGATATTCCCTAGAAATGCATCCGAGTCTGCAGCTGGTGCATCATTGTGGTCAAGGAGCGGGCGGTCGCCTCGAGTGATGGAGGACATGACATCGTGATATCTGAAGAGGCTTTCAAGAAAGCGTCCGCACGAGTTCGATCGAGCTGGCACCTCGCGCCTCTTCCTGATTATGCATGTTGCGCCCGCCAGGTGATCTGCTCGCGGCTCCTGGTCTGAGGCAAACAGCTGGCTCAACTGCATCATCAATACCGATGCGAGAGTGCAATCCGAGACTGCTTCGTTCTGACTGCTGAGTGCTTGATTTAAATGGCGAAGGGCAAGGCTCTGATAGTATAGGATGTGCTTCTCTTGCCCTAGCTGCCCGGCAAGAGCAGAGAGGTGTTTCGCGGCGCAGAAAAGAATAGTATAGCGCAGCGGACCAGCCATGAATGCCATAGGAGTCAGGTACTGTTGAAACGGATTGTATTCAACATGGGATGTGACAGATAGCAATGGAGACAAGATTGTGGTCCAATGATACAAGTACTTATAGTCTTCAAGTTGCATGTCTTGTGGGATATTGGACACTCGTCTCGGAATTACCTCAAGGCAACCCTCGGAGGTCGAAGAACCAGTGATCGATGCTGTGCTGCACTGAGATGGCGTGGCGGAATAGGCCCGTTCTTTCGCGGCCGGAGAGGCTTTGAGGGTCTTCTTACGCTTCTTGCCTCGTCCACCAGATTCGGGCGTTGCGGTATCTCTCCACACAATCCTTGGGCCATAACCCTGGCAGGTAATGCTTAGTCGTGTGCAGCGTCCACATTGGGGCTTGCATTCATCGCACTTGTAGCCAGCTTGCCGACAGGTCCAGCAGCCGGTTTTTGTGCGCGTCCATTTCTGTCGTCCTGGTATCATCAAGAGTCCTTCTGAGATTCTCCTCCAATTGCAGATCAAATAACAACGAGTCTTGGAAGTGCTCAGCCAGCGATGCAGATGGATTGCTCGATTGTCCACGAAATCACATTTCAATATGCGTATGTCGCCACGAAGTATGAGCGATGAAAGTGCAAAGAGAAAGAGAAGAAGTCCATGATGGACGAAGTGGTAGAAGTCGATGGCTGCGCCAAGCTCGAGCCTATGGACGTTCTGGGCCCTTGTTATCCGTAGGTATGTACACGTATGTACCACCGTCCAAATCACGGATTAATCCGCCACATTTCTCAGATGTAGGATCTTTTGAGTGTCCAAATACGATGATATCGGCACAAGGCTGCTGCTTCAGTGCATGCCATGAGCTGGCTTACACAATTTCAAATTGCAACGGTTGAGGATCACACCACCAAAATATAGCTCATAAACTCATATCTCCTACAGCACATCGTACACAATACGACCCTTGACCACAAAGATGGCATCCAGACGACTAGATCCAGCTGGATGAATAGCTTGGTGACGCTTTGGCACTTCGCCCAAGGCGTACTTCGACCCGCGATATGTGCTTCGGCACAGGCTCAGCGCCTTGAAGATCGTCCTCGTCTGCGATCAACCTTGACAGGGCCGGGTCTCTCGTCACTCTCACAATTGTTGAGAAAGAACTCGTGTAAGAGGCGCCATTTTGCAGCAGTGCACGAATACCCATCAAAATGCAAATCAACGCCAACCCTGCACTGATTCCGTATGCAATAAGCAATGCTCGAGGCTGATAGACGAACTCAGGCTCAAAATATCTACTGAGAGCCAGCGTAGAGATCTGGTTCTCACCGACTTGTCTACAAGCCAATCAGCAAGACTTTGGCAATCCAGGGCAATCATCTTACCCATTCACGACGCCAAAGAGCATACTGAGGGTCATGTTCCGGAACAATGCTTCGCTCAGCGATATCTGGCGTTCTGTAAGTGAGGTCTGATCCATTCCCTCCTTGGCCGGATACATCGCCTGATTCAATTGCAATGCGTACACAGAGGTGATGCTCATTGAACCATCAAATCCGAAAGTGATGGGACCTATGGTCATCATTCCGAAGCCTTCCATTACCGCTTGCATATTCATCTGACGGCTGACCAGCGGATCTCCTGCCACTCCGTCCACGATAGAAAAGGCAGGCATCCAATTCTGGAATGTTGCGGACGCTGTAACTTTTTGTGTGCCCGTACTATTTACCTCGAAATGTGCTGCATAAGAGGCGTTGTAGAGAGCACATGTGATCATTTGTGCTGATGGCGTGCCGACAAAAGGCGCTGGCTTCGCTGAGGAATCGACACCCGTGGTGTTCAGGTAGATGAAGAGCTTAGCTGCATCTTGAGACACCACATCCAACCGGATGTTGCCAAGCTGAAGGTTGTCCGAGGCAAAAAAGGATCCATTCACATTCGAGTCCCAGCCAGCCTGCGGGACCCAGCCGTAGTAGAAGACACGGGTGCTTGTGCTGTTTTCATACTCGGCTATTGCCTGCTTTGCCAGTTCAAGGTCTTGATCACTGGAGCGATTACAGGTCACTGCAGGGCCAGAGAATTGAATATCGTATGTGACATTTGTGTCCGATGACTGGACAGGTACGACTCCATTGCCGAGCAGGGTAGCCATGGTCGGGATAAAGAGGCCCGTAGCTAGCTCGACGTAAGAGGTGGTATTGCCATCGTCGTTTGTTGCGTAACCGCAGTAGAGATCAGTGTTGGTAGTGTAAGCACGTTCTCCTACTTGAAGAGTTTCGTTACTGGAATGCAAAACAGCCTGCACTGATAATGTGCCAGGTGTGAAGACGGCCGAGATGGGCAAAAGCCTGCAAGAGTCAGGTACTCTTCGGTGGGAAAAAGGGGTCGAAGAAGCTTACCAAGTCACAGCGGCGATGAAAGCTAAAGCTGGTTTTCGAATCCAGATCCGTAGGTGGAGGAACTCGAAAGCGTTTCCGAGAATTGAAAACATCGAATCTAATGAGTTCATGTCGTGAGACCTTGCATGCAAGTCGACCCACAGACACTGATCATAGGCGACTCCTGTCCCAATGGCTAGGAAAAGTCTGGCCAGGAAAGCCAGTGCTGTCCCAGCGCGGCTAGCCCATGATTGTAGCAGGGTGCTGCTCGCGGGTTCACCCTCCATGAGCAGGTAAAAGCCGTGATGAAAGCCCATCAAGACCACAGCGCTGAGGAAGCTGACGCCCATAACAGTTGGCGCTCGCCAGTGTATATGAGCGAATCTTTGAAAATCTTTGATCTCGCTGACGACCACATCTTCGGCTCGTTTCTCAAACATCACAATCTTGAACTCGTATGCGTGGACAGTATGCGCAAGTGTGAGAAAGGACTTGGGTTAGACGCTTCCCCAAAACCTGTCAGCGAAGGGAGCACAAGACAGTATCTTCAATGGAATGAGAGACGCTGAACCACAGAGCAAGTCCTCCGATAGAAAGAAACGGTGCCGAACGAGTTTTGTTTCCAGATCATATACCTCTTTTGTCTATTTTCGGAAGCATCCAGACCAAAACAGCCGCCAGGTTGAGACCGACTTCTGGCGGTTGAGTGCTGGAAGAGAACTGGTTATCTGGGGGCGAAAATAGGTCCCTTTCAACCCTGATACCATAGTGCCGGATCCTTGACAAGGGTGCCAGGCAGACAACGTGCGGAAACAGGTCATGGTATTGTCGACCCGATGCGTGTTCTAGCTAAGCGCCAGACACAGTCATCCCTTGAAACATGGCCGTCCAACCAGTATGGCCTGCGTCAAATGCCTCATGCATGTAGTCGTCGTTACTTCGCCTTCAGAATCCACTGCTCCCTACTAGTAGCGACCGAGAGGAGTGCCGGCCTGAATGAGTTGTCAACCTCAAAAGGGCTGTTCGAGTCCGATAAAGAGGGAGTTGGAAAGAAGAGTTGATGGTGTTGGCGATTGAGAACGAAACACGGCCAAGACCAGACGGCGGGTGGCTGCTCTGATTGGCTACGCTTAAGGCCGTGGCTTCGACGTCACTTTGGCTGTCTTTGTTGATTCTCGTGATTCTCGAATCTGTCAAGCATTCTCTCTACTCCGTACAGCTTAATCTTTTCAATACCACCCTTCAGAGTTGTCGGCTGCTATGTGAGAATGCCAGAGTCAGCAAATGAAGGCTGGCAAGAGCTACAAGTGCCATCTCGACGACAATGTCCCAAGCTCTTCTACTCCTTCACTACGCAAGATGAGTCCATAACGCTCTTGCTAACTGACCTGATCTCCATCTGGGAGAGCACCCTTGACAGATACGACATCCTGAGTGATGCGGCTCGTCAGCACGCGAGCATCGACCCATCTGTGTCTGCTGATCAATTCGAAGTCCTTCTATCCAAGATCGGCAAAAGCCTAAAGGATGGTGAAAACATTCTCTCAAAGCAAGAACTCCGGAATTCACAGTTGCTGATATTGACCACCAAAATTGACCTACCGAAGCCGCTGAGACCGCTGGAATGGACATTCAAGCTTGCTCCGCAAGATGCCTCAGAGCTGGCGGAACGCATCCTCCGGCCAAGTCTCCACGAGGTCGCGGTTTCCCAGGAGAAGATCAAGTCTTTACTTCGAGCCATCAAGGACAAGGACCACGTCATATCTAGGCTGCTCGAAAGAATAGGGAGCTCTTCCATCGACCTGGGATTGGTGTTCCCTGGCATCACTGGAATGGCACGCAGAGGGGGGCAAGTCTCCGTGGAGGATGCCAAGAAGCATGTTCCAGGAATGGCGGCATTCGATGAGAAGTCCTGGGTCAAACAATTCGCCAACGATGAAGGCTATGAAGGTGCCGATCGTACAGGCTTGGGGAACCTGGTCCGTGGTTGCGAAAAGTGTTTCGCCCACACGAAAGCTGAGCATGAAGATTGGGTCAAGGAGCTCTCTTCGCCTGATAAGCGGACCAAAGCTATCAATGTGAGGAATGATGAACCCAAGTTGACTAAAAAGGATATCCGTGGCGAGACTGAACAACGCAATGACACGACAGACTCGGACAACGATTTTGAGGTAGGTGACCATACTTGGCTTTCTCGGTTGCGAGACTAATAGCAAACAGCGACAACCTACACCGCCTGGACTCAAATCCAAAGGTCACGGGAAGAGCGAGCCGTCACCACCGCCGAAAGGAGAAGATGACGACGAAGAACCTCCCGTCAAACGTACCAAAGCCTCCAAGATAGGCGGCTTAGGTCGACGGAGTGCCACCAAATCTTTCGGCTCAACCGAGTCGGCTCAACCTTCGTCACCGCTTCGCCGTCGCTCCGACGCGTCGACTTCTACCGCCACAGCTTCAGAAGACGACGAAGACGACATCAGGCCTGCAGTCAGACCCTCATCTAAAGAGCGCAGTCTCAAACCCAAACTTGGTGCCTTGAGGAAAAGGCAGCCTGCCAGAACTTCACCGTCAGCCAGTCATTCCCCCAAAGCCTCATCACCACCAACAAAAGGCCCCAACAAAGATCAAGTCCGCCCTGCATCCGAGTCCTCCGACGAAGACGAAGCATCAGACCTAGACGGACGCCATTCTCCTCCACCCGCCCAAACTCCATCGCGCCACCGCCTCGGACAGATCGGCCGCAAATCCGCCACAGCAACACCAAGCAGAGCCAGCGACTCATCTCCTCCGCGCAAAGACAAAGGTAACAATTCAGCATCACCATCACCATCGCAAGCCACGCCCAGGCGCAGACTCGGCAAACTAGGCGCGCGCAAGCAACGAAATACCCAGGCACACCCATCGTCCGCGGAACCTGAGCCGTCACCCCGATCTTCCAAGAAGAAGACCAGGTCAAAAGCCAACGATGACGACTCAGACGCTACGAGTTCTGCGGCCTCGTCACCGTCACCGTCGCCATCGCCATCGGGCAGGAAATTAGCCTCACGCCCGTTGACCAAGAACGAGTCTAATCCCGAGCCCGAGCCTGCACAGCCGAACCCTGAAGAACCCGAAAAATCCGAGAAAGAGGAGACAGCTGAAGAGAAAGCCAACCGGCGGCGCATGGAATTGAAACGTACAATCGCAGCGAATGCGGGCGCGAAGAAGAAGAGACGCTTCTGAACCTCTCGCCCTCTCTGTTGCGCCCCTGGCATAGCATCTCAGCACACGGGCACCAAAGATGCTGTCTATATGGAGTACACGAGATGTCAAATGTCAGTGTCCAGGTTTTAACTGATTGCTAAGCGGCACAAGCGAGAATCAGTCTCATCAACCACTCATAACAGCACTTTTCTATCTCAAAACTAAACACTTTGTCGCTTGCTAAGTAGTTCTTGTTGTCTCAAATGAAAGACCACAGCCAGTGGACAATCTTCGTGGCCTTAGAAACCAAAGCATAATATCCTCGCTTCGCCTCCATTGTGTTCGTTGCATAAGCTCTTGCTCTCCTCGGATTCTTTTTCTGCTGGGTCCAATTTCCAATCAATTTCTTCCGTTCTTTTCGCCGCGAGGCTGGTGCTCTTCATTAATTTTAGATCCGAGAGAAAAAGAAAAACATCCACTGCAAATTACCTCCTTCGTCGTGATCGTCACGGTCGTCGCAAAGCTCGTAATTTCCGCTCTCCATCCTCGTCTCAAGTCCTCATTTCGTGATTGCTTTTGCTCCTGTCAACCTTCACCAAAGAGTCCCCAGAATTATGTGCAAGAAAGGTCCAACAGAAAGCCCGAAAAGGTGAATGACACCACCACATATAAGCCAGCTCTCATCCACTCTCGTCATTCGTCTCAATCATTCTGACAATATCCATTCAAGGATGTCCAGGTGGCTTTCCAGGGTGCCCGTTTCCGTGGTCTTCACGAGAATCTTCTGATCTTTGATCCTGATCCCGATCCCCAATAGGCCAAGCCGACCGTAAGTTACTGCTTTGGCTGAAGTTGACCCTTTTGTGACCCCTACCAGCCGATTTGTCCCTCTTCCTTGCCTGTTCAAGTTCTTCTTCACTCACACTGGCACTATCGGCCTCTGCATCTTCCAAGGCTTTCTTCGCCCGGATTCTCAGCTCGGCGGCCTCTGCGGCGGCTTTCTGAGCCCGGGACTGTTTGCGCCACATACTCGCATATTTGCCTGCAAGGGCAATAAGCTCCTCATGCGTGCCCCTTTCAACCACGGTACCGTGTGATAGCACCAAGATCTGGTCTGCATTGACAATTGTGCTCAACCGATGAGCAATAATCAGCATGGTCCGTCCCTCGGCTAAAGTGTTGAACGACTCTTGGATCTTTTCTTCAGTCTCGGTATCCAGAGCAGCTGTGGCCTCATCAAGCATCGTGATACGCGGATTCTTCAATATCGTCCTCGCGATAGCCACTCTTTGACGCTCTCCACCCGAAAGGCGAACTCCTCGTTCTCCGACTTTTGTGTCGTAACCATCAGGGAACTCCATTATCCTCTCATGGATTGAAGCGGCTTTACAGGCATCAAATATGTCATCATCGGTAGCTTCTTGGTTTGCGTATCGAAGGTTGTACATGATCGACTCATTGAACATATTGCAGTCCTGTGGGACCACACCAATAAACCTGCGAAGAGAATCGATGGTGATATCCTGGACATCTTTACCATCGATCTTGATTTTGCCCGACTCAGGATTGTAGTAACGAAAGATCAACCTCATGACTGTGCTCTTGCCCCCACCGGACTCACCGACAAGAGCGGTTGTAGTACCTGGAGGACAGCGGAACGTTAGTCGATCAAGAGCATTCCGTCGCTTGTCGTAGCTGAAGCAAACATTGTCGAAGATAATGTCACCTGAACACTCTGCAAGTGTCTCTGCGCCTTCTCTGTCCACGACATGAGGTTGTTCCTTGAACAATTCCAACATCCTTTCTGCATTGATCAGGTTCGATTGTATCGACCTGTAAAATGTGCCGAAGAAATTCAAAGGACCCTGTAATTGTGCCATGTACGTGATGAGAAGCACAAACTTGCCAACGGTCTGGTCGCCTTGAGCGACTTCAAAGGCTTCTATGAAACTGGCGATCAGTAACGCGATCATGAAGAGTGCGCCCTGCACAGTGTTCATATAGGCCAAGGTAACGTCGACCCAGTACTCGTAACTCTGCATGACCTTGATCGCACTTCTATACCGGTTGAACTCGTAATCCTCGGCGTTGAAGTACTTGACCGTGTCCCAAGAATGCAAAGAGTCGTTCTTTACTGCTTCCATCTCTCGTTCGGCGTTGACGTAATTACGACGTAGCGCAACTCTCCACGATGCAAGGCGTATGGTGACATAAATGTAAAGGAACGTCGTCATTGCAACCACCATTCCCAGATATGCGTCGAACTTGATTGTGAGGTAGACGACAGCGACGACAAGGTCGAATACCATAGGACCGACCTGAAAAGTCACCATCTCGAGGAATGAGTTGATGGCACTACCCTTGTTCAATGCTGAAATCAGTTCACCAGTTCTTTTGCCAGTATGGAACTCTGCGCTCAGTCCGTGTACATGCTCGAATGCCGCTGTTGAAATGGCGCGATAGGAGTATTGCTCGACCGGGATCCACAGTATAGACCTAGTAGCCGATAGAATACCTTGAGATCCTTGGAGCCACCTGAACAAGATGTACAAGCCTATGTAGAGCCAAGGTGCACGAACTCCCCGACCATCGTCGCCAGATAGAGCATCGGTGATTTTCCCCACCATCAGAGGTACGAAGACGTTGATAACTCGCTGTGCAATCATGATGAGGAAGCAGCTTCCTGCCAGAAGTTGCAATTTGAGCGACTTTTTCGGCCAAAGGTATGGTATCAGCAGTACAAAGCCTCTGAGATAGGCATACCAGGTAATGTTGGGAACTTCTGTTGGTTTTGCCCAAGCATCGACTTGCTCCTTGGAATCCGAATTTGGGCCATGACCAGGTGCATGTCCGTTGGGGCGATTTCCCGCTTCTGCATCTCCGCGCAGTAAAGGAGTCCTTTCATTTTGTGATGCCGAGCACGAATCTTTGGGTTTTCTGAACGGGATCTTGATGCTTAGAAAAACGATGCAAAGGCCGACCAGCAGGATGATCCGGACGAGGTAAGCAATAACTTCGACAACTTCCCATCCCGTGATCGACTCTCTGTATTGACCCCCCAATTGATCCCCAACTCGAGGCTCAAAATGAGGGACACTGTAGATTCGAAGGCTGGCAACGGTGATGGTAATCTCCAGAGGGATGGCACAAATCCAAGTGAGGAAATGGGCAAAAGTCGGCGAGGGCTTGACATCAAGGATCGAGATGAAGACCACGAGCCAGAGGAATGTGGAAGCTATAACGTATATCTGTAACAGTCAGTATGCATCGTCGGGAGCGGTTTTGGTTCAGACATACCACTGCATTTTTGCCAGGCCACCATTCGTCTGCGCGGTTCAACAAGGTCTCAAGCAAAAGAACCCCGGCATTGAGCAGAAAAGTCAAAATGACGCCGACCTGAACGATCTTGAAGAAAGTCTTGCTTGCTGGTGGCAAGTCCTTGACTGCCGCGGCTTCCTTGACTTGATTGGCGGATTTCCGGCGGAGGGGAAGAGGCCTTCCTCCCGGCCCACGCATGGGATGGATTTTGACCTTGTCTCCATCATCAGGCGCTGTTTTGATCCCATGAAAGATGAAGGCGAAGAAGAAAACGACGAGGACGATCGCGGGGTATGCAGTCTTAGCTCCATTAAGCACCCGGAGAGACGTCTGTATAGCATCCACATCTGGTTTTCCATGCATATTCTTCCAAGCCTTTCCACCACCGAGTTTGTTTGCCCCAGTGAAAAACAGTAAAAAGCCACCCAGGTACGAAATATTCCAAGACTCGATGCTTTGTTTAAGTTAATGAGAAAGTCGACGTTGAGCAAGAGTGGCGTGCTCTTGGATGTTGCGCGTGAGTTGAACGCGGGACAAGCCGCTCGCCTGTGCTGCCTCGGTATGCTCAAGAAAACTCTGAAGATCCGATGACCGTTCGACAGCAGTTGAGTTGCTGCGACTGATTTGGGTCGAATATGAGCGAGCGACAAGATTAGATAATTACAAGAGGACGAAAAAGGAGAAACGACGAGCCCGAGTAAAGAAATAGCGACTGTGGTCAAATGAACGAAGAGATGAATGAAGGTGTAGAATGTACGTGACGGAATGACGACGTTTGAGGAGGGAGGCCTTCTGGTGGCGAGTCGGGGGCAAAGGCGACTTGGAGACTTGGGCTCTGGAGGCCAATGCTTGAGTAGCCCTGGAGGGCTAGTGAGAGGCTTCAAGATTTGACGACGGTTAGGGTTCGCTTCGCCTTCGTTGAGGGTCTGAGATCGCGCTTCGTCGCGTGACGGGGAGCTGCTAAAGGACCAGTGCCAATAGCGCGTAAGCTGAGTCGAGTATTATGCCTTTAGCGACCTCTTGACTGGCGTAGAGTGTGGTAGTGTAGGTGGTGGGGTTGCACGGTGGCACTGCTGTTGGTGGAGGAAGAACGGATCGCAGCAGCGGATGACGGGCTTCGCAGGCTAGGCGGGTCACTAGAGAAGCCGTTGAGGCCGAGAACGAAATACAAATGTCAGCTGTCCATCAGATGTGGTCGGGGCCCGATCGCAGATGATGGCAGACTTTGTATGGACAGTATAGACGTCGAATCGGGGATGTGGAGGAAGGGAATTGAGTGGGGAGAAGAGTTGGTGCTGAGGGTGTTTGACAAGATGAGAAACACGACTGCAGCTCTGACAAATGTCAAGTTTATGTGAGGAAAGGACAGTCGAGAACAAGGGGACACGAAGAGAAGAGAAAAGCATGAACCTGGAGGGTGCAATCGAAAGGAAATATATCGAACTCTGATGGTGGTCGGTACGAGGAGGCATGAGGAGATGAGGTCAATTCTCGCCAGGACACCCGCAGCGGCAGCAGCATGATGGCGGGAGACAATGCAGATGACATGATGCTGGACTTTTGATGGCATGACGGGAAATAGTCGAATAGTCGACTTGGATTGTCAATGGATGGATGGATGGAAGAGGTCGATGCAAGTTGAATAGACGAAGACGAAGGCGAAGAGACTTTCCCTCACCGCCGCGCTGAGGAAATAAATGAGATCAAGTCTGTTGTCTCGCTGTCCTGCTCGGCTTGCGAATCGCAGCTCACGCAGAGGGCTTCATGCCCGAAGACCCCTGCTAGGCGACAAATTCGCATCCGGGGGAGCTAGACACTGCATCCTTCGCAGCCCTGCCTTCTCCGCCGCAGCCTTGCAACCACTCAAGCAACCTCAACTCTCGCCCAACTCATCGCTTCGTTTCTACCAATCTGCACGATTATGCTTTGACGACATCTGACACTTGCATTTCCCCAAACGCTGCAACTCCTGTGCATAAGTCTCGACGCTCTCGCTTGCCTGCGTTCCAATGATGGCCTTTCCCGCCAGCCATGAACCCAGCAAGTCCATCCTCAGCGGCCGCCCTTCCGCACCGACCACTAGCCTCCTCGTCAGTGATAGCCGGCATCTGAGTGCATTTCCTTGATGCCGGAAGCAGCATCATGTCTGATCATCTCCCTGCTGACAATCCGAGTCTCCTTCCTCCACCCGCGCCACCATTACCTCCCAGTCGACTAGGCCCATTGCAGAGAATCATAGCACCGTGGGGGAAACACATTGGTTCAAAGTCACATGGCGGCCCAGCACAAGGCGACGGTGAACGCGGGTTGCGTCAAATCACTGGCATCCACGCATACAGGTATGAACCTCCGAGACTCTTTGTCAGTTGGTGGCTGCGGTTGACTAACGAGGCATTCAGTTCCCTACCTTCCCAGACGGCCACACACCGCACTGGTATACCGATTGCCTCGCTCGACATCAACCAATCCGGAACCCACGCCATCCTCGCTGGAAAAGAGATCCTGAAAACAGTTCACGTCCACGAGGGCAAAGTTACCGAGGACTTGAATCTTCGGGCGTCCATTAACTCCTATGCCTCGACCCATACGTCGCCCCAGCTGGACGGGGCTGCCAAGCGCAGGGAATATCTACCAGCAAGAGACGTGAGGTGGTCTACGGGTAGTTGGGCGCATATTGTAGCAACAGCCGCTACAAATGGCCGCATCGCTTTGTACGACCTGAAGGCTCCTGGTCCAAGGATTGAGCTCGCCTGGCTCCATGAACATACCGGGCAGATCAACAAGCTGGACTTTGATCCCTTCGCTGGGTATCTTTTACTGTCAGCCTCTCAGGACAAGTCCGTAAGACTATGGGATATGCGAGAGCCAAAACCAGAGAAATCACGACAACGATTTGATGTGCGCAGTGCTGTGCGAGACGTTCGTTGGTCACCACTGGAACCGTTTGATTTTGCCGTCTGCGCTGATGGAGGGGTCGTTCAAAAATGGGACGCGCGTTCTCCTTCGGGACCAAAACTGAGTATCAGTGGCCATGAAAAGGCATGCTATTCTCTCGACTGGCATCCAGACGGTCGTCACGTGATTTCAGGAGGATTTGACAAGTTCGTCCGGGTCTGGGATTTCCAGAGTGACAACAGACGACAGAAGCCGGTGTTGCAGTTTCGCGCGCCTCATGCCATCAGAAACATCAGGTGGAGACCGATATGTCGGGCGACAGAATCTTCCTCCAACCAATGGCAAAGCACTCAGGTGGCAGTATCCTACTATCATGATGATCCAAGACTTCACATTTGGGATCTCAGACGGCCACTCCTGCCTTTTCGAGAACTTGACAGATACAGCACGCCCGCCAATGATCTTTTGTGGGCGGACAAAGACTTGCTTTGGACCGTTGCGGATGATGGAGTTTTCACCCAATGGGACGTGAAGCATGCCACTCCTCTGTATAACCAACTGTCGCCCTGTGCTTCATCGTTCATGCCAGATGGGGAATATTACACGTTCACTGAGGATAGGGAAATTCGACGAGGACCGAGTCAAGATGATGCCGCCTTGGGTTTCTTGAGCATTCCCCAAGACAAGCTTAGCGGTGTTGAAGATGGTGCGATTAGTGGAAGTTTTACAGATGACGAGGGAGGACTCGAGACTACCATTGGGACTAGCTTTCGACGGCATGACAGAGGCCCCGTGTCGTCAAAATCCAATCGATCGCAGGCAAATAGCCCTCCTTCCGTGGACGATAAGCCGAACATTCTTTCTCTGGATCGAACCGTTATTGACCGTCAAGATCTCTTCACTAACGAACAAGTGGGTGCCGCAGGCTATATCCCTGGATTGGCTGCAGAGCCAAAGGTCCTCGAGTACCTAGCCTCCAACTATGCAACTCCAGCTACAGGAGACGAGAGAAAGCGATATCCAGACACAATCCTTCATCGTCTGGAGGATGCTTTCAATCAGAACGCGGCAGCTTGTGATATGGTGTCTATGCATCGCATGGCACAATCTTGGAGAATCCTGGCGGCAGTCATTATTCCCGAGCTCAAGGATTGGGCTGATGGTAACCGTGCCAGGCGAAGAGCTGATGCTGCAACACGACGACAGAACCTAGAAAACTTTCGGGCAGGGGCCAGCAGACCTGGCCTTTCTCCGTTGGCCGGACTTCCCAGTCGAAAGGGTGATCACAAGTCACGGAATCTCATGAGCAGCTTGTTTAGGGGAGTTGTGGCATCGGACCGCAAGAACTCAGGAGGCGATATGGACAGTACTTCCAATATGACCACTCCTCTTGCCAAGCCATTGCCCGATACGCCTCCTTCGAGTGGCAAGAGATGGAGCCAAACGAGCAGTGACGATAGTATTGATGAGATTGCGCCACTCCCGCCATCGATTTTGACTTCACATTCGACTGCCGCTGCCGCTGCTCGTGCTCTGATCGAAAGTCCGGAACGAGTTACGAGATCTGCTTCGTCCTCACCCGAAACAGTGAGACCCAGACAAGCTACCAAGGAGCAGCCTACCAGTGACTCCATGGCTCCGTCGAAGTCTCCCAAACACGCAACAAAACGATCACCTGTAGATTTGTCGGGCACAAGAGCTCGACCGCTTCAGTCGCAGACGCAGGAACAACGACGGGCAGCGTTGAAAGATTATCGAATACAAGCCAGGCCTGTATTCTCACTGGAAGATTCGGTCCACATGCCTGCTACAGAAACCAGGAATGAATCTGGAGAGAGCTTTGCCATGTTCTCGGCGTCAACAGATAGCTCGCACAAGGCACGATCGCTAGGACAATCATTCGACTCGCCGCGAGGAGGCACGACGAGCTATGATCCAGATAGGGGTTTTGAGCTCGAGGAGGACTCTGAAGATTCTTCTGGCGAGATCAATAAAACGAAACGGCCTACTCTGAAACAAGGACCAAGCGACCGATCTGAAGGGTGGGAAAGCCGAGATTCTGGCATTGAGACACTACTGCAGACGAAGTCCGGTCAGCGCGATGTACCACTTCAGATCCATGCAGAAACAGACAAATCAACTTGGCATGCAAAGCATGAGCAGCATGGTCAGATGCCACCTTCCCATTTCGCCACGACAGTTTCCTCGTCTCCAGATATTTTCCATTTTGAGGGCTTGTCGCTCGGCAAACCACGAATACACACTTCAAATCCGATACGGGTGACCGAGACAGATGCTGCGGCCGCCAAAGATGCTCAAAGACAAAATGCGGTCTACAGTACTATTTCAATGATCGAGCTGGACTGTGAAACATATCTTTATCAAGATTTTCGGCCCATCGACTTATCCCGCTACGAACCTAAACTTCCTTTTGCCTGGTCAGCTCTACCCTTGATCTGCCAATGTGTTTCTTTCGACCTGGATAACGGGATTGGCCACGGACAATTTGCAGCTCATCTTCTGATGCATGTACACCCGTACTTCTTTCACCCGAGCTTTCGGAATCTACCGAGTGCCAACCAGTCGGTAGCGGAGCGCCTCGCAGATAGGCTGATGACACCACAGCTCGGGCATAGGATTATTGAGGCTATTTTGGAAGGCCATTTATCCTTCTTGAATCAGATGGGGCTTTTTGAGTCAGCGGCCCTTTTGAGAAAGCAGTCAGTGGAGCTGGAATATCCCAGGCTATACAGGAGTCCGCAGGCAAGCAAACAAGCCGCTGGCAGTCTTACGGATGGAGATCCTAGGAGCTTGTCCATTGTCTGCCGCCATTGCCAAGGCCCAATGGCCCTCGGTAAGAGCGCATGTGAGCGATGTCAGCTGGTCAGATCTGTGTGTCCGATCTGCCTATCGCCGAAACACAGGGCTGACGGCGATCCAAAGCCACCCGTGAACGGTATGCGTAGCTGGGACCATGGCTGCAATATGTGGTCCTTCTGTCAAGCATGTGGCCATTCCGGACATGTCCTATGTATGACGGAATGGTTCACTCAGCCTCTCAGCGAGGGCACGTGCCCAAGTCAAGGCTGTGGCTGCGATTGCGGTCCTGGTATGACCAGGCAACTTCGCACTGAACAACAAACCAAACAGGAAGAGGAAGCCAAGCTGATACGTGGGTCCAGCTCAGGACGAATATCTACCAAGCGTGATCCTGTACGAGCTACAGCTAGCCTGGCTGTTGACAAAGCACGAGCTACACTCCGTTCCAGCTTGGATGGCGAACGGGCCACCCAGAGCAGTGATGAACGGAGTTTCACCGGTAGGCGTGAAAGTAGTCGAGGCCGTCTGTCTGGTTTGGGCAGCTCACGCAAGTCTGTACGATTAGTCACGCCGGGGGAAGAAAGCGGCCAGTCTCACTACTAGTCCTGGAGTGATTGTACTCCATATCCGCTCAAACGAGCTGATGTTTTTGAGTCGGCCTTTGACTTGACACCACTCGGAACCACTCAGCTCAGCTCCCCAGAGTCTTGTATCGCAAGTGGTGATGCCACCATTTTTGCAAAGGTGTCCTGCCCAGGCCGATGAACGGTCAGTTTTTGAGACCTAAACGAGAACGGGCTGGAGTACGTCGGAAGGTCCCCGGATAGAAAAGCCTTGTTTCTGTGTTCTTGCTTGGTCCAAGCACAAGCTGATGAAGCTCAGTGGGTGCTTGAGGTCCGTAATTGTGCGGCAGTGCAGTGCTGAAAGCCATGGGACCTTGGGTGCAGTAGTTGAGAGAGTCCTACTTCCGTACATTTTGGGATGGTCGTGGAGGTCACCGGGCGAGGCCAGTTGGTGGACTCGATGGTGTCAAAATCACCCCGCTGACCGCCAAGCCTCCCCATATTCGAGTCTGTGTGTGGTCAGGTTCTGCCCCGTTACTTCGCCTTACAGAGCAGACCTCCCTGGATCTTCCTTGGTGTTGTATCTGGGAGGCCTCGAGTCCTCGACAGCACCATCACCATCACCATCACCTCGTTGGCGACAAAGTTACTCGTTCAGTAGCATGTTGTCATGTAACCTCAATCACCGCAAAGACAGATCCGATCAGGCACATCCGGGCAACACTGGAGATCGGGTTGGTGTATACCTAAATATTGCCACATGCAGGACGGAGACTACTTGTACTTGTGTCCAATCATTGCTGCAGCAACACCATGTCGGTAACCTGTTTCAGCCCAATCACCGGTCCATCAATCGTCTCTGCCACCCTTCAACAAGCGCTACTCTACTGGCAGCCACCCACCATCTAGACTTTCACACGCAGCTAAGCCTTTGATCGTGGAATCGTGGGTCCAAACCTGACAACAGACCCAATTACACCTTTGGACTACCCCCAGGACAGCAACGCTTACGAGCTATAATCCTGGCCTCAATGTTTAGGACTACCATTCACAAGCCCACATCGACATTCCGGACTGAGATTCGGGGACTCTCTGAGTGATTCTGACCTTTGAGCAATCGCAAGCTCTCACATCAGACCTAATGAGGATGGGGTTCCTGCATCTGACCAGGAATGTCGTCCTTGATCTAGGTCAATTGGCTTGCTAAGATCCGGCTATGGCTCAACCCCAGCCAAGCTGAAGCTAGAAAAACACGCCATCGGACCAGCCTTCACCAGCCTTAGCACCGCAATGCATGTACAAGTAGAATGCAGGCTGGGCGCCGGAGAATCAAGGTAGGGGAGCTGCATTTTTAGATCTCTCGTATACTCCATACATGGTTATGGGCAAGCTCTCCGGGACATGGGCAGGTGTCGTAGATCCATAAAGCTGGGTCTGTTCCCCTTCATCCCGTCAGGTCAGTCCTCCCACGGTCTTCAGTCGCTACTTCCCACAGCCTCTCATTGCTATATTGTCTCAACAAGCACCGCCACACTCATAGGCACAATACTTCTACCCTAATCATACCCAGAGTCTCTCTTTCAGAACCAACCAACCCAGAAAAGATGCGTTTCTCTAGCATCATCGCTCCCGTCAGCCTTCTGGGCCTGGCCTCTGCTCTCCCATCCGTTGGCAAGCGTGGTGACAAATGCATTCCTTACAGCACTGCTCAAGAGCTTGTCAACGACTGGGTTGCAACCTTGACCACCCCTACCGACACTGCCAACATGCAAAACCTCCTGGCTCCTTCATTCACCGATTACTCCGACTCGATCAACTTCATCGCCGGCATCCCTCTGGGATCGGTCACCTTCCCCTCTCCTCAAGCCTACATCGCTGGCCAAGGTGCTCAACCACCCATCGGCCTCACCATCCTCAACCTCGACGCAGTGACATGTGACGGTGTCATCGCCGTCAGATGGGTTGCCACGGTGGGAGCGCAAATCGACGAAGCCAAGGGTATCTCCATCCTGCATGCAGTCCAGTCCGGATCTGATTGCAATGCTGTCGGCCCCAGCGGGTGGCAGCTGGGTCAATTGTTCACCGAGTTCAACTCTGCCGCATGGGTCATCGATATTGGCGGCACTTGCGTTTCTCCTGCAGCTCAGGCTAAAAGCAAGCTCCGGGCATGAAAGGATTGATCCATAATGATCACGCCATCTGCGAACGAAGGTTTGAGAAAAGTACCATGCATGCATCACCAACTGCGAGAGGGTTTCGAAGTATCACATAAAGCTATGCTACTAGTAATGTAATGGACGAATTTCTTTCGAGTCAGCACAGCACCTGCATTGTCAAAAACCATGGAGATGATGGACATACAGAGGACCAACAAAAGGGATGTTTGTGCAAGTAGCAGCATAACTATGGCAGTATAACTAGTCCAAGGCAGGAGGACCCAAAAATATCAACAATACTTTTCTCATTCCCATTTCAAGAATAGTAAGCCCGTGGTAGAAGACGGTGGAAGTAATACTTAGGTTGTGGTCCTTGCTCCAAGCTTTAGCCAAGTGCTCCAACGACCAGGCCTCAAAAAAGACGCCTTGCGCATCTACCATTACCGACAGTATCTTTTCCTGCTAATTGGAAAGACTTGGTAGAGGAAACGACCATCGAAACCTCAAACCAATGACGGACCAATTTGAGAAGACGGACTGCGCTGCGAGCATATCGTTTCAGTCTACCATTTCATGTCATGCAGCTACAACGAATCTACGAGTCTCATATGTGGACTTAGCGACCACTTCCAAATATGTGCCCTGGTCCTTGCACCAGCACCGAAACATCAAGTCAAGTTCCATATTCCGTCCATCCAAGACGTCCAACGCCATGCACGCTGATTTCAGAAACAAATCTTATCTACTAGTAATCAATGCCTCATTCCACACCCACAGTCGACACCAAACTCGGCTTCCCGTTTTCTGTGCTTGAAATCGCCATGGTACTCGTCAATGTGGACGAGCAAGCCGTTCTCATTGATAGGCAGGCCATGTGGACCCATCCATTCTCCCCACTCCTGGTCTCCCTGTTCACCACCCGAGGTCTTGACGCCTTTGGACTTCAACTCCTCTGTGATCGGCTCGAGATCCAGGTCGAGGTATTCGGCAATGAACTCGCCCACCCTGGTATTCTCGTGGTTGCCGACCAGTCCAGGGGCGTGGTCGGGATGTGAAGCGTATATGTTGACATCCACCGCGCTGTGGCCGTGCGTGGACCAGCCTATTTGTGCACGGCGCGAGACCATATCGGCGAACAGGTAGGACGGCGGCCAGATTGGTTTGGCGTTGATGATGGCGTCGATTTCTTCTTGTGTGTAATCGACAACCCCAAGGCCGGAAGTGAGCAGGTCGGCGAGCTTGTCTTGCTTGTCCTTCTGGGACAAAGTGGACGACGAATCGAGAAACTTGTGCCACTGAGCAGAAAGGTACTCGCCTGAGTGGCTTGCATTTGCTAGAACTTCAGGATACCACCTGTACATCGGGTACGTCTCGTGAAGTTGCCGAGCAGCTGCAAGACCTCCTGTCTCGTGGTCTGAAGTCGAGACGAGCACGCCCTCTGTGTTGTCTTCCTCGAGGAACTTCAGCACGGCGGCAAAGGCCTTGTCGTGAGCCAAGACTTCATGAACCTGCGCGGCCGGATCGTTACCGTGTCCGGCATGGTCGATTCGCGAGCCTTCGATCATAAGGAAAAAGCCCTTGTCCGACTCCTTTGTCGCGGCGGAGAGGGCTTTAAGGGCGACTTCCGCCATTTCGGCCTCGCTGGGATAAGTGTCCGACACATGCACGCGGTCAATCTCGTAGGGGATATCGGTATTCGCGAGGAGAGCGAGGAGGGGGAGTTTAACACCACCTCGGGCGTCAAGGTTGTCAAAATCCTTTTTGTTGTCGATGTACGAAAAATCGAACTTGTCCTTGGCCATGGCGACCACATCTGTACCGTCCCCGCGGCATGAACCCTCGGTCGTGTTGGGAAGGAAGTGGCAACGCCCGCCGCCTATCATAATGTCGACGACACGACCGAGCGGGTAGTTCCCGATCATTTGCTCGGCGATCAAGTCTTCGTATTCGCGGCGGTTGGCGTGTGCTGCGAAACAAGCGGGTGTGGCATCGGTGATGCGTGTGGTCACAACGAGGCCGGTCATGTAGCCTGCCCTTTTTGCCGCTTCGAGGACGGTGCCGCAGGGTGTGTGGTCTGGGAGGACGGAGATGGCACCGTTGTAGCTCTTGAAGCCGCAGGAGAAAGCGGTGGCACCGGCGGCGGAGTCGGTGATCAGACTGCTTGTGCTGCGTGTGCGTGATGAGCCGATGTGGTGTCTGTCCAGGACGAGGACTTCATCGATTGGAAGGCCGCTTGCATGTTGTCTGAAGTTCCGTGTCATAGCAAGGGATGTAGGGCCCATTCCGTCAGATACCATGAATATCATGTTGCGTTTGCCCGTTGGTCGGCCATCAGAGCCCCATCCTCCTGTTCTGTGCCGTTGGATGGATGATTCATGTTGATAGACCACGGCAAGGATAATGACAGCCACGGTGGCAATGAGGGCCCATACGAAGATTCCTATCTCACGCCATCGTGCGAATTTGTTGGGGCCTCTGTGAGTGGATTGCCCGGTGAGCAGGGCGTCTTCCTCTTCGATGTTTTCTTCGTTCGAGGAGTTGGGCGACGTCGGGCGCGCCAGGAGGGGCTCTTCGGAGCGCGTCATCGTCGGATCTCAGCGTCGAGAGATGCGGATGGATTGTAGCATCGTCGTAGAAGGATAGGGATGGAAGGATGAGATGGTGCGGACTCGGAGTCGAAGATGTTTCACAGGCTGCGTTCCAACAACCTGAAGGATGAGGAGCAGCAGGGAGGGAAGTCTTGGCGACCAATCTGGTGGAATTGATATCCGAATCTCTCTCGAGAAGCAAAGTCAGGTACGGAGTACTTGTACCTATTTAACTCAATGTATTCTACAGAGTGCAGTACACAGTACACGAAGCCTCCATCAATCTGGTATGATCTTGGATTTGACCCGCATTAGTCGATCAAGAAGTGCAACGGTGAGGTCGCAAGAAGCGGAACGCTGCGTATGAATCATTGCACCACGACTCTGCTTGCCTGCACTCTCATTTTACTCCATGCCCGTTCATCTTTCAGCAACGTTAATCTCCTTTCTTCCTCTTATCCTGGATCTGATGGCATTCCCCTCCATACTGGGAAACCATACTGTGTGACGACTCTGTACAGCCTGAGGCAATTCTTGACGATATAATGTCACAGAGCAACCTTGAATGGCCTCGTGTGTCCGAGCCGTGTTCCCTTGCAGGACTGACCATTCGCGGCAACTCACGTCAACCCCTTTCCAGCGTATACGAAGCTCGCCGGCCTTGATCAATGCCTGGTCTGACGGTACTGAGCGATCATTCTGCCGCTGGAGACCGACATCAGTCCATCTTGGTCCATCTTGGTGCATCTTTGACTCGTTTCACGGAGCGCCTGAGTGCCGTCTGAGTCTCTCATCGCATTACGCATCAGAATGATTCCAGAGTCAAGACACAGCTACCAGGCTTGATGTTTCCAAACTCAAGTTCCGTCATGAGGCTGGACTTGATAGGTAGGAGAGGCAGCTGAAAAGCGCCACTACCCGCTTCGCTTTCGAGATATGTCATGAGGCTGAATATGTGAGTCACTTCAGCGAATAGGGACTCTCACTTTCCGTCTCTCGTCAAACCGATACGAATCTCCCGTTTTCTGACGGCGG
This sequence comes from Exophiala xenobiotica, assembly GCF_000835505.1. Lineage (NCBI taxonomy): Eukaryota > Fungi > Ascomycota > Eurotiomycetes > Chaetothyriales > Herpotrichiellaceae > Exophiala > Exophiala xenobiotica. The sequence goes on from NW_013562491.1 coordinate 3,779,055, forward strand.
ATTTGGTGTGCGAGCTGGGCATATCACAGTGCCAGCCTGATGCCATATTGGCACCAAATTGCGCCATTATAGGGGAACAAACGCAATGCAATTAAGCGAAATCCCACTGGCGACTTCATTGTTTTTATATGCTCGCAGTCCCTCTGCAGATGAGTCGATCTCCTCTTTGGTAGGTTTTGCGGCACCGGGCTGACCCCTGACCTATCGATGAATTCTCGCAACGGACGACATGGTCTGGCCTACATAAGCGCACGCATGAGGGATCAACAAGCAATGTGCGGGATTCCTTGCCACGAAATTAGACGCTGACGTGCTTCTCTGCACCCCGATGTTCGGAACGTCTCATCATCTTCATATTAGAATGCTCTAGCCAGTCCTAAGTCTTTCAGATCTATCCGACCACAAGAAGTCAAGTCCCTGACGAATGCTTGCCATTTCACCGGTTCATGTGAATGCAGTCTCAAGTTTTTCAATCATTATCCCAATACCGACGACATCAGAAGATTTATAACCCATCCTCAACCTCATGATTCATAACGCCTTGGACACCATTGCCGACAAGCTGTTCACCTTGAAATTCCAGTCGACCCACCAGCATCTTCTGTCCGGTGAGGCACCAAACGCCCGACCCAAACCAAAGCAAGCATATCCAACACCACAACAGTCAGTAGAAACTGGTTCGAAAAAGACATGCTTAGATGAGCTTGCCGTACTTGGCAGCGGAGAACCCGGCAACACCGACAGTCATGAAGATACCAGCCCAGGCCATCAACCCCTTCATCATGCTTGCTTTCATGAAACTCTCCATTGCCTGAGCATCGTTCAACTTGGGGAAAGGAACACCCTTGGGGACCGGAACACCCAGGATAGCGCACAATGGCTCCCAACCATCACGGACGTCATAGAAGAACAACTTCTCTTTGGGGACGATCTTCTTAAGGTGCTCGACATGTCGATCCCACATGGCTCGGGTTGGTCTTTGTGGTTCGCCTTCACGGAAGTATAATTCGCCGACACGACCCTCATCCAAGGCGTCATGGTAGGTTCGGAACATGCGCAGGGTTGGAAGAGGTGCCAGGATCCAGGACAAGACTGTGAGGTTTCCTTTCTCAACAATTGGTGCCAAACTGGCCCACCACTTCTCAGGATCTCGGACCGTGCAGATGACCTTGGCGTCTGGGTATATCTCCATCAACTCCTCGACGAAAGCGTTGGAAGGCAGATCGGTACAAGCGACATAACCGTCGAGCATCTCCTTTACACCTTCATTGAGTGCTTTTCGGTCGGCCTCACTCTTCACCGGTGTATGTTTGATGATATCGATCCAGCGCTTAATATGTGATTCTGGAGAGTTGAGCATTTGGGTGCCGCCATGGTAGCAAGGGCCATCGAGGAGGTATGAGCAGGCGGCGCCAAAGGATGTTGTTCCTGTTCTCGAAAGCCCAGCTCCGATGACCTGCAGGGATCGGTCGGCTGCAGGTTGAGATGCTGTCTGGCCCATGATGGATTATGGAGGGGAGGTTGTCGAGGAATGAACGTGAGTGGCCTGAGGTCGAGCAATGGTTATGTCGAAACAGGATCCTGTTGACAGCTGGGCTTCGTGCGATTGACGTTGGCAGACAGACGACGGTGTTCGACAAGCATCGCGAAGAAGGAGGGGGACAGGCAACCTTATCTCTTTTTCGAAACCGCGTCTTGTCCAGCTTGCTAGGGAGACAAATCGAGCACCTCAGGCATTCACCAATAGACCCAGCCAGCCGTGCCAGCCCCAAGCGCGACATGGGTCAGGAAGCTGCAACAACCCTGATGATAGCCCATCTCCCAGAAAGATCCACCTTGGGCGAGCTTGGACGATGCGAGTTAAACTTCATCAAGCAAGATGTCAGAAATCCTAACCGCCTTTGTGGAGATTCAAACGATCATGCTCGCTGATCACAGAACTAGGCTACCAGCAGAGTTCAAGGATACAAGCACATAATTTCCGACTTCACCGCAGGAGCGAGAATCTCACCGCTGTCCCTTTACGACATGCGCCAACGGGCTCAGATGTCACACAGGCTGCAACGAACGATCTGAGCCTCTGTTCTCGAATTATCTCCAGCGCTGGAATGTGCGCCGGTACAGGTGACACAGGCTAAGCTGCTTAGCCTTTCGGGCAACGTTATCATGAAACAGGTTCTCCAGAGTGGAAAATGATTGCTACACCAGCCACAGACCGGCGAGCAACTTGACGTTGTGGAGGTAATGTCCAATTTAGGCTCTGATTAGTGCTAGCGCCACTGAAATGCACCTCACAGAACCTGCAGAAGACTGAAAACCACCACGGGGTTGAGGACACAGTCGGCCAATGACAAGACAGCTCTGAACAGAAGTTTGTCAATGGAAACCCCCCTTCCCCTTGGGACGATTCATGGACATATTGTGCATCTCCTTTCGACTCCCGAGCACTGCTTCAAAGATCCTCCTTAGGCCGCCAGTCGCCATCTTCCACAGAAAAGGAGGCATCCGATCGGTCTCCGCAAAGACTTTTCCCATCGTACAAGGCGTATTTTGGGGCGAAATCATGATCGGCAGTGGTTGTCCGTGCTTGGCACGACCACTTGAATGAGCCCTTGATTTTGACAATGTCTGTCACCTGTGTCAGCAGTGGTCAGGGTTAATCTTGCACAAGGAACATCACGGTTTGCTTGTCAACCTGCTGACTGTTGTGTCACCGTTGCTTTGGGGGGTTTCGAAGCAAAAGCTAAGCATATGGTTGCTGACTATGGAGTACCTTTGGTGCGGGACTTCCAGGATGTTGCCGACCTTCCGATAATCACAGGATGCTAAGATACCGCGGGAACTCTTCTGATAAGGTGTTGTTGGAACGACTACGGAGTAACAACAATTCGGTCAGGGGAGTCTACTGTCTAGTTCGCGCCCAACTCGGATCCTCCTATACCACTTCAAAGCGTCATGCATCTCTTTTTCTCAGAAGAGCGCATTACAAACCGACTGCCAAGCCTCTTGGTCGCCTATTAATCTTGGGTCCTTGGCCAATGTATTCAGCTGCAGAGGGGGTGCTTGGCTTGAACGATGTCGCAGGGTTGAGCCTTCTTAGCCTGCATTTCCTGATGCTTGCAGCAAAGCGCAACTGCGTTTCGCGGACTCTCAAGTCTGGACCTCGATTGACCACTCCACACGAGGTTGCGGAGTACACGAAGGAGCATTTGGCACGTGGAAACCAGTGACCGACAGTCTGGAATGCCAACCCTGAATTGGCCCCGCCCACAAGCTTGACAATGTTGACAATGAGCTCGAGGAGTCAAAGTGCCCTGGTGTAGCAGTTGAAGGCAGTCAGCCTCTCACCAGAATACGAAGCTGAAGCCGCCCTGGCATTCTTGGTCTCATCTCAAAACAGGTTCGTTTTACCCGCATCTGTGATTGCTGAACCCCTAGCGGTGACTCATGGCCAAATGCTTACATTGTCGGCGCATATTGGCTGAATTGGCATGCCGAGTGGCATTTCGTTAAAGCTCGCATTACAGCATCCAGCGCGTTGAACAGAATCCCGTCAATCTAACACTGACGGTCCGATGAATGATGTTGACTATGCAATGATGTGCCTTCTAGGATTCAAGGAATGCATGATAATCTCGGAATACCGTCGACGCTGTAGAAGTCTTGGGACGTTGATTTTTGAAAGTCCATATCGTCATGTAGGGCGTCGGATACTTCAGTGCCCACGCCGTATAAACGATGACTTCACGACAATATTCTATCAATTGCTCGGAGGTTCAGCCGTCATCCTCTAGGATTGTTGTATCCCTTGGAAGTCGAATCGTGGGAATCTAACACGTCCACACCAGGGTCAAAGAAAGGAACATCACACTTCATCGATTTTCAACCTCAAGCAGTTTGCAAAAGTCCCGATTATGAAGCTTCCTATCAGAGTCTCTGGAAACCCAGGGAGTAATCTGATTCCCACAGCGGACTATTAATCTGTCTGGTCCAAATCCTCTGCAAAACCCGCCGTTGAAACGAGAGGACTGGAACACGCACCTTTGATAAAACCTATTCATCGGCTTCTCAGACATCTAGAGAACGTGTAAATTGGGTCGCATTGTTTCTGCTATGCCACCCACTCGAGCTCACGAACGACCCGTATTGCCTTTCCAGATCTTCGCGTGGAAGGTAACCATGATCCGCGTCTGCCTCATGCCCCTGAGGCGGACCATGGCAACGACCACGAAAATACAGCTGAATGAGCAGGGAAGCGCATGCTACTGCTTGTAATACCGAGTGAAGTCATGCTCGATGCTGGATGTTTTCTAGAAAAAGCTCAGAACGTCCAGATGCCACAACAGCTGCTGTGTAACTTACCAGCAGGAATGCCTGGTGCCGTTGGTGTCACTCTCCAAGCCCTTTAAGATTTGCAGGGACTTGTCGGTCCCCAGGACAGTGGCTGGGTCTGATTTCGCGATCCGGTTCATGTTTTTCATGGACCTCGCATCGACATACTTCAGAGACGTCTCCCTCCTTATTTCGGCTTACAGGTCCAGGATGGTGTCATCTGCCCTCCTCTCGTATATGCCGGAGAGACAGTCTGCAAGCGCGCCGACGTCCAGGACTGCAGTCATACAACCATAGCCCCCGAACGGGGTGCACACATGCACAGCATCAGCAGCCAGGAGAATTCGTCCGACCCTCATTTTCACCACGCAACGGTTATGTATGCGGAATTGGTTGGTAGCCTCGATTCTGTACTCATCGGGGTCGGGATGACCAGGCAACAATTTCTTGAACGCCACTTGTCGTCGGGTCGGATACTCGTCGTCTGAGAGACTGCCTTTGTCGCCGTGTGTCACACGCCAGAGAGACCGTTTTTACTTCGTTTCACGATCAGGCCCCAGAAATCGGGGTCAATCATATAATTGCCTCCGTCCCAACCGTGCTTCTCGAACCCGTCGTACCAGACCTATCTTTGGCATCAGTTGGGCGAATATGTAACGGGCCGACGTACATTCTGCACCAGCAAGCGACAGTCAAAGGTTTGGCCTGGTTATTCGCGCCCAAACAGCGCTTTTCTTACTGCACTTGTTGCTCCATCCCACCCAACAACATAGTCGGCGGCGAGTCTCTTCCTTTCTTTGGCATCTCCTTCTTCTGCTTCGACGTCGACTCAAGATACGTCTGCGTGCTGACCGACATTGATGACTCTGTGGTTGAATTTGACCGTTACGAGGCCATCGGCCTTCTCCATGCAGTGTCTATACATTATTCGAACGATCTGGTTGAGAGGCAGAATTGTCATACGGCCGGGATGGTCTTTGACCCACGGACAAGTCGATCCCGGTGAGTCTGTGGTCATCGCTGACTCGTCGCCAGCTGATACTGGGGAAGCTGGAAATGCTTTGCTCGCGGATGTCGTCAAGGATCCCTGCTTGGCGAAAGATCTTGGTCGCTGGCACGCCATACTGCGAGGCGCGGAGTCGTTCGTCCAGTCTATCCCATGCTTCCAGTACGAAGGAAGGAATACCGTACAGCGAAAGGAGGAGAGCGAGCAGCAAACCAGCTGGACCAGCGCCCACGCTAAGTATCTGTCGCCTTGACGAACTAAATACATTTCTCTAGAATATGCTAGCCTAACGCGCCATCAGGACATTCTTACCTTTTCAAAGGGGGTTTTCTGCTCCGTCGAACTCATGCTGTCCCTCTATTCCACAATCGCGAGTCACAAGCATAAAAAATAGGCCAGAGAATGTCGAGCATCATGTATGGGTTGGCAATTGATCTGAAGGGGGCCTCATCCGCTTAGGGTGGTAGCCTTAAGGATCTTACCTGCGTTCGGAACGTTCTATGATACGAAGGTCAGATTGTCGACTCATCATCCAGTTAGAAGTGTTGGACCGGGCAAGGTATTTGATCTTCAACGTCCTCGCATATTCCGGCAGAAGCATGACTGTAGAGAAACACGAGCAGCAATTGCGCATGGAGCCTTGCCGCGCCATCACCCTGGATATGGCATCGGCAACGGCTGGATCACCATCTCGCCCCCGAACCGTGCTTTGGGCGTCAATATTCTCCGATTCGCCTGTTTGTTCCCACTGGGTGCGCGTAGCCGTGGCTAACAAGGCCCCTGAGAAGAGTGCCATTGCCACCAAAGATCTGGGGGAAGAACAGCGAATAGAAGAGCCCAGAAGACCAAAATCTAGCTGTTTTGAGGCTTGGATGTTTCACGCGCCGCGTCAGTCAATTGACAGCGACAGTCTCAGTCCACAGATAGTAACAAACTGACAAACTGCGCCTTTTCCTGCTTTTTCACTCACTCCATACATCCATCACTCGATTTCATCCACGATCTCAATTGTAATCTGCTATTTTCTTCAAGCGTTGCGGCTGTTTTTCTTTGTTCCTTGTCAGCATCGCATCACTCTCGCTATACGCAAATCACGTCTTTCGCTGAAGGTGGCCTTTGTTCAGCAATTTCCCGAACCCTCAGGCCATCCTTGAATTCCTCCCACTCGCTTACCCACATTGGAATCCTTCCTCTGTACCACCAAATCCATCTTGTCATACATCATAACACCTCCGTTCGAGTTTTGACGTCCTTTCATTGACGACCGCATACGAACATGGCTGGCCGCGTCTGGCTTCTACTGGCTTTTTTGGCACCTGCAGTGTTTGCTGCGACAACCTGCGGTGGTGGTACTCAGTGCCCGGAAGATACCCCTTGCTGCTCACGTATGTACTGAGAGAGACCTTGATTCCCACAAAACTAATGGTGCGGCAGAGTACGGCCAATGTGGTGTCGGCGCCTACTGTCTAGGAGGTTGTGACCCCGTCAACTCCTTCTCCCTCGATGCCTGCGTACCTGCACCTGTTTGTCAATCGAAAACCTACAAGTTTGACAACCTCGATGGTGTTGTATCGAACACAAAATACTTGGGAGATGCAAGCAAGGCTGATTGGGTTTCATCTGGCACGCCATTATCTTACGATGGCTCAGTCCTACTTACCATGGCTGAAGGAACTGTTGGAACACTATTGGCGAGCACAACCTACGTTTGGTATGGAAAAGTGTCGGCCAAGTTCAGCACGTCTGCCGGTGCCGGTGTTGTGACGGCGTTCATTCTGCTGGGTGACTCCAAGGACGAAATTGATTTCGAATTCGTTGGTGTTGAACTCGAAAGTGCTCAAACCAACTTTTACTCGCAGGGCGTGACAAACTGTAAGTTTCTGAAGAGCCTGATCTTAGGGTCCATGCTGATTTGTATAGATAACAACGGCGGTAATACGACCGGCTTGTCTGACGTCCACGCGAACATGCACGAGTATGAAATCGACTGGCAATACGATACCATCACCTGGTCGATCGACGGCAAAGTTGTCCGCACGCTCGACCGAGATTCGACCTGGAACGCCACTGCCAACCGATACTCCTACCCCCAAACACCATGCCGAGTGCAGCTGTCACTCTGGCCTGGTGGTCTGTCGACCAACGGGAAAGGTACCATCGACTGGGCTGGTGGTCTTGTCCAATGGGACTCTCAGTATATGGAGAACGGATACTACTATGCCACATTCGACGAGGTCAGCGTACAATGTTACGATCCTCCCAGTAACGCCAATATCAATGGGTCAAAGTCTTATATCTTCACCGACGATACCATGACGAACAGCACTGTTGAAATCACCGACGAGAACACCGTGCTCAAATCTTTCCTGGCGACTGGTCTGAACATGACGCTCGGATCCAGCGCCTCTGCTAGTGCCAGCGGCTCTGCGAAGACAAGCGACGTTGAGACTGTGCCGGGGTTGAGTGGTGGGGGCACCGGCAACAACGGCCAGCGTGGAGATAACACTACCGACAGCAGTAGTAGCAGTGATTCAGGAAGCAGCTCTGCCAGCGCAACTGGTAGTGCGTCAACTGGATTCGTTCAGGGTGACGGCAGTGGTTCAGGTAGTGGAGCAGGTCAGCTCGGCGGCAACAGCGAGGCTGTTCTGAGAGGAAGTCTGTTCGCTGTTGTTATTGCCCTTATTGGGCTTTGCGTCTTGTAATTTGATGAGTATCTCGATAGCATAGTGGCATTTACCGGTCCTAATGGTTGCATTGAATCTTTTTTGGGTCCTGCATGGCGAGGAATCTTGAATTATATCGCTATCAATGAACCGTATGGAATTTCCAGACCGTTATCACGAGAGCATATACCCGAATGTTACTGCAAGTGATGGAGCTGAAGAAATAAGCTATTCGTAGTCTGCAAGAGCCAATCCTCGGCCAAATTATGAAGTCATCGTGATATACTTCATTTTCTCCAATTCGACCTCAACAGCATCCTTCTTTCCGTCTACTTTCCCTTATCTGTTGCATCGCCGTACAGTTAGCGGTTTGCAGCCCAAGGTAAGAGCTGGAGCATCAAGTCGAAGCAGAGACGCCCGTATGAAGAGCTGCACCTCGGCCAGGCGGTGAAAAGGCTCGAACGACCAACTTCATACAAACATCATCCGTTACACAGCGAATGTACCCTCGCTCGAGCGAGTAATTCGTCGACTTCCACATCAAGATGCACCCTCCGTCAAAAGACCTCCTCTCCGCCCTGCGACTTGCGGCTCACTATGGGCCCTCGTCAAGACAACACGTCTGTCTCGCTGCCCGCCGAAACCTTCTCGACTTCCCTCTCACCCGACTTCTATCAACGTCCATAGCTCGCGATGCTTCTCGATCCCAGCCCACTCCTCCCTCGCCCTCGCCTTCAGGCGTCCCACCCTCCCGCTCCACCCTGAACACTCGCGCCCCAAAGTCCCACGACCGGGGTCCACGTTCAGAAGAAGACACCCAAACCGACTTCTCGGCCATGGACATCCTCACAAACGCCGGCGCCGCCGTCCCCGCCACATCCATCGACGCATGCACGCACGACGGCTTCTACTTGAACAACGGCATCCAGACTCACGGCGGCATGGGCATGTTGCTGCTTGATGGCGAGGTCTTTGTGTGGACGCCCTGGGATACCAGTTCCGCCACGGCCTCGATCGCAAGCTCTACGGGCGCAGGAGGCGGTGGGTTCGGGAGTTTGCTGGATCGGCGTGGACTTTTGACGATACAGCCGAGGACTCTGGGAATACTGGGCCTGATCTATCCGAAGCCAGACTTGTTGCTCATCGGCACGGGCAGGAAGCTCTGGATGCTGAGCAAGGATACGAGGCGGTATTTGAGCGAGGAGCTGGGCATGAAGGTCGATGTCATGGATACGCCGAACGCGGCAGCCGCGTATAATCTGCTCGCGACCGAGAGAGGGACGAGTGAGGTCGGCGCGTTGATGATTCCAGATGGATTCAAGGGCCTGTAGTGGGAAGTCACGGAGTCTGCTTTTCATGCAATTGATCAAGATTCCATCTGGGTAATCAAACGCTCTTCCCATTACAAGAGCGCGCGAGCCCAATTATACTTCATACCGCTCATCATACTGAATGCCAGGAAACACGTTGAACATTTGTGGAATCTCTGCGCCGCGAGCCGGCATAACGTGCTCCAATTCGTTGCCAGATGTCGGATATCCTTGAATTGACAAGTGAAGAAGAGGCCCTGGCTCCGAAACATGGTATCGGAGAGCATCGAGTCGGAGGATCTCGATGTGCGCCACGTCTGTTACGGCTTCATCTTTTTCAAAGACAAGCAACTCATCCATGGCACCATTGACGACGGCACGAGTGTGTGGAGGAAAGTCCCAGTGAGGTGCACTTTCACTCGCCCTGATAGCTGCTTCCCGCAATGAAATGCCAGAGGAAAACGTGGATTTCGAGCACCCATCTTGGATGCGAACAAGGAGTGCTTGATTCAAGACCGAGTCCTGGGACAAGTGAGGAAGCAAAGCACTGAAGACCGGCTCCACAAAAGCAGAACGATCTTTGGGAGAGAGCGTCATGCACAGTAATTCGATCGTGCGCAGGACGAAAGCCGATTGCCCCTCGGAAAGAGTGTGCTTGGTTCGGTGGGCGTACGTCTAGACCACCGCTTGCAAGAAGGGCAAGACCTCTGGCCGGACATTTCGAGCCGCTACAACGAGTTAACCAAAAGTTGTGATGGTGGCAAGTCCCAAGCTCTCTGGCAGAACCAGTGCCGAAGTGAACAAGCAGCATGCGAATGGCGTTGCATAGAGCATGGGTGGAACTTGTGCCGGCGCGGAAATCTCCTTGAGCCACCTAGCCACAGCGTCCTGGATGAAGCCGACATCGAACCCAGAGTTGCGACTCTTGTCGATCGCCTCGGAGACCAGAGGTAGGATATGGTTGAGAGCGTCTGGCGGCTGAAAGCCATAGAGGAAGACCTTTCGCCAATGCGATAGATCTGTTTGTGCCGCATCGCGCTCCGTCAAGAGAGCTTTGCTGCGCTCGTTGGAACGATGGGTATCAAACTCCGCAGTCGTCACTTTCTCTTTCAGGACTCTCCCGTTTGCCATGGCATCTGTGCAGTCCGACTTGGCCTTCTTGAGGTCTCTTTCAAGATCTTGATTCTTCACACCAAGCTCGGCGGCTTTCTCGCGAGCCACGGCCAAGTCTTTCTTGGTTAACTCATAATTCTGGCGGTCATCGGCCGACTGTTTTCTGATGTTATCGTGGTTTTGGTGGCATTCTTGCAGCTGGTTTTTTATTCGTTCAATATCATCGTTGCGCGAGCTCACTGTATCTTGCGTCCACTTCAGATCTTGACGAATTTTTGTGAGTTGCTTTTCAGCCTCGTTCAACTCTGAACGAGCTTTCTCTGCTTCCGGACGCAGTCTCTCCAATTCTTCAAGATAGCTGTTCGATTTGATCTGAAGTCCTGCTGCCAGCTCCTGAGATTCTTGAAGTTGACGCAGGAGTGTCCGCTCTGTTCCCAGCTGGTCCTTCCAGCCCACTTCCAGCTGCTCTTGTAGTGATTTCTCTTTCTCTTGTGCAGATTGTAGCAGAAGTGCTAGGGTTGACTTTTCAGCCGCCAACGATTGAAGCTCGGTTCGTAATGACTGCTCCTTTTGCAGTGACAAATCCAGCTGCTCCTGCAGAGTTGTTTTGTCATATTCCACCTTTCCGAGCTGCTCTCTCAATTCCGCTACCTTTTGTCGCGAGGACTTCCGCTGTTGTTCCGCCTGTATCAGTTTACTTTTCCTTTCTGTAAATCGGGTCGTGAGCTCGTGTCGCTCTTCACGGAGTACTTCGATGTCGGTCTCGAGCTCAGTGACCCGCTCGCTTATTGACATGATTTCTGACTGTTGGACTGAGATCTCCGTCTTGTGCTGCCCGATTTCAGCAACAGTCTCGGAAATCTTCTCATCTTTGCCTGCGAGAGCAGCTTCATGCTCACGGGAAGCGTTGCTAAATTGGTACTCTTTACGGATGATTTTTTCCTGGACTTGCGTCGACCTGACTTCAGTGTCGGCGACGGTTATTTGCTCTTCGTGCAACTGTTTCTGGAGTTCTTGGACCTTGATCGTGAGCGCCGCCTCAGACATCTTGGTTTCCTGCTGCTCTCGCAAAATGCTTAGGACCTTGTCGTTCGATTCCTCTCTCTTCCGGACATAGTCGCCTCTGGCCAATTCTACCTCTTTCCGGGCCTTTTCTGCTAGTTCACGTTCTTTCTGAATGTGAACGGCCACCTTCATGCTAGAGTACTTCTCCTCAAGTGTCTGCTCCAGTTGGTCCCTAAGTTCGTCTCTTGAGGCTTGCACTTTGTGGACTTCATCTCTTTCTTTCCACAGGGATAGTTCCAGCTCTCGAGCTTTTGCCTCTGCCTTGCTACTGCGTGTCAACTGCAATTGCAAGGCCTCCCGTAGATTCTCAATTATCTCAGATGTCGCCTTCTGATCCATTTCTGAGGTGTCGTACTGCGCTTATTTCAACGTCCGAGATTGAGTTGATTCTTCATTCAAGTTGTCGTAGGTCTCCAGGGGTTTCTGATTGGCCTTTTGTCAATCCGCGAGCTCGCTCTGTAATCGTTGGACCTCTTCAGTAGAAGCAGCGCACTTCAATCAAGAAGTGGGTTCATAAACATATATCTAGAGTGAGAATATTTGCAGAAGCAAGATGATGGGTTCTGCAATGAACGGATGGAGGAGGGGTAAAAGGCGCAGGCAGCGATTGTGTTTGTCTGCGGTGAATAGTACCTTACTCACCAAGGTTCGGTAGTGAATCAAACAATGGCATCACAGGCGCCTCCATGCCATTCCTGCTATTGTCAAGCTCCTTGATCCATCTCGCCGTTGTCGACCGCCCCTGTCAACATCGATATCGCCCGTCCCTTGCGGTAATTATGCCAGATACACAGGATTCGTCAGTCCCAGCAAAGTATCCGAAGAATTCCTCACTTCAACCCTGATGAACTGCATGTTTGCCACGACCTGTTCAATCTTCTGCCCATCCACAACGGACACGTTCCTGAAATATCCTCGTTCACTGACCCAGCACGCCTGCGCTCCATCGAAGCCCTTGCCCACAAACCGTGCGGTCGCGTTCGCCCCGTCCAAAGCGATCGTTTGACCCATCGCCGCCGCCCCGCCAGCATACAACACCTCAAACTCGATCTCCATGCCAGGACCTTCAACCAAGTACACTCGTCCCTTCTTCACGGCTCTAACTATAGCCGATTGACTCTTCTCCTCCTCCACCAGGACCACACTTGTTGGTATCCCGACCATGTCCGGGAAACTGTGCGCATCACTCCCACCGATGGCGGCGACTTTCTTTCCATTGGCCAATTCGCCCTGCCAGAATTTGACTGCACGCCCGTCGAGCTCGTCATACCGCCCATTCCACACCTCAATAGCCTGATTGTGCTCCCAATCGCCCATGGTCCAGTCGCAGCGGGAACAGTTCGTGAAGGGATGATTTATCGAGACCACGCCACCACTGTTGAGCACCTGTGTTGCCGCGTCGGCGAACCCGCCATCGTTCGAGGCATTCGTATACCGCCAGTCGACTTGCTGTCCTCGCTCGAGGCCGATGGCTTGCCAGTGCCCGAAACGCGTGGTGACTTCGATGGCGCGGCAGATCAGCAGCTCTGAGGCGTTGGCCGGGATCCACCGGGCTATGTCGTTGTTACCGCCGTCCGTGTTATGCTCCGAGAAGAAGATGAAGTCCAGGTCCTGTGCCAGGGCGTTGTTTATCTGTTGAGAAGGTAGGTACCTGCCATCGGAGTAGATGGAGTGCATGTGGAAATCGCCGCGGAGCCAGGTTGGAGCTGTCAGAGGGCCTTTGTACATCGGAGGCAGGGATGGAGACCATGGTGTAGCATTCGAGAGCGTGTGTGACAGCGAAATGTCGAGTTTCCAATCGATGCCTGAGCGGTTGGTTGCATAAGGGCCGAGGACGACGTTCCATGTGCCTGGGAGGATGGGGCCGGCATTCTGCACGGTTTAGACGAAGTTGAGTGGGAAGGAAAGACAGGAACGACTTACATAGCCTGGCGTCGCGTCTGCGGCAGAGATGGTAAAGTTATATCTGAATCCGCCTGACCAGCCGCGCGACCCAGTGTATCCAGTCTCCGCATTGATCGGGGCATAGCCCTGCGGGTCGAAGATTCCGAGATCGAGAGAGTTTCCGGCACCTTGGTAGGAATATGTCTGGTTCACGAAGATGGAACTTACAGTGGGAGGAACCTCGAAGGGGACGTATACGAAGCTGAAGATCTGGCTGGGCACAATATGGCCTGTCAATGTGAGGCCTGTTGGTGGTTGGGCGAGCGCATGCTGGAAGCGTAGGGACATGGAAACCCCAACCAAGATAGCTGCAAAGGCCGCCATTGTATCACGTACTTGAGCGTGGAAACAAGATCAATACCTTTGTGCTTTCTATCCTACCTTGGATCCGGGTCGACATTGACCTTTAATGGGCTTTTCCTTGACGCCTTTCGCAAGAGACGGTGTGAATGAGAAGACAAGATTTGGAAGGTGGATGAGCAAAGCCTTTGACTTACCAGTGATCGTCATTCCACGTGCAAACCATGGGAACCACCTATTGGAGTAGTTCTTGTTTCTCATTCTTAACATCCCTTGGCACATCACGAAAGAGATGCGTGGATGTCTGCCTGAATCCAAGAGGCACAATGTACTGAGTAGCTTCCGACGGTGTTGCGAATGACATATTATAACGCGAACTGTTCCACATTCCAGGTTGGGGGTATCATCCATCGTAGCATCATAGGGTCGTCGGAAATCGTCCAGCGTCGATTCAAAGCTCATCATCTTCATCCTCGCTGATCGTCTCCCACTGAGCCTTGGCCTCATTCTTGACTTCCGGCTTCACGGTGTACTCCGTCTTGACCTCTTGCTTCAGCTCAGCTTTCACATTCTCCTCCTTGACCTCATTCTGGTAGAAGTCTTCGCTTTTGACGATCCCCGAAAGAAGATCACGTCTGGCGTGGTAAAACCGATCCAAGCACTCTCTTCTCTCAGCCTGTGTCCAACTCTCAACGGTTAGCGCAAAGGAAACAACATCGTCATATCCTGCCCAGCGTGCCATGCTGCAAAATTGGCGCTCCATCACAGGCGTTGGAGGTTTGTACTTGTAGCGTATCTCGCCATCTGGTGTAACGATTCCGGCACTCGTGTAAATGTACTCCTGAGCTTGGGACTGAGATTCATCTCGAAACACCTTTGTCTGTTGCTCTGCAGTTCCCCAGTCCGCCCCTTCTTCAGCTCGTTTTGACAAGTATGCTTCGACCTTCGACGTTCCGATCACCTCACTATTCTCGTGAGTATAGGAAACACCCACCGACGAAAGAATGGCTTGAATTGGATCGGTCTTTCTTGGTGCGTCATCTGCTCGAAATGGTGTCTTGCCACGACGAGTCTTTTCTTCACCAATAATTTCTGCCGCTAATTGAGACATCGCAGCGTGTTCTTTCTCTTCAGTCTTGATAGAACGGTCTTCGTCTTTGACCTCTTCATCGGACTCCGAGTCCGGCTCGTCAAGCTCCAAATTCGCCACACGAACGCCTGCCTTGGATTCGGCGACATTTGTCTTGTTCACAATATCTCGCAACACTTGATTTTCGTTTTGATAGGCAAAAAGGTTCTGCAATCCGAATATTTCGCCTTTCTGGTCTTTGCGGTCTTGAACACCTTGGAAATAGCGACGCTCCGATGTTGCATTGTAGCCAATGTTGGCTTGCTGTTGCTTGTAGATTTGTCGAGCATATACAATCTCTTCTAATGTTCCTTGGCTGACCAAGCGAAACACCTCAACATCTCTGGTCTGTCCGATTCTGTAAGCTCGATCTTGCGCTTGAAGGTCGTAGCTTGGATTCCAGTTCGGATCCACAACCACAACTTTGTTCGCGGAAGTTATGTTCAGCCCAACACCACCTGCTTTCGTGCTGATGAGGAATACAAACTGAGTGGGATCAGTGTTGAAGTCTTTGACGGCTTGAAATCGGTCCTCGTATGCCATGCTACCATCAAGGTACTTGACGTTGAAATTCGTGCTGATGAATAAGTTTTGTAGCATTCGCAGTAGCCGCACGCTGTGTGAGAAGATGAGGACCTTGTTGTCGCCTTGATCATGCCAGAAGTTGAGCAACTTCTTCAGCACCCGCCACTTGCCGCAGTACTCAGGATTCCCAGTATGCAAAATGCTGTCCCGAGTGCGATAGAGGTCCTGCCACTGGTCAGGCATTGCAATTTCCAGCGTCTCAAGATCTTTGGCCTGCTTTTCTTTCGTGTCGCTACCCTGAGGAATGAGAATGGCCAGATGGTTCGAAATTTTTTGCAGGTTGGCAATTGCAGGAAACACCCAATTTTGCCATGGAGTTCCGTCTTCCAGCAGCATACGACAGCACCAACCAGTTTTCTTACCGCTCCCACAGTCACAAAGTTGGCTGCTGCCCCTGATGTACTGCACAATGTCGCTTTCCAGAAAGTTCTGGTATGCTTGCGCTTGAGTAGGAGTGAGCGGACAAAATACAACCCGGTCAGTCTTCTTCGGAAGCTGATCTTTGATGATAGCTTTCGTACGCCGTAAGAAGAATTGAGGTAGGAGGTTATTAGCAAGCATCTTCGCGGTCTTTCTTGCTCGAGCAAGCTCATAATTCGAGGCATTGTGGCTCTGACCCAGTTTCAGTGGCACACAAACCGTATTCTTCCAGGTCGTTATCGGACCAAGTTTGCCAGGATTCGTCCAATTAAGCAGCACCCAAAGCTCCTCGTATTTGTTCTGAATGGCTGTACCAGTTAAGCCAATCCGGCACAAAGCATTGATGTTGGCCATGGCCTGGGTTATCTCTGAACGGCGCTCTTTGATCTGATGACATTCATCTGCAACCACGCAATCCCACTCGATCATGTTGATCTCCTCTTTGTGAGTGCGATACGTATGATAAGTTGTAATCATAACCTCCAGCATGCCTGCTTGAGCCACCGCGAAGACTTCGTTGCGACGAGTAGAACCGCCGTGGTAGGTATCGACATGCCACCAGCCCCAGCGCCGAAACTCGTCTTTCCAGTTCTCCATCAAGGTCCCTGGACAAATGATCAATGTCCTCGGGTATTTTTGATTGGCCCGCCTCATCTTTCTCATTCTTTTCTTGTCTCGCTCATCGCCTGTCTTGCCATATGCCGCAGTCAAGAATGATATCACTTGTACGGTCTTTCCCAAGCCCATATCATCTCCAAGAATTCCGCCTCTCTGATACACGAAATGTTCATGCAAGAAGGCCACGCCCTTAACCTGGTAATCTCGCAGGAATTGTGCAATCGGAGCAGGAATCAGACCAAGAGAATAAGGTAATTGAATGTCCTTGTACTCCCTCGTGGCTGTAGTTTGGGGAAACTCAGGTCGTTCTCTCAATTGCTGGATCCTCTCATCATCTGAGAAGTAGATTTCGTCGTAGGTGGGCGGTAGCCACAAACCGCCTTGTTTCAACTCTTCGGTGCGTTTATCAAACTTTGTTCGTCGACTTCGAACATATTCTGGCATAGTCCATTCCATGAGATCTTCATCAGGGTCCGAGTCGCCATAATTTTGAACCTTCCTACGCTTCTTTCTTGGACCTTGTAAGCCCACCCCTGTGGTAGCGCCACCTTTTCTTGACCGCGCAGGAGGATTGTTTTCTTTCTCGATAGCTCTTGCCTTGCGCGCAGACTTCAGCGATCTCTTCTTCGCATCTTTCTCTCTGTTGTTGAATCTTTCATCTTCTGATTGCATGTAATTCAGCTCGTCATCGGAGTCTAGTTGCACTCTTTCGAAGTTGCTTGTAGCAGGACCGCGTCGCTTCTTCGTGTCTGGTTCCTTCTTAATGCTGACCGCATCCGAGGACTCCGCTTCGGTGGCTGAATTGACCTGGCGGACTTCCGGGGCTTGTCTCTCTACTTTCTTCGTAAGAGTCTTTGGTGGAGTGGCAGCTTCCCGCTTGATCCGCGGCCCATCCAGATCATCATCTTCGCTGTCGGTGAACACCATGGTTAAAGAAAAAGTATTCTCGTCCGAATAAAGTGTGTAGTAGCAAGGAGCAGCAAAGTGGCGAGCACAGCACGAAGATGCACTCAACGCGGGTGCGAAGATGACTTCATTGCGCGGCGCGAAATTTCCGCGACACCACGTGAGCATTTTCCATTTCTTAGAGACTGCCTTGGGACTACTTTGCACTTTCAGAAAATACATTCACATGAAGAACATGTCGAAGCAGTAGCAGTGACGTTCATATCAGAAATTACCGAAGCCTGTCGTTACCTACAAAATGCCTCTCGATACGCTCTCCACCTATTCGCAGACTTTACTTCGACAAGATGGCCGAAGATGGAATGAACTTCGCAGAATCAATGCCTCGATCTCAACACAACCGTCCAGTGATGGCAGCAGTCTGTTGACCATGGGTAATACAATGGTGGTGTGCACTGTGACAGGTCCAAGAGAAGGGTATGCCTGATACCGGATTGCTGGAGCTGGATTTCTAAGGCTGACCAGCTCATAGTCGGGGCCAACGCGACAACAATAATGCAACTGTCGAGACTGAGCTCAATGTTGCACCGTTTGCGCAGATGGACCGTCGACGACGCAATCGCAACGACAAGCGAATCCAGGAACTACAGACTACCATCTCCAATGCCTTCCAAAGCCACCTCTTCACTCACTTATACCCGCGATCCGCCATCTCAATATCTCTACATGTCCTTAGTTTAGATGGTGCCCTTCTGGTTGCGTGTCTCAACGCAGCAAGTCTTGCTCTTGTGGATGCGGGTGTTCCCATGCCGTCAATCCTCGCGGCCATTTCGAGCGGAAGTATCTCACCAGCAGACGACTCCTCAACTAAGCCGGAGCCCATACTCGATCTCAATAATGTTGAAGAGCAGGAATTGCCATATCTATCTATCGCAACGGTAGCTGGCCAACCTGAAATGGAGGACAAGGTGTCTGTGTTAATGATGGAATCACGATGCCAAATCGGAGGAGCTAACAGCAAGATGGAGAGCATGTTAGCCACGGGTGTAGATGGGTGCAAGCAAGTGCGGCGGAAGATGGAGGATGTCATCAGAAAGCATGGTGCAAAAGTCATGCAAAGCAGAAAATAGGTTACTCAAGAACGACGACTTGGCCATGCAGTATGTCCATTGCGACTTGACAAGGCACGCTGCAGGGCTCATTGGGGAAAAGGCATTAGGCTGGAGGGCATCAGAGAATCCCCAGAAGTGATGATGGTCATCCAGTTTTCGGGAACAGTTCCCTTGCATAACAGTGATGTTGTGAGTAGTGGGTATCTTCAAGGTATGGTCATGATGAGAAAGGAGATGGCAAAAAATACTCTGACACCGCGACAGGCCTGGCTAATTCTAATCAGCAATGGCACTCGCTCGCTGACGACACCTTGGGCTATTCTCGAATCAACCGGACCGAGCACACAGTGTCTCCCCCAAATCCTTCATGGCAGAGCCTGCTTCGGAAGCAAAAGCAAAGCCCATGAGGAAGGGACAAAAAAGAAATTGCTTCAACGCGGAGTCGAACCGCGGTCTCGTCGAATTCGACCAGGTACGAACCTGGTATGGAATGGCAACGACGAATTCTACCCCTGAACCATTGAAGCCAGTTTCAGATGTGTGTGGATTGTTGAAGAAAAGTTTGTCTCTATGATATGTCAAGATTAAAATTGCTTGTGTTGCTAAAAGGAAAGATAACCGAGCGTGAGGTAGGTACAGCCACCCGCAAGCATTCATACTCACATGGATGCATGTCATTTCCACCGGCGCGTGAATGCTGGACTGGGACATGGCTGTACTGTGTTGCTGTTGTTCTGCTGAAGGTCTTGGAGATATGCGATAAGCACCCGAGGGTCTTTGCCCACCTCTAGCTTTCTTGATACTGTGCAGCCGCACCAAGGGGACTTGTGCTATCCTTATTCTCCTTCAAATCATCAGCCTGCCGCTCGCTAGACCAGTTGACCATTACCTGAAGAACTGCCACATTCCTGGAGTGGAATCAGGGCATTGTGCTTGCACTTTTAAAGGCCAATTCTCTGGGATCCCTCCAAAGAGTGCACGGATTGAATCGCCAAGCGCCACGATGCCGCCTAGCAAACCAGTAGTGAATGATGTAAGGCACAAAGAATGGTACAGATGGGAAGTCATGCATGCCGCCTTCGAAGCTCCTGTCAGCGGTTCCAAACACGAGAGGGCCGATTCGATACTGAAAAGCAGTCAGCAACATTAACGAACTCGCTTATAGCCAGGATACATCTAACATTGTCGGTGTCCATTAGGCTCTTTTCGAGACGCTGATAGGCTTGCCGTACAGACTTGCTGTCGTATATGTCGAGAGCTCGCAGAGTTTCAACTTCGTCATGCAGGTGTCGACTTAACGGCTCCGCAAAATCTTCGATGAGGCTCCTGATCTTCCGTCCGTCATAATGTTCAGGAAGACAAGTCCGAGAGTATTCGTGAAACAGATCAAATCCCGGCGTGAATGCTCGGTGTTGCTCTATGTTGCGTTCCATGATTCCTGGGACACCTGATATCCGCTCTATGCTCGGGAAGAAATTCTCCTCCTCGGCATCGTGGTGGTGGTGCATGGACTCACACCAGCATTGGCAATATGTCAGGAAATCTCCAATGGCGACCAGGTCTTCGCGCGGTATGTGAGTCGCTTGGAGGTAGATGGAGTTCAACCCTCGGAGTATGCCATTGTGGGCAAGTGCCATCTGCGTTGCAACATAGTATGCCGCATGCGAGGACTATGAGGATACATTAAGTGATGCGATTCCTAGCAGAGAAACGACAAACGTACGTCTTTCGAGAATGGATCGGTAGAAATAAGAGAATACGGCTTATCCGCCCAGTGAGAAGGCATACTGGCTCATCCAGCAGTTGTACAAACCGACGTCGACGTCAACCTTACAGCCGCAGGGGGTTAGCGACACATATATTGAAAGAAACATGCTGTACAAGCATTGTAACAGCCTTTTGGGCCGGACGAATGCTGCCAATTCTACGTCCGTATCACCAAGCGCATTGCTGTGAGGAGTCTGAACGATCACGGCGCAACTCGACTCCGCTACTACGATAGGGCACCAGGGTGGTTGGCTTAGTAAATGGCGCGGCACAATGCGACTCCGGCTTAGTAACTGAGCGCGATGCAAGGCATACCACAGTACGAATAGATATATGAAGGCACCAATTACTCTCAAATGAGGAAACCCCTCTCTTTTGTAACAGCCAGTGCCACCCAACAGCAATCATGAAGGTGCTTCTTATTGGAGCAACCGGCAACCTGGGCATTCGCCTCGTCGCGGCGCTCCTCACCCATGGCCACAGCGTCGTTGCGTTCGTCCGCTCTTCGAACAAACTTGAGTCACTTCTTCCACCGTCTGTTTACAGCCAGATCACCGTTGCCCAGGGCAATGCCACGGACTCAGTCGCAATCAAGAGAGCCATATTGGATTCGAATTGTGATGCCGTCGTCAATACAGCCGGTTTAGCGGCCTTACCTCCTTGGGGGAAAAGTGAACTGCCTGCCATATTTCGCGCAGTGCTGGACGCTGTACGAGAAGCAGGATCGGAGAAAAAGAAACCGTTGAGAACCTGGTTCTTAGCTGGGCTGGGAGTATTGCATTACCCAGGAACAGAAACGATGCTCTCGAACTAGTAAGTACAGTCACCATAGCATTCTCACCTCACACACCACGTTTCCACCTACTTTGAGAAGAGTCAGCCTGGAGATGCATCGATTCTGGAATACTAAGAACCTGCAGTATTCCCATCTACCTCGAACACCGCCAAAACCTCCGCCTTCTGAAAGCTCTTCCACCAACCGCGGTCGACTGGTCCATGCTTTGCCCAAGCACCATGACCCCGGAGTCTCAAGAAGTCACTGTGCCTACGAAGACTTCGCGTGGGAGACTGATCGGAAATGCTGCGACTCCACCATTGTGGAAAGATTCCTGGATCAAGTATATTCCTTTGATCGGGAGGCCGCTTCTATGCGCCGTAAATGCCGGTCGCTATGAGACGACACTTGAACAGAACGCAGACTTCATTGCTAGTGACCTTGAGAGCTATGAGAGCCGGTGGAGTGGGACGACGGTGGGAGTGATCGACGGGTCGAAGTGAGTTCATAGTAGGGGAAGGATTTTAATGTATAATTAACTAATCGAACTTCTATCCTGGTTCTGTTCAATATCTCATACTACCTACTGTATCCAGCGTAAATCGTGTAATTGGCCCTGGGGTGGCCATTCGACGACAAACAGCAACGAGAACAATTTATATATTAAGGGACCTTCTGTTCAAGCGAGGCTCAGTTGCTGCTTCGACAATTCGAGGGGCAGCTTATTTTGCGCCCCATTCGAGCGAGTTTCATTACACGACAACCCAGAAGACGGTAGTAGGATTAACGAAAAGTTGGTGTTATGAATAAGCAGAAAGACAGCAAGACCGAAGGAATCGCTTATGTAGCAGAAGGTAAGCCGAGCAGTAAGCAGAGCTGCGAGCGGCATCAGGCGTCCAGTCACAAGGTGAGGATCAAGGACAGGTCTCTCCGATGATGAGGTAGTATTCATCCACAGCTTCACAACGCGTATCCTCTCTACAGCCGGGGTGTCTCTGCATGCAGATCAGATATGGACGACTTCAATCCAAAATGGATGGTGAAAGAACACATCATCCCGGCGTCCCACCCACGAGGCTACCGTCGAGGTGTGCGCAATCCTCAAACATCCCGCCTAAGACTACACGTGAAGCAATACATCCCTTCGCGCTCGAAACCACTACTTGACGAAGAATTCGCAATCACACTGATAGTCCAGCACGGCATGCCGCCCGGTGACACCAAGGAATCGTACGAGCCCCTTATGTGGGATTTGGTGAGCCAGCCTGGCGTCCCGCCCATCCGTGCAATATGGGCCATGGACATTGCGTCAAGTGGCCAGTCTTTCTTACTGAATAGGGACGAAATCGGCGATGAACCGCACTGGTTCGACAGTTCCAGGGATCTGGTACAAATGGTCAATTACTTCCAAACCGAGATGCGTCCACCCGTGATAGGGATCGGGCAGAGTTGGGGCGCCTCAGTGCTGGCGCTGTGCGCGGCTTGGAATCCCAAGCTCTTTGAGGGTTTGGTGCTTAGCGAGCCGATACTGGAGAATGGTTGGTGGCGATTCCACGGGCCGTCGCGTATGGCGAAAGCTGGTGAACCGACGGCTAATCCGGTCAGCGCGGGATTGGCGAGAAGGAAACGGTATTATGCCAGCCGGGACGAGTTGAAGAGGGCGATTGAACGGAATCCCATCTGGAAGGGGTTTGATAGACGGGTGCTTGGGCAGATAATGCGGTATGACTATAGAGATCTGGAGGATGGGAGGGTTGAGTTGATTACACCACCTTTGCTGGCGCTGGGACATTTTCAACGGCCCAGTCCACCGCTACCGGGATATCCTGTGGACGACGATTACCGAAATAGGCCGGAAGAGGCGAATTTCCCGCCGGGCTTTTATAATGTGGTTCAATTGAAGGTGTTGGAAGAGTTGGCGAACGTGAGCTGTATGATTTTGTTCGTTTGGGACAAGGAAGGGAGGTTTATGGGTGGTGAGCGGTACAGACGACGGGTGGTTGGCGCCGTGAATGCAAAGGGCGAGAGGGAGGGCCAAATCCAGCAGCGTTGGATTGAGGGCGGGCATTCACTGGCTCATCTCGTGCCAGGGAGGGTAGCAGAGGAGGTGTGCGGATGGTTGAAGGGGGTTTGGGAGGAGTGGATTGAAGAGGAACGGAGGAGGGAGGGAGATGCAAAGATTGATTCAGAGACTGTGCCTGACGGGGTGTTGGAAAGATTGAGGGATACGCCACGGGATATAAAGCTGTAGAGCCCGGACCGTATTCCCTCGAGTATGAAGTCGTAGGGACGTGTCCGAGTACCATGAAAAACTCCACGATTTTTCAATAACGCGTTTCGATAGACACACCGTCAGACCGGCCCGGACATGGTTTCTGACATTGATTCTTCCAGACAAAAGCAATCCGAGGTGAGTTGATAGCCCTGATCCATTGGAGAAAGCGTATTCGCATCTCAACGACACGATAAACCCACCGATTCGATCATGATGCCTCTCCTTGATGCGCAGAGTAATGCTGGAAACATCTCTTCATGGGTGCCTTGAGGCATAGCCATCGCTGAATATGCCATGACACGGAGGACAGTCGTGGACAGTCTACCTGGCAACTTTCGAGCATTCACAGAATATTCACTGATAAGCCACGCAAGTTCTGTGGTACTCGTATGCACGTCCATTTCTCCGGATATGGCAGTTGTGGCAACGGGATATGCAGGTACAGATGCCCTGACGGCGAAATGCATGACGCATACGCTGCGTATTGGGCGGCTGAAACTGGGATAGAACTGGCAGCTGGGGAAGCCGAATGGGCCCACGATCGTCCTGGCTCAATCAAAACCCATGATGAGCTGAAAACATGTCGTTCAGGCTGTTTCATTGGGTGTAATCAATGCCGGGGAGCTCGTTCTCTCGGTTGTGGATAGACAATCTGCAGTTCTGTAGGGAAGTGGGCACGAGCGAGCGGGCATGGAATTGGAAATTTTAAGGTTCTCTGTTGCATGCGACTTCTTTCTCTGCCAGTAACTCGACCGTCCATTCTTCAAGCCGGCGACTGTTACCACTGTATTCTTTCTTGTCTTCTTGTTCTTTGTTGAGTTATTGTACTGCGACCAGTTGTTGGTACGCTCGCAACACAATACCCAGGGGTAGTTCTGGACGACAAACTACTACTAGGTACTGTCCACCTGCCGGACCTAGGTATGCCGCCCTTTTCACCGCCACTTAAATCTCTGGGTGCACGATCAATCTGTTTCCTGCGCACACGAACTGACAAGCGACAAATAGAACCCGTCCTCATCTCTTGAGCATGGCAAGATAGAAACCCACCTTGATCCTTTGTGCTACCTACCTCTCTCCTCCCCGACAGCCAACCTACTCCTCCGGCAGAATGCGAGGCTCCCATCTTCTCCCTAAACAACTCCGCTCACTGGGCAAAAGCGACAGCTGGTTGAATCGAACAATCACATCGAATCTACTTGCAGTCTCGCACGTCGCTTGCCAACATCCTATTCATACTATCGTGGCCATTGCTCTGTTGGCAAGCACCTCATATGTTGGACTATTACAGGAAAGCCTGTTTGACAGTGGGATAAAGTCCCTACAACATAATGGCAGAGTAGATGTCGAAGCACTACTTACGGGCAGCCGGACGCTAGAATTGTCACAGAACACCGCCTGGAAATGGCAGTTCTCAGACGATTCTAGCGTTCCAAAGGTGTCGCTGGTAAGTCTTCTATCGAGACATGTATACCGAGATTGACAAATTTGTGCCAGGGTCCTAACCATTACGCCCTCACCACTTTTGTCTTCCCGGACTCTTCTTCTGCTCCTGAAGCTCATTCTATCCCCATTCCGGCCAATGTCACAGCTACCAACATTCCGACTACCTCGAATCTCCTCTCTCCGATATCGCACGACACCTCCTTGGCTTTTTACACCACTTTCTCCGAACTCCCTGATTTCTTGCGAGCTGCCCAGGAACTGCCGGCACAGAATACGCCGGCGGAAACTGATGAACAAGTTTCATGGATTATGAAAGCTGCCCGCGTGGGCAATGGACGGGCTACCTACGCAACTTGGTTCCGCGAGGGCTGGACTTCGTTCGTGGATCTGCTCAAGCATGCCGAGACATTGGACATCATCATCATGTCGCTGGGCTACTTGTCTATGCACCTGACTTTCATTTCGCTATTTCTGTCCATGAAGCGCCTGGGCTCTAATGCATGGTTGGCCGTCTCGGTACTGTTTTCCAGCCTTTTCGCATTTCTCTTTGGATTGGTTACTACAACGAAACTCGGAGTCCCCATCAACATGGTCCTGCTATCAGAAGGTCTGCCATTTCTAGTGGTCACTGTCGGGTTTGAAAAGTCCATCATTCTTACAAAGGCTGTTCTGTCCGCTTCTTATGATACTAAACGACACCCTACCGAGAATGGCTCCGCGAAGGGAAGTGCTACAGGACCTGTAATTGCCCCCAACGCCCCAAACTCGATACAGGATGCGATCCAAATTGCCATCAAAGAAACCGGCTTTGAGATCGTCCGAGATTATGCAATTGAGATCGCAATTCTCGTTGCTGGTGCAGCTTCCGGAGTTCAGGGCGGCTTACGGCAATTCTGCTTCCTAGCTGCCTGGATCCTGTTCTATGACTGTGTCCTCCTCTTCACCTTCTACACCACTATACTCTGCATCAAGCTCGAAATCAACCGAATCAAGCGTCACGTTGCCCTCCGGAAGGCTCTCGAAGAAGATGGCATTAATCACCGAGTGGCTGAGAATGTCGCCACTAACAACGACTGGCCTAACGGGCCATCAGGTCAGACCGGCTTCAATATCTTCGGCCAAAAGATCAGACCCAGTAGCGTACCCAAGTTCAAGATATGGATGGTCGGCGGTTTCGTCATCATCAATGTGGTCAACCTTTGTACCATTCCTTTCCGTACTTCAACAAGCATCAAGAACCCTGGGGCTGCGATACCGAGTGTCCTCACCCCTGCTCCAATTGATCCATTCAAGGTGGCAGAAAATGGTTTGGATGCAATTTACGTCTCAGCCAAAAGCAGAAAACTCGACACATTTGTGACCGTCCTTCCTCCTATCAAATACGAGCTTGACTACCCATCACTGTCGCAGGATGTCTCTCAGGACGAGCTTGGCTGGTTCGACCAAGAATACACCGATCAATTTCTGAACGTGGTTGGTGGACGTGTCATTGAAGGAGTTTTAAAGAGCCTTGAAGATCCTGTCCTCAGCAAATGGGTGCTGATCGCACTGACGCTCAGCTTGATACTCAATGGCTACTTGTTCAATGCGGCTCGTTGGAGCCTTAAGGAACCCCAGTCATCGGCAAATTCGCCAGCTGGACAAAAAGTGCCACGGCTCGAGTTACCTCAAACCCCCAAGCCCAAACCACTCGATCTCGATCTGCAGTCTGAATCTGGTCGATCCAAGGAAGAGTGCACGCAGATGCTGAAAGACAAAAAGGCTGCATATCTCACGGATGAAGAATTGATTGACCTGTCACTGAAAGGCAAGATCCCCGGTTATGCGATCGAAAAAACACTAGAAAATCCTGAAGTCATGACCCGTTTGGACTCCTTCGTCCGAGCTGTCAAGGTACGAAGAGCTGTTGTATCCAGGACTTCGGGTGCCAGATTCGCAGCTGGATTGGAGGTGTCAAAGGCTCCGTATAGGGACTACAATTACGAACTTGTCCACGGCGCTTGCTGCGAGAATGTCATCGGATACCTGCCTCTCCCACTCGGTGTTGCCGGCCCCATTGTCATTGATGGCCAGAACTATTTCCTTCCTATGGCAACCACAGAAGGCGTGCTTGTTGCTAGCACAAGTCGTGGCTGCAAAGCCATTAATGCCGGTGGCGGTGCTGTTACGATTGTGACCGGCGACGGAATGACTCGAGGACCATGCATGAGTTTCCCAACTGTGACCAGAGCAGGAGAAGCCAAGATCTGGCTGGATTCAGAAGAAGGTCAACGACAGATGCGAGAATCATTCAACTCGACAAGTCGCTTCGCTCGACTACAATCGATGAAGTCAGCAATAGCAGGCACATATCTCTACGTTAGGTTCAAGACGACCACAGGTGATGCTATGGGTATGAATATGATCTCAAAGGGCGTCGAAAAAGCACTTTCTATCATGTCTACCGAATGTGGCTTTGACGACATGACCATTGTCTCGCTGTCTGGCAACTACTGCATAGACAAGAAACCTTCCGCCATCAATTGGATTGATGGTCGAGGAAAGGCGGTCGTCGCTGAAGCCATCATTCCAGGTGATGTTGTCAAGAACGTTCTGAAGAGTAATGTGGACGACCTCGTCGAGCTCAACATCTCCAAGAACCTGGTCGGCAGTGCTATGGCAGGAAGTATTGGTGGAAACAACGCTCACGCAGCGAATATTGTTGCAGCTATCTTCTTGGCCACTGGTCAAGACCCGGCTCAGGTCGTCGAGAGCGCTAGCTGTATGACGCTCATGAAGAAGTAAGTCTCGTATCATTATTTCGTATAGCAGCCGGCTGACATGGTCTAGCACCAACGGAAACCTTCAGATCAGCGTGTCGATGCCATGTCTTGAAGTGGGCACGATCGGCGGTGGAACTATTCTCGAAGCACAATCGTCGATGCTCGATCTGCTGGGTGTTCGCGGCGCTCATCCAACTAACCCTGGCGACAATGCTCGACAGCTAGCCAGGATTATCGCTGCAGGTGTGCTTGCAGGCGAACTTAGCTTGTGCGCCGCGCTCAGGGCCGGACATCTTGTCAAGGCACATATGGCGCACAATCGGTCTGCGGCTCCTACGAGAACGAGTACGCCGGTATCGGCAGCCGTGGAGCCATTCCTAAAAGCCCAGAATGGACCGAATGTCCCTGCATCGCTAAAGATGACCAATGGGACCGGCAAATGAGAGTGTAAAGGGTGGAGGACATGTATGAATGAATCAATGGAGTCAGTTGCATATACGGACATTCAGCATTGGTGTTGATTTGGGGCCAAGGTCATTGTCGGCATTCCTATTGATTATTGGCGCGCCTTTGATGCTGCAAGGGCAACAAGAAGGGCGTTATCGCCGAAGGGGAGGTACCGAGATGTGTAACAACGAACTTTCGGTGCGATAGACGGCAGCCGCGCGAGCAGCTCAAAGAGAAACATAATACGAGAAGTATATTAATACTCAAACGCTGTATGGGCTGTGGGCAATAGCCTACGTTTGGTGTAGGCTTCCCTCTGACTAGTGATCGATGCGTGTGATAGAATGCCCGCAATCCGCCTGAGCATGCAGTAAGCACGTTCTGTAAGCAAAGGCCCATGGAATGCTTCGACCGGTATTGTTCTGGTACTGGGATCTCTTTAGAGTCAAGCATGCCACCTCCAAGATTGAACATCCCCGTAGAGCGTGGACAGTCTACTTATCGATCTTCGCGAGACATATCAGAGGCCTCCCAGCCTGCGGAATGATTTTGAGATTGGTGCTTCGAAGTTGATCTTGACACAGAAGACCATGTCGCTTGCATATTCAGCTTCAGAGTCCAGGGAGATCTTGGCAAGAGTCAAGGAGGCTGCGCAGTGGATGTTGACGCCTGACGCTGATATCAGCATCCCTGGGCTATATCGTAGTGCCATCATATGCCACTCGGGTCAATGTACGCCAAACTGCAACGCATTCCTGAACATAAAAGTCGTACATGGCTCTTCACTTTCCATCATCATCAACCCGGAAGTTCAGGCCTCGAGGAAACCGAAGTTCCCTGACAATCAGCCTCGACATTGTGTGGCGTCGGTGATGAATCTGCTTCGCTCGGAAAAAGAGTGGTCGAAGGAGAGGTCATGGCCGGTGCCGGTATTTGAGGCGGCGCATAGGCCGGCGGAATAAAAGGAGTCATCCCCGGTTGTAGTGGAGGGATCTGGTAGTTTTGTGGTTGTTGCTGCTGCATTAGTGCCGCCGCCATTTGAGAGTGTGGAGAGAGAGGAGATTGATCGGTGTAGCGAGGATTCTGATTCTGACTCTGATTCTCGGGCAACGACTGTTTCGTCGCGTCGTGATGTTTTCTTTTGCGGAACAGGAGGAACGATAGGACGCCGATGACTGCTAGGAGAGGCAGGCCAATGCCGAGGCCTGCGCCTACTCCAGCTGCGACCGCCTTGTGATCAGAGGAGGAGGATGAGGAGGAGGATGAGGAGGAGGATGAGGAGGAGGATGAGGAGGAGGATGAGTCGGTCGCTATACTTGCGATCGGTGCGATGCTGTAGCCTGCCACGAATGCAGTGCCGTTCTGCACAGTCGCAGTTCCGGTCCCTTGAAATAAGGTGACCTCGGGGTCGTTGCAGCAGGTCGTCGAGTTGCGGGCGGGAGAGCAGCACCAGCGGTTATGGTTGCATCGGTAGAGTGTGCTGAGTTTATGGTCGCGGTCTACGTCCAGGCATTTTAGGAAGCAAGCAGGGTCTTCCCAGGTGCTGTCTGTGCATAGACCCGTGTTGATGGAGGTGTCGTTCTGGTGGTCTTGTTAGGCAATGTGTCTGGGGACACCGTGGATGGGTTTGCATACCTTTGACAGACATAGCCCGTTAGATAAACAGGTTTCACCAGCCGCACAGCAGTGAGTTACGTTAGCTGTAGGCACGCAGGGAGAGTATTTCGAAGCACTCGTCTGAGTGCCGTCGGGGAAATAGCAAATGTCTGTGGCACCGACGACCAGCACGGGCAGCACGACCGAAATAATTGCTGCTATGGCGTGGTACAGCATCGTGCGCGCAATTTTCTTTTTTTTCGAGAAGAAAACAGGAAAAGAAAGGGATGCGAACTTATCTGGGTGTTCATATAAAGCTACCATGACGACGATCGCAGTACAGTAGAAGCGAGGTTCTGTCTCAATAGCTATGCCAGATGAGAACAGAATGCTGGGTTCATGCCAGGAACACTGTATAGAACGAAGCTGCGGCAGTTTGGGTGGGTCTCAGCAATTGGTGGCCTTGCGCGTCCCATGATGTCCTATGTCCTATGGAGGAGAAGCATTTACATATGGGGGGTTTTCGTGCTGGTCAATAGACCGTCGATTTCAGCCTTTGGCCAGTCAAAGTGTAGCAGTCATAGCAGCCTGATTGGCAGTAACACAAGGCCAGGCTGTGTGGATGTGGCTATGAAAGTCCGGCCTCACCTGTAGCACCTCACGCACCTGTAGGTACGGCGAATACATCCTTTCGGCCACCCACCCGTTGGAGACCGTAGCAGGCCCGACGACTTTTAGTGTTCAGCTCGTTTGCAGGTCGTCAAGATACTCGGGATTGTCCATGTGGGAGCGAGTGTGATTGAAAGATTGGGACAACTCTTGTGGGTGGCACGTCGTATGTCCTCGTAGTAGATTTCTAGTGCCCTTCACCTATGACTAGGATCCGATTTGCGCTTGGGATATCGTCCAACACCAATCATTTTGTAGCATAGGTAAAGACTCTCACACACAGATCGGGATCGCTAGAAGGTGCCTCGTACACTAGCTGTCAGATACCAAGAGACGACGACCCGCTATGCTTCCGCCGGCTCTAAGGATCGGTCCGTCCTAAAATGGAAGGTCCGGCGAACCCGGCTACAGTCTCCGAGAAATCCCATCCTCGTCCTGATCCAGGCAGGTCACCCGAGTATCTGAAAATTGGAGACACCGAAACGTTCCGTACAAAGAGAGAGACATTATTTTGTTGCAATCTCTAACAAAACCCACGCGTTGGATAGTCCTTCTTCTTCAAGTCCGCAATGATGCCTTGATCCAGTCCGCCCTGTCTCTGCCGAACATGACCTCAATAGACGAACTCTTCCGCAAACCCAATGCCGGTCCGAAACGCAAACTCGAAGACCCGACCGCGGTACACACCCATGTCCTCTCCAACAAATCCTCCAAGTTGACCGACGGATCCTCCCCACGCAGCAATGGCCATGACTCGTCTGTATCCAAGTCGTCCAGCGGCACGCCCGCGTTCGTGCAAGACGAGATACTGGACGACGAGGACGTCGAAGCCGGACCTGCGCGGCCGCAGGATGACGTCGAGGACGAAGTTGGCGACGACGAAGAGGGGCGATTCTTTGGTGGAGGCGTGACGAAGCAAGAACGCGAAGTCATAGACTACATCGAGAAAAATGAAGCCGGCGATGCCGAGGAGAAGATTGACTCGGCGTGGCTGCGGCGGACTGCAATCAACTTCGAGCGGAAGATCAATAAGAACGCGGAACTACGCGCGAAATACGAGAGCGAGCCCATGAAATTCGTGGGCAGCGAGGCCGATCTCGACGCTGAGATCAAAGGACTCAGTCTCCTTAGCGAGCATGGCGAATTGTACGAGGATTTCGTTAAGCTGGGCTGCGTCGACAGTCTGGTTGGTTTGCTCGCACACGAGAACACCGATATCGCGATCGCAGTGTGCGAATTACTCGCCGAACTTACGGACGAGGACTCGGCGTCGACGGAAGAGCAGTGGAAATCGCTGGTGCAGACGATGATCAAAAGCGACCTCGTTGATCTGCTGACGAGCAACTTGAGTCGACTGGACGAGGAGAACAATGAAGGCGACCGGGCAGGAGTATACCATATCTTGAACGTGTTGGAGAATATCTTGTCAGATACACAATATCTGGACGCTGTAGGCTCCAAGGACACACTCATGCAGTGGCTGCTCTCACGGATAAGGAAAGTCGATGCACATGCGCGAGGAAAAGTCGGACAGAACCGACAGTATGCTGCTGAGATTTTGGCCATCCTGCTTCAAAGCAATAGGAGCAATCGAGACCGGTTCGCGCAGAAAGAGGGCGTGGACGCTCTGCTAGAGCTACTGAGCGTATACCGCAAGCGGGATCCGGAAAAGGACTCGGACGAGGAAGAATATGCGGAGAATTTGTTCGACTGCCTAGCCTGCGTAGTCGAAGAGAGGCTTGCTGGCGAGAAATTCGTCGAGGGCGAAGGTGTCGAATTGTGTCTGATCATGCTACGGGAAGGCAGACTTGCAAAAGCCAGAGCCTTGAGAATTCTCGATCACGCCATGAGCGGCGGCAATGCGGTGGTTGTCTCTATGCGGGTCGTGGATGCTGCCGGCTTGAAGACGATCTTTGGGATGCTCATGAAAAGTCACAAGATGGAGCGAAGTCTGCTTGAACATCTGATTGGAATCCTCGCAAGTTTGTTAAGGCACTTACCGGGCGGAACTGCTGAACGAATACGCACACTCGCCAAATTTGTGGAAAACAACTACGAGAAAGTCCAGAAGCTGGTGGAATTGCGGAAAGAGTACAAAACGCGGCTCATCAGGATCGATGCCCAAATCCAGAAGGAGCGGCAAGACATGGACGATGCTGAGGCAGAAGAGCATGCCGATGAGTGGTTGTCTCGCCGACTTGATGCAGGTCTCTTCTCTCTCCAAGCTCTTGAATTGATCCTCAGCTGGATGGTGGCGGAAGATAATGGGGCCAGGGAGACCATTACCGTGCTCCTTGGTGAAGACGGGCTGAAGGTCTTGGAACGCAGTTTACGAGATCAATTAGATGGTATGGACTCTGGACAGAGCGAAGAGGCAAAGGCCACTGAAGAAATGCTGGAAGCATTGCTATTGTGCGTTGAGAAATAATGTTAGTGTTTGTGGTTGCAAGACAGCTAATTCGATCCAGCAACAAATGTATGACTTTTGACGATAATACATGATTTTGATACCCATTTCAAACTGTCTCTTTTACTCTCTACCGCCCTCTCTGAACGTCCTTTAAGTTCGCTGATCCACTCTTGCAATGCTGGTCAGCGTCGCGGTGGTCAAAGAATCGAGATGTCTTCTTTGACCTAGTTGGTGTTCTGCAGCGTTCCAGCCCGGCTCAACCTTGGATCTCGAGCTGTTGAGCGCCTTCGATCTCATGGTCCCAAATCCAGCGATCTTTGTGTATAGCTCCATGTTTGGAGTTGGGGGCGATGTAGCGAACTCATCAAAGAGCGACGTCCTTACAACTGCGCACCAGATAGGTCATTAATATTTCCCCGATACACAACCTGGAGATATATGCTTACAAGCTTGACCAGGGTACATCTCCTTCAGCAACCGGTAGATTGGCCTTATTCACATGGCCATGTCAGTCATGTTTCTTCCTCCGATAGCAGCCTCGGGTACAGATCGAACTTACGACCCGCATTTCTCACTAAAGTGACGATGGACAGAACGACCGATGTCTGTATTCTTGTCTTCATAGGGCTTGATCGGCCCTGAGAAGCTAAGGTCCGACAAGGGGAGAATCATTAAAGATGCACCCGCTTAAGTACCGTACGTCAGTCGACGCTGGAAGGTAGTCGAGCTGATGCTTCAATATACGCACCTGCACCGCTACACTTTTGGCAGTTGCGGGAGTGACAAATTAATGCGGTGGGTTTGCCATCTTGAGGCATATTGGCCTCGACGGTGACAGCGACACAGTTGCAAGATCCGTGCATCGTGATCGGTATGGTGTTTGGGTGGATGTTGAGGCTGTTGAGCTTGTGGAACGCAACAATCTCTCTGGCAACCGGCCAGACAAGCTGTGTTTATATAGAGGGCGGAGGCGTACCGAGCCAGGATCGGACGCAACCACTGTCCCTCATGTGTTGTAACTGAAAACATGCATCGTGCCTAAACCTCGCTTTCTCACTTACCTTAACACCAACCGTCCTCGAAGGTCCCCAATCGTGACGGCGACGATAGGTCCCCTCCGTACGTATCTTACCTAAGCGTACTACAGCAAGGCAATCAAGAACTGAGGATACGATGCGCAAGTACGAGCATTTGCTGAAAGGAGCATGACGGTCAGCCGCCACACTATATGAGCCAGTAGACATGATGTTGGCATCGTCTTGTGTCACAAGCCAAGTCGTATTGGCCGTGGAGATGGTGCGCCGCACAGTGCGCAAGACTTCAGCTGGAGCTGACAACGCTTGGCTGGCTTCTCGGCCGTAGTCACCTTACCGAAAGGATGGTGCGAAAAATTATAGTAGGTGCGTCGGAGGAAGGTTGTCTTTGGGAAAGTGCTCAGTCTACGTCGTCAACAGCTGAAGTCGATGTGATCAGGTTCTTTCGGGTCGAAGATGACGATCCCAAGTTACCTAAAGGTAGCCTTGCCTCACAAAACGCAGCCTTGCTGAGTAATACAATTCACGTGATAGCGCTAATGCCAAGACTCAACTGCGCCTGCGCTTTATTCCCGAGTCGCGATCCTCGAAGGCGAGAATTCGCAAAGTTTCCAGGACATCTGGACAACTTCATCCTTTATCCTCATCTTACAGTAGCCGTATCTTCAAGATGGAGAAATATGAAGATGTCGACGGCTACTATGGAGATGAGGCCGTGGACTCGGATATCACGTCTGAAGACTGCTGGAAAGTCATCAGTTCCTTTTTCGACATCAAACAACTCGCCTCCATGCAGATCGACTCTTTCAACCATTTCATGAGATCTGGCTTACAGGATTTGGTGAATGAGAAGGGAGGTATCACATTAGATCACGCACAAAATGTCGACGAAGATGATCCGAACCCGGTTGTCATCAAGAGGCACGAAGTCAAATTTGGCAAAGTTACGCTCAGCAAGCCAAACATGGTCGAGGGAGATGGAACCACCACAGATTGCATGCCTCACGAAGCGCGATTACGAAGTCTCACCTATGCGAGTCCTGTTTACGTGAAGATGAGCAAGAAAACATGGTACGCAAAGGAGAAGCCGTGGGATGATGAAAGTGCAGATCAAGGCGTGATGAGAGATGATGGTACCGAGCTATTTTGGCGTGAGGGTTTTGAAGAGGGAGAACACCACGAAGAGGAGGATGTCTATGTAGGGAAAATCCCTATCATGGTTCGAAGTATGACTTGCCACCTCAAGAGCGAAAGATTTCAGAGTGACAAGGATTTGTTCGCATGGGGAGAATGTCCTTACGATCAGGGAGGCTACTTCATCATCAACGGCAGTGAAAAGGTCCTCATCGCTCAAGAGAGAAGTGCTGGCAATATTGTGCAGGTGTTTCAAAAGGCTGCACCTGCTCCCTTTACACATCTCGCCGAAATCAGATCCGTTATCGATCGCGGAGCCCGAATGATGTCTCAGTGTACTGTCAAGCTCTTCCGCAGAGTTGATGGTCCGGATGGCACGAAGATCGACAACCCCATCAGAGTACAGCTGCCATATGTCAAGCAGGATATTCCCCTCGTCATAGTGTTTCGAGCGTTGGATATCGTCTCAGACGCCGACATCTTGGAGAAGATCTGTTTCGATCAGAGCGACAAAGAAATGCTGGATATGCTTATGGGTTCTTTGCAAGAAGGACAACCCATTCAAGGTGCGGACCTGGCAAGAGACTTCATTGCTCGTCGTGGCAATATCCCAACCCTAAAGAGCCACGAACGACAAAAGCATGCTATGGATATCTTACAAAAGGAATTCCTGCCTCACATCGGACAAGGTCCTGATGTTGCTGCTCGCAAGGCCTTCTTCCTTGGCTACATGGTCAATCGGTTGCTGAAGTGTGCTCTCGGGCGTGCTGAGCCGGATGATCGAGATCATCTTGGAAAGAAGCGGTTGGACCTGGCTGGACCACTAATGACCAATCTCTTCCGCTTGCAGTTCGACAAGGCCACCAAGGATTTCTTCCGATACATGCAGAAGCGTGTTGAAGCTGGCCAAGCAATTAATATCCATGCAGGTTTCAAGCATCCCATTATCACGAGTGGCTTGAAATACTCGCTGGCAACTGGCAACTGGGGCGACCAAAAGAAGCTCGACAAGGCAAAAGCTGGCGTTTCTCAAGTGCTCAGTCGTTATACCTTTGCTTCCACTCTATCACATCTTCGTCGAACCAATGCTCCCATAGGTCGGGAAGGTAAAATCGCAAAGCCACGTCAACTCCATAATACCCACTGGGGTTATGTTTGCCCGGCAGAGACACCTGAAGGGCAAGCTTGCGGTCTTGTCAAAAACTTGTCCCTCATGTCAATGGTCACAAACTCTTATGAGACTCAACCATTGATGAACTACGTCCTTACCAAGCATGTCGAAGCACTTGAAGACTGGGAGCCGCGGTTGAATCCTCAGGCCACCAAAGTCTTTGTTGATGGTGTTTGGTTTGCAGTTGTACTGCGCGATCCTAAGCGGCTTGTTGACGACCTTCGCAAACTTCGACGAAAAGGCGTCTTCGATTCTCAAGTCAGTCTGGTTTGGGATATTCGGGAGAAGGAATTCAAGATCTCTGGCGATTCTGGCAGGATTGTTCGTCCGCTCTTCGTTGTCGAGACAGATCGTGCATCCGAAAACCTGGGTAATCTGGTTCTCAATAAGGACCACATCGCCAAAATCGATCAGACAAACTACCTGAAAGAGAGTGGCTTTCAGTTCACCGACGATGTCAAACCTTATGGTTGGCAAGATCTACTCGAATCCGGTGTTGTCGAATATCTCGATGCTGAGGAAGAAGAGACGGCTATGCTCGTCATGACGCCCGAGGCCTTGGCCGACTCCAAGGCCAGATGGCTAGGAATGGAGATCGAAAGCGAAGACGACCCGCTGAGCAGAAACGATCCCCTTCTCAATCCATACTCCCACACTTTCACTCACTGCGAGATCCATCCAAGTATGATCTTGGGTGTTTGCGCCAGCATTATTCCCTTCCCCGACCACAACCAATCACCCCGTAACACTTACCAATCTGCTATGGGTAAGCAGGCCATGGGTGTGTTCCTCACAAACTTCGATCAGCGCATGGAGACAATGGCGAATATTCTGTATTACCCTCAGAAGCCCCTGGCCAGAACAATGGCTATGGATTACTTGAAATTTAGAGAGCTTCCCGCAGGACAGAATGCCATTGTCGCTATTGCCTGTTACTCCGGCTACAACCAAGAAGACTCTGTGATAATGAACCAGAGCTCTATCGACCGTGGCCTGTTCCGGTCGCTGTTCTATCGTGCCTACCAAGACCAGGAAAAGAGCGTGGGCCATTCGGTAGTTGAACAGTTCGAGAGGCCTACGAGAGCTGATACCCTCCGACTGAAGCATGGGACATACGACAAGATCGACGAAGACGGTATCGTCGCACCGGGTGTTCGTGTTAGTGGCGAGGACATTATCATGGGCAAAACCGCTCCCATGGCGCCTGACGCAGAAGAACTGGGCCAGAGACAAAAGCAGCACGTCAAGCGCGACGTCTCGACTCCGCTTCGATCCACTGAGTCAGGAATTGTCGATCAAGTCATGCTTACAACCACAAGTGACGGCCACCGATTTGCAAAGGTCCGTGTTCGAACCACGAAAGTTCCCCAGATTGGTGATAAGTTCGCATCTCGTCATGGTCAGAAAGGTACTATTGGTATAACATATCGCCATGAAGACATGCCTTTCACCAGAGAGGGCATAGTGCCTGACCTGATCATCAACCCGCACGCCATTCCTAGTCGGATGACCATTGCTCACTTGATCGAGTGCCAATTGTCCAAAGTGGCGACGTTGCGTGGTGATGAAGGTGATGCCACGCCGTTCACAAAGGTCACCGTCACTCAAGTTTCGGATCTTCTCCGAAAAATGGGCTACCAATCACGAGGTTTCGAGGTCATGTACAACGGCCACACAGGCAGGAAGTTGGTGGCTCAAGTCTTCCTTGGCCCAACATACTACCAGCGTCTGCGCCACATGGTTGACGACAAGATCCACTCTCGTGCTCGTGGTCCAACACAAATTCTCACTCGCCAGCCCGTCGAAGGTCGTGCTCGCGACGGTGGTCTGCGTTTCGGAGAAATGGAGCGCGACTGTATGATCGCCCACGGCGCCAGCTCGTTCTTGAAGGAGCGCCTGTTCGACGTCTCGGATCCGTTCAGAGTGCATGTCTGCGATATCTGCGGGCTGATGACCGTCATTGCCAAACTCAAGAAGAACACGTTCGAGTGCAAGAATTGCAATAACAAGAACAAGATCAGCCAGATTTATCTGCCGTATGCGGCGAAACTTCTGTTCCAAGAGTTGTGGAGCATGAACATTGCCGCCCGACTGTACACCAAGAGAAGTCGTTAGGAACGAGCTCAGGATGCAGCGGCTGGGATCCATGTTGGCAGATTCAGGAACACGGACGACCAGAGGGCCGACCAGTCCTGATAGTGGCAATCAGTCAAGGGCGGGTTTCATGTTGGCAGCGCGCGAGCACGGAATGGTTGGCTGAATGTACCTTCTGCACGTGCATTTGTGATTTTATGATTCAACTTTTGCGGGCATGTCGACGGGATTGGGGGCCAAAGACCAGAAAGGACGTGAGCGAAAGGCGTAGAGCTGGACTTGTATCAGTATACTTATCACACAGCATGGGGCGTCAAGATGCATTCAGGTTGGCCTAATGAGCCATGGTTCTGCTCGGCGACAGGCTGAAAATATTATCTGCGTCGGTCATTCCAATTTTCATCTCTTGAATTAAAAAGGTAGAACTGGTGTGAAATGATGCGAAATGAAATACTTGAACTGGACATCTTGAGTACGTGCGGGTGCCTTAGTGCGGATATAAAGTAATATAAGGCCATAAAGCATGCTGTCGTGTGTGTACAAAACGAGCAGTGAGTGTCTTGCAGACTTGGTATCATAAGCGCGCACAGAGTTGCAAAGTCGCAGTCGAAGGAGCAGAGAGGAGACCGCATGATGCCCATTCCATCTTGGATTAGTCGTCTTGATAGAGCAATGACGCTGCGATGTCGATGTTCGTTCGGAAAAGAAATAAGGATTTGAGATTGGTGGCACATCTAGCTGTGGTGAGCAGCATGGTCACCCTTCTCATCAGGCAGAGGCTTCAACTGCTCGCCGATACGGTGGACAAAACCTCCTTCGCGGTGTTGGTGGCCTTGATGTCCTCCAATTCCGCCAATGTTCTCGGGGTCAATCGAACCCGTAGTTGCAGCTGCTGTTTCGGTAGGTCTTGTCGCATAAGTCCCGGTTCCTGCTTCGGCATGTGTAGTAGGCTCACGCATGCCAGTTGATGCTCCGGTAGGTCTAGTCTCATAAGAGCCTTCGTACTGGTTGGTACCAGTACCTGCTCCGAGATTGGTGTCGGCGCCATGTGTGGCGGTAACAGGCGTAACACCGTGATCGCCCTTCGAGAATGGGTTGTAGGATGGCTTCTGAAGACCACCGGTTTGCTCTTCATATTTGCTCGGGTGATGATCTGTGCTTGTAGTTGTGCCGGTAGCTGTGCCTGATTCATGGCGGCCATGGTGGGCTGCCTCTGCACCTGCAACTCCAGCACCAGCACCGACTGCGCCTGCTTCAGCGGCATGCCGGCCATGATGGGTATGGTCCTCCTCGTCGGTGCTGTAATCTTCGTCTTCGCCAGTATCCTTGTTCTTGCGTCGCTTGAAGATACGCTTGAAGAAGCCAGGCTTCTTCTCCTGTGGAGGGTCCTTATGCAGGACGTTGTGACCAGTCTCATCGGATACGACAGCAGGACGGCCTTCGCCGGCCGAACCTCTCCCAATAGCACCAGCTGTTGCAAGAGATTCTTGCTCATGCTTGCTAGGCAGCTGTTGCTTGTCCTTGTTCTTGTCATGCTCGTGCACACCATATGCAGCAGCTCCTGTTCCAGCTGCGGCAGCGGCTGCGCCTTCCTTCTCACGTCGGTGTTTCTCGGCTTCTTCAGCCTCACGACGGGCCTTCTCCTCTTTCTCGAGCTGCTTGTGATGCTCAGTCTCGGCAGCAGTTAGCTCTTTCTGGTGATGCTTCTCTTCTTTCTCGATTTCCTTCTGGTGATGTTTCTCTTCCTTCTCGATTTCCTTCTGATGCTTCTTCTCCTCCTTGACAGCAAGCTTATGTTCCTTTTCTATGTCCTTCTGGTGCTGCTTCTCCTCTTTGTGAGCTAGCTTCTCCGCTGCTCTCTGATCCTTTTCGAATTGTCTCTGTCGGGCCTCTTCCTGTTCAGCAAGATCCTTTTGCCGTCGGGCCTCGACTTCCTCGGCCTCATGCTGATTATGTTCGTGCATACCATATGCTCCGGCACCAGCACCAGCAGCGCCGGCCAGAGCAGCGTCGCGGCCAGTATGGCTCTTGTCGTGCTCTCGCTCAGTTGTTGGATCATTCCTGGCAGTTTTTTCTGAATGCCCTGTT
This sequence comes from Exophiala xenobiotica, assembly GCF_000835505.1. NCBI lineage: Eukaryota > Fungi > Ascomycota > Eurotiomycetes > Chaetothyriales > Herpotrichiellaceae > Exophiala > Exophiala xenobiotica. The sequence goes on from NW_013562491.1 coordinate 3,819,226, forward strand.
GTGGCTGCGGGAGCAGTGGTTTTGGTGTCCTTGGTTGCGGTTCTGGTGTCCTTAGTTGATGTCACAGGCTCATGACGACTTGTAGTAGGCTCTTGTTCAGCACGATGCTTGTCATATTCGTGCGCGCCATAAGCGCCTGCCCCAGTACCTGCCGCACCGGCCAGAGCAGCATCACGCCCAGTGTGATGGTCATCCGTCTGGGTGGTTGGTGTCGTATCTCTAGGTCTTTCGGCAGACGTGCCCGCAGCGTGGTGAGCAGCAGTCTTCTCTTGCAAAGGCATCTGGGTAGCACCGGTGGAAGGCTGCGCTGCGCTTTCAGAACCTGTGTAGGGCTTGTCTGCACGAAGATCACCAGTTTCAGGTCGGTTCCGTTCGTGTTCTATGGCATATGCACCGGCTCCTGCAGCGCCTGCACCCAAGCCCGCAGCGGCAGCAGTCTTGCCATACCCTCTTGAATCTTTTTCTGGAGAGGGGTCACTGTACGGCGTACTCGCAGCTGGCTTCTGGTTGATGTCTCGCGCTGTGCCGGTGCTGCTTGTTGCCGGAGCGTAAGGGGCTCCCGAAGTTGTTTGTTGACCACCAGGCGCATTGTTGTACTCGCCAGTTTCACCTGGTTGTGATTTGCGCTTCTCATACTCATGAGCGCCTAGCGCACCTGCACCTAAGCCTGCGCCCGCCATGCCTACATTACGCCCAGTATGATCCTTGCGTTCAGGTTCGTCCGCGGCAGCTGTTGTACCACCTACAGGAGAGCTGATGGGGGCAGGAGAATGTTGGCCAGCAGGGTATGCGGTGGTGGGGATACTTTCTTTGCGGTGGTGAGAAGGTGAATGTCCAGATCCTGTTGTAGGTTCCGATTTAGTAGGCGCATGGTAGGAACTGACACCTGTGGTAGTCGTTGGCTGATCCCGTGTCTCTGATAGGAGACCTGGCTTGTCACTTTCACCTTCCCTAGTAGCAGCTCCAGTTGCGCCACCAGCAGCGGCTCCAAGACCCACGGCTCCCAAGATCTTCCCAAACGTCCCAGAATGGTTGGGCTCTTCTTGGGCAGTTGAGGTGCCGGTAGTGGAGGCATGACTGGGGCCAGTATCATACGGTGCTCTCGATCTTTCGGCTGTACTGTAGTCCCCAGCTCGGTCGGCAGGAGAAGCTGATGGCATCTGGCCCGAATCGGCGAAGGTGGTAGCATCATGAGCTGTACCAAGACCACTTGAGGTGAATGGCTGTCGGTGAGCCTCAGTTTCAGCGGCTGTACCTGCAGCAGCGGCAGATAGGCCTTGACCCAACCCACTGGAGCCACTAGTGCCAGCTCCTCTACCGGTTTCAGCTTCGAGACCCCTAGAGGCGAATGGCTCTCTCTCAACTGCAGTACCAGCTGCTCCGCCTGTCATACCTTCAACACCTCTAGAGCTGTATAGTTCTCTCTCACCTGCAGCTCCAGCGAGTGTATCACCACGGCCAGCAGACAGACCTTGACCCAAACCAGTCGAGCCACCAGTGCCAGCTGCTCCGCCAGTCGCAGCTTCAAGGCCCCTAGAGCCGTATGGTTCTCTTCCAGATTGGGCGCCAGTGATTCCAGAGGTGGCTGCCGAAGCAGCTCTAGCCGAGTCGGACGTAGATGGTTCGTCGTTGGGGAAAGCTCCTGGAATATGCGAGGCTGTTACTCGGTTAGCATCAGACATCAATGGCGAGAATCAGTAGACATACTGGTCGGGTCTTTGTTGAATGCTAGAGACGCTGCTGTAGTTGCGGCACCTGCAGGCACGCCGGCGTTTGATGATCCGTATGTATGTTCAGGCATCGTGTAAGTGGTAGGGTCGTTCGAAGATGTGTCGGCGACGTTGCCAATTGGGTCACCTTTGCGGAGGTGGTGTGAACTGTAGGTAGAGGTTTCGCCAATGGCAGCGGTGCCGATGTTCTCGTCAGATGTGGTTTCGTCTCTTGGAAAATGAGAACCTGGTCCAGTTATTCGACCGGAAGGACCTGAAGGAGCTGTGGTAGATTCAGGATCTTCCTTGTTAGAACTGGGCTGCCTTGAATCTTGGTCAGGCTAGGATCGCTCAAGTCCAGATGCGTAATACTCACAGTACTGATTTCAGTTTGTCCATCTCTATCACTTTCTTTTCACCCTGGAGCAGTCAGTGATATTAGGCAAAGCCTGTGAAGATGGTTGCAGTGTTCCAGGGCAAGAGATGCTGAACAAAAAACACGGTGAAGCTCGCATGGGCTCGAGTTGCGTCATCATTGTTTGCACGAGGCCAAAATACCTTGATTGTCAAAAGGCATATTCAAGCCACACAGTGTGACAGTGCACTGGGCAGGTGAAAACGCGGGTCATGGTGATGGCAATTGGACAGAAGCAATGGTTAGCCACTGACCGAGTTTGTGGGGTAGCGAATTCAGCTCGAGAGATCAGTCGTGGACGAGCCAAACTGGTGATGGTGGTGATGGCATGGTGAATTCAGATCCATGGCGAAATAGACGAACCACTCAGGATGCAAGTGTTCAGCTTTTTGGTGATACTGATGAAGTCATCGTTCCGCCCAAATGGACATGCCCATCGTCAGATCCTGGTCCAAGATTACCTAGGAGCACCCAGTGACGAGTAGTAGGCCACTGAGGCGTTTGCCCCGGGCGTGACTGAGTCAATAAGGTTGGCAATTCTCTACATCATCACCCACTTTTCCACCACCGACACCAGACAGAAAAGAGGGCACAGATGCAGCACCGAAGTTGGCCATGAAGTTACTCGCTGAGACGGGCCCATGGTGCTTGAGCCACGCGTCAAAAAGACCTGGGTGCCAGGTGATTGATGACGGCATATCCTACACAGTCGTCCACAGTAGTCCACAGTAGTCCATCACGTGATGATTCACTCATCACGTGTTAGTTGTGGCCGAGTTTCTGCCGTCGAGCTCGAGATCTTGAGGGTACTCCGTCACGTGTCAGTACTGTGTCACGTGTGTGTGTGTGTTCTCTGTTCTCTCTGTAAGCCACCACCTTCTTATCAGCTGGTTGCAAGCACGTACATGTGCAAATGCCTGAACAAACAGGCTCGCTAATCGACCAACCGATGCCTTTGAGATACACTACCGTGACTACGAGCAATTCCCTTATCTAGATGCTGCATGCACCAGACGTTTCAGGTGAGCCGAGCATGAAAAGGGCAACGCCGGAACCGCCAATTCGATAAAGCGCGGCCCCTTATCATAGACAACTGTTTTAGCCTATATTTTCTGCACTTCGGCCGACACGCTGCAAAAGGAAGCGATCTCACAGGGTGACAGGTGAGCTGCCAACGCCAGGCTTTGCACCGGCCAGACCTCCAATGCAAGGAACCTGCAATTGCCACCCAACCAAAATGCCGGACAGGCCACTCCAGGCCCAGAACAGGCGTGATCCCCTGGCACTGCTGGCAGAAGGTTTTTCTAGAAGGTGACACTGGGCTTCCCTAGCCTGACACGAGGTGCAGATCCGTGTTTGTGTGAACACGAGATTCTCGAGAAGAAATTCAACAAACCAAGCCAGCTCTCCTGCCATATCACCTGTGCATCGGAAATTACTTCTGCTCGCAGGAATTGCCCCTTCTTACATACACCACAATGTGGTATGCCCTCCGACCCGGTTGCATTGCATGGGCGGCAAATCTGGAGAAAGGAGGAGGAGAAATAATGGGTTTAGTGAGGTAGGATTGCGAGCCCAGTGGAGAGTTGGCCCCTGCTCCTTGTGCTCCCCTCCTCCAATGGGTGCTCAGTGGTGCTCCTTCAACTCCGCCGCCCGGGCCTCTGCCTATCGGGCCTACGTACGACGGAGTTGTCGGATGGTCGAGGCTTATCCTTCCACCTGCTGGCCTGTCAACGTCCTCATCTCGCCGCACAACGGATCCTCCTGCACAACTGGACGTTGCAACAACACTCTGGAACTCGGTGATAGCTATCCAGAAACTGTTTGTGAGTGGGTACTTCACAATCTACGCACAACTCTCGGTGCAACACTCAAGCCATGTCTTATCCCATCTTTGCTTCTTCCGGCTTTGTCCAAACGCCTGGGCCCCCACTACCTTTGGTACTCGACAACCGGTCGTTTCCACTGTCTCGTCATTCTACTCCGTACGTCTGGCTCAAACGGAACCTGGAATCCAGACTCATATACCGCTGATCACCCTATTCTCCATATCTCGCCTGATTAAACCTTGGACTCCTTGAATACCGCTGCAAATACTACGATAGCGCTTCCATACCTGAAATCAAATCTCAGCAGGTCCTCATCGACACCGTACATAACCGACACGAGCCTACCTATACTGCCTCCCGACGACACAGCCACCGCCTCTCAAGACAAGCGCAGTCCCTTCCGTCCCAATACTTCCCCCCACCTCATAGAGCAAGATGGGCCTCCGACTAAAACTACGAAAAACATTCTCCTCCAAACCAAAGAACACCACCAGCACCGGCCACATCCCTGAGCCCGGCGAGACATACTATACCGAGCGCACAGACATCGAATACTACAAGCCGCACGAGATCCCCCGGTCCAAGTACAGAGGCAAAGTCGATCCGGAACACCAAGCCAGCCTCGCAGCATTCAGCCTCGCAGATGCATTCTCCTCAGCAAGACGACGGTCATCACTAGCCCTGTCCGGCACGTTTAGCCCCGGTGGCACAAAAGCACAGAGTCGAGCGACGAGTCGTGCGCCGAGTAGAGTACAGAGCAGAGCACCAAGTCGCCGGCCTTCGCACGATCACACCCACCACGCCGCTGTTGCTGTTTTATCGGGCCTGCGAATGGAAAGCCACGCGAACAGTTCGAGCTCGGGCAGTACGAGTCGAGAGAAGAGCTTGTCGGCGAGTACGGCGCTGGATGTGGATGTGGATGTCGAGACGGCGAGTAGTACGTCTAACCCGGACCCCAACCCTCCTTCCTTCTCATTCTCTTTCTGTTTCTCTTTCCCCTGTTTTTCTGCGATGTCCGTTGCTGACCGAAACTCTGTTTTGTAGCGAGTATATCCGAACACCCAACCGCCGTGGCATCCGCCCCTGCCGAAGCAAACACAAACACAAACACCACAAGCTCAAAGTTGACGCAACATGATAGCGGAATCGGTATTGATGTCCCCGAGATCGTATTGTCGAAACAGATCACCGCGCACGATACGCCGTTCACGGCCGAAGAGCTCGAGCAGGCCATGACCCGCGCAACGTTGAAACCCAGAGGTTTTAGAGAGCTGGACGACGTACAAATGCCCGTCATGGGGAGGAGGTCTGCTATTGCTTCTTCGTGACGACTGGAGCGGCGGCACGTCGATTCGAAATTCAAATCTACAACTTGATCATGACATGGGCGATTATAGATGGGAAAGTGTGTATTACAAAGTTATGAAGAATGATAGAAAAGAACATGTCGCGGCTTTTTCAATTTGCTGGAGGAAGAAGCAGAAGACGATGATGGACGATTCACGGCACGAAGCTTGGTCCCACGTCAATTCACAGAATTCACCTTTATTTTTACGAGCAGCATTCAAAGGAGCAAGCATCCAACCATTTGATCGGCGCTGGAGTTTCTTGGGGCAACTGGTCGGCACAGCATACCAGCATTTAACGGAGTTTTGTGGGACGGCATTGGCCTACACGGAAAGGACAATCAATATCACACACTCAGAGGACAAGGATGAACACTGCATTGTTAACGGTCAAATTGTGGGAGGGGACTTCCTGACTATGATGATTTGGCATGGCATTATAGACTCCTCATCCCTGTGATCGAAAGGCAAGGGTCGGGCGGGTACAGCTGGAGGTAGAAGTATTTCTCTCTATCTGATGTGAGATGAAGAGATACATCTATACCTTCTCCAAATTCATGAGAATATTGATGACAACTCATCAACAATCCCTTTATAGGTCGCAATTGGCCATTCCTCCGTCATACTGTCGCCCACGACCGCCTTGTCATAACCGGTGCAGGTCTTTCGTCGCTGCATTTGCTCCGTACTGAAACAGTAGAGAGTCCGCGCTGTCGTACGGCTCTTCGGGCTTCGGGCTCTGATGATGGTGTCGATTCGGAGGTGTTCCTGGACGTGATCACTCAAGTTGTTCATGATTTGATCACCCTTATCCATCCGTGTGGTAGACTGGATCTGACCCAAGACGAGAAGATGTTATGAGTGGCTTCATGTTGTTGACTATTGCAACGGAATACACGGCAGTGGCGGAACGTCGGGATGACGAAGTAGTATCGCTACCATCCGCCTGAAAGCATCAGCGTCATCCTGATCTGGGGCTGCATCCTCCTCGTTCGTCAAACGAGGGTCTCAGCAATAGAAGGATATCGCTGAGACAAGCATACAACATCCGATGCTGTGGATGAGTGAGTATACCTTCGCCAGTGCAGAAAACTGGGCCTTCTTCTGGCAGAAGGCTCTTCCCATCCTTCGGCAACTGAGTTCGTTTGTGGCCGTCCCCGTGCGAGCATACTCGTTCAGTCGTCAGTATGCGTTACAGCCATGTCGAGGACTTCCAGTCTTCCTCGGCCCTTTGTCTCAGCAGTACAAAAGTCCATCAGCGCCTTGTAAGCACCTGGCTCAACGAAGCCGGTGACCTCCCAATCTTCCCCCACAGTGTCTTGACTTTCGACTTGTTCGACAAACGAAAGGATCCTGTCTTTGATGGTGCCTCTGCCTTGCTCGCCGTCGGCGCTGTCCTCTGTAGATGCCGCTTTGGATTTCGCTGCCTGTTTGGCGACGCTGGTTGGACAAGTTATCCGTAACCTCATTCTTGCTCGCATGACGGGGATGGGTTGCCAGGCTATCAACGCCCGAATGGCTTCCAAGGCTTGCTGCTTGACTGATTTCGTCGTCACTACACCAGTCCACATGGGCATGTCGCTCCTCTTCCCCTTTGACGTGCCCGTCGATTCGTTGTCGTCGTCGGTCATCGGAGTTGCCTGGCCACTTGTTTCGCTAGAGCCCTTTGGTAGGCCTGCGCCGTTCTTGCCGCCTTCTCCTAGATTCAACTTGCCAAGTTTGTGCCCGAGAGAGTCTTGTGGAGGTACGTGTCCGCCCTGTTTGGAGAGTACGTCCAGACCCTTCTTGATCATGCCAGTTGTATACACTCTCTTGGTCTGAGGATCGACTACTCTCTGGGCTACTTCTTCAACAATTTCTCGCTCCATTCTGTCCAACAACTCTTTTCTCTCGTTGGCATTGACTTGTATCTCGCCCTTCTTCAGAATTTCTTCTATGATCGCATCTTTCCAGGACTTCTCATCGTCGCCTTCATCTGCCGACTTGCCCTTGGCCTTCTTGCCTCCTTTTCCGCTTGATTTTCCACCGTGTGAGGGCTCAGAGGACTGTGCCTGCATTGGCCAGGCTTTGACGAGTTCGGAATTCGGGGCGGTTTCGCCCTTGGAGGCGTTGAGGAAAATGGTGGGGATTTGCAGGACATTGTCAAGATCCTTTTCGAGGCCTGAGCGGTATTCCAGCAATTTGTTCTTGTAGCATGCCAACTCAAACCGCTTCTTGCCTTTCTTGTACCGGACAAGCGACACATTGGTCAATTTGATTTGATTCGCGGGCTGCTGTATCATGGGCATGGTGACGATGGGCGGTGGGAGTCTTGGTAATTGAGAAAGAGATCATCCGTTGAGAGCTGAACAGAGATATTCAGCATATGTCAAGGCGGTTTCGACTCATCCGATGCGTCACAGCCTGGCAGAAGAATTCGTCGAGTCATCGGTATGAGTAACTCAACCAGGCGGTAAGGGAGCAGTGGTGAGTTGGAGATTCTCGAGTTGCTGCATTTCATGCGGAGAATTTTTTGGGAGGCGTCGCAGCCAAACGTCCAGACATCACGACCTGCGCTTTGCCATTTACCCTCTTGTCATCCCGAGATCCTTGCTATTGAATGGACATGTGGACGTCAACAAGACATGCAACCTCCTCGATAAGTAGAAGACTGCCGTATGTCTGCGCCGAGTGTCGATTGCAGTTTTCTCAAAGATTCTCAACTTTGCCGCAATGGCGAATCTACAATCTTGCACATCTACGATCCATTCCGGACTCTTCAAGGATCAAGGGAAGAAGGTTTTCGACGCGGAATGGGAGGAGGTCCTCGATCAGCTCATCTCAAATCCCTACCACATCTGATGTACCTGCTATAGACTCGGTCCTCAGCGCAGGCGATCATCACCAAAATCCAGCCAAGTCCGTCATCCGTGACCATTTAAGAGCATGGAGCATACGGAATCAAAAAAGCAAACTCGAGGACGCGGAGGCACAATATACGGGCTCCGGGAGGCTGGATACACTTCCAAACTCTTTGTTTATTGAGGAGACAACGTCCGACGAAGGTCCAATAGATGCGGACCTAGAGCAGTATGAAGATACTCTCGAAGGCTCCTCGGCGGCTCTACTGGAGCATGGGGATCTCTTTTACTGCCGCTCCTCCGTCGCTAAGGGTCGCGATCAGTTTGGGGTCTTTCTGGGCCAGGTGGGTCCCCAACTACAGGTATTCCTCGCTGATGGTAGATGGGTCGCCGACAATGAGCTTGTAATGGGGTATAGCCCGGTTTTAAGGGGCTTCGCATCAGAGAAAGACCTGGATCCAATCAGGAAGCATCTGCCAGTGAAACCGTTAGAAATGCGCTCTGATGGAATCGACCTACCTCTCACTCGATCTTTCGCTAGCGACGTGCCGCATGTGGATGGGGCTGCTCTGATGCAGCGAATGGCCACACTCTCAGCAGCAGTGTTGAATTTCCGGCGAAGCAATATTCAATTGATGGACACCGTTTACGAGCAAATTGCCCATGATCAAAGATACAGATGTGTCTCACTTGATGACATTTACGCCGAACTTCTCAACCTAAAGCCGGGCGAGGTTCCTTTCGAGGCCCAGATGGCCGTATATCTCGAGCTGAGAAAGAACTCCACCATCATACAACCTGTGGTCTTGAATCCTAACGTCCCCTTGTTTGTTTTCCTGCCTCGAAAACTGGCAAAAAGTTTCGAACAAGTCTGCGAATGGGCTCGACAATATCAGGAGGCCGCTGCTGATGCGGCCCTCGGGAAGAACGTCTCCTTGGTCCTCGGGCAGAACCCCCTGACCAAGTTCATCGAGAAAGCTAGACGCTCGATCCTTAAGAGTCGAGCGCTTCGGTCTCCTACCACGACGGGCTGTCTGGGACCGAGCTCTGTCCAGTCCTTCACAGACAAGCAGGTCGAAACACAAGATACCGGGATAACTTTTTCGGAAGACGAACACACGATACTCGAGTTTCTCTGGGACTGTTACATCCGCGTACCACCTACAGTTTACCGAAACAAGCACCATTCCATTGGGTCTCTGATATTGCGCGCTATCGGGGCTTATCCAAAACTGCGGCTCGAACGCGAAATCGGCAGTCTCCTCCTCCAGGAATTGGGAGTGTCTTCACCCTGGGCAGACGTGATCGATCGCCACACAGCGCTGCCAATCCGTGGGCGGAGAGGGGCTGATAAAATCGACCTCCTGTTTGCTGAGTCTGAGAAAGTGTGCGATGAGATGGGATTGACGAAAACCCCAGATCGCGCTTTGCTCCAAGATTCCATGGCTGATCTTCGACAAGACATGGGAGACCTGCCCGTATTCGTTGTCGACTCCATTTATACCAAATTTAGAGATGATGGCTACTCTCTTGAACCCAACCCCGATATTCCAGGCTCTTACTGGATCCACGTTCATGTGGCACATCCGTCTGCATTCTTCGGTCCGGACCACATCTTTGCGAAAAGAGCTCGAGCGGCAAATGAAACTTGGTATCACCAAACAGTCAGCCAGCATATGCTGCCGACTCCATTTGCAACTACCATGAGTCTCGGCGCGAACTCTCCAACAATGACCACCAGCACTCTGATAACAGAATCTGGAGAGGTGCTGGACGTCCAGATCCGACCGTCGAAAATACACAATATAATCCCGCTGGATCCACTTGCCGTGCACTGCGCTTTAGGAAGACCTTTACGAGAACAAGCCTATCTAATCGTCGGACAAGCTTCCAGCACCGACCATATTCCGGGACAACCACCGCCGGAACATCTCTTGGAGCAGGCTCGAATGCACCTACCCACGCTTCAAAAGCTGGAGAAACTGCTGGAAGCCCGGGCCAGAGCACGCCGTAACGCACTTCCCGAATATGCGGATTTCCCTACTCTACGCAATGCCCTCAAGGCATCTGTCTATAATGTGGAAAGCTATAATCCGGACCGACTCTCCAAAAGTTACCACTATATGGGAGATCCAACAATCAAAATTGTGGACGACCGTTATGTCTCCATGCTCCGCTTGAGCGAAATGGACCGTCATCACGCTTTGACAACCATGGTTATGATTCTCGCATGCGAGTCGGCAGGCAAGTGGTTTGCTGATCGGAACATACCTGCTTGTTTCTCAGGGGCGACCACTCAACCTGGATCACCTCTATCCGTGCTTAACAAAAGCGATGCCACCGACACTGGTCGTGCACTTCCTCTTCTCAAGACCTCAGCAGAGCCGATACCACATGCCTGGTTAGATACCGCTGCTTACTTGCAATTTACCAGCCCAATCCGACGGTTCCGTGATCTCCTTGCACAATGGCAGGCCGACTCGTATATCCGGGCCGTGGCGGATGGTCTAATAAAACCTGGGGATGATGTGGAAAAGATACAGCTGCCTCTGAGCCGCCAGATGGTTGAGGATTTTATTCTCGAAGAGCAAAACTTCCGCCGGGTTGGTCCCACGATAAAGAGTGACCATCACTGGACATTCCGTGCGCTCTTTCGGGCTTTTCACTTCAAAGAGGCACAATTGCCAGAGACTTGGGACGTCATGATTATCCGTCGCGTCAAGCCTGAAAGTAGTCGACATGAAGACGACACGGGTGTGCGAGGTTGGCTTCGACCTTTCAATCTGTCCGTACGGCTTCTGAAGTCACCCGAGGGATGGGAGAAACTGGCAAGACCGTCCTCGTACATGCCAGTGAAGCTCGAATTGGTAGACTTGGCTCTCGGCGTCGTCTTCTGCAGACCCGTTGGAGGGCCTAGTGACACGCCCCATCATACTGACCCCATTCAGATCGGACCCAAAGCTGTATCCTCATGAAAGAAGCCATTGAACATCTCGCCGTAAAGTGTTTTGACGATCTATTTTGACTAGTTTGTGACTGGCATTTGAGGACATATCAACACAAGAGGTTTCCTTCTGACCCAGCCGACCTACTAGGATTGGCTCTCGCTAAAAACCTCAATCACAAGGACAACACCTTTGGAAATAATGCTATCGAGCTGTCAGTATGCGCCATACACAGTAGAGGGATCTGAATGGAGGCAAAGGGTCTCGGATGCCCCTGCCGGCGCCACGTCAAATCTGGATCTAAAATGCCTGTTGCCCAGTCTGATGAGGTTTTGGGTTTGCTATCGACCTCGCTTTCCACGGGCGGATCCTGGTCCCCGAGTGACAAATAGTCATTGGGCTTGACAGAAGTTTGTTCTCCTGCAACCTTTCAGCTCACCCACTGTTTTGCTGCACATTTCTCTGACATGGTTGTTTGTGACGTCTGAAACCAGGGGCCAAGAGTGCAATGATGATGATAGACACTTTGGGGTGGACGACCAAGAGCCCCTTCCTACAACTGTTTTGAGATATCTCCTTCAAACCTGCTGTGACCGATTGCTGGACCCCGCGGAAATGACCATGGAACCTGTTCTCAAGGGCCTGGTTGGTTTGTACGTACAGCATGCAAGGGACACCCTTGCTTTCCCCCGATGTCGATGGAATGTGAGGCTGGCATCGGCCTGGGATCAACATCAACAAATAAATCGGTCAACCAGTGATTTCAGCAACAAAGTGCGCGCAAATGTGGCTTGCCCCAGGTATGGGGCACATTATTTGGCTATTCACAGCACTATCGTTGCGAGTTATCTGGAGGTTGCGGCGTGGGGGCTGCCGCCGAGTCAGTTGGCTCGACGCGGCACCGCGTGGACTCGTCCAGTTCGCAGTCAACTTTACGGCCAGCGGACTGAGCTGGCGATGAAAGTCATTTCCTCTCCCCGCGTTGGCACCGGCCGTTGCCTGGCTCTTGTAGGTACCGTCACTCAGAATCATGAGGCGATACCTTGCATTTTTGTCGGGTGTTCTGTACGCTCGAGCAGAACATTGCCTGTTGCGCGTGATTTATCCTTGCATCCTTACGCTCACGGCTCCTGCACAGTACTGAATCCTGGGAGGGGCGGTGTGGCATGTCACATTCAGGGCAAATGCTGTCATTATGCTGCGAGTGGTGGTCATTGGCACGGCGGAATCTCCGGACCTGCGGGCTAGGGGGAAAGGCGAAAACTAGGTGCTTTAGGCATGCCGGGAGGAAGCCACAAGCGCCAAATTTCTCGCCTGGACGACGCTAGGTAAGCGAGTCCCTCAGCACTTAGGGATGCCGGTGTTGCTTGTTTAGGTATGAGGTACAGAGGCTCGACTGGCACGGTTAGGTTAAGGGTACGGGCTTTAGGAACGTGCCTTCGGTCCTCTCAACGACCATGGTCGCCCTCCCTGAGCGGATACGCTGGGTACCAGATGGGCAACTTTAAGAGCGGCCAGCATCGATGCGGCGCTCTTGTCTCTGCTTGCAACTGCGGGCTCACTAGGCTAGGACAACGGTGACCTGTCAGTTCCAGAGGAGCCTCCAGTCTCATAACTGATTCAATCATTTCCTATCCTTCCCAAGGGGCCCGCAGCCTTAGCAAACTTGGAAGCCAGGCAGCTGACTGGTCGCATTGTTTCAGGCCAATCACCCTGGACACCCTGGAGTGAACAAGGGTTCTGACATCCTGGTCACACAAGATCGATCAAACGACAAAGCAAGATCTGGCTGCGATCTCTCGTCAATCTTTGCGGTCGAATAATGTTTTCCGGCCCGAGGACCGCATCACCGCAACCCGCAGACCCTGACTTTCCCCATCAACATCAGAGTCAGTCCAGACCGTTGATTATTTGTAACGATCATCTTCACGCACGCGCATCTGCGTCAATTCTCATGCACGACGCTCATCAAAGCTCTTGAACTCTGTAGATTGGCACGATGCGGGCTCGTGGCTACCGGGTCCGCAATGCAGAGGCACTGATCCCCTGGACAGTGACTCGTGGATGAGCGCAGATGGGATCGGATCCTCTCAAATCATGTTTGCAGCTCGATCTCGGAAGTCCAGTCGTCACTTTTGGGGACTATGAAGCCCCCAAGGCGACCATTCATGGCTAGTTGCTTGCTAACCCCAGTCAACCGTGGAGTTCATCGCGCCTTCGAGCACAGACCTGAAACTACGAGCTAACTCTCACTCACACTCTTTTTGATTGCTGGGCGAGAGCTTGCCTCAGCTCGAACGTTCGTGGACTCCGCGACCGATTCGAATGGATCCAACTACTAGTGGAATCGATTGGCGTCACGGATAGCCACAGCCGGTGGGGCTCTGTATCTCCAGCTTGCTTGTCCACGCTCGTCAAACCTTTCCACCAGGGCCCTTTTGGGCTCTCCCTTGAGTTTGCCATTACTGTTTTGCGTCGGCCTCCATGAGCCCATTCGAGCTGACGGTCCATGCCGATTGGCACGCTTCCACCAGACATGAATCCTAGCAAGTTTTCGACGCTAACGCTAATGCCAAATCTAAAGCTCCCACTGTTTCTTCCACCTTCATTGGCATTTTTGGGCTTCAGAAGACAGACAAGGAGCACCATTTCTTGCAGCTGCCTGTCAGGAAGCCCATTCCTTTGCCACCTGTGTGGTTCTTATTACCGTGCCCACACTGCTGGACCTTTTGACGCATTGTGTCTACTTCCATCGCGACTCTATCCTCGACGTCCTTTTCCATGAGGACTCAGGAACGGAAGAACTCGACAATAACATACATGTTGCGCACACATTATTGTCGGCCCTAAAAACAGTCATTTGATTCTCGCCCTGACATTGCGCGTTGAGGACCCGTTCCGTTCATACCTGTTATATTATCGGCTACTTACAGAACGCCATCCGTGGTTGCGGTGCCTCATTAGGAAGGCCATGGTTGCACAGAACCATGAGAGTGACATATGACAATGACAACACCAGTGCATCCGTCGTCTCAAGGCGGCGATTTTACAAGAGTTCCGAAGAGACGAGCCAACTCTTGCGTGCCCTGCCGCGTGAGCAAGTCCAAGGTATTACACTACACGACACTCTCACGACTCCGTGTCAAGGTCAAGGACTAACAAGATGTATAGTGCTCGGGCGGAATTCCTTGCTCAACTTGTCAGCGGAAGCGCAAGAAACCTCGATGCTTCTATCCCAGTGTGCTGACCAGGGATGGCGAGGACAGTGAAGTGCGCAATTGCAGTCGAAGATGCTGGTGTCCCGGCTAACAGGTCGTGACAGGCCCTGAGATCCGGTTCATTGGACCATGACCAGGCCGAAGACACCGATGGCTTCGGCCAACAAGATCAAGTTCCTGACTACGGAACAAACGGCGCAGATGATCGCGGTCTCCCATTCAGGGTTCACGATGACTTCTATGCTGGCTTCTCGCTGGCGTGTACCATAGACGAGGTATGTTTGGATTGGCGCGTTATTCCGCAGGTCTCAATCTAAGTATGACCCTAGTATCGGTCGCTGCTATCTACAGAGGGGCGCGTTAAGGATATTGTCGACTCTATCCACACAGTTCGGATCTTCAAACCCCAATACGATGAGGAAGACGGACTACTTGCAAGCGATGCGCAAGACCCTGAGCAATTGCTCTCTGCAGTGGGACCCCGCTCATCAGTGGCCGCTGATGTCGACAGTCAGTTCTCAAAAGCTCTTCGGCAATTATATTTGAAATATTTGAAGACAAGAAAGCTTTTGGACGAGGGTTTAGTTGCTCAAGCTTGGATCGCGCTTGCTTCCCTCGTGCGTGAAGCTCAGATATATGGATGTAAGATCCCTCTTCCCAAGAAACAAGGGTTAATCAGCTCACAAAAGCCAGTGGAACAGGATAGGCACGCCGATGATCCAGAATATCGTCGACGCATCTTGTGGCTTCTGGTCGACCTCGATGCTCAACTCACTTTCCTTCTGGGTCATGAATCTGTAACCTCTTGTTTCCGTCCGAGCGCCAAACCATCACTCAGAGCTCTGAAAGGCGAGGAGAGGACGCTTCGAGAAAATGTTCAAGACTTCTCTTCTTTCGCATTGGAAATCATGGAATACATCAACACTAACAAGGCAGAGGACGAGAGGTCCTCACGACTCAGATCACAGAGACTGGAAGATGCTCTACGCGTTCTACAAGAGCACAAAACCCGACTTCCTCCGCTTCAACAAGAAAACCTGACAGACTCAACACTATGGACGGCTATCGCTGACCACCAGTTTGAGGTGCAACTATTTGAAGTTGCCCTTCAATGTAGAATGGCTCGACAGTCCCTGCCGGAGCCGTCACAAACCATCACCGAAGTGCAGGAGACGTTGACCAAAGCAGGAAGGCCTCGTCTTCCGCGGAAAGTAACACCGAAGGACATTCCCAGAGACCTGCTTCAATCAGTGAGACAAGTTGTTGATGTCTTCGAGTACATTTACCACCTTGATGCAACAAATACCGCTTCTTCCTGGTTGCGTTGCTTCGGCCTTTACTGCGCAGCTGTCATATTGGCCATCTCTCTGCTGCGGGGGGAGAATGATGTGGAAGAAGATGTCTTTCGTGTCGAGCGGGCTCTGAAAATCTTCCAAGATTTTTCGGGCCCAACACGGCCGTCAATTGCATTACTTGCTGTGTCAAGTCTGACTGAGCTCATCAACGAAATGAAGAGTGACAATCGACAGAATGAGGATTCCGGTGCTGACGCCGACTCAGAGTTTGAAGATTCAGAGCGACCAGTCAGCAATCAGCCCTCCACAGCCACTCGAGTGGAAGCTGGCGAACAATCTGTACATCTGGAGGCTGGAGAGCCACCGAGTGTCAAACGCCCAAATCCCTCCTCTTTCCAGAATCAGCATCGATCCGAGAAAAGGAGCAGATACGACGAGATGCAGACAAGTTTTGATCGTACCACGCATGGAAGTCTTGTTACTTGGCAGGTGAGACCTGAGCAAGCTCATCAGCCATACAGTCAGCCCATGGCTACATATGGGGACATGGCAGCTGCATCGTTCCATGAGCCGCGGACCCAAGGCAGTTTCGAGCCACATTCTTTCCCCACCAGTGCAGCAAGTTCATTCAATTCCAACATGGACTATCCTTCAGCTCATCCGGATGACCCTGCTGGGCAGCTGCCCTATCTCTCTTGGTTTCATCCTCCGATGTGGTTCCATCCACCTCTTTGGGACAAATCATGGGAATCTCCAGGAGTATCTTTTGGCGTGATGTCTCATGATGGCGCATCGAATCCCTACTATGGACAACACCCCATGCCGATCAACGAAGCACCACAACCTGAAATTCGTGACGGCCATCATGTCGGGGTCCACAATTCCGCGCCCAAACCTCAAGGGGTTCTACCCATGAACGACGCTAGAATTGCTCATAGTCATGCTGGAGGTCCTATACGAATGAAAGCGGAACAGGTTCCGATGCAGCACGATGCCCAATTCTATGAAACAAATGGGAAGACGTTTGTGCATCCAGAACATCCAGTCAGCTCTCCTATCACGAGCGACGGTTTCGTGCACCAAGCGGATGCTTTTGGTCATCCTGACGGATCTCTACGACGCCGGAGCGTTGCTGACATTAGACAACAGCAGAACACTTCCTGGAGACCCGAGGGACCTCCTCAGCCTCAGTACACCGAGGCAAAGTTCGTCGCGGGTGGTGGTATGCATCGACCCCCCACACCACCGCAAGAGAGTCTCCGGTCTCCAACAAACGAATCAGATCCAATGTCAAGACGCAATTCGGCAACGTCAAGACAAATTGGATACTCAGGTATGCTACCGGAACGACCTGTGATGGAACCGGCGCAAATGGCCATAGCTTCCCAGATGAGGGAGGCAGATCACTATCCACATCCACCATCACGAAAGCAGTCCACAGCAGGAATTCAAGATGTTGCTATGGCGGATGGGGTTGTTCCGTCACAAGAACAAGCCGGGCAACAAGGCTGGCAATGGCATTATCCTGCACCGAAACAAGGTCCTTACCTACCTCAGGGGCCCATAGTCTATCACAACCTTGACAGTATAATGGAGCATGGAATGGCGTACGACCAGCAATTTCAACGACACTTACAACCGAACCAGGTCGTCTCGACGGGCGCGTATGCTCCTAATGCGGGCCGACATGGCTGGTGGGGATGAGCTACTTGATGTTATGATTGTCTAGATACCCCTACCAGCTGTACGATGGGATGATTATG
Organism: Exophiala xenobiotica; assembly: GCF_000835505.1. Classification (NCBI taxonomy): domain Eukaryota; kingdom Fungi; phylum Ascomycota; class Eurotiomycetes; order Chaetothyriales; family Herpotrichiellaceae; genus Exophiala; species Exophiala xenobiotica. Next base: position 3,836,586 of record NW_013562491.1, read on the forward strand.
GAATGAATGGGCGGCGCTTCTGAGCGGGACAGTGCATATTAAGATGCCCTATGTATATTATTAGCCATGGGCAGCAGCCGTGATACCATTAGATCACTGTGGTAGGCAAGGGAGAAGAGGCCATTGTGTCATTGTGCCATAGTATGTTAATATGAATGAATACCTAGGTAAGGATGGAGAGCAGTCGAATTCGTGTCTCGTGTGCATGTGTCGTAGTGCGCGTGCACGATCCGTCGGTAGCCGCGTGTCCTCCCAAAGCTGCTGTCAATCCAACTCTGCATTCTTTTCTTTATTCTTCCTCTGCCACGTATAACTCAAAACTCCTGACTCTTAACGCACGCTTTTCTGGGAATTACCAACATGTAAGCGTCGGCATGTATCCTCCATTCGACTACTTTGAGCATCGCCGGGCCTGGTAAGACTTCTGTCTCTGTCCCCGCCCATCTTATCGATTCTCCTGTTTCTCTTGTTGTCCGCACCCCTTCCAACACAGACAGAGCCCTGCGTTACTGACACTGACCTGTTATGGTTTTCGTGCAGCGTGATCAAGCAGCGCCAGCGAGATGCCCGCTTCGAATCCCTCCCCGATCTCTACAAAGGTCCTCTGACCTCGCACCAAAGATCCATCCTCGACGCCCCGATCGCCAGCCTCGTGCACGATGTACACAGCGGCACGCTCTCGGCCGTCGACATCCTGCGCACGTACGGCAAGACGGCGGCGGTCGCGCAAGAACGCACAAACTGCATCACCGAACTCCTCCTGCCCGAGGCCGAGGCATGGTCCAAATCGTCCGACGTCAACCTCAAAGGTCCGCTCGCGGGCATCCCCGTCTCTCTCAAGGACTCGATTGCCGTCGCGGGCTTCGACGTGTCGGTCGGATATTCACGACACGTGTTCAAGCCGTGCAGCCAGGATGGGGTCATGGTCAAACTTCTCAAGCGCGCCGGCGCGATTCCACACGTCAAGACGGCGCTGCCCATCACATTGCTGTCCTTCGAGAGCACGAATGATCTCTGGGGCGTGGCTAGGAACCCTCACAATCCCCGTTACTCGCCGGGCGGAAGCACGGGCGGAGAAGGAGCACTGTTGGCGCTGAACGGTTCGAGAATAGGCATAGGCTCGGACGTCGCGGGCAGTGTGCGTGCCCCTGCGGCGTGGTCGGGCATCAACTCGCTGCGGTGCAGCACGGGGCGATGGCCCAAAGTCGGCATGAACACGAGCATGCCGGGCCAGGAGGGGATTCCGAGCGTCTTCAGTCCCATGGCCCGCACGCTGGACGACCTCACGTACTTCACGAGGGCGTTTATACAAATGAAGCCCTGGGAGGTGGATTACACGGTCCACCCTATCGCGTGGCGTCAAGAGCTCTACGACACGGCCGCGGGCGCAAGTACGAGTAGTAAAAAGCTTCGAGTCGGTCTGATGAGCACAGATGGCGTCGTGCGGCCGAGTCCCGCGATTGCAAGGGGTTTGAGGCTGACGGCCGACGCGCTGCGAAAGGCGGGACATGAAGTTGTCGAAGTTCCCGTGGATTCGTTCCCGAGTAACGCGACGCCCGCCCAGGCACTGCAGATCGCCAGCGTGCTGCTTTGCGCTGACGGCGGACGCACATTCAAGTCTTTCTTCCGCACCGGTGAGACCAACGACCCCGGCGCCGCGCAGATACATTTCTACATGGGCTTGCCCCGCCCGGTCAAGTATCTGTGGTACCTGTTCACGCGCTACGTGAGGCGGGATTCCCTGTGGGCGAGCCTGTTGCGGTACTTCCACCCTCTCAGCGCGGTCGAGCAGTGGACATGGGTGGCCAAGAGGGAAGCCTTCAGGGCGACGTGGTTTGACTGGCTAAACAAACCTCAGCAGGGGTTCGATTTCATCTTGTGCCCGGGCAATGCTACCCCGGCCTTACCGCATGGCGCGATGAAGGACGCGGTGGCGAGTTGCGGGTATACGTTTTTGTGGAATCTGCTGGATTATACCGCGGGCATCGTGCCGGTCACAAAAGTCGATAAGGACCTGGATGTACTACCGGCGCAGTGGAAGGCCAGCAACGGCGTCGAACGCGGAGCGTACAAATACTATGACGCCGTGAGAATGGACGGCCTGCCCATCGCTGTGCAGATTGTCGGGCGGAGATTGACCGAGGAGAAGACGCTGGGCTATATGAGGGTCGTGGAGGAGTGTTTGAGGGAGAGCGGGACGGTGTATGAGCATCTCGACATAGAGAGATTGCCGGAAATCAAGGATATCGAGAACCAGAAGAGTAAGGTTCCTGTGCATCCCGGGAGGATTTGGTAAACGAAAAATCAGTGTGCTGCTCCGGGCCAGGCCAGCTCGGCTCTCGATGAAATAAATGAGGACAAAAGTGCCATGTGTATATATAATTAGAATATACTGTACTTGATCCTTCTTCCTTCTCCGACCGTGATAAGCGTGAAATCCGACTTTTGTACCAGTACCATGGTATCAGATCAAAAAGAAGCCCAGTCGTCAAATTACATAGATAGATAGGTGACATAAAAGATGACAAACCTGGACGCCGCGCTGTTGTATATATCTGACAGACCACAATTCAATTCATGTGGTCGAATGGCTGTTGCTCTGTCCTCCTATAATTGAAAAAATCGTCATGTACCAAATGATCATGTTCAATGGCGCGGCCGTCCATGTACCTCGGCCGTACTACCCTGGAACTCTGGTGAATTCGGGTTATAGTGAATATGATCGCTCGCTCGGTGTTGCTGGACAAAGCCCATTGTTGACGGCCGATCATTGCGAATGTCGGCTCCATGTGCAGGGCCCAATGCCGATGCAGAGTGTCGAAGCTGAGTGATATAGGATGCCGGAGCAGGCACATTCTCATCTGGTTCGCGCGTGATACTCGATGTCGTGGACTCTGCTCCGGTCGAATATCGCTTGTTGCGTGCAGCTGACGGTTGAGTATTCGAAAATGGTATGCGACTCGCACTGAGGTTCTGGCCGTAGCCTTTGTGATCCGGGTATTTTGTTGGAGGAAACGATGGAGGCATTCTTGTCCGCGATCCCGTGTCTGAGCCGGATTGTCGCCGAGAGCTCTTTCGCGGTAGAGCTGGTACAGCAGGAACGTCTGGAATATCCGTTGGTGGAGGTCTATTGCGAGACTTTCGTGATACTTCAGACCCGATTCGACTTGGCAGCTCAATCCCTCCCACTGACTCGACTAGAGGGAGGGAAGGAGGTTGTGCTGCGACACGTGGAATCGGCTCCTCTTCCTCGTCGGACTCAACGACTGACTCATCATCATCATCATAAAGACTCTGTCGTTGTGGTGGCGGCGATGCGATTCTCGAACTGACGCGGTCAGGTCGACTGTCTGCAACATTCTGCTGCTCATCGTGATATGGTTCGACCGGATGAGCTTCGGGTTCAGAAACATGAGGAAAGAGGCCTGGTGGAGGAGCACGAGCACTGCGCACGACCTCGAACCCTTTGGTTTTCTCCTTGGTCTTGCCGCCAAGTAACCCCTTGAACCAGCCTCTGGCTGTCGAGACTGGTCCCGTAGGATCGGCCGGACCAGTCTTCAGTTTTCGTGTTCCACTAGACAGTGCAGCGCCACGGACACCGTAATAGAAGTCCACTTCTCGGACAGCATAGTCGGTCTTTGACCGTGGCGTATCGATGGCAACATCTTCGTAGGGTTCATCATCTTGTCGCAAAGGTGTAGATGCACCTTCACCAGCGTCATCGTCGAGTGCTCGTTCATCCGGCTTCACATCTTTTGAACCTTCGCCTGCAACAGTAGCGATTGCACAAGCGTCATTTCCAGCAAGTGGGTCTATAGTATTTCGACGAGGAGGCCGATAATATGGGTCCTTGGTTTCGGTTTTGTGGTGAAGTCCGACAATTCCACCCAGCGAAGCAGTACCGCTGAGTCTGTTGGTAAGACGTCTTGAGGCTTTGCTAGATCGATCAGGTGTCGCTTGGCCCAACGCTCGTCCATCAATATTTGAACTCAGTCTGTGAGAGCTTCTCCCGCTGTCCAGCAATGCACCAGACGCTGCCGAGACACTGCGAGATCTCGTCTTTGCCATCTGTAATTGCTTCTGTTCATTTTCCATAGAATTAAGTATGGCAGCATTGGAAGCCATACTATGGCGTGAGTTTGCATCCCTTCGTGGGAGTCGTCGGGACAACTGTCGCATGCCAAACACTTTGTTGAGGCCACCTCGGGGAACAGCACCTGTGTCATGATCGCGGCCGCCAGCACCGGCGATTCGAGCAATGACTTCAATCAATGTCTGTACAGCATTGAGGAAGAAACCAAAAACAAGGGTGCAGGCATGAATTATTAGGATAGCATATCCAATCCATCCTCGAGTTGAAACTCCAACGCCAAGCGAAGGTACAAAGGCGATAGATAGTAGAATCGTAATGAGTCGTATTACAGCAAAACAGGTGTGGTAGATATTCATCGAAGTGGCGGATGGGAAAGGTCTGAAGGCATTGATTGTCAAGATGAGAACAATCTCAGATATGGCCAAGAGTACCACTTGTGCCACTCCAGAAGGCTGGACAGCACCGATCGCGATGCCCCGTAAGAAGTTCACCAGCAGCGGGATCATGGCGAATGTGGCAGCGTCGTCGCAATATGTGTTGTACAGAGGACCGTAGGCAAGCACCGTCAGGAGGTCATCGAAAAGGAAAGATCGTGGTCTCGTTTGGGCGAAAAGAAGCATAAGCCGGACGGCGAAGAGAACAACCACCACCAATGAAACTGCTGCGAGTGCGACCGAATAAGCAGGACCACGGGAGGCTATCAGAAGTTGGTAGAATGACAAAGCAATCCATGGGAGGATGAAGTAGTTTAAGGCGATGCGAATGACGTTGCCAATGGTGAACGGGCCATTCTTGGATCTCAAGTCCTCTGCTGGTTCATTGGCGATCTGCCGATATACCCAGCGTGCGGCAAAACCCAGCTGAGTCAGGATTGTCGCAGCAGCAACAATGACCACCAACCAGACGATCATATCGGCCCATATGTCCCTGTCGGAGGACATGCCAACCAGTTGGCTCATGCGGTCGAGTCCGTACTTTGTTCCAGGTCGATACTCGTAGACGCCATCGACGAGGCTCTTGGTGCCATTTCCTCCGCTAACAAAACTCTCATTGAACATGAGCGCTGACCAGCTGACTCGGCTCACTGCTGGCTGGTAAAAGCCAGGATAGTTGAGGCTCAAACTCCCTGTGAGAACCACAAATTGGATGTATTGCAAGCAGTCTCCAAACCCAGGAGTAATCAAACGAAGTAAATCTTCATCGCGACCGAAGTTACTGCTCCAATTGAAGAGATCAGCCGATCCCCATGGACTCAGGATAGCTGCTGCAATAGTTGCAATGCCAACAACGATGAGAACTGCGAGAGGCAGGTATCTCAAGATCCCTTTGAGATAGCCTCCGAGGTCTGGAGTTATTGTCGCAGCGATACAACTGTAATATTGGCCGTTGGCGTCTCCCGATTGTACGCGGAGGGTCGCTTCAATCGAGGTGAAAGAGTAGCTTGACTCCATATTATGCGCAACAGAAAACGCGGGTAATTCATCAAGATCGCTAGAATTGGCGTAGAATGCGGGAGCCAGGGGACAATCTCCGTTGATCACAGAGGTACAGAACCTTCTAGGCTGATCTTCCCATGGAGTATAACTGAGCAAGTTGAAACGAGTAAAGAGAGTGGTATATTTGTTGTTGGACTCGCTCACATCAGGAATCTTGCCAAAGGTATCATTTGGATTGCTCCATGACGGATCGTCCGGGGCAGGATAAGGCTGAGCTGTCGCCCTACCGGAGACATTGCCATAGATTGTGACATTAAGATTGTGCAGGCCCGAACTGGTGTTGAATATGGCCGAGACGTTAAGTGGATCGAATTGAAGAAGTCGCGGGCTCGAATTGACTATACTCTTATCCAAACAATTGTGAAATTCAACAAAGGCCGCTTCTGTCAATGATATCGACAAGAACGAGAGGAGGAGGACGATGGTGGGCAGACTGCTCGATAGTCGTAGGTGAGGTCTTCCAGATGGACTGGACGGACGTGCCCTTCTTCTCTTCGGCTCCGGCATTGACTGGACGATTTCATTTTGACCATACATGGTCATGGACGAATCGAAGGTTCCTTCTCTTGCCGTTCTTTGCGACCTTTTAGTAGTGCAGCATCTTCCCGCCTTCCACGAACGACCGACTCAAGGAAAATGATGCTCCAGCTCTTTCGCCCTCGGCTTTCTTTCTGCAATTCCGATCGAACAATGGATGTCAGCGCCAGGAGCAAGCGAGTGATACTGAGCTTGCAACGGCTGCGGTGGAAAGCTCTTGCGGGAAGTAGCGCGTGAGAACAGGAGAGGGCTGAAAATGTCTCGGATATCTGCTGGTATCTTCCGGACGAACAGGTGACAGCCGGTCGAGTTGGGGCCGGTAGAGGAGGGGGATGGGTTAAGATGATGGATTCTGGGATTGGAAAGTATGCGTGTGTTTCTCAGACACAAAGATTTTCAGAAGATGATCTGATTCAACGAATGACGAAGAAAGTCAGAAAGATGCAAATGGAAGAGACACAGAACGTGGAGGCGCAGCGTAGGAAACGCTTTGAGACAGTCAGGCAAGTTTTCTGGGTCCAACTGACAAGCGTCATACCCGATATGGTGGACGCTGCATCCTCCCTCCAGGACCCGACCAGGACCCCTGCCACGCCCATGGTGCATGGTGATGCGGGCGGGAGTGTCGCCCAGAAACGCCCACAAAGAGCGGATTCCCGGCACCCAGCAGTTTTTTAGTGGCTTGGGCCTTTGGTGTTGCTGCTGTGCTGGCCGCTGCCGCTATCGTGAACTGGACCAATGATACCGGTCATGACCTCGCATGGCTCGAGTTAAACAACGGCGACAACCATTAGAGGATACCAGGTAGGCGTGGCGATCTTCCAGTAGTGACAGCCAAACCTAGCCTTGATCATCACGGACCATCTCTATAATATCCTATTTCTGGCCACCTGCTATGGCACTGTACCCATAGATTTCTCTCGCTTGCAGGGTGCGACCGAGACCGTCGCAGAATCCCATCCTCTTTTTTCATCAACGCAACGAGGCGAGAAATCCAGTCCATCCGATGGTGCAACAACACACCAACACAACAACACGTGCTTCGGCTTTGACCACTCAATTCACGCTCTGACACGCTTCTTCCTTCGACCCGATGAACTGGCGGTGCTTCCCGGTAGCCCTGATATTGTCGCACAGTCCGTCATGCCGTTTCAGTGATGCGAGAGTCTCTCCGTACTGACCTGCTTTTGTCCGAACTCACGTCGATGAACCTCTCTTCTGTTGATGCCGCAACGCTACCACAAGCATACCTAGCGTGCCTAGCTATGGTAGTATAGGAGAACAGCGGATGCAATTGATCGGATGAGAGGTGTGAGGAGGGAGGATGAGGGGTCACGCGAGGAGAGCGGCATGATATCCGGACACTTCACTGTACGCTTCATGATTGGTGCCCTTTGTCTAGAGTCAGGTCTTGTCAGGCTTGACACTGCCGAACATTTGTAAATCGTGCTTGACTCTGAAAGCCTCGCCAGGTGGTGGCAATTACTTGGAACCTCACTATACTTCTCTGACGAGGCTGATTTCTCATCACATCCATATCATGTAGTCGTTCTTTTCACCTCTTTCTGTGAGATTCTTCCGGGGTCTCCATTCTGCAATCGTCTCCTGCGGGCCTGGTTGCGTCGTCTTGTTGACAGTGATATGACACTCCATTGAAGCCTCGTGCTCGGCTCTTGCGCTCTCTGCTCGCTAATCAATCATACTCGACTGCCGGTGGGCCTTAGGCACGGCTCCCGACCGAGAAGATGTCGTCTCCTGACTCGGACAGGACCTCCAGCAGTGTCGATGATGATGCAGCCACCCCTTCCCGGCGCCGCTCGGGCAGCCATGATGAAAACTACAATCAGAGGCGACCATCTTTCAATGCCGTGAATCAGAGACCACTCCCCAACCCGCTTGTCCGTTCGCACAGTGGACAGATGTTGGCTGCAGTTCTGCGAGATCGTCCCCTTCCACTCCCTACGAACGAGCAAACTGCTGAAGAGCGCAGGCGCAGTATTATAGCAATGGATCGCAAGAGGAGGTTGACATCGACCTATGAAGATGGCAGGCGAAGAACAAACAGTGGCAATTTCTATGATAGAAGAACCACTCACGAAGGGTACCGACAGGATGGTCCTTCGTCTCCAGTGCGGAAGCACACACAAACAATTGCTTCAAGATCAGCACCCAACGTCGTCGATTTGACAGGTTCTTCTCCCACAGCACCACCGCCAGCAGTAGCTCCTCCCCCTCCTCCACGCGAGAACAGGATGAGCAGGTCTTCTTCAGATAACTCCAGGAGGTATGTTGTGCCTCAGTGGCAGCCCGACTCTGAGGTCAGCGAATGTCCCATTTGTAAGCGCCCTTTCACCTGGATGTTCAGACGGCATCACTGCAGAAAATGTGGGAGAGTCGTCTGCAATGATTGCTCTCCCCACCGCATCACCATTCCTCGACAATTCATTGTCCATCCACCTGGACCAAACGTCGCTCCGTCATCGGGCCAAGGGGTTAGAAGCCGCTATGATCCTATAGATTTGACAGCAGACGACAACGATGAAGAACGCTCTGGAGGTCTCTCATCCCCCTATCGATTTCCGCCACTCGAAGGCGGCGAGAAAGTACGACTCTGTAATCCTTGCGTCCCTGATCCTCAACCCGATCCCTTTTCGAACTATCCTCCTACGGAAAACGAACTCACTCGACGCGAATTCCCTTGGAGTCATGCTATCGGACATGCGCGGGCTTCTAGTCATGAAGGTGTAGGCACGAGACCTGTCATACCAGCCAAGGTAAGTGGGCTGTCAGGTGTATATTCAAGAGACCAAGGACATTGACTCTTTGCGCGTTTAGGACGACTCTCTTCATAATCCGCTGGGCTATGATGGTTCTGGCGGCTTGCAAAATCGTATGAACTACATGAGTTCGCAGCATGGACAGACCTCGCAGTCCCGATATCGTTCGGTCTTGTCTTCTTCTGCTGGAGGAGACCGATCATTCGCAGTACCTTCAAGAGCAAGTACCAAGAAAGTTTTTGAGAGAGCTCCATTCTGACTTTGACAGGAATTCCTTCCACCCGAACGCCGATCGAGCTACGGTATGTCACGACCCTCATATCCTGCATCTCGTCAGCCTAGAGATGAGTTGGCCACTCCTGCTAGTCGTACAATTTCTGGAAGCCACGTTCCGACACGTGCCCCTTATGAAACTGCTGCTACAAGATTTCCGGTCTCTTTGCAAAACGTTCTGAATGGTCCGTCCCGCCCTCGACTGGAGGAAAGAGATATTTGCCCTATCTGTCGACGGGCATTGCCTCCTCGAGGTCCAAACGGTGATGAGACCATGCGGGAAGCACATATCATGGACTGTATCAGAGCAAGAGACCCTTCATATCAGGTTGAAGGCGCTGGAGGTCCGTCCCAAGCGCGAGTCCACATGCTTCCATTTGTAGCAAACGAGAAAGATTGCGTTGGCGAGGACGGTAGTCCACAAGAGTGTTCCATCTGCATGGTCGAGTATGACGTTGGGGATGAATTGGCACGCCTGGAATGTCTGTGCAAATTTCACAAGACTTGCATCGTGGAGTGGCTCGAACGCAAAGCAGAATGCCCCGTGCACAAACTTATGGCATGAATCACGACTTTACGAATGAAGAACTCCCAGGAGTCATCACGATCTTTGAATTGGTTTTGGCAAGTTTTGGAGTTTCGAAGGGTCGTTACGTCTCAGGGAGGAGCCTTCTTTAAGAGATCACCATCTCATCGACGCATGCTGTTGAATATATTATATTCACAACAATATTCCCTACTCCATTATCGATATGATTTCGACTTCAGGCTCGATTGGATCGACTGTTGATCGCCATATACCCAGAGTGGCTGCTCGAAGCTTGAATGCTGGGACACCATTGTTGACTTAGCATGTGAAGACCGATATGCCACATTCGGTTCCCCTCAATCGCGACTCGGGCGCGCTTTGTAAATGAGCCCCGGATCTTTGTCTAGCTCAATGATAAGGACGTACACCTGCTGTTATTACCACACCAACTTCCTTATACAAAGAAAGAGGCATAAGGAGAGTCACCGAGAGTGTAAGAGAGAGAAGCGGTTGGCTCGCCTCGCTCGCTTAGGTAAGACGCACGTGACCTAGTCTTTTTCTGCTAAGCCCCGAACCTCCGTCATCTTCAAGTTGGGACACGCCTCGACGCCCACTGACACGATTCAGGCCGTTCACTCAGTCTTAGTTCTTTGCGAGTGAAGTGAAGCATCTATTCACAAGGCGACAAATGTTAAATCTTGCCTAATCCGAGTCTCATCCAGCAGACAATCACTTCCTGGGCGCGACGCGATGCCTGCAGGTCATCACGGTTGACAGAGATCGCAGAGTTGAAGTCGGCGCACCGGCCAGCGTGAACGGCGTCCAGAACCACCGCATTCCCGATCATCAACGTCTCCTCTTCCAACCGCGCGACCAGTCGACCACTGAAGTCATGGCGAGCATCGAACCCTACAATCATATCGACCCTCAGCTACGTACCTCTTCATTGAGTAGTCCTCCAAGACCCCGCGAACCACAACACTACCCGAACGGTGTGCCGGCTGCCTATTCGCCATTACAACCATCGCCCAATCCTTCTTACCAGAGTATCCAAACACCGAGCTACTACCCTCAGAATCCACAGACACATGAAAGCCCCGAGGATGCGAGTCCCTTGGGGAACCCAGCTGATCCGAATGATCTCAAGAGACCACGCGCCTGCGAGGCTTGTCGACAGCTGAAGGTCAAATGCGAACTGGATGACAACAGTCCATCAGGTTCATGCAAGAGGTGCGCCAAGGCAAACAGACAATGCATTGTAACTGCGCCAAGCAGAAAGAGACAAAAGAAGACGGATAGTCGTGTTGCCGAACTGGAAAGAAAGATTGATGCACTGACTGCGACTTTGGCCGCACAAGGCGGCGCTGATGGAGATGTCACAGTAGATCCTGCCAGATCGCAGAGTCAAATACAGCCTCCTAGGCCTCCACCCTACGGAGAGCAATGGCATGGTCCACCGCCGCCTGTCACGAGTCTTTCTCCGCAACAAGCTCAACAAGGGATCAAGAGGAAGATCGCTGACTACGATTACTTTGGTGGCGAATTACACAAATCGTCATCGCCCTCGTTCAAGTCCACTGGGTCCGCATCTCACTATCAACCCGTCATGTCGGAGAATAGCAGGCCGAGGAACGATTCGGATGAACTACCACCCCTTGATCTGGTAGATCGTGGTATTCTCGATTTGAACACCGCTAGGAAATGCTTTGAGCGATACATGGCAGAGATGTGCGAGCATCTACCACTTGTCGTGTTTCCACCTGGCACCAATGCGGATGATGTTCGCAAGAACAAGCCTGTCTTGTTCCTAGCCATCTGCGCCGTCGCGTCCGGTACCATCCGACCAGACATACAACCCAGATTGATCAGTGAAATCACGAGAGCTTTGGCAGATCGAGTCATTTTCCGAGGAGAGAAATCGCTCGAACTCGTTCAGGCGATTCAAGTCACGACATGCTTCTACCAGCCTCCCGAAAAGTATGAAGAGTTAAACTTTAATCAGCTCATTCATATTGCAGCAGTAATGGCCATGGACCTCGGAATGGGCAAACGTTCCAAACGGGGAGGCCCGAACATGTGGAGGCCATACAACGAGAACAAACGACCTTTGAGCGACCCCAACAGTGCAGAGACTCGGCGATGTTGGTTGGGATGCTACTACATGTGCTCGAAGTAAGTGCTACAATTGCAAGGTATTCTTGATGCTGACGTGATCCAGTTCCTCCATGTCGTTGCGACGTCCATTGCTTCCTCGATGGAGCCCTTATGCGGATGAATGTGTGGAAATACTGAACACAGCATCAGATGCTCTGCCATCGGATAAAGCGCTATGTCATCTAGTTCGTGCTCAACACATGGCCGAAGACATCGGCATGGAATTTTCAATGGACGACCCGCTCTCTCATTTGACACTGACCGATCAAAAGACTCAATATCATCTCAAAAACTTTGAACGCCGATTGAAAGAATGGCACGATACCGCCGGCCCCGATATGCTGATGAAGCCCATCATACAGCATACTGAGGGAATCATTAATCTATACATGCACGAAATTGCTATGCATCACAATCACAATATCGACGACTTCCGACCCCCATTTAATGCCACCCCTATCGAGGGACCTCCAGACCCTGACAATGTGACGCCAGCCCATATTGAAGCATTAACCACTTGTATACATTCCGCGCACGCAGCTTTCGATGCGTTTTTGAGCATGGATGTCAAGATGCTCCGGGCCTTGCCGACACTTTTCTTCGTTAGGTCATCGTACGCTGCTGTGGCGTTGATCAAGTTGTACTCGGCTGTTTCGGCAAAGGGCTCCAAATTCGCGCAGATTTTCAAGACGAAAGATCTCAAAGTCGAGTACTATCTTGACCGCATGATTGATATGTTGACACAGACATGTGAGAACGGCATGAGCAGGGTTGCTCACAAATTCAGCCTGATCTTCAATATGCTGAAGAGCTGGCATATGAAGCGGATGGAGCCGATCAATAACGGGCGTAGTCGCGTCCCCAAACAACATGCTCCGGCGGGAAAAACGATCAGCCAGCCTGTGTACAAGGCAGTTCCGCCACACCAAGAGCCAACAGGCTTGGGCTGGAACCCACAGAATCGAGCTTCCATGGACCAGAATACTCAAGCGCATCAACAAGCGAGAAACGGTCTGCAGATGCTCTCGGATGCAGCCATGGGTCCAGGACCAGCACCACCAGCGGTGATGCCACAGCCTCAACAATGGATTCAGCCTATGAGTCAGCCTCAGATGTTGCCGGGCGTTACAGAAATTGGTATGCATAACCAAGGCATGATGCCTTACGGTATGCCGGGCCAGGAACTCGGTCCTATGGATTTCACGTCCGACGAGCTCATGGCGTTTGGGTTCGGTGATGAATTCCTCGCCATGAATTTCGGATTTGAGCAGGGAAATTGGATATAATTCGTCGGCTTTACCCTCCTTGCAGCACAGCATGAGATTGTGGTCGTTGAACGCTGTGCTGTTGGAGAGTGAACTGCAGGGGCAGTGCAGGGGCAGGGGCAGTGGTGAGGGCGGTATTAATGATGAGTTTCTTATGTTTTGTTCTGTATAAATTCCCTTTTATGCTTTTATGATTTTCATGGTGCTTACGGCCACTGAAGCTAGCAAAGATGCAGCCAGCATACGGATGAGTTGATGATTGAGCTTTTGCGTTGGGCTGTTTATGTTACCTTTACGGAGTATTGTCACAGTCAATAGTTACCATGTCAGAGTGAGATGGAGTGCTCGAAATTCAAATACATGACAAGCTTTGTCCAAGCCGGACTTTACGGCGTCCTTATTCTTGTGTGTACCATTACCCTTTAATGTTCCTGATATTTCAAGGCCGGTCGTGAAGAGTGAGTGAGTTGTAGATTTGATAGCTGTCGACTATGTTTCTTTTGCTGGTCCATCAGGTTGAGTACTGAGTCAGATTCGAGTGACAACCAGAGCAGGCTGAGCGTGCGGTCGCATAGCGGGTGATGCTATGCTACCAAGCGAGCCAACGTTCGGTTACGCTATCTTCGGCAAAAACGAACGTTGTGGGAGCAGGTTTGATGAACACCGCATGGCACAGAAGAGATGTGGGATCAAAGTGCCACAGCCGTGCACAGCTCTTCGGCAGATGCATTGTTGAAGATGAACCACAGACACTATCTCTGTGTACCAAGGAGCTAGACCGGTCAATGGCCGCTCAATTCAACTCAGACTCTAGCAATAAGGAGAAAGGAAGCAAAAGGACGAGTAGTAGGCTATGGAGGCGGAGGAAGAGGAGGACGACTCCACACTTTTTACCCCGTACACGCCCCCATACCACTGCACACCAAGGATTCCTTCCTCCAACCGAGCCAACCTCCAAGTCAGGAGAGAACTAAGGTGACCAAGGTGACTGGGCGGCTAGCACTAAGACTATGGCCTGGCGAGGAGATGATCTGCCATCTCATATATCGGCAGGACTCCCCCATGCTGAGCGTTGTTACAGATCTCCGAAACGTGTGCAAGGAAGAGCTCAAAGCACATGTCCGATTGAGAGATCTAGAGATTTGAATCACTGTTACTATCTTGCGTCTGTGACCGTGTTACTGCAGGCTCCCTCCTCTCAGCAAAATCGAAACCCGTTACCGTTGTCACATCGAGCAGTTGGGTACTAGTATTCCGGGGTGAGGGCAAAAGAAGAGAAAGCGAAGAAAACATCAAAGATGGTCGGGGCTGCTGTATCGGCGAACCCCCTCAAACTCGACGTGCGAAGCCATGCAAAGTGTATTGTCATATGCGTGATTGCGACGTTGTCGACGTTTCAATATGGTACGTACTGTACTACAGCCCCTTGGTCGACGCTTAAGCGAATGCTTGTCAAGTCGAGACATATACAGATTGCTGACGAAGATATGGGCCTCTAGGTCTCGACTATGCGCTCGTCGGTGGGTTTTTGTCGTAAGTACCTAATTAATTCACCAGAAGCGTTCGCTTTGATTGCACGGGCAAGGCGAATGTCAATGGAGTCGAAAGGGACAAGGCTGATGATGATGACTATCTTAGGATGCCCGGTTTCCTTGAAGTCTTTGGATACTATGACGACGAGTTGAAGAAATGGAATATCGACGTATGTTTTGGTTTCCTCCCTTTTCCCATCTCTGTCGTCCACTGCCTGGAGCACCTGCTGACTTGTTTTTTGGGCTGCAGTACACCGTCCAACAACTCATTTCCTCGCTCATGACGATCGGCACGTTCCTCTCGTCATTGCTCGTGGGCCCCTTCAGCGCCAGATTCGGACGACGACACGGCCTGTGGGCGGCGACGGTGTTGAACTTCGTCGCGACGAGTATCCAGCTCGGCACAACGAGTAAGGCTGCGTTGTACGTGGCGAGGTTGATTCTCGGTGAGAATGATATTTACCCCCTGCGCAGTCCCTATTGCTGTTTCACGTTGGCATCGCTGACCACAGTCATTTAGGTATATCTGTCGGCTGGTTCTTGACGTTCGCTCAGCTGTACGTCCACGAGGCTGCGCCCGCCCATCTCCGCGGCATCTCGTTTGCCGTTTACCAGGTCATGCTTTCCGTCGGGTCCATCGTGGGCGCGTCCGTGGACTACGGCACGCACAAAATGAATAACAGACGATCATACCAGGTCCCGCTGGCCATCTTCTTTGTAGCACCGACCCTACAGTCCGTGCTGTTGTTCTTTTTCGCCCCGGAGAGCCCGCGCTGGCTGATGACGCAGCGAAAAGAAGCTGAAGCGGAAAAAGCCCTGCGTCGACTGCGAAATCCGAATATTGACGAGCTCGAGTTCCAGGCTGAATACAATGAGATCCGCCAATCGACTCGGGAGCAGCTGGAGCAGAATAAAAAGGCCTTGTTCCTTGAGATGTGGCGTGGCACAAATCTCAGACGTACGTTGCTGTCGATTGCGGTGGTGTGTTTCCATTCGGCAAATGGGTCAGTTGTCCGCTCAACACCACTCAACACCATGCTAACGACGTCTACAGGTCGAGCTGGGTGAATATCTACACGACGTACTTCCTCGAAATAGCACAGGTCAAGCAGCCATTCCAGTACTCCATCCTGGTTACTTGCACAGGACTCATCGGCGTCTTGACCAGCTTCTTCTTCGTCCGACTGATCGACCGCCGGACGGTTATGCTGGTTGGGATTTCGGCTTGCGCCATCTGTCAGCTCGTCCCGGCAATTGCATGGACCAAGAATCCTGGTACTGAGGAGACGGGCAAGGTTGTGGTTGCATTCATCGCGCTGTTCACCTTTTTCTACGTTGCATACGGTATGTTGTTAACAAAGACCTCGGAAAAAAGGGGTACAAGATGGGCAAGGCTGACATCAGTGAATAGCACCATACGCTTGGCTCCTAGGCGGTGAATACGTCAACAATCAAATGCGAGCCTTCACATTCGGTCTGGCAACGGCCTTGAATTTCCTGGGTAACTGGGCGGGCACATTCAGCGCGCCGTACTTTATCAATCCGGCAAAATTCGGTTGGGGCCCCAAGTACGGGTATATCTGGTTCGCGACGAATGTGGTATGTGTGGTGTTTACCTGGTTCTTCCTGCCGGAGACGAAAGATCGTACACTCGAAGAGATCCATGAGATGTTCGAGGCGAGACTGCCCGCGCGCAAGTTCAAGGGCTATGTTTGCGTGGGTGTGGAGGGCTATGCTGCGGAAGCGATGGGCAAGGATCTGGCAGAAAGGAAGGGATTGGCTATGCAGTCGACACATGTGGAAGAATTGCCTCATCAGGAGGACAGAAGGGTGTGATGAGGGTACAGGAGGCAGTTGAAGAAATGGTAGGGGGATGGATGAGTGCGGTTTGGTCTAGTGAAGGGGGGATTTACAGACAGATGTGGAAGCCGGGCCATTGCATTGGCTCTTGCCAGTGGATTAGAGACTGACCGTATCCCATTGAGTAGGGGATACAGCCTGTTCATCATGTAGTGGTGGACAATCCAATCGAGAGCCGTAACACAATCTCACACAATGGATGATTTCCGGATTGGAGGATTCGAGGCACAATGGACAATGTCGCATCGGCCGTGACCCTGGCCTCCATCACACTTTGCGATTGTTCGTGGATTGTTCCAGCTCCTAGACTCGACTCGCGTATGTTTCACAGCCTTGTGCGTCTCCAATCTTCCCCAAATGTTAGACGAGGGATCGCCATGTTGCTAAGTCGAAAGGCGGCTCGGCGGGCATAGAAGTATGCTGTGCACCTTCGGCAGTTACTTTGTTATGGATGATTCGCTCCCTGTCTGCTCAAACGTCTGCAATCCTGCCTCTCCCTGCCTTGAACGATCGGAAGCATCGGCACCGGTACTTACTTGACCTCTTGTCTCTCCAACATGGCCAAGCGTGGATTCACCCTTAGACGAGCAGGTAGGCGGTGATGTGGACCTCGGAACATCGCCCCATCGTACTTTGTAGAGATAGCCGGCAGATGGAAAACACAACCTGCCAGCAAAGTTAGCAGAAGACGGCCAGGCCCCCTGACGGCAGATCTGTGACAGAGAAAGTGAGCAGGCGGGAGATCCCATGGGGATAGACGAACTCCAAATCGACAATGCCCAACGCACCATGAACATAGTGGTGCATGGTCTTTCCCCACACCTTTCATACCGGCTGCATTGCGGCTGGCAGCTGCTTATTGTGGGAAGACTCCGCAAAGTTGGGTCATCCTGATATAGAAATACATGGAGAAGCCCCACGATGCTCGTTATCGACGGTAGAAGTATCCTAGCCGTGATTAAGACCAAGTCAACACACGAAGGTTTCAAATTTGAAGTGGTATCACAAATCTCACCCTTCTCGAAAATTTGAATCTTGAAATTTTCCATTGCACTCGAAAGCCTTAGCCACAGGTCAGACAACCCAAACATACAGCCCTCAAGATGGGATCCATGCCATCCATGAAACCCCGACGCACCCCGCTCAAGAACTCGGGTTCAATCGACCACCTCGAGTACGTCGATGTCACGCCCATCATCGGACGCGAGTATCCGACGGCGAAACTCACGGATATTCTGCACGCGCCGAATGCTGACGATCAGATCCGGGACTTGGCCATCACCATCTGTGAGCGCGGCGTGGTCTTCTTCCGCGCGCCACAGGACGACCTCACCGTTGCCGAACAGAAGCAGATCACCGACCTGCTAGGCAAATTGACCGGCCGACCAAAGGAGAATGGCCTTCATGTGCACCCGCTGTACAATGATCCCAATAACATTCCCATGGCGGATGGCACGACGGATGAGAATATGTGAGTGTTGACCTGGTGCCGCCTCTCGGAGTGTCCCCTGAGGCGTGCGATCCTTCGACAGTCAAGCTGACAGGTAATAGCTATGTCATCAACTCGGAAGCAATGAAGAAATTGTATGCGACCATGAAGAATCGGCCGAATAGTCTGGACGAACCGAAGGACTTGAGCCGCGAGTGGCATAGTGACTGTTCGTTCTCACTTGGCTGTATCCTGTCTGATCATCCGATTGACACTCTTTACAGGTCTTTTTGAAGAATGTCCCGCAGACTTCAGTTTCCTGCGGATGCAAGACACCCCTCCTGCGGGCGGTGACACGCTCTGGGTTTCCGGATACGAACTGTACCTTACCTTACCTCCCCTTGCCCCTGTTGAGGGCCAGTCAGCTAACGCAAATACAGTTACGACCGCCTCTCTCCACCCATGCAAGCCTTCTTCGAGACTCTGACCGCAACCTGTGCCCAGCCCGTGTTCAAGTCCGCCACTGAAGCGGGAGGGTACAAAGTCATGTCTCCTCGTGGTTCGCCGCTGAATGTCGATCTGAACTTCTCCCCCGTGCACCCGGTTATCCGCACGCACCCGGTCACAGGGTGGAAATCGCTCTTCGCTGGCGTTGGGTTGCACGTCAGTCGGATCAACGACGTGTACACGTATGAGGACCAGATCATTCGCGATTATGTGCTCAGGTTGATCACGCGGAACCACGACTGCGTTGCGCGAATGCACTGGACCAAGCAGGCGTGTGCGATTTGGAGCAATCCTTGTACTTTGCATGCTGCGACGGTGAGTTATGCCTTCTACTGGAAATTCAGTCTCGTGCGTGGTGCCATTTTGCTGACGAATCCGCCGTCTTGTAGCCCGATACTCACCTAGTGGATGGAGTCAGAACTGGCGTGCGTGCCTCAGGCGTGGGAGAGAAGCCGTATCTTGATCCGGCGTCGACTGGACGGCGGGAAGCGCTAGGGTTGCCGAGGGCGTAGACCGGTTAGTGTACGGATGGCAGGAACTGATTGACGTGCTCAGCTGTGACAGCAGAGGTCTTCAGGTTGGCCAATATTGCTGGTCAAACGTGTTTTCGATTTGGTTTCAACGTCTTGTATCGAACGCTAGAGTCTCGAAGCAATAACTGTTCTTTGCTCTCTGAATGTCGCTGATTACAACCGAGGAAATCTTGGGCCTATGCCTCGTAGTCCATTGCTTGAACTCTCACGGGTCAGAGAAGGGGCGATGTTCACTGTGTAGGTACTCAATAGTAGTTGTTCGAGGTGTTCGTGTCATCCGAATCGAGGCTCGTCACGGCTCGTCAAACAAAACAAATATGCCAAGGATTATGTAAGTCATGGATTATGTAAGTCATCCGCCGAAAGAATAAGCACGTGACAGGCCAGTCAGGACAAGAGTGTCATCCGTGTGCAAGGCCAACCTGGTCAACGTCAGTCCAACTCTGCTTCGTAATCTCTCCTGCCATCTCTCAACTTGCGGCTTCCAAAAATATTTGTCGAGCTTGGTGCGCCAGTACACTACCTAGGTAAGATACCCAGCTTGGATTTAAATTCCTCAGAGTCTTCGTTCTGTCGATCACATGCGATTCAGCTTGACCCCTTGCCGAGCCCCTTGTACACCCACTCACCCTCGTGACCCTCCCTGTGTCAAAAGCCCCGCACGCCGACACTCGAAGACACTTGTCAAAGTCTCGTTGTAACATCACTATATTTACGACCATAGGAACGCCATAAAACGAACAGGAAAAGCCTGACGTACTCACAGAAACCTGGAACATTACCTAGGTAAGTCTCCAGGACGCTTACTCCGCATGTGAACACATAAGGTTGCCGCCCGTGGAAATGCTCACTCAGTCTGAATGCGGTGACATCAACCCATAGCCAATACCGTTCCTCGAGCTGTGCCCAACTTTCGGCCATGGTCCGGCGTCGATGGGGTGCCAGAACATCCCTGTGTTGTCCATGATGACGGCCTCTTGGTATGGCAGCCTCTTAAGTTGCAAAAATCTCTTCCAAGTGCGCCTCTAAATTGTTGCACTCTCGGCATGCTACCATATGTTGGAAGGAGCCATACCTTTACCTCAGGCCTTCTTCGCAACCATCGCATACGAGGTCGGGGATTTGAGCCTGAAACCCAACTCCTCATCACTGGTGGCCAACCGACGATTGGTCGATTCGAATTATATCTTGGAGGAGTTGCAGGGCCATTGCGTTACCTGCAGTCTCACCAATGGCCTGAAGACGCTGTATGATCCATTTCCGGGTTGGACTTCTGATGTTCGGGGATTTTCCTGCCAGATAGAGACACCAGATGAGCATATACCCGCCCGGCACGCTTGCAGGGGAGGAGGCATTGGAGGAATCGTGTTCGGATTCGGAAGTAGGAGATATAAGTCCCAGAGCCTGTGGGACGGTGGCGAGGATATCATCCACTAGCTTGGACAGGATTTGTAGACTTTCCTGGAGCTTCTGCGTCATATGCGTTCGGACGACAGGCTCGAGCTCAGTGACAAGAACCTTTTTCAGAAGATAGCACATAATCTCGCAGACACACAACTGAAGCATTCGCCAATTATTCCAGAGCCTGATTGCCCACGAAGACCGGTACAGGTCAAATCGACCGTTATAAAATACTTGCGGGTCACCCCCAGAATCAAGAGTGGTTGTATATGGTTCTTCTGTGGCGAGGAGCCCAGGGACGTGCTGAAAGTCATGCTGAATGAAAGTTCCTTCTTCCAGGAAAGCAGAATCAGGGGTGCCACCGGTGTTGTTGACCAAGCTTTCATAGAGGTTCACACACCGAACAGCCAACGTGCCCAGCAGCCAGAAACCGCAAGAGGCGTTCATGTTCTTGGTGGCCTCTTCCTGCAGCTCACGCATATTATCTGGGAACGACTGGCGTTGATGGAGACAGACCACCACCATATCTGCCCGTACTTGGTTGAACATAAGGATTTGGGCGGGACTGGAAAACTGGCCCTTGCCACGGGCAACCACCAGCGCTGCGGCCCCCTGAACGTGCCGGACCCATGACTCGAAATTGGACACGTGCTCGAACAGACCCAAGGAGATGACCGACATCAAGGTGCTATCCTTGAGGGACTCGACGGGCGACGCCAATGCCGCGTTCACATTTCGGATCGCCTCCGAGTATTTGATGCGCGCATGACTGACCAGTTCGGGCTGTTGAGTGGAATTGGCCAGCGCTACGAGACCTACAGCCGCCATGCTGGCCACCAGTGTCGGGTGTTGGTTATCAGCGTTAAAAACAGTCGGAATGTAGTTCAGGAATCCACGTGAAGGAGAGTGGCCCCCAATGACGAAGTTGTGCAGGAAGTAGTTGACGCCGATCTCGTCAATGCTGGGTCCAGGGCAGGAGATGGGCGAGGGTGAGTAGCTAGCTCCGCTAGCAGACGCGCATTTCGCGCTTTTCTCCTTAGCACGCCTTATGGTGCGATCGGTCTGGTCGCGAAAGATGAGTTCCCAGTCATCTCGGTACCCAGGGCATTTCTCCCGCAAACGAGTGCATTGTCCACAATGAGGAATTTGCTGGTCACACTGGAGAAAGGACGAAATTAGCACTGACCTCGCGGGAATGCGAAAGACCCTATGAAAAGTGGGAAAGAAAAGACATTAGAAGGCCACCTACACGTCGTTTGACGGCCCGGCAGTTATCACAGCTTCGAGAAGCTCGTGGGCGAGAAATGTTCCGCAGTGACATTTCCGTCCGTCATGGGGGGTGGCACAATGAAGGAGACGGCTTGGAACGCTGGTTCTGAACAGTCCAGATGAAGTGGGCTTGATTAAACAAGCACTGATGACACATACTGAACTCGTCAGGAGTACTAAGGTACGTATACTCAGAGCCACCGGTGCCAAATCAGCCTTACGTGCCAAGCATAAGATCTGCCTCCCGCTCTTCGAGACGAGTACGAGGACGAGGAGGCCGGAATCGGGGGCCAGTGGGTCACTGCCCGGGATTGGGGGGCCTAACGTCGTACATCCAAACAACTCCACATGCAGGCATTTCCCGCCGTTGGGCTCCTGGTTACGTTGTCACTTCACTGAACTCTGGGAAGTTTCAGTGGATCATCATCCGGTCGATCTTGTCCTAAGCCTGTAAGTTTCGCGATGCCACTGAAAACGTTTTCCAGAGGAAGGATCCGCTTGCTTTGCTGGCCGGCCAAGGCTGAAAGCAGAGTCCTGCGGTTTGCTAAGCATTGCTCTCGCTCTACCCACTCCAGATTCATCCACTTAGACCTATTTGGGTAGGTCAGATGTTCCACCAATCAACATATTGAGCCGCAGTGAAGATGCGACGATGGATTGTCCAACACCAAGGCTGTGTGTCTGCGGCTCTGACAAGGATATGATATGCTTCAAAAATATAAAGGGAGTCAATTGTCCGTCTTCTGAGTCGCACTCAAATTCCCTTCAACCATTTTACTCTACTGCTTCTTCTCCTTCTGCTGTTCCTGTTGCGCTACAATGGGCGCTGTGACATACCGGGATGGCATAGCCATCCTCCAGCTCACTGTGTTTCCATTCGTCGTCGTTGCTGCGCTGTTCACCTGGAGACGGACTGGTTGGAGGGTCGGCAGCAAGATCTGGCGATACGCTGTAACGCTGGGCCTCATCCGGATCGCAGGCAGCATTTCTTCATTGTTGACCATCAGCCATGATTCTTACAATGTGGAGGTTGCCGTGGCAGTGTGCGAGCTCATCGGTATTGCACCTCTGTTGTTGACCTACGTCGGACTTCTGAGACAAATGTGAGTTGGCTAGTGTGCATCTTGTGGACATGATGAACGTGGACTGACTGATACAACCCTACCAGTGACATGGACCAAAGGATGAATGCCAGACTACTCCAGCTGCTGACTCTTGCCTGCTTCATCGGTCTTGTCCTCGGCATCGCGGGAGTCAGCACCGCCAATGACAACGAGACCACCTATCATGCACACGGCATGGTCAAAGCGTCCATGGGCATCTTCCTCGCCGCCTTTGTCATCATCCTCCTAGCCTACGGTTGGCTATATACCAAGCTCCGTTATAACCTGAGGGTGTTTCAGAAGAGGCTCTGTCTCGCCAGTGCTCTTTCTTACCCCTTTCTGTTGGTGCGCTTGATCTACTCCGCAATCAGCGACTACACCACCAATCCTGATTTTTCGGTTCTGGACGGCAATGCCACAATCTATCTGTGCATGAGCGTGCTGGAGGAGATCATTGCCATAGGCCTCACTATGGTTCTTGGAATGTCGGCAGTGCTGCAAAGGGACTTCGTCAAGCCCACTCCAAAGCCCACCGGGGAGCAGGCTGAGCTTCGACGGGATATTGCAGGTGGATATGATGGTGCATACAACTGAGTGTTGAACCCTTTTTAGAACGATTTGACTTTTTCTGGGGCATATTTCATGCTTGTTGTCTTTTCCAAATGGTGTTAGAGCATATTGAGGGCGGGTCAAGGCTTCGGGTTGTAATGGGTGCGAGCAAATAGTTTCGGACTGGCCTGAATATTATACCGGCCGCCAATGGTGGATTTCTCAAGGATATAAAGAGCCAATGCATATTACTCTTGCGGAAAGTGGAAAGGCAGAACGTGATGGGTTGTATGTGTGCCAATAAAAGTCCAAGGGTAAGAGGCTGCGATGACATATTGGACCAAGGATAATATTCTATCATTCATACAGATATAATCGAGAGCGAAAACAAGTCTAGCTACGACGGACCGCAGAGAGGTTTGACAAGTCCACAGCGCCGTAGCAACAAGAGTGCTGGTGAGCTTTTTTCCTGAGCTAGACATGTATACATGAATAAGTAAAAGCCAGGGTTGCTTTCAGCCGGTTCTTAGAACTTCAGCAATATTTCTTTCCCTGTGAACAACGGATAATACCGCCCGCATATGCTTGCCCATGGAAGAAGCACTGTTGGTCACTCGACCATCCACTCGTCTTAACGATTCGCGTCGCAGGTGGGGATCAGTATCATTCGTTGATTGGTCGTGCATCTCGATTGCCTCGTTAAGACTAGCTCGATATATTCGAGGCGCCACTAGCATTTCGCGACAACCACCTCTGACCCTCTGGTGAGGTCTGAACGACTTCAGGTAAGCTCGCATACAGGCATCAAAGGTGGACGGCGGATCGATTACGGCTTTGGTTGAGCTTTGCCGTACGTAAGCTTTGTCGGAAGTGATCAAGGCGTACTCCATAGTCTATACTCCATATGCCAGCCATACTCCAAAGTCTATACTCCATAATCTTTGCTCAGTATAGAGCCACTCACGCTTGACTTAACGCGGTAATCCAGATGCAGAGGCATCAAGCATCGCGTGCGGCATTTTCCACCTCCTACGTCAAGCCGCAGGGATCCAACAACTACAGAACATACAGATTCACGCACCAATTACTCAGTGAGCTCACGAAAATCCCACAAACAAGGCCAGGGGGATCGGGCATGGGTACGCTTTTACCGAGATTATGTTACAACAGATGTCTTTTGGGGCAAGGAGAAGTATTGCTGCGTAGCGATTCAAATTGAGGATGACGTGCCGAGCTCCGATCTATGTATAAATAATACCTGAAGCCACCATAGGTTGCAACGATTTCTTCATTTTTCTTACTATACCTTAGGTTTGATTTCGTCGCCAATGTTTTATACCATGTTACTCACATCTTGTCCCTCTTTTCTGAAGGTCGCCTTTGCATTGGGCGTCCTCATCTCCGCCACATCAGCGACATCATCCCTCAATCCCGTTCAGCCGGGCTACAATTGTACCTCTCGACAATCTTGCTGGCCATCAGACGAAGAATGGAGTAGTTTCAATAGCAGTTTGTCCGGAAACCTCCACCGAACGGTTCCATTCGCCGCAAGCTGTTATTATGATTCTCCATACTATAATTCTTCGGCCTGTGCTGTGGCGGAAAAGAACTACCTTGGCAATCAGGCACGCACAGATATATATGGCGCAGCAACAGGGCTTAATTGGGAATCCTGTCTATCCGAAACTTGTGCCCTGGATGCTTCCAACCTGTCTCAAAGTCTGTCATCCGAGTGTCACCTTGGCCGACTATCATCAACATATGTTGATGCTCGCGAAATAGAACAGGTTGTGACGGCCGTCAAATTTGCCAGAATGCATAATCTTCGAGTCACCATCAAAAACACGGGACATGACTACTTTGGACGCTCTACCAGCCCTAACAGTCTCGCAATATGGACCCACAACTTGAAAAATATGACGTACCATGCAAATTTCATTGCATCCCACTGTACTGCCTCCAACGGGCAGCATATCGGGGAGATTGGAGCGGGTGCTCAAGCATCGGATGTGTACAGCTACTTCCAGAACCATAACATGGATGTTACTGGTGGCAACGAAGGATCGGTCGGCCTCGCTGGCGGCTTTGGTCAGGGAGGTGGGCACGGCGTTTTCGGTCCTTCCTATGGCCTCATGGTGGATAACGCGGTCGAGTTCGATGTCGTGACTGCAGACGGCCAATTGCGGACGATCAATCAATGCAATGAGCCGGACCTCTTTTGGGCCATGCGCGGTGGAGGCGGAGGTGCGTTCGGCATTCTGACCAGCTACCGCTTCCAACTTCACCCGGCGGTGAAGATTAATGTGTACTCGTTCAGGGCCAACTTCACGGCAGATGGCAACGAAACTACCAATTATCCTGCATTGGAACAGGTTCTCACAAAACACGCAACTTATCAACCCATCTGGTCGCACAGCAACATTTCAGGACATGCTTACTACTGGCCAAACAAAGCTGAAATCTACCTTGTCCTCCCTTCGAACAATAAAACAGCCTTACAAACCCTGACCAGTGGATTCTCCTCTTTTTTGACAAACAGCTCGGATATCCACGTCACTGAGAGTAACTACACCACATATTCTACATACACCGAGTACTTGCAGCTTGCAGAATCCATCGCGGCAAGGCTAACGCCCGGTGGAATCTTTGAAGCTGTCTCAAGTCGGCTGATACCACGAACATTATTCCAGACAAACAGCACGATGACCGACTTAGTCAATGCTACCCTCCAAGGAGTTCGCCTCAGCAATGAATTGGTACCTGATGGCGCCTCCCTGACCCAAGTCATCATGACGACGCCAGTAAACCATCGAAATGGAAACACGACAAGTGCCAATCCTGCTTGGCGCTCCGCTCTCTGGCATTTGCTTATGACAGGCGGATGGACTGAAAAGCTGAGTGTTTCAAAGGAGAAGGCATTGCAAGACTCATGGCTGGATACCGTCGAGCCACTGAAACGTTTGACGCCCGGGGGAGGATGCTATGTGAACGAAGGCCATTACTTGGAACCGGAATGGCAATGGACCTATTTCGGAGCCAATTATCCTGAATTGCTCCGGGTCAAGAACAAGTACGATCTCACCCACTTCTTCGATTGCTGGAAATGTGTCGGCTGGGAGGGACGGTCTGAGTAAGTTGAACCCTTGTATTATGTCTGGACTTCTCATCTCTTTGGATGTAGCGGAGCTAACCTCGAAACACGTGTAGTGCCTACTACTGCTACGATTAGGTCTGGTTTTGCTTCCTGAAGTCAATCGCCAGAGCCCATTTGATACCCCCATAAAGTTCTCATAGTATCCTTTGCATTAGGATCTGCGTGGAATCTTTTTAGTTCAGATACGGGGCCACCTGCCCATATCTCGTTCATAGAGACCTTAATTTTACAAGTCAGCCCCACGCATTTTTGTATTCGTGAAATCTGCTCGCGCCGTGATAGAAGTGTTCTTGGACAAATTCACCCCAAGACGGGAGCAGAGTGAGCCGCGAGCAGATTTCACTTGCCTTGGCAGAATTCGAAATCGGAATGTCGCCGGCGGTATCACTTCACTGGGGCCTAGAAGGATTGCTTCAATGGTTTTGCCGCACCCAAGTAGACTTCGCCTCGCATACACGCGCACCATTAATTCCACGGTATCGCACAGGGAGAGAAAAAGAAAAAGAAACAGGCCGGGATCGAACCAGCTACAACATCCGAAGAGGAGAAAATCAACTTGGGAAGAACAATAGAAGGACACACAGGTGAGGTATCACCCCTGATGGAATCGAACCAACTGAAACCTCCCCTTGGTAGCCAGTCCAAAGGGAGAGTCACAGAGCTCAATAGAAGGAAGTCGAAGTATCTCTGGACAGTTATGCATATGCACTAAGTTAGACATCATCGGTCAGGTCCTTTATCGACTAGAGGCAAGATCGTCAGAGGCTTGGACAGCCCTACCATTGAGCCTGTGAGCCCTAAATTGGAACAGAATCGGAGGACTTTGATATATTAGCTGGGATGGTAAGTGAATGAGGCAAACAGTGAAGTAAGGCATGAGATCGACCACCTGAGTGAAGACTAAGACAGGTGTCCGCCTATGAGGGGACCGCCTCTGGGAATAGCAAGTTCTTCTGTGTACCAACTTGCGGTTAAGGCGACCACGCCGCCTATCCTGCTTCGCCGTGGGTCACCGCAGGTGTGGCAGAGAAAGGGGTGCAGCCTCGTCTTGGCAGTCGACTTGGTAGCCAAGCGGAACCAGCATGGATGGAGGCCAAGGAGAAGCGCGATGGTGATGGTGACAAGGACGCAACCAACGGAATACGGAGCCAGGCACTAGCATTCAACCCAGCATGAGGATAGACGCATACCTTGGTTGATGTACTACGTAGGGTCTGGACAGTCAAATCAGAACCACTCGATGGGACTACGCGTCTCTTTTCCTCCTATCTGAACATCATGCCTCCGTCCACTACTATACTGGTGCCTGTCACGTAATCAGAAGCAGGACTCGCTAGAAACAATACAGCGCCACGTAAATCTGCGGGTTCTCCCCATCTTCCAGCAGGAGTTCGATTGATGATATATTGCTCCATCTCCGGAAACTGCTGGACGAGCGCTTCCGACAGCGGCGTCTTGATGTATCCCGGGCAAATGCAATTGACCTAAACGGCGTCGAAGTAGTCGGTCAGTAAGTTACCCTTTTCCTTTTTTTTCCTCTGCGGGAATTTGGAATTGTTCTCCGGAAGTGAGAGGTTTGCAGTTGGGATTTTTTACCTGAATGCCATGGACAGCCCATTCATTGCTGAAAGCCTTGGTCATCTGCAGCACACCTCCCTTGGTGGCTGCATAAGCCGAGACGTTTGTCATTGCGACAAACGACGTGAAGGACGCGATGTTGATGATCTTGCCCGGCCGGCCCAGCTTGATCAGGTGCATACCGAACTCTTGAGCCGCGACATACGCTGCCTTGAGATTGACGGCGAAGATCTAGAACCCCTCCGTCAGCCGCCGGTGATCAGTAGCCAAGTCCCCATGGGTCCATTCCATGAGGACTTTTGCAACGGCATTGCTCCGACAAAACGAACCAAGTCGATCTTCTCGTCGGTCATTTCCTCAATGGGTCCTCTCCGATTCAGACCGGCACAGTTCAGCAGTATGTCCGGGACGACACCAGTGCGCCATATCTTGTCGAACGTGTCTCTGAGACTCTGCGAATCACTGATGTCACATTCGAACCCGACCACTTTACGGCTGCCGCCAACAACGCTGCTGCGGATCGTCTCTTCTAGCCTGGGCTGACCGGGGTCGCCAGGCGGGTATATCGAGACGATATTGGCGCCTGATTCTGCCATGGCCAGACACATCTCTGACCCGAGCCCTCCGGTACCTGGTAAGCCCGAACCGTTAGCGTTAACATTCGGGGATGTGGTACGGAGTAGTACACCCTCGGAGCATACATCTGGGAAGACTTACCACCCGTCGCGATCACAGTTTTGCCCTCGAGAGAGAAAAGCTGCGATGTCGGTAGACGTGCCGACGTTGTCGAAGTCATGATGATAGCTAAGAGGCAGATGTTCAAAAACAATGCACCGTACACCGGAGCCTTCAAGACCAGCCGTTCGAGTGCTGCTGAACCCCATTGATATGGTAAATTAGCTGTTGACAAGATTGAGAGAGAGCCGAGGTCCAATGCGGAGAGCCTCGTGAGCTTCACCAAGACTCCCCCGCATATGGGCAGGTAGGTGAGCAAGTAAACACCGATATCTCTTAATGAACATCCAAGACACGAAGGGGGTGCCTTCTCAGCAGTCAAGAGCTGTGCGGAAGAGGGGAAACCAAGGGAGAGGTTGTAGAAAGTGGCGAAGGACATAGAACTCCAGGAATGAATGGCGGGGTCCTGGCAAGGCTGCGAATGTGCAGGGTGATCGTGCTGACATGTTAACACCGGCAACACTTGCAATTGTTGTCCAAGTTGTGGGTTAATTTTGTGAGCTTGATTACCTTAAGTTAATCTACTCGACATCATCTCAGTTTTGCTCATACCCTATCCGCCGGCAGTAGGAGCAAATCCAAACGACCCTCTTACATGTTCTTGAGCTTCTCTTCAGCAGCCTTCTTGCCCTCTTCGGAGACGTTGGGGTTGCTCATCGCTCTGTCAAAACGTCAGTGTTATAGCTCTCGCACAGCGCACGCGACATCCAACAAGCCACTCACGCCTTGTATCCGCGCGCTTGGTTGCCTGGGTCGACACCGGAGTCACTGCCGAGGTTGATATTTCCTCCCCGCAACTCCTTGTCGAGGACCTCTTGGGCATGCTGCTTCGCCTCATCTGACACATTGGGGTTGGAGATGGTTCTATGCAAATCTTAGCTGTCGGTCATGGAAAGAGACTAGCTACTGCCTTACGCCTTGTAGCCTCTGGCTTTGTTGAGCGCTTCTTCAGCACCGAGTGTTTCTTCGGGATTCGACATTGTCACCGGTCTCTTTGGATGTTTTGGCAGTGGTGTTTTTTGTGAGGTACTAGGTGGGCTTGGGGTTGTAGGTTAGCTGTCCGTGGTCGACTATATCTTGAACGGTCGTCGCTGCAGGCACCATGGAAGAAGACGTCATGCCACAGTGAATGTCCATAAGTGAAAGTGAAACAGGAGTCGTTCCAAGAATTCATACGAGAGTAGGATGCTACTATCCGGTCCAGTCACGATGTCGGCATCGGGACTATGACTTCAGATGAGATCATGGGCTATACGTAGTAAACACCACAAGACTTCGTAAGTCCCGACAAGCGAAGCCTCGTTCGACGGAGCCCGAATACAGAAGGCAGCCTGCACTCCGATGGTGCGTACCGAGTGGTGGCTCATGATTCACCCCGAACTTTTGCTGTCTCGATCCGCATCGAAGTGCTTTGAGGAAGGTACGCTGTCAGGCACTGCAATTGTAAGGTGTAAGAACATTCACATGAAGACGGTTGTAATGATCTGCGGCACCCCTGCTGGTTTCCGGAAGTTTCGGACTCGGTGCATTTGAGCGGACCATGCATCCGGTGCTTCGAAGTATAACGGAGTACGGAGTACCATAATGCTCAAGGGATGTGTTAGCGACGGGTGTTAGCTGTGTGGAAGCCTTTCCCACCTTCAGGAGATGATGTTGACCTTGTAAAAGCGGCGGTAGTTTCACAGGCTCAGGATCAGCCTCACCCTCGCCGCCAAGATTCCTTGCCAAGGCCTAAGTTGCCGCAATTTTCCCGAACTCCCACATTTTCCAAACTGCGCTTGCTTGTCGACGACATTGGTACTCGCTCAAGACAAACTCGCTCACTCACCGTTGACACGCCGATTTTTCCTTCCTACACACGAAGAAGCACCTCAGACTTCCCAGCAGCCATGGAGAACGAAAAGGGAGAGATTGTCGATCTGTAAGCAAATGCCCTTGAACCACCCGACGAACATTGGAGACATTGGCCCTGCGAAACCAAAAATTCCAAGTGATAGTCTGACATTTGGGTTCTGTAGCTACGTCCCCCGCAAATGCAGCGCGACCAACCGCATCATCAAAGCCAAAGACCACGCCAGTGTCCAACTCAGCGTCGGCAAGGTTGACGAAAACGGCCGCTACACCGGCGAGAACCAAGTCTACGCCCTGTGCGGATTCGTGCGGTCGAGAGCCGAGAGCGATGACGCCCTGAACAGATTGGCCCAGCGCGACGGTTTCCTCAAGAGTGTCTGGAGTGCTCAGCCTACGAGATAAAGAAAAAAGGCAAGGAGTGGAGTTGGATGTGTGGCCTGGAGGGCAGAAAAGTGAGGCAAATGATGGACACGACAGAGGCATTTGGCACGAATTGTCACGAACTTGAGTGGATGATTCGTTAACGGTCGATGGAACGCATGCTATTATTGCGACATCATAAGTGTCTTGCAGCATGGTCGCCTGCAAGGGTGATGCTCGGGCTTCAAGGATGGAGAACTTAGACATTGCCCCAGAAGCGAGAAAGGAAGTCCATCTCGGGCTGGAAAAATGAAAAAGGACAATCCCAATGGCACAAAACTTCCCGATTGCTGTCCCATGCTGCTTCGCTAGGACTTATAAATTGTGCCGCCCGTATCTGTGCTCTGACTCTTGACCTCGGAATGATCACAGCTCTTCAGAAGGCGGCTCGTGTCTCGATATTCGGCTTTGTTATGTACGATGTTCTTTGTCTACTTCCCCAGTCATGGAATATTGGTCTGAGGAAGCCTTGATGCGCCGGTCGTAGTTTAGATCCAACAACGTAAAACAAATCGCTCGCGAAATGATGGACACCAAGGCAAATTGACGGAATGGAGGTGGCCTCCCCTGAACATCGTGCTAGGTCAGAAGCCAAATGGGTATCATGTCTAGCCTTCTTTTTGTCTTTGTCTTTCTAACAACCTTCTCATCAGCTTCTTCTGCTTCTTCATTGGCTTTTGCATGCAAACGTTTTGTTCTTCATCTTTCATGGCACTCTCGCCACAAGAAATCTAATCCTTGTCGAGTCGTACAGCAGGATTCGTCTCAATAAAGTTGAGATCAACCTTGTGGCCAAGAAGCTCACGGATATTGTTGACACCGTACCTGCTCAGGGTTAGCATCCATACCAGAAGTAACGGAAGAGACAAAAGTAACTTACTTGATCATCGTCGGTCTCTCCAGACTCAATCCCCAACCGTATATCCGCATATCCTTGGGCAGACCCATTGGTTCCAGCATTTCCGGTCGGAACATACCACTGTTTCCAATTTCTACCCACTTCTTCAGTCCTTCATGGTAACTGAAGATCTCCATGCTGGGCTCCGTGTACGGATTGTACGCAGGCTTGAATCTCAGGTTTCTGATGCCCATCTTGCCGAAGAAGACTTCCATGAAACCGATCAGACCACCGAGGGTAAGTCCCCAGTCGGCAATGACACCTTCCACTTGGTGGAACTCTGCAAGATGGGTCTGATCGACAGTTTCGTTCCGGAAGACACGGTCGATTGAGAAATATCGAGCGGGTTTCGGGTCCAGTGCCAGCTTGTGTAGCATGTACGTCGAAATGGCTGTCGTGTGCGTTCGGAGTACCAGGCGAAGTGACTCCTCCGCTGACCAAGGATATCTGTAACCTATCGAGCCGAATTTCCCATCTTGGTGCACTGCTTGCACGTCATCCCAGTATTGCTTGTAGTCCAGCGTCTTCTCTTTCGACTTCGACTTTGTTCGTTTGTGGGTTGCTGGCAGCTCTTTTGAGCCAGGCGTTGGAGGAATAGGATCCTCTCGTGGAGGGTCGGCTTTCGCGGGGTCTGAGATATAGAAGGTATCTTGAAGGTCACGGGCGGGATGTTGCTGAGGGACGAAGAGGGCGTCGAAGTTCCAGAAACCAGTCTCGACATATCGATTCGTGGGCATTTCCTCGAAACCCATTTCAAAGAAGATTTCTCGGAACTCTTGTCGCACCTTGTTGAGTGGATGAAGGGCACCCGCCGGTGTAGGCGCACCCTTCGCTTTGAAGTTGTATGGCTTAAGCTGAACAGTCTTCCAAGCGCCGGATGCCAGCATCTCAGCAGTAAGATCCGTTTCCTCCTTCACAAACTCCGTCGAAAACTTGGGTCCTTTTGAGATTTTGAAGGTCACAGTCTTTTGGTCGACCACGTATTTCCTCTTCTTGAAGTCTGCCACGACCTTCGGTTTGTCCAACGATTTTGTAGACCGAATATGTTGTAACTGCTGCTGGACTTCATCTTCAATGTTATCTGTTATTGCTTTGAGAGTGTCCCCTTCTTTCTTGACCCATTTCTGCTTGAAGGCATCTCCTGAGCCGAATTTTGCGACATTGGCGTCACCGACGGCAGCAGGTAGATCTTTTAGCTTCAATCCTTCCAGCGCCGCTCGCACAGCCTCGAAGACTCTTGCGCCATTGCTCCCCTTCTCTGCAATATCCTCGCCTTCTTTGGTCAAGACGAGTTGAAGGGTGTCGATCTGCTCGGCCTGTATGAACTCTCGCGACCTCAATCTGTCGACCGCCGACTTGACTGTCACGAAACTGGCACCAGGAAAGGCCTCGGAGGTGAGGACTGGACCGTCTGCGGAAGCAAGGACCTGTAGTACCTGTTGCGTCAAATCCTCGGCCATCGTTGCGTCTGACTGCGGCCGTCTAGCCACAGATAGAGAGAAGCACGGCCGATGATGGGATTCAAAGTCGAACTCCAAGCAGACTTTCAGCACTCAATGTGTATCCGTGAATTCGCAAATATGACTCCAATTCTGGTGGAAAGCAAATGACTCCGCAGTTCATAAAGCAGCATGAAATATTTGTGAGACACCGGAGGCGCCGCTTTTATCACCGTCACGCACCGTTTTCAGCCTCCTTTCCCACGGCGTCCACCTCGATTGTATCTCCATCTCGAACACCGTATCTTGCTCGAGGAACACGTCAGTCTGACTGTCTACGATTGTCTAGGTAGGACTTGCTGCAGGCGAGGCAAAATCACAATCTTGCCAAGTGTCACTCGCTCGACCTACGCCACGCACAAATATGCCAGCCTCAATCAGGAAGGAAAAAAGAAGATTAGAAACAGGAGAAAAGCAAAGGATTGAACAAAAACTCCTCCCACAGTCCCTCGAAAGGGACCATGGGATTGGAAAACCAGGCGAACTGATTTTTGAAGAGGGTAACGCCGGACTCGAACACCCTGACCACCGCCTTCTCTCCGACATTAAGTGACCCTGTTTAAGGCGAAGGTTCGAACCCGGTACTTAAGAGGAACGGATACTGGAAGAGGCGGGCCCCCAGCACAGAGGTTCTCATCCATTGTTAGCAGAAATTCGAGGAGTTAAATATATCAACCATAGTTTTGATTTATTTGTTGTTTCGCCAAGCACGAGGTGAGGTGAAGTTTGGTGACGGGGCTGAAGTCGAGAAGCATCCCTGGGTCAGATGTTCTCGAGGCTGCATTGGAGACGCCTGAATAGATGACAGCGAGGTGCTAGGTCTGTTTCTTTGGACGTAGGTGGTGTTGCTCTCGAGAATTCTTGGTCTATTCCCAGTTCTATCGCGTCTAGTAAATTATCGCTGTATACGAACACCCTGAGAGAAATTCCGTACAAGGTCGCCGAAAACCGAATATGCCGAGCGATGATTTTTAAACCTTGTCGGCGGGAGCTTCAAAGGCAGTTGCGTCGAACCTGACAGTATCCGACACTTCAACTCTCAGAAACGAGCTCCCCATTGCCTTTGCTGGTTGCGAGCCTTTTTTCTCAATTAAGCCCAGCTTTTCCATGCGAAGTTCCATTGCCCGTTTATGCGCATCAAGGCCCTCACACCTTGCGAGCTCCATGACGGCGTATCCGACCTGTCCAACACCATGTTCGCTGACTTCGCTGCTAGTGATGTTCTTCATGAAGCTTCCCAAGTTAACACCACTGTACTGGCGCGCATATCCATACGTTGGCAAGCTGTGATTGACACCAGCAGAATAATCACCGACAGATTCTGGGGTCCAGCCACCCAAAAACACTGACCCAGCGTTCTGGACGTGCGGAAGAGCAGAGCGGGGATTGGCAGTTTGCAGGATCAAATGCTCAGGGGCATAGTAGTTGGACCACTTCAGTGCTTCCTTCATGTCGGACACTGAGATGGTGACGCTGTGCTCAATGGCGCCTCGTACAATGTCCACACGAGGAAGTTCATGTGCTTGCTTATGGACTTCATCCTCAATAGCTTGCAGCTCGCTTTCGCTCAAGTCAATTGCAATAAGCACGACCTGGCTATCTGTACCATGCTCTGCCTGACTCAGGAGGTCGCTGGCAACGAATGCAGGATCCGCGGTCTTGTCGGCAATGACCAGGACTTCTGACGGGCCAGCAGGCATATCAATGGACACAGCAGCGGACGTGTCGTTACTGACAATCATCTTGGCAGCAGTAACGAACTGGTTACCAGGTCCGAGGATCTTATCGACTTTTGTGATTGACTCAGTACCATATGCCATTGCTGCTATCGCTTGTGCCCCACCCGCGAGAACTATCGCCTCGGCCCCAACCCTGTGTGCGATGTATACAATCTCAGGGGTGATGGTGCCATCAGACCTTGGAGGCGATGCAAGGACGATGTTTTTGCAGCCTGCGGCCATGGCAGGCACACCCAGCATCAGCGCTGTCGACGGAAGCACCGCCGTACCTCCAGGAATGTAGAGGCCAACCTTTTCAATGGACCGTGAGAATCGAGAGCAGGTAACTCCGGGCATTGTCTCGACCACCAAATCTGATGATGGCTTTTGAGCGGAGTGAAATTTGAGGATGTTGTCGTAAGATGTGTTGATGGCTTTGATGGTTTCTTCAGGTAATTGCATGAGTGATTCCGGGAATGGAGCTTTCAGGACTGGTGACTTAAGTGACGTCGCCTTTTCAAATTTGTGAGTATATTTCAGGACAGCAGCATCACCGTGAGCCCGAACGTCGGCGATGATCGGCTGAACGAGAGACATGATCTTCTCGTTTGACTTTTGGGAAGGTCGCTGAAGGGCTGACTTGAGGGTGTCATCCGAGAATGCTTGTGAAGTTGAAAAGCGCTTGAGCTGTATTCGTCCAGTCTCTGTCTTGCCAGCCGGGTCTGAGGGCGATTTTGGTATTGAAGCAGCCTCCTTGACTTCTTCAGCTTGATGGCCATCAACACCGTTGGCATCAGCCTTTTTCGATTCTTCTTTGACCGGCTTTTCTTCGACATATTGCGGTTTTGCATCCCCCTTCCTTCTCTTGACCTTCAAACTCTTCAGGTCGAGATTTCGCTCGATGTCTTCCAGGGTAACGTCAGCAGCAATGCATCGAGCCAACGCGAAATAAAGCAGATCGGCTGCCTCTGAAGCAATATCTTCTTTTGTGGTTGCTTCACAGAGCTCATCGGCTTCTTCCTTGATCTTTGCATTGACAAGCTTAGGATCATTAAAGAGCCGAGCAGTATACGAGCCAGGTGGAGCGTCGACTTTTCGTTCTTGCAAGGTCCTCTGCAACCTTGACAGGCCAGCGGTCTTTCCCCAACATGACATCGTACCAAGGTGACAGAAACCTCGACCTTTCTGATGCACCCTGAAAATGAGGCAGTCTTTATCACAGTCAAAGCCGATACTGATGAGCTCTTGCGTGTCTCCACTAGATGCCCCCTTGTGCCACAGGCCACGTTTGCGGCTCTGGTAGACGCCCGTGCCAGTCTTGAGTGCTTCTGTGATGCTTTCCTTGCTGCTCCAGACAAGGCCCAGAGCAAGATCGCGCTCATCAACAACAACGGTGGCGTACAGTCCGGTCTTTCTGTCCGCCGTGGCCCCAGCAAGTACCATATCCACGGCGGGTATCAGCTTCTTTGCCTCTTCATTAGATGCATCGAAGGTCAAGATCTGAGACGATACAATCAAGGCATTCCCGGGATATTCATGGAGTATATCTGTGCCCTCTGTCCCATTCGTGATCCTTACGTAGATTGTCTGATCATGGCTCGGCGGATAGTTCCCCACCTCCTTCAGCACCTCGTCAAGATGTTCGTTGCCCTGGCCGCCATCAAAAGCCCACTCTCTTGTTTTCCACTCCGGATTCTCTTGGAGGAATGCCTTCAACTTTGCCAGGTCGGTTTTCGGATTGACGAGCGAGATTGTGAGAATGAGGCGTTCCGGAGAAATGGTAGGCTCTTGCGACAGGACCTTTAACTGCTCAAAGGTCACGAAGATTTTGGAGGCACCATTGTTCAGAACGTCGATGACGCTGTCCCAACTCTTTAATTTCCGCACGTCGAAATATATGGCAAGCTTCGAGAAGTTTTTGCGGAGGAAAGCGAGGTTAGATTCGAAGTTTTCCGGAGTGATTTCAACCAGACACTGGCCAAAGTAGGCGACTTGGTTAAGGGTCAGTCCTTTAGCTTTGGATCCGAGGGTCTCCTCTGGATCGACTGAGACGAGAAGTCCTGCACCCATGGTTGACTGTAGCACTCGAAGTAGGAATGATGTCGGGAGCAAGAGAAACCGCAGACCGCAGGAAGGACTCTCAACAGGTGAGTCAATGCACGGCGAAGCGGGGAGCAGGACTTCTTAGAAAATTTGGGCCCACCACGATAAGGATAAGCTCACTCAGGCCACGATTGGCGTAAGAGGAAGCTTAGCCGAAATGCATCAAATCGTCCCTTCACCAACCAGATTCTCTCGATTACCGCAGGATGATACGCGTTTGGCATGTGCAAATCATAGGAGGCGGAAAGACGGTATAGTCAGAGTCAGGAAAATGTCGATGTGCGGCTCATTCCAGCACTCAAGGCTGACGGGTATAAGTATGGGATGTGACAGAGTAGAGCATCATCCCAAACTCATCCACAGATGACAACCATCGATCAACCTTCTTCTGCAAGGCATCTGAAGGTGGCCCGGTTCGCGGCCAAAGATCGCTGATGAGCAGTTCACCGTCAGTCCAATGGCTTAATTGCTGATTGTATGCAGCATTCCACGATTGCCGCGTCTCTGCATTCCAGAGCCGCTTACTTGCTGGAGCGGGAAGGCTGGCAAGCTCTGTAGCGATGTAGGAGGGTGAACCTAGATGGAAATTGACAAGGTTGTCAAACAAGTATGTGGCAAAGAGCGTTCGTCGTTTGGTAGAAGCAACAATCCAGGACTCCCAGTCAGGACGAGTGCCGTTCGTCTCTGCCCAGCAAAGAGTGCCTCTGCCTGCGACGTCTCCTGCTAAGTCTTGGAGCTTGATCATAGTATCTTGTTCGATATAGTTCGTCCCGGATCTGTGGGTGAAGTAAACGATTATCGCGTAGAGTAAATAGGCCTGTAACGTTGCCAGAAGGTCCATATGACTGCACAGGGCACGCTTTTGCCTGGCGTTAGTCTAGAGTAGTACGCATTGAGAAGTAGGACTTTCCTGTTCAAACAGCCTCTTCATTTCCTTCTCGATGACTTCGCACACCATGCTTTCACTGCCGGTAGCCTGGGTCTTCCACATGCGTGATATATTCATGCAATTTGCCAAGGGTTCGGGTATAGTGGCTGCGGTCTGGGTCCAGTGTATGTAAGGTGGAAGAGCCTTGTCGTCAAGGAAGACGCCTGGGTAGGATTTGAAGATGCTACCGACGAAGGCCATGGTTGAAGCTTGGAATGGTTTCGGTGTCTGGTCTGCAGAGGGAAGTACGCTCTCCAGCCACCGGGCGCGGATCTGGTAATCGTCCACAGTACATATCAGTCGGACATCTTGGAAGTTGAGCACTTCTGAGTGGTTCAGGTGCGCTGAGCCTCCGTAAGCCACGACCACGCCATCATTGACTATATTGGTGGAGAGCACTGGTTTCGAGGCGTGATCCTCAGCTTTTGCATCCACGTACTCACAGCACGTTTTCCTGTTTCTGCATCTCGCGCATCTTGGTCTTTCCAGGCCGCACCTGACCTTGGCTTTCGAGCATAGCTTGCAGCTCTTCTTGCGGGGAGTATTAGCCTTCTCGCTCATCGCCTCTCTCAGGAACGCCCAGTTGCAGCGGTGTCGAGAGTAGGCGCCACAGGTGAAATGAGTGGGACAGGAAGACCGTGCGGAGTTGCGTGACTACTGAGTAAATATTCCGGAGGTGAAGGCGGAATAGACAGGGATAACGGCACAACCTGCTCCGACAGTATTTGGGGGCCTGAGATAGACTATGCAAGTTTGTCAATGAGGTACAACACCCCGATTGATGTGCTCTCTCTTTAACTGCTCGTCCTCAACACCTAAGCTCTTCTCGTGCGACTGTCCGATGTCCGTGTAATCGTGTTCTATGGAGCGTCTGGAAGAGTGGTAGGAGTTGGCCTCCTTCCGTCTTCGACTTCAGACCGGGGCATTCTAACGGCCAAAGGCAAGTCTCTCACGCAGTGCACTTGGCGAACGCACCATCCATTCAATCTACTGTTTTAGTCTCGAGGATCAATATATCAACATCGAGAGTACCCGCCTCAAGTTCGGCCACCAAACTAAGGGATGTCGTCCACGCATGTCTCGGAGCTCCTAACGGAGTTCCGAAGAACCTGGTGATTTTTCACAAAGCACGAATGCACTTCGCGATGCATATATAGGTGAGAGAGCCCGTCGCCATGGCTGATGGAACAGAATCACCAATTACAAAATGTCTCAAGCCAAAGGAATTCACGAAACAGGCCCAAAAGAGCCGTATACTATCTACACCACAACCCAGAAAGCCCTCATTGTTGCCGTCGTCTCCATCGCGGCCACTCTATCAGGGTTTGCCTCGAATATCTATTTTCCCAGCCTTCCACAAATAGCAAAGGACCTCTCTGTCACCACGAATCTGGTCAATCTGACGGTGAGTTGTTACATGATCTTCCAAGGCCTGTCACCAACCATATGGGGTGCCATATCTGACGCCGTCGGCCGACGTATCACGTACTGCTGTACCCTGATGATATTTCTTGGAGCATGCATAGGGTTGGCGGAAACAAGGAGTTTTGCTCAGCTGATGGTTCTTCGCTGCGTCCAAAGTACCGGAAGTGCCAGCACTATCGCACTCGGTGCAGGCGTGATCGGAGATCTCACTCAGCGAGAAGAGCGTGGAGGATATATGGGATTTTATCAAGGCGGCGTCTTGATGCCCGTGGCTATTGGTCCAGTTATTGGTGGAGTGCTTGCCGGCAAACTTGGCTGGAAGTCGGTCTTCTGGTTTCTGACCATCTATGGAGCAGCTTGCTTGATCCTTAGCGTTCTACTACTACCCGAAACCTTGAGGTCAATTGTTGGGAACGGGTCATTGAGATCGGAAGGCATCTCACGATCGATATTGGGCACCTATCAAAGAAGAAGGTACTTAAGAGCAGAGCAGCAAATACTGTCTCTTCAAGCGGGTCATAATCTGCGGAAGGCTATCGACCTCTGGGCCCCAGTCAAGATCCTGCTCGACCTCAAAACATTCTCCGCCGTCGTGCTTGTCGCAGTACACTACACAGTCTGGCAGAGTGTTCTCACTGCCCTTTCAACAATTGTCCGAGACCAGTATCAGACAACCGAAACCCAGATCGGCTTGACATTTCTTGCCAATGGCGTTGGATCGATTATTGGGACACTATTGGTCGGTAAGATCCTCGATTATGACTATCGCAAGATGTTACGAAAGGTCGGTGGCGATGACCAGCTCGTCCCCATTGAGAAAGCCCGCTTGAGGACAGCTTGGGTTTGGAGTGGACTGGAATGCGTATCAGTCCTTGTGTTTGGCTGGACAGTCGATAAAGCCGTCCACATCTCGGTACCTGTCGTCAGTCTCTTTGTGCTCGGATGGGCTGCTATATCTATCCAAAGTGCTGTCTCAACATATCTGGTTGATATTCACCACAATCAGAGCGCGTCAGCTACGGCTTCTCTCAATCTTCTTCGTTGCTTGATGGGCGCTGGAGGCACGGCTGTCGTTGGGCCTCTGATCGCAAAAGTCCAGACAGGATGGACTTTCACGTTGTTCACAGGTGTCATGCTTTCATTGAGTGCGCTCATTCTTGTTCAGTTTTTACGTGGGCCAAGTTCGCGTCGAAGATCGGATGTCGGTGCGAATGAAGCTCAACTCCGCGAAGACGGCGCTTGATACCAGTCGTTTCTTATGTATCCGGTAGCATATTGAATTTTAGAAGCATGCATGGCCAGAAGATTAAGTATTGAGCTCTGCGGCCGACAAGGCCGGTCACACGAGCGATCTGCACCGGAGCGGAACAACTCTAGTCCGGCCACGCATCCAGGCAACAACCAACGACCCTGACTGACAAATTCATGCCTACCTACTCCGTACCTTCCATTCCAACGATGACTAACCTCCAATGCTGTTGTGTCACAAACAAACACTCACCGGTCACACGAACAAGGCTACATAATGGAAGTTCATGATGACCCAGAGACGCACAGCGCCGGGAGCGATGAAAGTGACGAGGGCGAACAGCACCATGACGCGTCTGGGGGGACTACCAAAAAGCCGAGATCTAGCAGAGCGTGTGTCGCATGCCGAAGAATGAAAACCCGCTGCGAAATTGATGATGCTCTGGGGACAGCATGCAAACTCTGCATCAGAGCTCGACGCCAATGCATTATGCAAAATCTCCCTCGTAGGAGAAAGCGAAAAACCACGGAGAGAGTAGCTGACTTGGAGCGAAAGATCAACACCCTAACTGCACTCCTTGCCTCCAATGATTCCGCCATTTCCGCCGATCCGTCTCCAAAATCAGCTGGCGAGAGCACCTCCAGTCGCCACAAGATCCAGGGACCAGATCAGACATCAGATGAATCGCAATCATTGATTGCGAAGGCCTTACAACGAGGTCTGTTCGATTGGCCAGCCGCCTGTAAAGCATTCGATCGATACAGAAAAGAAATGTGTATTTACTTTCCTTTTGTCGTGTTCCCAGCTACTGCCGATGCCAATGTGGTAAGGGAACAACAACCGCTTTTGTTCTTCGCCATTTGCACAGTCGCCATGGCCACAATGAAAGGCCCAGTCAACCCGGAGCTTTGGGACATGCTCACCAAGGACCTATCACTACGAATCATGTATCGTGGAGAAAGATCTCTTGAGCTGGTCCAGGTGCTGCTTATCCATATCACTTGGTACACGCGAGCCAAAGAAATGCGGGAGCTAAACTTCAATCAAATGGTGCATGTTGCCTGTGCGATGGGCTTGGACATTGGCCTCGGCAGACGTTCTCACAAGTCCGCTCAATCCACCGATCCCCACCGGCTGGAGTCACTGGCTGGAAGGCGAGCGTGGCTTGGTTGTCACTATATGGGGACGAAGTAAGTCATAAGCATTTGTACTTGCGACACGTATGCTGATTTCATGCAGCATCGCCATGTCTCTTCGCCATCCGGCTTTCGTTCGGTGGTCGGTGTATATCGAAGAATGTTTGGACGTCCTCTCGTCGGAGACAGGGACGCTACCTAGCGATCGATGGCTTTGCGACTTGATTCGCATTCAGCACATTGCTGAAGATGCGGCCGTGGTGTTCTCGATGGATGACCCAGGCTCAATCATAAGCTTCAGAGATGTCAAGACCCAATATCAGATTGGCGGTTTCCGTCAACAGCTGGAACAGTGGCGGCGACATGCTCACAGCAATCTCCAGCAGGGTTCGTTGATGGTTTTTCCGTGCTTCTGGATATCATCATGCTGACAGGATTATATTAGCCTTTGTCCGGCATATCGAAGCCACCACAACGCTTTATGTTCATGAGATTGCCATCCATTCGGAACACAACATCGATGAATTACGTTCGCCTCTTCGGCCCCCTGGTCCCCATGAACCATCGAATTTCGATCAGAGTGCCTCACTGAACGACCTCCAATTCGTTCCAGCTCGGATCGAGTCTCTCTTCACTTGTCTTGCTGCTATTCACGAATGTTTCGATGCATTGCTCTCCATGGATCTCACTACCCTATGCACCTTGCCAAACTTCTTTCTGGTACGTACTGGTTATGCCGCCAGAGCGCTCCGAAAGCTTCTCAGCATCTGTGAGAATCAGGCAGCACTCACAGGACACTTTCAGATCAATGTGCAGGACCTAAAGTTTGACGAGTATATGACTTCGCTTATCCACTTGTTTGCGCGGATCCATGAAGAGAACAGCCATCACGTAGCTCGTGCATTCTGTCTGGTCATTTCTCAGATCAAGGCACACGGCTTAAGATCGCTGAAGGCACCAAATTTCACAAATGCATGCATAGATGACATACGAGAAATCAACGAAAAACTTGACAAAGACAGCGCTGCCCGCGCAGGTTTTACGGCATCCAATCTTAAGCAGCCAACTTTGTCGATTAGGAATACCGCGCGATCTGAGGCCTTGATGCCTCAGACGCCAGCAATGCCTGGAGGTCTTATTGCTGAACCATGGCAAATGGCACCAGGGCAACAGAGCTTGGGCTCGTTCAACAGCGCTGCACCCCAACCGGACTTGCCATTGTGGCTACAGGGTG
This sequence comes from Exophiala xenobiotica, assembly GCF_000835505.1. Classification (NCBI taxonomy): domain Eukaryota; kingdom Fungi; phylum Ascomycota; class Eurotiomycetes; order Chaetothyriales; family Herpotrichiellaceae; genus Exophiala; species Exophiala xenobiotica. The sequence continues at coordinate 3,879,821 of NW_013562491.1, forward strand.
GTACTAATGACTCGACCATGAGCGGTGACGATGTTTTGCAATGGTTCGAGCACGACTTTGCCTTCGATGACCTTGAAATGTACGGCCGCGGAGACATGAACTATTTAGCCGGGACAGCTGAATTCCAGCAATCATGGCCGACTTGACGGAACGGATATTGGGGCATATAATCGAGCTTCGTCTCAAGGTCAACGCATCATCTTCAAACATCACACTTCCCAAGCTGACATGTTTCGGCTCACCGCTGGCTCAGATTGAGATATGTTGGCACGTAATGCGCGAGAGAACGAAACTAATATTCTTGGCCAGCCACAACAGCATAGTGAAGTCGCAAATTTCAACACATTCTTCATGCGCAGGTAACAGTAGCGGACTCCACAACGGTGCAGGTTGACAGGAGTCGCAGGCGGCCGACCAGGTCGCAGACTTGGTCTCATGGTCCACGCGCTAGGCCACTCCAAGACAGCATCACGCCGATTTGGCTCAGTATTTCGCTGCCATCAAGTCTGTGCCAGCTTCCAGGATTGGTCGATATGCGGAATGATTGAAATTTTTACATTCACAGCAAGTATCTGTTATGCGCAGAAGGCTGCCTGGTTGACTGTGCAATCTCCTGCGATCAGGCTGACTTCTTTGCTCCTCGGGCTAGTTTCAAATACCCTTGCAAGTTGCTCAGCCACCACCTCACACCCCCTGCAGACGCAGGCACCTGAACTTCTGAGGATAACAAAAGATAATTCACCTGAGGGGACGCGGCGGCTACATCCTGGCTGTGCAACACTATCGGTGAATGGAAGCCAAGTGTCATAACAACCTGATAGCTTTTGGCATTGAACCGTCCGGTCCTGACCTCACTTGCACTTTCACTTACAGGTTCATGCCTTCTGCTTTTGACATACATCGCCTTCCTGTCTATGTCCTCTTTCGCCGCAAGACCAGTACCGGAATCCTGTGAGGTCTAGCACAGCAACAGGTCGCGAGGCACGTTCTTTCCGCGGCAGGTGCAACATAACGCTGGACCTTGCTGAACTCCTCTTCCACAATGGCTCTGAACGGTATGAATTGGACTTCCAGGTCTAGCGCAGCAACACCTCGGAGTCAACATCCGCTTCCGGGCAGCTTTTCAGATGACGACGATTCAACCGTTCTGTACAGTGAAGAGGACGTAGATGTACTCAAGAAATGTCAAGTATCCTTGGGCTTGAGCAGGAAATACACTCCTAAATGGCGTCCGAGAGATGCTTTCAGAGAGCTTTATCAGAACTGGTAGGTTGTCAACTTGCTTTCGGATTTCCCACAATTGACATTACCAAGGAAAGACGGTATACTGGCATCATTCGACCTGGAGCCGCGTTTCTTCAAACCAGTCATTGCAGAAGATGATCGATTCATCAAAATCACCGTCCACGCGCCTCGCTGCTCCAACGGCTCGAAAGAAGATGCACAACAGCTGATGGGCTATGTCCAGTTTGATAAAAATGTTGGCTTGCTTGAAATGACCAATTTTCGGGCTCGATTGGAGAGAGAGCATCTCGATCTTGGGGAGAGCAGCAAGAGAAGTGACCAAAATCTTGCAGGCTGTCATGGCGAGGGCTTCAAACTTGGGGCGCTTGTTATGTTGAGGAATGGCTACGCAACCAAGTTCGAGTCGAACTCGTTCTACTGGAATTTCAGTCTGCGTGGCGCAAACGTACGCACGACCTTATACTGTCAGCTCAATCCAAAAGCTCCTCGTCTTGTGCAGAAAGAGAGGGAAGAGTTCGAAAAAAAGAGAAAGACACCAGGGTTTCGACGCGGCCTCACCTCCAATATCTGGGAGGACACTACTGTCAAAGTAGGCAAGGTCAAGAATGGTGGCTATGCAATCTCGACGATCGATTTTCGCGCATGGATGAAAGTCGCACTCGACCTCGACATTCCCGAGAATGAACAGATCATACCCACTGACACCGGAGACCTCATTCTCGCAGAAGAATATGCAGGACGAATCTACCTCAAAGGTCTGAGAGTCGCTGGTCAAAGCTCTGCTAGGAATGACTACCGTTTTGGCTACAACTTCCATCATGGAGCAATAAGCAGAGACAGAGAAAGACTACTAGATCGACACGACGAAGCCAAAATGGTTGCCAGAATCTGGGAGGAATCCATTGTACTCCGTGGAGACGCCGTGACAGATCGTTACATTAAGTTGTTTCGAGATGATGATCAAGCACTCGATATCGCTTTACCTAACCAAAGTGTCTCTAGACTTGTCACGGACAAGATATGGAAGCGACTAAGACTCCAAAATCCCCTGGCGTTCTTCTTCTCGGAAAAGGAGGTTACTACGACCAATGTAATGACCGAGGAAGTCATTATTACGAAGGACCTCGGAAAGCAGCCTTTCAAGCTACCAAAAGGATTGTGGGAGCTCTTGAGAAAATACTCGCTAGCTCGCACGCCGCACGAAGAAAGACTCTTCGTCTTCTCGAATTCTCTGTCTGTCCCAATTCCCGATCATCCTTTCTGTGTTCAGGTTGCACGAGCGCTCACAAGCTCACTGAAGCTGCATGGAGCGTTACAGGATATTCAGGTCCAATTTGTGAATGGCGGCCTCTCGAGCATCGACGTGCTGTTCACCGAGGAGCGGAACCTGCTTCAAATCCACGGGAAGTGGCTCGACTACGCCAATATCCATGAGATAGCCGAGTGCAACTTCTTTCAAGCGAAAGGCGGACAATTGTCGAAAGATGATATATTCTTCTGCGACCATATCGTCCATGACTTATTCGAACTGCTGCTTGGAGAAACGCAAGGCCCATTGGAGCTCGACGCCCAAGAGTGTCGCAAGCTCCGAAAGATGGCAGCTAAGAGGCTTCATGAAATGCCCCGGCACGTCCAGTTGAGCGCCACAGAAAATGCAGGGGAGCTCTCCGTTCAGTGGGCGGGAAACCAGAGCAACTCATTTTCCGAGAGATATGGGGCAAACATCAGATACCTTGTTATCCTGCACAAGATGGGCATGTGTGAGGTGCAGAAAAACACTCTGCTCAGCCGGATTGGTGAGTTTTATAGCTGCGAGCTTTCCACATTGCTGACTTCCTCGCAGATACAACTAGGAATGGCGATTTGCATCAACATCGAACACGGACCACTGCAGTCTGTGGTTGTCCTGTTCAGGCCATTCCCGGCAACAAATTCGAGGCTGTTTTTCATGGCCTCGATCATCGCGAGGACTATTTTCCCATGGTGTCGCGATTCGAGGACAAGGCATTCTTTGGGTGGCCTCCAGCACCCGTCCGACCTACCGAAGCAGACATTGCGTCGTCATATTCCTCAATACCGACTCCCGGCCTTGACATGGAGCGTCTTTCTACACCTGCAAGCGAATCTGACGAAGAGATAGAGTCTCTGGGGGATGTCACGTACGATACAGGCGAGGGCAGTAGTTCCATTGAGCCGCAGTCCACGCCAGCCCTCTCGGTCGAAGTTCCACCGTCCAGGCTCGGTCGCAGCAGCGCGCCTGAAGCAACGTTCCCACACAGATATCGATCTCGCGGCGCGAGTGATGCCGAGGACTTGGTTGCCCGTGATCTTTTGAACCAAGATGAACTTGATTGGAGAGTATGGCATGAGGAAGAACTACCGATACAGTTCGCTAAGCTGCGCCCGAGTCGTGTACAAACCCAGGTAAGCTTCGCCTATCTGGGCCGATGCAGAGCTGTGGAAACCCACAAGCTAACAAATATAGCATGATGGAACGAGCCTATCTAGTCTAGAATGTGAACACCTGGACTACACTTTCGAGAAGGATGAATACGCCTGCATCTACAGCGGCCCACAAGGATTTGCCCGGCACGTCGTACTCGTGCATGGCATTCTTTCAATCAACACTTGCAGCGGGTTTGGCTACCGTTTGCTGTGCACCAAGTACTCTTTTATTGCCGATATGGACATCTTCAAGGCACCAACGTCGGCCATGCAAAACGCATCGGGTTGGGAGGCAAACAGTGACAAAGAGCTCGTGCTGCATTTTGGGAGCTTCGATCACATGGGATTGGAAAGTGACGCCGAGGTAATAGAAGTGACAGACATTGTGCGCGCTCATGGCCTTCACGATGGCGCCCTGTCAACTTGTGGGGATGGTGTTGAGCATGTGGTGGCTCCACTCTTTGGTGAGGATGGTACGGTTCAACATCCTGCGACACCCGCATTGTGCTCACTGACATCAAATTTTAGGCTCTTTGTTGTTCTGCCGAATTGCAATCCGCGGTTCCGAGGAATCTGGTACTGCGTGCCTGACGCCGCTAGCATCTCATCTCGTCAAGCGCGAAGGTCGTTGGAGACATTGCCGTTTCATGAATGCCTCAGCACCGTCAGTTTTCGATCTCTCATCAAATGTCCTCGGACCATCGGAAGGATTCTCACAGTCGGGGTTCTCCATTCATGCAGCCATGGGCTTCGATCAATCCAGAGACGTCACTTGGAAGGTATTGTACCTCCAATACCAGCTTCATCGTGCGGTGCTGACTTTCTAGCTTCGCCATCACACCAGCCAAGTATACGACGGTAGCTGCCATGCAATATCCGATGACTTTCAACTAGGCCGGCTCCATCCTTTCTCGACACCGGATCCAAAGCCCCCAAAGATCGCACTCCTTGCAGGAGACCCGGGAAACTTCAGATTGAACAGCTTGAACACTAAGCTTCCGACCACGGAGGAATTCTTGAGGCCCTTAACAGCTATCAACAAAATTGCAGAGAATGTCAACCCCGATTTCATCGTCTTGCTGTTGTCGCCGAGTGTACTCCATCCTCGTGCCATGACTGACTTTCTGTCAACCATCATTCAGTTGCTCGAAAGAAAGATGTCGGTCCATATCAAGCTTATACCTCTGAAGAATTATGGTCTTCCTCAGGATCGGAGTGTACTTACTGTGGTGGCGGCTCCCTTCTGCGGCCTACTTCCTTGGGAACCTTTCTGTGCTCCGGACAGCCTTCAGCCCGAGACCAACGTTGCCGATATGCTCCGAGACCTATCTTTCGAAAATCCACGGAATGTTCATGGAAATGGAGTTGGGTTCATCTGCTCAGCGCCTAGTCAGCTAGAGTCTGACCAGCCAGACTGTCGGGCAAAGCATGTCTATAACCATATGACGGGGCAGCGACCGTCTGTCGATGGCTCCAGTACTGTTGAATTAGGCTCCAGCCTGACGCTACATAACGGGACAAAATTCTGGGTACATCCAAGTAAGCTGTCATCTCAGTTTTATGTCTGACAGCCAACTAACGCCTCTTCATTAGGCCGAAAAGATCGAGTCACTGTGCGTGAACTTGCGCGCATCCAGGGCTTCCCTGACGACTTCGTGTTCTATGGACCGGAAGAACTGCAGTACGAGAGCGTCTGTCGGGCAGTGCCACCTGTGATCGCGAAGAAAGTTGCGCAGACGATTCGACGTGCCATCGAGACTAGGTCGTTGGCAGGGAAGGTGGCGAATCGAGGCGATCTTAGGCAAAGCAGTAAGAGAGCAAGAGTCGAAGATGATACGGAAGGAATGTGAAGATACGTTGAACAACCACCATAGTCAGCGGCCGTTATGCCTGGAGGGGATATTGAGAGGCTGCCGTTGGATGAATTGGAGATGCGGATGGCCAAATTGGATGGCAAGAAGACGGTTGGAAATGGGTGACAGCTTGTCGAACAACCAATTTCTGGCACAAAGACGCAGATTGCCATTGTTGGATTCCATTTTCCGCATTACGGTCACCGATTGGGACTGGGCCATCGGGCACGGCTCCGAATGTCAGAATCTCAGCTACAAGCGATTGAATGAGTGAGTACCATCATGTACCAATTGGAAATGGCCTCTTTCCCGAAGCATCCGTCATACTCGTACTGCTCCCACACATCCTAGTGGGGAGAGCTTACCGATACACATGTGCTTCGTCCTCGGTGCGGTTGCTGCGGGTTGATATCTCAGATCACAAATCCGCTGATTTTTTGCTCCTCGTGCAGCGTGTACAGTACGGGGGCCTATCATACGACATGCTCTTGGACTCTTCACATGCCATGCGTGCAGTATCTACGATGGATGACGATGGATGACGAGTTGTCGTGGCCTGAGTCCAGTGGGCCCCACATGAGGCCCTAGGTATGTACTGTGCACCCTCGTACCTGAACGGTCCGCACCCCGCCAATAGATAGGGCAAAGGGGAACTTCCCTTCATGGTCCGACATTCCCCCTTTCAGTGACGTCGAATCAAGCCGAACAATCCTACGACTACAGAAAGAGAGGACGGAACGTCAGCACTATATGTGACAGCATCCGGGACAAAGGCACCTCGGGAGACTCGACACCGGCAAGGTAGTAGGACCAGAAACTGAAGAGGAACAAAGGCATAGGCAACACATGATGTTCATTGGTGACGAAAGAGTGCAAAGTATCTAGCATCCGAGAATCGAAGATATGAGAAGCCGACTCCGTCAGCATCCAACAATCCCGGCTTCTCGCTTGATCTTCCAATCCCGCCCCACATCCATGCATCTCGCCGTTCTCTAGCGCGTCTGGGGAGATGCAAGCTAGATATTCTCAGAGTTTACCGTTCCCCCGAATTCCTCCTTGACTAGGTACTCCGTAGTCCTGGTAGTAAAAGCAACAAAGGGAACAAACAAAGGACATAATCCGTGACAAAGAGGCCGTGTTCCCCTATCCTCCGCGCCACAAGGGGGTTGGTTTCCCTCGGGCTATTGGCGTGTAGCTCGGACAATGCAAAAGGTGCCAGAGGGCAAGCATAGTAATGAAAACCTCCGTCGTACTGGTGTTGGGTACTGGTATCCATCGAAACAACAGGGCAATATGTAAGACATCATGGCTTGAATAGAAGAAGGATTATCGACGAGCACATGGTCAAGTCGTGCGCACAATGAAAGTCGTTAATAAAAGAAGGCATGTCGACTAGTTAGTTGCCCAACCTCAAGAACTGGGTGACCTTGACATCGTCAAGGGGCGAGGCGACTGGTGTCTTGTCGGTGACAGTGACAGGCAGGGTAGGTTCCTCGGCAGCGTTCGAGTCGGTGCTGGTGGTAGAGCTGGATCGGCGGGTTTTCTGGAGTGCAGGGATGAGCGAGTCGTCGGCGGGCGAGGCCAGGTCCGAAATGACAGCCACACGATGGGCGGTGGGAATGAGGGAGAGGAAGTTGTTGGTTGGGCTGGACATGTTGTTCGGTGGAAGCTGGGCAGGGATGTGGATGGAAGAGAATGTGTTGTGTGTCCGAGTTCGGGGTTGTCGAGATATACCAGAGTAGATGGAAGGCGCTCGGACGTCCTTTGTGTCGTACGTGCTTTGTTCTCTGGATGACGCAAGGGCCAGGGGACTATTGATGTTGCTCGGTTGAATGGAGGTCACAAGGTAGCCGGGACGGTAAGGTTTGGCTGTGATTACGTCGGTTGGGGCTTTTTATTGACTCGTGCTGACCGAGGAGATTGGTATTGGGGACGAAAAAGAATATTCAAGGTGTCGTCGAAAACCCGCCGAGTGTAAGGTAAAGTAAAGAAGAGTATGGAGACTGATTCAAACACGAACACAGGCTTGGACAGGACTGTACTTATAGACCTCCCACATCGTCCTTGAGAACCCGTGGCATGTGGTGGTTAGCTCAAAAGCACGACTCGGGGCAACTTACTGTCATCAATCAGCGTACGAGGAGGATTCAGGAAGTTTCTAGGACGAATAGGATCCTTGCTTGTCCCGGAGCAAATCGGTAGATACGAACACTGGTCCTTGATTTTTGGTTTCGGAAAAGGTGACGAAGGCCTCGAGAGTGCTGGATTTGTGATGCGTTACTGGTGGAGAGCAGCATGAAGCCGTGGCTGACCGGGACTAACCTCGGTTGGCGTGGCATGATCATCAGGGCACCCACATTCTTCCACCTTTCTCCCACACGACGGTGACCAGAGCCGGGGCTAGCTGCAAGTATCTTGTCTCGCTGTGCATGAACACTTCGTATGCAAAATAATAATAATGGCAACTTGTGCCCACTGTTGGCAGATGGCGAATGCATTGCTGGAGCCTTGCAATTCCCAGTTGACGCAATCTTGGCTGGAATAATCGAATAGAGCATGGGGGTTTGAGAGGGAGAGGCACATGCCAACATGCTTCACGAGGAGCAACTTCCATCTCGGCTTTCGCAGTTGGCGTGAATAATGGTCAGCCTCCAACGGAAGCAGAAGCTGTCACGGTCCGCTGAGGCTGCTTGTCTGAGCGCTGCGCCATCTCCGTGATACAACAATCCTGCAATGTCCTGACGTGATAGTTCCCTCGGTCCGGCTATGGCTTTGTCCTACCGAGAATGGTTCTGACCCTGGCCGCAGTCGACTTGTACGAGCTTACCTAAGGATTGAAGAGGAATGACTTGCTGGCAAGACTTTTGATTCGCAGTGAAATTATCCAACAAAATCAAGAAGATGCACCACGCCGAAGGAGGCGCCATGAGTGATGAAATGAAGTAATTCCTTGTAGTAGAAGAGGTCAAGAAGGAGCAGAACTGGAAGAAGCAATTTACAGGGCGATTTTCCGTCGAGTCGTGGGGCTTGGCAAATGCCTGCGACTTTTTGGTGTTGTAGCAACTGAACACCCCCCAACTCACCATCTTTATAACTTCACTGCCTCTTCCTACAGCCCTTTCTATTGAGATCAATGGCTGGAGTATCTCTGACAATTCGATTCGCCGTGATTGACAGATCCGTTGCAGCGTCTTGGTTGACCTGCAGCCGCCCAACAGCCCATTTCCTGGTTTGCGCTCCTGCAATTCCTCCCTGACCACCTCAACGACGCGGCGTCTTCAGCCTCGATCCCCATTGGCATACAACACTGCGTAGTCACTAGGTTTTGAAGTTGATCAAGTCGCACATGCGTGATCGACTCACCGTCACGAAAGAGCATTGTCTTGACGCTCGACAACCCTACAAGTCATGGTGCTGGAGCAGCCATGGGTTCGCCCTGTACTTGCCGAAAGGTGATTCTGGACCTTGTCTGTCACGCCAGCCTTTGCAGATGGTCAAGCAGAAGAATGAAGTGATGTGCTTATATTTGTTGGTTCAAAGAGCTGGGACCCGCAGCGTGCAGCAATCCATGTGTCTTCTCGCTACAGACCCGTGATTATTATCTTGCAGGTAAAGGAGGGATTGTCTTTGCAAGCACTAATGTCTTGACGTTGACTACTCATCTCTTTCTTGTGCTTCGCGACCCTCAATGAGCCGCGTCACAATGTTCCGCCGCGACGACTATGCGTCCTTACGCAGCATCATCGTTGGCCCGAAGCAGGTCGTCGGGACTGTTCAGGTCCAGAATCACGAGCAGGAGCACCGATCATTTACATTCTCCATGTTGCTCTTACTATGCTTCTACTCGTGATCCAAACACCAACGGGCAACAGGGCAGAGCAACCAGAAATTGGATATCATTCTTGGGATGATATTTTTGGCAGATACCATGACCAGGGAGTCCTTCGTCAGGTATAAAATGACCCAGTTGACAGCCACAAACATTTCATGCCTAATTATCATCCGATACCTTCCTCTCTTGTGCAACTTTCACGCAGCTCCCCTAAATGACTCAAGTTTGGACAACATGCCATCGAAAGTGGCAACTGTATCGCTTCAGCAGACGGAATCCCAGGTTGTCTGGATCGAATTAGCCTTCTCTCCATCTATAGAATGAGTACGAGAACTGAACGGTGGTCGAATAGATGGCAGGTTGTAGATACCCAGGTACCTGAGTTTCAATGCCAAGACGACCCCAGCATAAGGTCTTCGCTCATGTGGGAGGCTCTTCTCGTACTCGGTAGCACGAACATATTCCCCGTTCAACGTCATTGTTCTCGCTCCTTTTGTTCATTCTATGTCGGCAAGCTTGGAGAATGCCTCACCATGTCTGTAGATATCAAATGGGAGAATATCACTTCAGGCGCTGATGGCGCCGCCCTGGCTGAAAAAGTTCGAGATTTTGTCCATCAGAAATTCCAACAGGTACCACTGCCACGATTCATCAATGCCGTCCACGTTCAATCCTTTGAGTTTGGGTCGGCTTGCCCAGAGATTGAGATCAAAGACCTATGCGACCCACTGCCAGATTTCTACGACGACGACGAGGAAAGCGAGGAAGAAGATGTGCCTGGGTCAAATACCGACCTAGGACCCGGCAGCGTGCGTGATAAAGATAATCACCATGCTGCAGTTACACATCATCCACATCGCAGGCCGCAGCTAGCCAGTATCGCTACCGCTGCACCTCATCACGATTTCCCAACCTTAACGGGGATTCGGGACTTACATGGTGTAAGCGCTGACCACTTGGGTGGCCCTTTTCCACGAAGCACCACCCCGGGTATCCCAGGAGGTACATCGAACCTCAGCTACTTTCACTTCCCTGGTGGTGGTCTATCTGGAACACAGACGCCGCTCGCAGCCGTTGCAAGCGGCACTCCCTTTACCCCACGACCGTGGTCATTCGATCTATCACAACCACCCACCAGGCACCAACATGGGGCATTGCATACCCCCGGCGACTGGCAACACGGGGAACGAGAACTGCATGGCCATGATGATCCCTCCACAAGGCCGTCGACCGCAAATAGCATTTCATCACCTCGTGAATCCGAGTCTGGAATATCTTCGCCGCAATTGCAGCATACAACTTATCCAAATGGTGTACACGATGGTGATGAGTCTGCCTTGGATGCAGTAGCTCCATTATCACCGTCGAGAATACAGAGCAGGAACCCGTCCGACTTGCAGGTGATCGCAAGGGTCAAATACTCTGGCGACGTCCGGATGACTCTGACTGCCGAGATCTTACTGGATTATCCAATGCCTAGCTTCGTGGGGATACCGCTCAAATTGGCCATCACAGGCATGACCTTTGACGGAGTCGCAGTAGTGGCATGGATCAAAAGAAGAATGCATTTCTGCTTCCTTGACTCCGAGGACGCTTTGGCTCTTGTTGGGGAAACTGTGGCCGTCGACCAACAGAAAGAAAGAACCAGCAAGGACAGCTCGAGATCAAATTTGCCCGGTCCTTTGCAAGAGATCCATGTGGAAAGCGAGATCGGCCGACAAGAAGACGGAAAACAGGTTCTCAAGAATGTGGGTAAAGTGGAAAAGTTCGTGCTGGAGCAGGTGAGGAAGATTTTTGAAGAGGAGTTCGTCTTCCCCAGTTACTGGACATTTCTGGTGTGATGCCTTAGTGGAAGGCATCTCTCTCTTCGATCCAGAATGATTCCAGGATCATCAGGTCAACGAGAAGCACCGAAAGCATTTACGCATTCAAGATTCGAAAACGACGTGGGAACACCATGCCAATACACCCTCCTACAAACGACGTCGGATTATAGCAACCCCAGATGCTCAGATCGGTGTCACCAGGTGGCCGATGGCCACGTCACAAGCTATGTGATGTTCAACATTCATTGCATAGCCTTCCAATCCAGGAAAAGTCCGGCCTCAATCAAGAATCAGGCGACTAGTTGCGGTCATTCGCGGAGATCCCATTCGCGCGCAATCTCAGGCACGCAGCCAATAGCAGCATCTTCTGACCCTGGCAATCGGGATGCGCCAAACTCGGGTCTGTGCCACGTCCCTGTCACCCATGTCGTGCGACGGAGGAAATAGTTCCAGAAGACCCTGAAACAGAAAGCCGTCGTCGACACAGACTCTCCATTGGCGAGATGAGATCAGAAGACGCGACAGCATGATGAAGTTCTTTGTTGCCAACTCACCAAATATGAAACGGAGACATTCCCAGTTCAGAACCAACCACTCGAGATGACGTCGACCTGCTTGGCGGGGAAATATCAACGACTTGCATTCTTCATGTTTGATTCCATTCTACGGCTTCGATCATCTTTCAGCGAGTGCTTTGGGTATTTTCTACATAGAGCAACATCATGAAGCGTCTTTCTTCATTCCTGCAGCGCGCAAGAGGACGGAAACCCTCTCCTACTCAGCCTGAACATCCTTCTCCGGCTCCTCCAGGGCAGGTTCCAGCTCCAGCACCCCAAGCTTGCCCACCATCGCAACAATATAATATCCAGGCAGCTGGTGCAACACTTAGTGTGGCATTGCAGAACCAAACTACGTCTTCTACAGTGTATGCCTATATTACCGGACAGGCACTCGACAATAACAATGCTTTATTTCTACTTTCCGCTGACGGACGAACACCATACTATCCCACCTCACCAGGGTCCGTCGGTTCACCACTTCCACAAAACTGTGCCATCGCTCTCGGTGCGCCAGGGAATACTGTGACTGTAACAATCCCGCATATCGCAGGTGGTCGGATCTGGTTTGCGATCGGATCTACCTTGACTTTCCTCCTCAACCCAGGTCCTGCTCTGGTCGAACCGTCTGTCACCAATGCGTCCGATCCTAATGCCAACATTGACTGGGGATTCGCCGAGTTCACGTTCAACCAGGACCAGCTTTACGCCAACATCAGCTACGTCGACTTCGTGGGCCCACCGATCGCGCTTACCCTCACGACGGTGAACAGTGGGACTCAGCACGTCTCAGGCATGCCGGCAAATGGTCTCGACCAAGTCTGCAACGGCCTCCGCTCACAAAACTCCACTGACGGCAAGGGATGGGACCAGTTGATCGTGACGCGCAACGGGCAAAACCTGCGCGCGCTCTCCCCCAATCAAGGTATGGTAACCAACGCGAACCTCTTCGCAGGCTATTACGACGACTACGTCAACCGGGTCTGGACGAAATTCACGACTCAAAAGATGTCGATCGACACGCAAGCTTCATACGGCACGGTGTCTGCGCAGGTTTCTGAGCCTTCGGACACATTGTCCTTTGGCGGTTCGCAATTCTCGAAACCCTCGACACGAGACATCTTCACTTGCTCGACTGGTCCTTTTGCGACCGGCTCGAATGCCGAGACCAATGCGATCATTCCTCGACTAGCTGCGGCGTTCAACCGGTCTACACTGCTCGTCAGCGACACCTTCCCCGCCGATCAGAGTCTTTACTACCAAGATCCCGTCACGAATCATTATAGCCGGATCGTGCATGCGGCGAATCTCGACGGGAAGGGCTACGCGTTCCCTTATGATGATGTCCAGCCCACGAATGGAAAGGATCAGAGCGGAGAAGTGCACGCGGGAGACCCCACGTTGTTCACGGTGACGGTGGGAGGCGGGAATGCCAGTGTCAATCCGCCAAAGAAGGAGCTTTGATGGATGTGGTACTGCGATGTAGGAGTGGATGCGATGACGAGTGCAGGAACGAGGATAGTCATGGCTGGATGTTTGATGATACATGCCTGGATATACGAGCAATGATTTGCGGCAAGCGGTTCTGGGGAATGTACGGAGTCTGGATCGATTATGAGATGGAATGGCTAGAAGTCATAGGTAGCTAATTCACATGGATATATCACGGCTGACGAGTCCTCATGCTCAGGTACGAGCGCCTCGATCGAAAGCAGGAAAGGGTGAATGTCGTCGCAAGGTCTTCGATCATTGGCATGCATTTACTATCTAGATTTATTGTCGCTAATTTCCAAGATTTACAACTTCACCGCGCGCCGGAGCTGGTAGAAAAGCTTGAGCGTTCCGAGCGTGTGACATAAATCGAAAAGAAGGAATTCTACTCCTTCGCACCGTGGATGAAAAGACGTTCCTCAAGAGGCTGGAAGGTCTTCTCCATTGGCTTGCCAGCCGGCTTGCCAAAGACCAGTTGGGCCTTCAAGCTCCAGGTGAGAGGCACGTTCCAGGTGGCCGCGATTTTCTCGTCGATCAGAGGGTTGTAGTGCTGCAAGTTGGCGCCGAAACCTTCTTGTTCAAGGGCGGTCCAAACTAGTAGTAAGAGATAGGTTAGTCATCCGATCTGCTCTCTCGAGATGATGGGACGAAGCACAGGGACTTAGGCCCAGGCCCAGTCACCCTAAATTTCCACAATCGGCGGAACAACTTACTGGTATACTGATGCATGGCATTGGTGTGCTCACTCCATTGCGGGAACTTGTCGGCGTACAAGGGGAACTTCTGCTGCAAGCCGGCGACGACCTTGGGCTCCTCGTAGAACAGGACGGTGCCGTAGGCGGCCTGGAATCCGCTGAGTCTCTGCTCGGACGCGGGCCAGGCTTCTTGGGGCGCGACGGCCTTGACCGCGGGCTTGACGATGTCACCCCAGAGTTTCTTGTGCTCGTCGCCGAGCAGGACGACGACGCGGGTGGATTGGGAGTTGAAGCTGCTGGGGACGTGGAGCACGGCTTCCTTGACGATCTCTTTGATCTTGGAGTCCGGGACCGGTGATTCCGAGGAGAGTTGGTAGATTGTGCGGCGGGCTTTGACGGCCTCGAAGAAGGTGGATGAGGAAGTCATGTTGGCGGTGGTGTTGGAGAAGGAGCGAGTATGAGTGCGCGAACAGGAATGAAGTGGTGTAGCGAACTGGGTGAGTGTAGGGCGAGAGGATGTATGTAGAAAAGACTGGAGGGAGGTGGGTGTGGTTAAATAGCGAAGTGGTTGTTGTAAGGTCGCTCGGAGTCGCATGGTTTTTCGAGAACGATCTAAACGCGGGTTTTTCTGGTCCGTTTTTATTTACCCGGCAACGCTGCAGTGGAGGGGACACAGTACTGGTATTTGAAATTATGGCATTGATAGGAGTAGCACGGATCGTGGAGCTCTCAAAGACGGTAGACGGTGGTGCAAAAAGTGATGATGTGGGTACGGCACTGGTGTGGTACCGCTGATGCCGGTATATGACAAGCACCAAGAATCCTGCGTAGTAGCTCGTACTGTGGCGTGTGTGGTACTTGATCGTCTGTCATAGCTCCATAGCTCCATAGCTCGTAGCAAGGCTGGAAACTATTCCGCGTGGTTGTTAATGATGCCGTAAGCAGGGGTCTTGAAAGGCCACTTCAACTTTCCAAGGCTTGGTAACTCAGCAGTGCTTGCAGCCATTCGTTCGCAGCAATGGTTCTTTGGGATGGAGCTCGTGGTGGCGCATATTTGAGACTTTCCAAGTGCTTTCGGCAATTTCGTGGTTGGTCCATCATCTTGCGTCATTGACTGCCACGATTCCAACATGAAGCTATTGATATCGTACTGCAATGAGGTACTTGTCCGATCGTCCTCTCATGCTTATCGAGGTCACGTGAAAGGCGAAGAAATTCCGACCAGTCACGTGCCGATACAGATGTCACGTGAGATGTGAAGATAAGTCTCGGTAGAGTTGCCCATCTTGCGCGGTGAGAACCCCCTAGCACAAACCCTTAGGCCGAGAATCATCGACTGCACATCAAATGTGAAAAACACCGCTCGGGCTGGTATGAAGCAAGGACAGAAAGCCAGTGATGTACTCCGTATTTGGACGAATAATTCATTTTCACGACGGCTTCTGTCCATACACGAAATACAGCTTTGAATAGCCATGGAATTTTCGGTCCAACAGTTCCTTCCTCACGCCGGCCAGCAGAAGCTGTATTCGAGCAGCGCTCCAGCCCAGCACTCTCGTGAATAAAGCAAACGAGTATGCGTCCAGAGCTTCCAGCATCAGGATTTGTTGATAGGCGCCCAACTCCTTCAGTTTCGGATCTTTTGCCCAACGTGAGAACGGCACCTGGTCATGATGGTCACAGCGGTCAGCTCAAACCTGGATTACAGACAAGATATCAGACAGGACAACCAACCTTATAGACTTCTTGTTGGACATGCGTAAATCCTGCTTCCGTCAACCAGTCCTTGTAGTGCTTCGCCACACCCATGGGCTTCCCGAACTTATGGCTTGCTTCGATGAGTCGGTCTTTCCACTCCAGGAGGTTTGGGGCTCGGTCGATAGTCTCGTCATCGCAGAAGACTCCCACGGTAGCGTCGGCGACCTCCAGCCAGCCACCGGGCGTCAAGTTGTTCAATGCCTGCTGCAATAGCCTTTTGTGGTCTTTTACCGATCCTTCTATGTTTCGGGCGTGGATGAAGTCGAAGGGATATTGGTATCTCCAGTCGAGTTCGAAGTCGTCGATCTCGAATGTGCAGTTTGCGGGTACCCTTCACGGTGAGTTGTCAGTGATGATGCGGTAGGACCATGCTGACCCATGACCATACCATAGTGGCTGGATTGGACTCAGGTCGGTTCCTAGTCAACACAAGTCAGCTCGATGGTCCTGCCGATGTTTCCACGAACATGACACACCAATTACGATCGCTTGAGGCATCTTGCTAGAACGTCCTGTCAGAACTTATAGCCAGCGATTCAGTTTTGGGTAGCCATTACTCAGCCATATCAATCGCCCAGGCACCCGTTCCGGTCCCGAGATCCAGGATACGTGACACTCCATTGGAGATCGGAGCACAGTACAACTCTCCGCCGAGGACGAGATTGAATATATGATGGTGCTTTCCGACAAATTATCAGGAGGCGTTTCAACATTGGAGCGGACCACCAACAATATCCAGACGCTCTTGTTCTCTTTCGTCGTTTGGCTTTGGCAAAAATCCACCGGTCAGTAGGTTTCTCTTCCAGAACCACGGATGGAGAGCGTACGATAACATATTCGCCTTCTCGGTACGCATGATATCGGCGACCATTCTAGAAGAAACTTCTATCAGTTGTTCTTTCCTTTACCAATGGTTGTATCGACTGGCCTCGTATCTGATCCTGAATGAGCACATCCTCTGCATCTAGAATGCAAAAGGAGGATTGGTCTTACCTATAATTCAACACACTCGAAGTTATTGAAGCTGTAGAGTTGCCGGCTCTGTTCAGGGCAGGCGATCCTTCGTCAGCTCACGACCTTGATCATGGCTGGGCGAAGCGTCCTACAAACTTCCAGTGTCCAACTCATCATCAAAGGCGGCATCGTCCTAGCTAGTGTTCAGTGCGATAGCGTTGAGAAGGGATCCGGATTGGACAGACTTCCGCCGCAATTGCCGGTTGTGTTGGGTTTGATTGTGTGTCTTCATAGCCTGGGGGTTGAGTCGTCTCGGGGCCAGACATGTTCCCTCGATGGTGGTATAGAGATTACGAGTGTGTCCTCCGAGTTGGTCGTAGTTGGGGCGTTTCAGAGCAAGAGCATCGAGTCATTGATAGGGACGCAGGAACATTTGAGATGATGTAGGTCACGGTGGGGTGAACTCAGAGAATACGTCCTTCGTCAAAGACACAAGAGTGGCTCTTTGGATCCATGCATATCGTTGTCGACAACGGACCGGAGCGAAGGATCTCTCGCTCCCCCCTAAAGGCCGCTGGGAGCAGCCGCCGCCGCAGTGCCTATGATAGGCTCCATTAGGTGCTGAGTTAGGCAAGGTACAGCTCTAGTTAGGCTTGGCTACATTTTACTGGTCAATATCAGACCACCTATGCAAGCCAACTCCAACGGTCTGCGTGGGATCACAAAGGCCCACGTACGAGTATGAATACCCAACCACTCGTCTGATAGTCTCGTCAACCCTTGCTTTGCTGCTGTAACCTGGTCGTCCTCCAATCTTCTCCCATAATCCAACAATGTGATAACTACTACTTGGCATCTGCCAACTCCACACTTCTTACAACTCTAATCAACTTCCCATCTGGTACCCCAACGCCCGATCATCAGCTTACGATGGAATTCACTCAGCTATTCGGAAATCCTCTATGGGTAGCAGCCTTAGCTTGGGCAGGGTACAGCCTTTGGCTCGTCCTCTGGCGGCTATATCTATGCCCACTGGCTCGATTCCCTGGACCCAAGCTAGCAGCTGTTACCGGCTGGTACGAGTTCTACTTCGATGCAATCTGCCATGGAAAGTATACGTTTGAAATCGCGAAAATGCACGAGCAATATGGTACGAGGCTCTTGTGGCTGCTTCATACTCGCGGCAGCTGATGCTTTGCTTCAAGGACCCATCGTCCGAATCACTCCTTGGGAGCTCCACATCAACGATCCAGACTACTACGACGTTCTCTACTCACGCAACAGCCCCCGCAACAAATACCAATGGTTTGCAAACATGTTCGGCACACCCAAAGCCTCAATCGCCATATTGGACCACTACCAACACCGTCTCCTGCGGTCCAACATGAATCCATATTTCTCCATGCAGCGGATCAGAGCACTGGAACCCGAGATCCGAGCCCTGGTCGATAAGCTTTGCCAGCGACTAAATGAGTTCAAGGGCACAGGTCACCCCATAACGCTTCAACCTGCATATACTTGTTTCACAACGGATGTTATCTCTGACTACACCATGGGCGTCGGCTTTCACTACCTGGACGAGCCAGACTTCATTGCCCAATGGAGCGAAACACTGAGCGGAATCGCACAAGGCACAGCCTTCTTCAAACCATTCCCGTGGTTGTTGACTATACTCAAAGCCCTACCGCAAGGGCTGGTGACGAAACTCAACCCCGGCATGGGCTTGATGTTCGCATTTCAGAATCGCTGCCTGGTCCTCATCAATTCAGTCATCGAAAACCAGAAGAGCGGAAAAGAGAACTTCGGCCATCCTACCTTCTTCCACGACGTACTAGCGAGCGATTTACCTCCGGAAGCAAGAAGCGCCGAACGATTGGCGCAAGAGATCCAGACCATCATAGGTGCCGGCGCCGAGACCGTTGCGAAGATGCTTAGCTGGACGACGTACTACCTCCTCGAGAACCTAGAGAAGCTGAGAAAGCTGAAGGAGGAGCTCAATAGGCTTGATCCAAATCGGACGGCAGCCCTGGTGGATTTCGAGAAGATGCCCTATCTGGTGAGTTTTCGTGTTGATGGTCTGGGTCCGGACATCTACACTGACTGAGTCAACATCAGACGTCCGTCATGCTCGAAGGACTAAGGTACGTATCCATACCCCGCTCGAACAGCAACCAATTCCTGATGTCGGCGTTCTTTCTCTCTAGACTATCATACGGCGTAAGCACCCGCCTCCCAAGAATTGCACCCGACCAAGCCCTCCAATACAAGCAATGGTCTATTCCGGTGGGCGTAAGTTTACGACCCCACTTCACCTCATCAACCACTATTAATGTGTCACTAGACCCCCGTCGGCATGACCAGCGTGTTAATGCACCACAACGAAACCAACTTCCCCGATTCTTACAACTTTATCCCCGAGCGGTGGATGGATCTCGAAGCCCGTAAAAGACTCGAGAGTTACCTGGTTCCCTTCAGTAAGGGGTCGAGGCAATGTGTCGGGCAAAAGTATGTCGATTCTCTCCCGTTCTTGCCTGTCCTTTCGTCCCATCTAGCCTTGTCGCTCCATTCGCTGAACAGAAGTACAATCGTGACTCTAGTCTCGCACGAGCCGAAATGCTGCTGGCCCTTGCCACACTCTTCCGCGACGTCAACTTTGAACTGTACGAAACGACGAGAGAAGACGTTACGATGGCCCACGAGCTGTTCCTCCCTTTTCCCAAAAAGGGAAGTGAAGGTGTGCGAGTCTTGGTGAAATAGGGGGTTCGGTTCGGACAGTATAAGTGTCGTGTTCATTGTATATGGATGTCAAGGCGACCTGTTGCTGTTGTTGTACATTTGCCGCTTTGCATGGGTCAGGTGCGCTTCTCTCGGGTTGATGTTAATATAGTCATCCAGCTGAATTATCTTTCTCAGAGCAAAGGCCTAACGACCTGGCACAAACGGCGCGTGAGCCATTTGAAGCGGCCTTCGCTCACTTTGCTAACTCGGAATCAAACCGTAGTTGGGCGAATGGGTTTCTCGTTGGTGATCAGTGCAGGTACTTATCTGACGAGGCTGATCCTCCTTATGCAGGTCACATGTGAGGCTGATAAAGGCCATTCCTTGGCATGCCCCGTTTTGATTCCCGTGAGTACGAGAGAAGCGAGGTTTCTTAACACGAAAGCAATAACCCTGCTGTGTATATTTCAGGCTGCAGACGAGATGTCGAGCCTCGCCTCAGGAGTAGAGCGCAGTAGCTATACACTGCATCTGACAAAGCTATAAAATGTTGCAGACGGACGAGGAATTCACCCGACGCGAGACTGCACTTTGAATTGTTAAAATACGAAGTACTCTCCTCGACACCTCCAGCCTTGTCGATCCATAATTGTCAATGGCCCTGTCTGCTCCAACAGCAACAGCCTCCTCCATTCTCCTCCAGCTGGTCGAAGACTACCACTCCTTCAACCCAGGCGGCGTCCCCGTCCTGCCTTATCCCACATATCTCGACTTCAGCAAACAAGTCCATCGAGGCCGGCCGTGCGTGTATCGCCTGGACCCGGACCAACAACCGGCCAGAAAAGCCAGCCAAGTCAATGGATCATCAAGGCTGTCGAAAGTACGCACCGAGTTGGAATCCATCCTCTCAAGTCCAGCATTCTCATGGACGAGGGAGAGCCTCTGCGCGAAAGTCACGGAGGACGTCGAAGTCGCCGTGACGCCGGACGGGAGGGCGGATTCATTGTATCCTCTTCCTCGAACATGGGCATCTCCGAACAACAGCACAGTCGAAACCCACGCCAACCTCGAGACTTCAGACCTCAATAATAGCAGAGGCGGAAAACGTGAAGGCCTTGAGGCGGCACATGAACAAGAACCAGAACAAGAACAAGTCTTCGTCCAACCGGCCACGATCAACATGTCGCTGTCCTCGCTCTTCGACAAACTCTGTCGCCCCGTCGCAAACGACAACACATCGATACCCAACAACCCCCAAGCGATCTACTACCTCCAGTCCCAAAACAGCAATCTGACCACCACCCCGCTCTCACCACTTCTCTCCGACCTCCCACGCAACCTGCCCTTCGCCGCACCGGTCCTCGGCGACCCCGAAGCAATCAACATCTGGATGGGCACGGGCGCGAGCGTGACCAGCACGCACCGCGACCCGTACGAGAATTTGTACCTCGTGCTCCGCGGGAGGAAGAAGTTTACTCTGTACGCGCCCGTCGAGGAGGTCTGTCTGCATGGTAAGTCCAGCCCAGTCCGGTCCGGTCCGGTCCCGGGTTCGCTACTCCTCTCGCCTCGTCTCATCTCATCTTGGCCCCTGGAAAGCTGGAAGGGAAGAGTCTGATGAATCCGAGAATCTCCATGTCATGTCAAAGCATGCAGTCAAAACCCGCCCGTACTTACATTGCAAATTGTGTGAATCAAGACCACGAGACTGACATCTTTTTCACTCCCCAAAAGCCGACAAAGTCCGCACAGCACACCAGGTGCTCGAACCCGACGGCTCGTTCAACATCGCCCTCGACACTCATCAGCCTTCCTCACCCGACGTCGACACCGACACCAGTGATGCTCAGGCTGAGGATGGAGCTAAGACTGATGACAACTGCATCCCTTGGATCCCGGTCGACCCTTTGAATCTACCCACACCTGATATCCTGGCGTCAAAGTACCCCTACTACCAATACTCTCACCCTCTCACTGTGACAGTGTCTGAAGGCGAGATTCTATACCTCCCGGCGGGCTGGTTCCACCACGTCAGTCAAGAATGTGGAGTATGGGACGATGGTGAGAATGCCCCATGTATAGCGGTCAATTACTGGTATGATATGGACTATGAAGGCGAGAAGTATGCCATGCGAGAGATGTTGGGACGACTGGTCGAGGCAGCACGAAGAGAACAGCATCAGGAAGAACTGAGTCGGTAGAAAATCGTCTATTCTCAATGTCATCGATTCTTCGTAAAGAAGATTCTGAACTCTAGCTCTTTGGCATCGACATCATGCCTTGGAAAAGGACTGTTTCAATTCTTGCTCATCTTGGAGGGGCGCTCCGCTTTTCGTGTAGGATCATTCCGGAATCATGTCATCTCTCATGACCACATCATGTCTTGTGTCTTGACTTGCCTGCCGTTTACATGGCCTCCAGCTTCTTGAGGATCTCTGGGAACTCATCCCAGTGATACATGACGGCAGCCGCATTGCATTGTTCGGTAAGAAGCTTGGCCATCTGTTCCATCTTCTCTTTACCTTCCTCGACACCGTAGACGCCAACGTAAGCGATCAAGGGGATACCAGCACGCATGGCAGCAGTGGCACCACTCTTGCTGTCCTCGACAGTGATACACTCAGAAGGCTTGACACCCAGCTGCTCGCAGGCGTACAGGTAGATCTTGGGGTCAGGCTTGCTGGATGGTGGATTGAGGGAGGTGGCGGCGCTGTAGACGTGTTCATTTGGGAAATAGTGGTCGATGCCGGTCTTCTCCAAAGAGGCGACAACACGTGGTTTGGCAGAGGTGCTCACGACAGACATGGGGTAGCCGGCCTTCTTCAAACGTTCCAACTGCTCTGGAGCACCTGGGCATGGAGTGGCTTTGGCCTTGAGCTTCTTGATGACTTCTCCGAGTTCACGACTGACGTACTCCTCGAGTTGTTCTTGTGGCATCTGGAAGTTGTGCTTCTTTTGGAGGCCGATCAACATTCCACGGAAGTTCTGACCGACGAAATCTTCAAGGAGGGAATCGACGGTGTACCGCTCGGGGACATTGTACTGCTCGAGCAGCTCATTGGTGAGATCGGAGCAGGCTTCGAAGGCTAGACGCTCAGAGAGGACGAGGGTGTTATCACAGTCAAGGAGAACGTATTTGACCTGGATTGAGGTGAGTGTTAGTATATCGGCATAGGCATACGAGTGAGAGTGAACAGAGGAGCGGTCAAGAAAGACCAGGGTGAGCAAGGGCAATGGGGATGTACCTTTGGCATTTTGGCGGGTGTTTTTGTGATGGCTAAGATTGAAGAGAGGAGAGCCCAAAGAGATGTCTATTGCTGTTCGTAGCAGCGCAAGGGAAAGGAAGAGAAAGTTTTTGAAGTGTCTGAAGCAGTGGGATGTGTGTGAGATGGTTGAGAACGACAAGCGAGACAAAGTAGCAATCAATCAATCAACAGTCGAAAACGTGGGGAAGCGCGCCAATACGTCATTTGACCACTTTACCACCTGGAAGTTTACCCAGCACCCCTAGCTTCACTGTCATTCACATTCACTGCCACTACTGTCCTCAAAAGTACATGGTACACGGTAAAAGCATTCACTGGCACCTGGGTGATACCTCTGTTACAGCATTACAACGTGAATGATTGGTATTGCCCAATATGCGGGCCGAATTCATTCTTGACCAGTTCTATTCAGATGGGACGTCCTAATGAGGTTCGCTTCCAGCACAATCCAGTCTTGTTTCCACCCTAGAGCAGTATGAGAAGCCATCCGGTATTTGGTATAGCACGAGTTAAGATATATTCACTGGATATATTCCAAGTCTAGACCTCGATCAATAAATGTCCGGACGCCAGCCATTTGTCTAGCAACGCCACAGCCACTACGAGGTACTGGTAGGTAGACGATTGGCGGCAACACCAACCACACCAACTTAGCCACACCAGACGTGCCAGCGGGAAAAAGTGACGTCGCCAGCAGCCACGGCTCGCACCTGGATCTCCGGATTGACATCTCCTTTCCATGATTTCGTGGGAAGACGTGCATATCTCCAATGCTATGTGAATGGTAGCCTTGCTCGAGCGATAAGTCCCAGCATCGTCTTGCAAAGATCATCTCTGCACACAGCCACTGTGACCGGAGACCAGAACTATACATATTCGTGCTTACTGCTGTCCATTCCCAGTGTTCCCTTCGCTCTTTTATCAGCCGTGTGTACCACCTGCTAACACACTTCACCAGTCTGTTGCTTTGATGCTTTAATTGCTCTGTCAAGATGAGGATTCCCCTCTTCAAACGCCTCGTCATCGCCTTTTGCAACATATTCTTCCCACCTTTGGCCGTGATGCTCCTTACCGGCCCCAATGAAGATTTCATCTTCAATTGCGTCATGTTCCTCCTGGCCATAATCCCCTCCCACATCCACGGCTTCTACATCTCGCTCACCTACTTCAACCGCAAACGTAAAGTGAGAAGAGGCGTGTATCCGGGAAAGCCAAAACACCTTATCTGGAGTGGACGTGTCAACAATGGAGGAGCGAGCTGGAAAGAAGCCCAGAGGCTGAAACGCATGAAAGAAGACGGCCGCTTGAGCAGGAGGGTCAGTCGCAGGGTCATCGGTCAGAGCAACAGGAGTAACAGTCAGAGAAAGGTCGAAGATTGGGACAATGGGTACAAAGAGTACACTGTTAGTCCACAATTGAGTAGGATGGATACGGGCAGGAGCGGAAGGAGCAACGGACGAAGCCAGCAACGAAGGAGGTATTACGATGATGAGTATTCGGATTATTGAGTCGATCTGACTCCAGGAAAATTGCGGATTGCTGTATCATCACCAGCGCGAGTGAAGCGCTCATGGTCCAGCTCGTATTAGGATTCTACACCCGTCGGAGCGGGCCGTCCATGTCTTTGGTCGCAAAGTATATTACAACAGATGACAAGTCGGAAACGAGATCCATCTGAACAGACATGCGTAGGACGTCCATGTCTTCCATGGACAAAGATATTGTATTGTATCTGCATCTTTCCAGTTGGGAGTCCAGAAGGTCTCGCCAAAGGTGTCTCTTCATGTCCAAATGGATATCTTCCATGTCCGTCATCACCGCATCGATCATACAACACATTAAGGAATACTTTAGATAATAGTCTTCAGCCGCTGCGGAAGCTTCCTTCCACACCGTCAGTATCCAAAGGTCAGCTTGCGTCGCTATCATCGCCGTCTTCCCGGCTGGGCGCTTGTACCGTTGTCACGGAAACGTTCTCCTCGCTTTTCCCTGGTAGAGGGTAGTGGCCGAAGTCACGACTGCTAGTGCTGAATTTCGATTGAACTGGCGGATGCTTCGCGCCAGAGTATCCACCATTTGTCGGCTTTTCCGAGGGGAAGTCATGGTTGTTCGGTACGGGTGTGTTGAGCGAACTGGGATCTGTCGATACTGGACTCGTAACAGCGTCAAGGCCATCATCGAGGGTTACCGAGTTCAAGCCATGCAAACCACCCTCGATGTCTCTCACGAGTCTGACAAACTCTTCCGGTACTAGCCCACTCTCGCCGGTCCTGGGATCTTCTGCCACCAGCCAGCCTTGGCCGTGTCGGTATGACACCAGTATTATCTGACCCTCTTTCAGGGGCAACTCGTTTTGATGTTCGCTCTCAAAGTCGAATAATGCGACGGCCTTTCCATGCATTTCCTCATCCGGACTGGCAATGGTAAAGGAGTAGTCTTTGGAAAAGCGGGTGTCGTCTTCAGGTTCCGAGTAATCGTCTTCGGACATGGGCTCTTGGGCTTGTAGTGGCGATGGATTTCTTTGTATTGGTTTGGCAAAATTGGAGTCTCGATGTTGTGGCTGACCAGGAAATCGTAGCACGTTGTTGTCGTACGTTTCTACAGCCTCACCAGGTCCATCCACCTCATCCGGGTGAATAGCTTCCATCAGAAAGCCGCGGTGGGGTCCCGCGTCTCCAGGCGATCTTCCTCGGTCGTTTGATTTATGCCTTTTATGTCTGCTTGTGGTCACAATTGGTGATTGAATGTCATCATCTTCGCTGTAAGGAGGCCCATCGTCTTTAAATGCCATTGCGGGTAGCCTATCTCGACTCCAAGAAGCGGTACTTGTTTCTGCCATCCATGGCGGCGTTGCTGACCACTGTCCTCTACCCTCTTCCCACGACGACATGGTAGGGTCGGATAGTCTTCTGGACTCGCTAACCGGTGTCGACATGCCCGACTGATTCGGAGGCGGCCCATAATGTAAAGGATGTGTGGGTAAATACGCGAAATCTCGGACTAGACTATAAGGGAGGCTCGAGTGAAAAACGGGAAAGACGTGAGAGACCGGCCGAGACTGCGGTTGGTAGGAGGCTTTCGAATGGTTCGAGAAGGAGGACATTCGTCTTTCAACGTAGGAGGTTGGTCTTTGCGAGCTCGCCCTTCGCGGCGTAGGTGTTGTCGTCGTTATTAGAGGGGGCAGAATAGGAGTGTTTGCGGTGGCTGCGGTCAGAGGCGGTGACATTGTGGGAGGGGAGGCTGTGATGGTAGCCATGGTCGAAGAGGAACAGGAGGACCGGCCACCAACGGTCACGACGCAGAAAGAATGGTCCAAGAGGCGGGATGGACTGCTTTCAATGCGGATGCGCGCTTGGAGGCACGAGGAGACCGTCGGCGGCTATCGAGGCAATCGTGGGTACTTGAATTGGTTGTGGAAAGCAACAGCGCGGGCAGGCAAGGTGTGAAGAGTAGCAGGCGCTTGTCGAGTAATGGACAAAAATGAAGGATGCGATGCCGCCTGGTTGGTCTTGCGATGTCGATGCAATTGGCTATGGAGGGTGTTCAGCAGCTGAGATTGAGAGAATGTTGTTGTTGAGGGTTCGAGGCTCCAGAATGCGCCGATTCTATTTATAGCACGAGGCCATGAAGGTGGGAGGATTAGATGAGCAGTACGGGCGATGCATTAGTCGCTGAAGAAGAGTAGTCAGCCAGAGGAAAAGGAGGACTATTCGCAGTAGACATATGTCTATCTCAGCGGTGTGCGGGTACAGAAGAAGACTGTTTCTCTCTCAGTCACGCTCGGTGTCGCTGGAGTTGGTCGAGTGGATTGGGATTTGGGATTTGGCATCGATTGGATATTCACCGGCGGCTCGACTCTTTGATGGTCCCGTTTCAGAGTCTCCCAAACTAAGCCCTTTACGGCATCAGTGCGCATTATATGGGCTACAGCTGCATATTCCCTGCATGCCCTTTATTCTTATTTGCATCGAACATTTTCTAGCGATACACCAGATCGAGTAATTCCCGTCCACTGCATGGGGGCATGCTCATCACATCCATACTGTACACAGTACGCGACACATGTCGGTAAGTCACACTCATTCGCCTCTCCTGTCCGGCATCGTGATGATCACAATATTGGAGCTGTCCTATCTCATAATGAGGACACCATTAATACGCAAAAACAAAATTCTGAACAAAGTCACCTCATTTCCTGAACACCAATGTTTAAGTGACTGTTGATAGAGACTAACTTCTCACCAGCCACGCCATGTTAATCCTACAGCAATAACTCATCCTTCTCCCTAATCATGTCGACCGATCCTCGACTCGCCCGTTTGCAAGGCCGAACAATCACTCCTCAACCTCCCAAGCCACAAACGCCGCCTGCACCTCCTGCCGCTGTCGTTGACACGGCAGAAACGAACCCTCAACCGATATCCCCTGCACAGGTCGACGGAAATGTCGACGCACCGGCTTCGACTACAGCGCCAGCAGTGCCAGCAGCGAAGTCTGATTCTTCCTTCAAGCTGAAATTTTGTACTGTGTGCGCATCAAACAACAACAGAAGCATGGAGGCGCACCTCCGACTATCAACCTCGGACCATCAATACCCGGTTATCTCATTCGGCACAGGATCGTACGTCCGATTGCCTGGGCCTTCAATATCCCAGCCACAGGTCTACAATTTCAACACCACGTCCTACACCAAAATGTTCGAAGAACTAAATGCCCAAGACGCGAGACTATACAGAAACAATGGTATCTTGAATATGTTGGACAGAAACCGAAATATCAAGTGGGGCCCAGAAAGATTCCACGACTGGGTTGTCGGTGCTGCGAGAATGGACGCTCTCAATCGAGGAGACAAAGGCGCAACAGGCACGGAAGGCGGTGTCGTGGATGTCATATTCACATGCGAAGAACGATGTTGGGATGCTGTGGTTGATAACCTATTGGACAGAGGGGCGCCTCTGAATCGACCCGTCCATGTGTTCAACATCGATATCAAGGATAACCACGAAGAAGCACTCATTGGTGGCGGAGCCATTCTCGAGCTGGCAGATGCACTCAACGAGGCTGCCCTCCAGGAGAGACAAATGAACGGTACCACCGGCTGGGAGAACGGTACTGGAGCAGCACGGCAGAGCTTCGATGAGAGAGTGCCTGATATCTTGGCCAGTTGGCAGGAGAAATGGCCCAATTTGCCCGCCTTATGGACATTGTCATGGTTTTAGACGCGGACTCGATCGTCAAAGGATCTGCGATTTAGCGAGGCGCTGGGGGGTGTTTGTATCGGAATGGAAAATGGTCATCAACATCGTCGTCATCATCAGACATCTACGTCTAACGTCTGCCGAAGTCTGGTCTTTCGTCTTTCGTCTATCCTTAAACTTTGGCTTGTATCATAACTTTCCCTCCCTCTGCTGCTGCTTCTGCGCTTTCAACTCCCTTTCATCCTTCAACACGTCCCTCCGCAGCGCGACATCGACCTGTCTCGGACCTTCTTTTCTGAACTTGACCAGCACAACGTACTGATCATCGCCCCGTAGTCCACTCCCTTTCAATTCCGGCCCTGGCTTGTCGAGGGCCAACACCGTCCTCCCATCCTCGCGGCCAAACTGCAATCCGATGGGACTGATAAACTTGTCCGTCCAACCTTCACTTTCAACCTTGTTTCTCAGCTCGGCTTGCTTCCTGCCCACCTCTTTTGGGCCTTCATTACCACCCTCCGCCACATCACGATCCAAGATCTCACTGGCGAGATACAAAAGCAGAAATTGCGGCGGAAACATGATGATCTCGCCACTTCTCGCTCTCGCAAGCCAATCACGCGCCCTTCGCCACTCCGGCGCCATTGTCTCGACCTTGTCGCCCGTCGCATGGACACTAGGATTTCCCGCCTCGCTCGCGTCCACGAAGTATATGTACATCTGCGTCGTGAACCGCTTGGGCACGTTGGGCGGTGTGACCCAGTGCGTGAACGGTATCAGACGATCCGTATCCAGCACGGCGTTCTCTGATACACTGCCTAGCCAGTCGCGTAACGTGATCTTGCCCTGATGCACAGCCTCACGACCAGCCTGCCGTTGTTCCCTTGACACGGGGAGAAGGGATTCTGCATCCTTGGACGATCTCGCGAGGAGTATACCCGTCTCCTCGAACAGTTCCCTGATCGCGCCGGTGCGGTATGCGAGAGAGTCGGTGTGGCGCTTGACGTCTCGCGGATCAGAGGGTAACGGCCCGTCGCTCTCCTCGAGGTTGCCGCCTGGGAAGACGTGGGCCGAAGGAAAGGCGGAGGATGTCTGAACGCGGTGAAGGAGGAGGATCTCGTTGGAGGGAGAAACGAGGATCACGCTGGCCGAGGGACTGGCGGGCTTGGGCGCTTTATGTTCGGTGTAGCCTCTCACTTCGAACTTCGAGGGCGCCATGGTCGCAGTGCCGGCTCCCGTGCGTACGCCTGTGAGGTGCGGCTTTTCGCCGGGTTTGGGCGCGCCCATTGCGCCGCGTGAGAGGAGGTGGAAATGCCGAGAACGAGGTCTACTCGAATGGGCTAGAGATCGGACGCTGGTCTGTACAGTCGTGACAGGGCGCAGGGGGATGGTGGAGGTATAAGAGTCTAGCAGTCTAGAAAGGATGAACACCTTGGAAGAAACGACCTGAGGCCCGGACTTGTGTACTAGTGCCGGGGGATATACTTGCATTGCACAAAAGAAAGGAAGGAAAGAAATCGCTGTACGATGGAGATATTGTAGCGAAGACACGAAAGAACACGAGGATGTCTCTCCCAAGAAGATCGATTGGAGCGTGAATGAGCGTGCCTTGCAGCCAAATCTCCATGTTGACGTGGGGAAGATCGATAGCCGAGGTCCGTATTCGGGTTACTGATCGTGACATCCTGCTGGTTGATGGTACGAGTATCATGGATGAAGCTTAAAGATCATGTGCAAGCCACACAGCTTGTTCAAGGACACAGTAAACTGCTCGTGTTCAGTAGAAGATCAATATAGGCTCTCGAGAATAAATCCTCTCTAACTAGCCAAGTGTCCAATTCTACTGAATCTGGTTCGAATTGGCATAACTCATAAAATCATTTTGCCCAAAGCAAAATCTGGGATGTTTTCTCATACTCCTTCAACGCCGTTTCGCCGTGCTGATGTGTGACTTCCTTTCTCAGGCGTAAAGCTTCTTGTCGAAACTGTCCAGACCATGCACATTCCCTTCAGCCTGAGCACTGACGCTTCGAAGTTCGAATCGAACCTTGCCATTGA
Organism: Exophiala xenobiotica; assembly: GCF_000835505.1. Lineage (NCBI taxonomy): Eukaryota > Fungi > Ascomycota > Eurotiomycetes > Chaetothyriales > Herpotrichiellaceae > Exophiala > Exophiala xenobiotica. Next base: position 3,909,711 of record NW_013562491.1, read on the forward strand.
CAACATCCTCCCGGAGCTCAATGAGGCTCTTGCAACCAATGTCTTGAAGCGAGTGTTGCAGACCGGCGATGAGGTACGGTACGAACTGGGTGACGGAACCTCGATCAAGAACCGACCCAGACACGCCTTGGGCGACCAAGAGTCGATCTCCCTCGGAGAAGTATCTGGCCGTTCCAGCATTGCTAGCCTTAGAATTCTTTCCACCACCACCGGCCTTCTTGTCCTCCATGGCATCGATACTGCCCATTCCTCGGTAAGCCTTGACAAGTTTACCCTCGCGGTTCACGAAGGAGGTTCCAGGGGACTCGGTAGTACCAGCAAGTAGACCACCCATCATCACGGTCGAGGCACCCATAGCGAGACCCTTGACGATGTGACCAACGTTCTGAATACCACCATCGGCAATGCAAGGAACCCCGAACCGCGCCGCGAACGAAGAGACAGAGAAGACTGCTGCTGCTTGAGGACGACCCACAGCCATCACCTCCTGCGTGATGCATGCACTGCCGCTGCCCATGCCAATTCTCAGGCCATCGGCACCAGCTGCAATGAGTTTAGCGGCTTGTTCACGAGTCACCACATTTCCAGCGATGACATCGAGTCCTGGGTATGTCTCCTTGACGTATTTGACCATCTCGATTTGGTACATACTGTTGCCCTGACTGCTATCAAGGACGACAATGTCGAGGCCAGCTTCAACCAGCTTTCGGAGTCTGTTCTTGTCGTCTGGTCGGGTACCAATCGCGGCGGCAGCGATCAGCTGTTTAGAAGAAGGAAGCTTGGAAGCGAGAGGGAAGTTGAGGTTCTTGAGGAGATCCGAACGGGAAAGAAGAGAGATGAGGTTGCCGTCCTGGTCAACAATCGGTAGCTTGCCCTTTCGAGACCTACGCAGGATGTTGTTGGCTTCTAGGAGGGTGGTGCCAGCAGGTGCAGTGATCAAGTCTTTCGACATGACCTCTGTGACCAAGTCTTCGGGTCGAGGGTGGAATTGGATGTCCCGAGTAGTGACGATGCCAATCAATTTGGACTTGAGTTGACCGGTTTCTATTAGACCACAAATCAGCGGATTGAAACATGCAATTATCAAGATTTGAATGATGGAATGCAGTATTCTCAGACAGAAATCTCCAAAATTCCCCATCGCAAATTAATGCTGCGGATGAACGAAAGTTATAAAAGGGTAAAATGGTTTGAACATCATTGAAAAATAAAGGCGAGATTTTGTGAGCATACTTACCAGTGACAGGAAATCCACCAAAGCCCCATTTCTCTTTCAACTCTTGGGCTTCGGCGACAGTGGTTTTTGGTGAGAGAACAATAGGCTCAGAGATGAAGCCGTTCTCGTATCTCTTGACCTTTCGAACCATGTCTGCTTGGTCTTCTGCAGAACAGTTGTGGTGGATGATACCAAGTCCACCCAAGAGAGCCATGTGGATAGCCATGTTCTCTTCTGTCACAGTGTCCATGGGAGAGGAGAGGAGGGGTGTCTTGAGGGATATCCGCTTTGTGACAGGAGAGTCGAGACTGACTTCAGAGGCGGCGAAACCTACGCGACTGTGTCAGATCGACCACAAGAAACGCGTTGAAGAGGCATACCGATGTATCCTGGGAGGACCAAGAAGTCATTGTACGTCAGGGCACCATTTTCCTTCGAGTCTATGAGGGTGTGGACATCGAGACCATCCAGCGACTCGTACTCTTTGAGTAGTTCTTCGGCTTTACGCCAGTCTTGTTTTTCCAGGTTGCGGTTGAGAGGGACGCCATTGCTGGCTGAGTCTCCGTTTGCAATAGGCATGTTGGAGGGGATATTGAAATACAGCACACGTCCTTGAACAGTGGTACTGGGGGAGAAGGAGGCTTTCCCGAGAAAAAGAGAAGAAAGACTCGAAAATTCACGGTGAGTGAAACTTTTTCTTCACGCGCGCGGGGAGTGCGCTAAGCTAAAGTGGCAGCACGAGCCTTCCCTTTCCCGGTAGACAGACACGCCGCCTTGTTGTAAGACCCTCAAGCCAATCAGGTTCCAGCCCGCCCTTCTATGCACTATTCCTGTTTTATCAATGTAAACATCGAAAATCGCATGTCGTTCTCTGCAGGTTCATTGTGCTATGCTGTGTGTGGTCTTCATTCATGATATTTGTGCCCGCGGAAGTCGTGTAAGCTCATATATCGGCCAACCATCTATGCTCGTGTTGTAGACTTGGCTGAGAATGCGACGACGTTGCCGAACACATAACGCATCCGAGCTTCTCGAACTTGACACTTCACATCGGTCTTCGGAATGTCTCAATACGGACTGCGACGAACGCAGACAGACATCTACTCTGCCTATCCTCAACGACAACCTTCGACAGCATCAACAGTGTCATCAGCCTATTCTGCTGCGTCAAGTGCCTTCCTTCCCAGTCGGACAAGTACGGTGACATCAACAAACTCCAGCCTCTACTCGAGAGGCTCGCCCGGGCACAAACGTGGAGTCAGTGAAGCGGGAGATATGACACCCACGCGAGCATATGGCGGTCACAGCAGCGTAGAGAACAGTCCGGACCACTTCTACCGAAATGCTCGCCAAACATTACGACCTCTGCCGCAGGCACCGTCACCCACTGCTACTCCCAGGCGACCGAGCGGTAACCACGTTCGCGCGCAGACAGTTGATCACTTCCCACAAACTTATTCCGAAGATCCCTTTGTCGAGAAACACTTACACGAACACCACTCCGAAGCCCATCAATCGAGACCGCACCTTCATCATGCTCTGACGACTCCGCATGCATTCAAAGCGCCAGATCTACAAGAACTGCAGAAGTCTTCTACTTCGCACCTAAGAGCATTATCAAGATTCGCACAGGATGGTGATGCTGAAGAGTTTGGTATCACAGCCGCTGGGCATTCGGTGGTCGGTCTACACAATCGAAGACAACTCAAGCGGACCGATTCGGTCGCCCCAAGCACGCGATCAAAAGCTAAGACCTTTGGTTGGGGCGAAAGAAACTGGATGGATAAACAACGACAATTTTTGCAAGCTTATGAATACCTTTGTCATATTGGAGAAGCCAAGGAATGGATCGAGGACATCATCCATAAGCCAATTCCTCCCGTCGTCCAGCTGGAGGAGGCTCTGCGTGATGGAGTTACTTTGGCGGAGATTGTACAAGCGTTTCATCCCGATCAGACTCTCAAGATCTTCCGGCACGCCAGATTGCAGTACAAGCATTCCGACAACATTGTCATGTTTTTCCGCTTTCTCGAGGAAGTTGGTTTGCCCGACCTTTTCCGGTTTGAGTTAATCGACCTGTACGAGAAGAAGAACATCCCCAAGGTCATCTACTGTATACATGCATTGTCCTGGCTGCTCTACCGAAAGGGCATGGTCGACTTTCGGATCGGAAATCTGGTTGGCCAGCTTGAGTTTGCACACCATGAATTGGAGCAAACACAACGTGGCTTGGACAAAGCAGGTATTAGTATGCCCAGCTTTTCAGGTATGGGCGCCAGTTTTGGCGCTGAGCCAGAGCCTGAACCTGTCGAAACCGAAGATGAACGCATCGAGCGTGAGCTACGGGAGCACGAAGCTACCATTGTCGAATTCCAAGGTCAACTCAGAGGCGCGTTGGTTCGACTCCGCCTCGGCGATACGATGCAGCAGCTCTGGGACAATGAAGATGTCTTGCTTGACCTCCAGTCGCGCATCCGTGGTGATTGGGTCAGACAGATAGCTGGTTATCGACTCGACATGCAGCGGTTTGCCACACAACTTCAAGCATCTGCTCGCGGCTTCCTTGCGCGGTCTAATCAGCAAAGAAAAGAGCAAATGTGGAGAGCCCGTGAAAAGGATGTGCTGAAACTGCAGAGCCTTTTTAGAGCGGGAAGAGCCCGTGCAGAAGTACGCGTCATGAAAAGTCAAGTTCGAAAGCACAATGCCGGTATCAGCAATCTTCAAGCTGCTATTCGAGGAGCTCTGGCCAGAAGAGACGCATTTGACCAGTATGAAGCCACCAGAACCACTGAGAGCGAAGTTCTCCTCTTGCAAGCTGGCATCAGAGGCATGCTGGCGCGGCGGCAACTACAACGCGATCGTGCTGCGCTGGAAAGGCAAGTTTTCAACATCACACAAATGCAAGCTGGTGCCCGATCAATGCTCGCAAGAGTTATACATGCGAAGCTTCATGGCTCCCTTCAGGAATCGACCCCAAGATGGACAGCATTACAAGCTATGATCAGAGCGAGTCAGACTCGAAAAGATGTGGCACGGATCAAGCATCACTTAAGCGCGCAGACTGCATCGATCAGTAAATTCCAAGCCGCTTTACGCGGTGCAAACGCTCGAGAGTCATACGTCTCCTTGAAACTTGCTCTGCTACGACAATCAACTGCTAGCATACCATTGCAATCCGCCCTCCGCGGCTTCTCCCTGCGCCATCGCGTACAGAAGCAGCGAGGAATGTTAGAGCGCCATTCGCCAAAGTTGGTACAGCTGCAAGCGCTGCTTCGAGGAGCACTCCTCCGTATACAGACTGCGGACACACTCAACGCACTTGAAGAAAATGCCGAGCAAATCGTGGAGTTGCAATCTATAACTCGAGCCATGCTATGCCGCATTCGTGTTGCAGATTTGCTTGGGGATCTCGATGCACATGACGGTGCCATTACAGACTTACAAGCCATCATTAGGGCTGCAGCGATTCGCGGCCGCTTTCAGGAGAAGAAGCGCTATTTCAAAGAAAACATGGAAAAGGTCGTCAAGATCCAGAGCGTGGTACGAGCAAAGATCCAAGGCAAGGCCTACAAAAGTCTTACTGCAGGCAAGAACCCACCGGTTGGAACTCTCAAAGGATTTGTTCATCTTCTCAACGACAGCGACTTCGATTTCGAGGAGGAAGTGGAGTTTGAACGGCTTCGGAAGACTGTGGTGCAACACGTCCGTCAAAATGAACTCGCAGATCAGTACATCACCCAGCTCGACATCAAGATTGCACTCTTGGTCAAGAACAAGATTACCTTGGATGAGGTCGTCAAACACCAGAGACACTTCGGCGGTCACGTCGGCGCCCTTCTACCTAACTCCGATATGGCTTCCAAGGATCCATTCGACTTGAAAGCGCTGAACAAGACGTCTCGCCGGAAGCTAGAACACTACCAAGAACTGTTCTTCCTGCTTCAGACCCAGCCTCAATATCTGGCGCGATTGTTCAGACGCATAAGAGAGCAGGCCACTGCAGAAAAAGAATGTGACCGCATCAAGCATCTTGTCATGGGACTATTTGGCTATGCTCAAAAGCGCAGAGAAGAGTACTATCTTGTCAAAGTGATTGTACGCTCTGTCAAGGAAGAAGTGGATTGCTCCATGTCGCTTCAAGACTACCTAAGGACGAACTCATTCTCCAACAAGCTCTTTAGCGCATACAGCAAGTCGCCGAGGGACCGGAAATTCCTAAGAGATGTTCTCGGACCCCTGGTGAAGGAGAATATCATCGACAATAGCTCGTTGGATCTAGAGAGTGACCCACTTCAGATTTATCTCTCTGCCATCAATAACGAGGAGCTGAGAACTGGTCGCCGGAGCCACCGAGACCCGAATGTGCCCAGGGAAGTAGCCATCCGAGACCCAGAAACTCGCAGCACCTTCATCGCCCACATGCAAGACCTCCGTGACATAACCGACCAATTCTTCCTCTGCGTGGAAGATCGTCTGCACCGACTGCCATTCGGAGTCCGGTTCGTGGCCCAGCAGACTTATCAACATCTCTTGGCACGATTCCCAGGAGAAGACAATGAGTTTGTGCTGCAGCTCGTGGGCCAATGGCTCTGGCGTAGCTATCTTCAACCTGCTCTCCTGGAGCCTGAGAAGTTTGGTGTTGCCGACCGAGCCATGACACAAGAACAAAAGCGCAATCTTGGTGAGATATCCAAGGTGCTGAATCAAGCGGCTTCCGCTCGTGAATTTGGAGGCGACAATGTGTATCTTCAGCCGTTGAACAACTACATCCGAGAGTCGATCGGCCGCTTTGCGATGATCTGGAACGATGGTGAGTGCCTTTCTCCTCTCCGTTGGGCACACTGCTAATCAATCTTGACAGTGATTTCAATACCTTCGGCAGAAGAACACTACGACATTGATGAATTCAACGACCTCTATGCAAAAACCAAGCCCACACTATACATCAAAATGGCCGACATCTTCTCTATTCACAAGTTGCTGACTCAAGAAATCAGTGTCATCTGTCCCAGCCAAGACGATGTCCTTCGCGACACTCTTCGAGAGCTGGGTAGTGTCCAAAGCAGCGAAAGCGAATTGAGAGGCGTCAGCTCGAGTGAAATCAGCCTGACCCTGAACCCGAAACTGCTCAATGCCGAAGATCCTGATGCAGATGTGAAAGCACTTTTCACCGAGACAAAGCGATGCGTGCTCTACATCATTCGTATTCAATCAGGTGCCAGCCTGCTGGAGGTCCTGGTGAAGCACATCACTCCAGAGGATGAAGAGAAATGGGACGCTCTGGTCAGGGACGAAATGCAAACTGGCAACGGCCGGCGTGGCGCTTATGCAGATGCCAGCACTCACTTGGACATCTCGACTCTGACATACCCTGACCTCAAACGCATCGCCCTAGAGAACGTTCTGCAACTTGAATCCTTAGGTCGCCTGACTCGAGCGAATCAATACCAAGATCTTCTCAACACTATTGCTGTCGACATTCGAACGAAGCACCGCCGCCGACTGCAACGCCAGAAGGAACTGGAAAATGTCAAGACCACATTGGCTCGTCTGAATGAGCAAGCCGTATATCTCGAACAGCAATTGAAGACGTACAATGACTACATTGAGCAGGCAATGGTCACATTGCAGAACAAGAAGGGCAAGAAACGCTTCGTCATGCCGTTCACAAAGCAATGGGACCACGAGAGAGAGCTGCAACGGTCTGGCCGTTCGTTCAAGTTCGGCTCCTACAAGTATTCGGCAAGAACCTTGCACAACAAAGGAGTCCTGGTTGAATGGAGAGGATACCACGAGTCTCAGTGGGACCGTGTGGATCTGACCATTTCTTCCAATGAGGTGGGAGTCTTCACCATCGACGGCAGCTCGGGCAACATGATGATACCAGGAGCCAATGCGCAAGTACCGCTGGACGATCTCTTGCAAGCACAATTCAACAACACCCAATTCATGGAATTCTTTGAGGGGGCACTTCGTGTTAATGTCAACTTGTTCCTGCATTTGATTATGAAGAAATTTTATAATGAATGAGCGATGACCCCACACAAATGCATCTGGAGTATGGACTTTTGGTGCCGGTTGGAAAGCAGTGGCGTCTTCGATGACTTGAATGGCACACCATCTCACACCCGGTGGGGGCAGGGACTCTGTGGCATCAACGATACTTCTGGGTTGTAGGAAGTTGGGAAGACCGTCGCAATTTTCAGCTCAGCGGAGGCACACACAGGTCTCTGTCGAGTGTATACCGTAGAATCAATTGAATTCGTTAATCTGACCGTTACAGACACGTTCACACGTAGCCATGCAAGCATTCGTAACTTCGAGGATGACGGATTCCTAAGGCTAAAGAGGAGCAGGGATGAAGGTGAGCCTGAGAGGAGGGAGAATCCCACGAACATCTTGTATCCCAAGACTTTTCCAACTTTTGAGCTCATTGTGAATTCCATCAGAGGACGACGTTTCTGCTTTCACGTGGACAGCATGCCGCCGTCAAACCACTCATCGAGCCAGCCTCCTTTCTCAATGACGCTGAGATATGATGTCCTGATCTCGCCATAGATGTCGCCGCGCCAACTGAACACGACAACATCGGAAGCCGTACCAGCAGATAGACAAGTAGACATGCGGTAGTGGCGTTGTAGGCTCCTGCCGAGCCTGTTGGGCCTACCGGGTACTTATTGCACCTTGGACATTAGATCTCTCCTACACCTCGACGTATATCTTACGGCATCGACAGCCTATCCACAGCGACCTTGCTAGAGACCCATTATTGGCATGGACATCCACCATATCGGGCGAGTCCAGTTTCGACCGCTGATATGGAAGAGACAAAACCAGGCCGAGACTTATGAGTGCCGCATGAGCTATCCGTTCTTTTCAAAGTGAGCAGTTGCCTCAAAACTGACGGGCAGTGCCGGAACACGCCCTTATATCCCTGAACGGCTTTCTGAAAGGTCTTCACACCAAAACAAATTGCTTGGTCTCCAAAGACGTAAACCAATGATCACAGCGTCTTTGACGGTAACGGCTTCTCATATCCATGAATCCTTGCCGCCGATAATCAAGCACCTGCCAGAATGCGCCGATTCTGATGTAGCGTTGCTCATGTGTGTCTGACTTGGCTAGAATCAGGAAAAAAGCACGCATGTACTGGCCTCGCTCCTCCACAAGCAGAAGCAACAAGTCGACCAAGGCATCGAGCTCATGAGTTTCAAAGGCCGCCGCCTCAGAATTCGGGCGAACTGTTCTCCCAGTGCCATCAGGAAGCAAGGCAACTTCCAGAGGGTGATCCAAGCACCAGCGATCAGTCGAATTATGGAAATTTCTAAAAAAGTCACCTTGCCCAATGGTATTGACCGTAGGATGTCGACGATTCCAGAGGAGACCTCTGGAAAAGCCCCCCTGCGCCACGGCTTGGACTGTATGATGGGGAGAATCCCAGAAGAGACGAAAAGGGCATGTCGGTCCTTCCAGAGTAACCACTACCGACTCTGGGAGCCCGAATTCTCCGCCTGTACCATAGTCGCATTTGCAGTCCACCAATTTGGTATGAGCCATATCATTTTCACCGTGGCGCCAAAATTCGACCTTGCTGTCTACAGATACCCACGACCAAGATGGACCATCAGTCCGCATGCGCGACGCGTGCCGCTTCACGAAAGGGGCGCTGCATCGATACCAGGCCATATCTGACACGAAGTTGTCTTTCCACAACCCTGCAATGTAGGCATTATCAGGGGCACCACTCGATTTGAGGTAAGCAGCTAGGCCGGCAATTGCAGGTAGCTTGTCCCTTGCGACAGTGAGCTGACGTCCGGTGTAGTTTTGGACAAGCCCGTGCCACACCGGGGCGGGCTGAGTCTCCTTAACCTGGCTGGTGAAGACTTCCCGTAACTTCATGGTGGAACGATTGCATTCACCACATTCACACGTGGAGGACTCCAGACACGAATACGCCAGACAATGATGTCCAAACTCGAGGATTCTCCTGCTCAATAAGATCTCTTGTAATACCCAACCTCTATCGTCGACCGGGCAACTCATAAGGTCATTGGATATTTGGAACCCGCTAAGTGGGCGGCTGGTTCTCAGACGCACAAAAACATCACGGTTCATACTCTCAGGGTCGCGACCTAGCTTGATACCCTCGATGAAAGATCTGTCCGGCATAGCGAGGAACGACTCGTCGCACGAAGGGGAAGAAGCGGCCACGATCGTGACGTACGCAGAAGAGTAGACATCTCTCATTTTCATGGACTCCCTCCTCCATTCGTCAGGATCTCCTTGTGCGATGCAAAGAGCGTCGATCCAGAGGTATCTGATTTTGAGCAGACGGGTAGCTATCACGGCGTCATGGAAGACAGATGGCAATTTGGATAGCGGAAAGCCCTCAGTGAACTCAGACAGAGTTGTCTGAGTCATGCTCAACATTGCCGATTTCACATCTGTAGCCTGGCCCCAACAGTAGGACAGAGCAGCGTACTGGCTCTCTGATGGGAGGACAGATGCGGCTTCGTCGATTAGCCTGACTGTATCATCTTGCTCTGGAACCGACGTGACCTCAATCAAGCGCTTTGGCAGTGTTGTTTGGATTCGGACCTTGCAGGACTGATGATGGCGAGCACAATTTTGTAGCGTGCCGGCCACGAATTCCAAGGGGGCATAAGGCAAATCGATGGCAGTCAAGTGGCGTCGCGTCCTCAGCTCAAGGTTTGGTTGTGCTGCACCTTCGTCCACGTAAAATTGAGCCGCAAACCTCCAGTTTTCACACCCTTTAGACGGTGAGCAGGCGACATGGCTCAATGGCCAGCTCCCCCTTTCAAAGACACACAGTTGAACCAGTGCCTGGTCTTCCCAGCCGTCTGGCAAAGACAAGACTGAAGAATGCTTCCGCGCAAGCGACCTTAGACCGTCAACTATTGTTGCACACCATGAGCAGCCCGCAATTGCAGCTTGGGTGTGGAGCTGGAATTTCACCTGCTGCTGCTTCCGAGAAGTCTGGCAAACTCGACAGCAAGGTGATCCCGATGCCTTCCTCCGAGCATCGCGGGAAACGACATTGCGAATGCGGCTCTCCAGTGCCATCAACGTGCATTTGTGGCTATTCCGGATGGCACGGAAGGGTTCCAGTGGTGATGAATTTCATTCGATTTCTCAGAAAATGTCAGTAGGGGTGATGAAACAGATTGCGAGAGGTTAGGACAGCTTGCAACCTCACTCAGCCTGACCAGGCGTGCCAGGCACCCACCGGGGTTGAGGTTGGTGGAAGCGCTGACTCCGCCAACAGGAACACCTGAGTCGTGTGCGCTGCAAGACTTGTGCCAGCCGCGAGTCATGCTCGATTTTCTCCATTACTCCATCTGGGTGCTGGGTGCCGGGTGGGCGTCCATCGTTGGTACGAGTAGTGAGGCTGTGGAAGTAGACGGGTTGTCAATCCGAGGTTGCTTGCATATGACTATCGTAGTAACGTACCAGGCCCATATCATCGGGAAGTACCGTCATGGGCCATACTGTGTACAGTAGTAGTGGCGCATAGGTGGCGCATAGTTGAGGTTCACTGGTGTTCTATGAGCGGAATTCTCTTCCACCTCTACCGTCTTCTGTCGCGGTGTCGCATCACGTCAACTATACACGACAGTTCCATGATGGCCGTATCATGACAACTTCTCAAACCGAGTTTCCAAGTTTCGGATACACGAGCCGTGGACTGACTGCCTGAGGTGATCACCCGGATCTTGCAAGTTGCACATCGACCTCGTGTTTCGGTGCTTGTCCCAGTGCCATCAGACCGTGCCCATGTCGTTAACAGCTAACGGAGATCTGGTCAATCCCACCACCTGGACATGATCTGCCTGGATCTACTGTGGAAGATGGCCCCAACCCTGTACAGCCACATAATTTTGTCAACGTTCGGTGCAATTGACCGGGTTTGCTTGAACTGCACTGCTTTCTCAATCAGCGGCTGCAAAACGAAGTTTGAGAGAAGGAGACCTCATCGGCCTGCTCAATCGCAGCCTCATGACCGGTTGAGTAGGGCAAAGATCAGCGTGTCTGGATGGTTCTTTGACCGCTCACACCGCCTGTCAAGTGTCGCATGAATGGAATTTGGACCGATTTCATGGCGAACGCACTGACGATTCTTGAAGACAAAGAGAATGCCGCAGCCTACGGTTTAGACTTCTTCCTTCTCCGTTCGCTTCCCCCAGCACGGCGCAACGACTTGGAATGTTGACATGTTGACAGCACGACGTGCCTTGCGAAACGCGCTGCTAGGATCATGTGGTCATCTTTGAGCGCTCCATGGCTACTCCCCAGCCGCAACGGACCCAAGAACCTTCCTCTGAAATCGAGAGCGGTGAAGGGTGAAGTGCCTTGGCTGTCCTGCGCTGTCATGGCCTTGCTTGACCAATGATATTCCGATCGCAAAGCACAAACCCTTTTTTCCCAAGGTCAACCCTTTCTCGAGGTTTGTTTCAAGCGCTTTCTATGTCAGCTTCTTGAACGAGACAGGATTCTATTGATTATGACAGCTCCGTGTCTTCCGGTGACCTTCTTGCATCGAGGTCCTGAGCCTCAAAGGCTTTAGGAGTATTTCCATGCTCGTACCTGCAGTAGTTGCACAAGGGACGTTGCCACATGTACGCACGAGCACACAATCCCTGCCTCCCGGGAAAAGCAGAGGTTCGCCAGACTTACGAGATCCACCATCTCCAGCCTCATGCGTGCTCTACGTGGAAGCATACCTGGCATTAATAATCTCAGTGGAACTTTAGACAGAGCATCTCCTGCAATGGTGCCGCTTTGATCAGGGGTTACGGATATCTTAACCGTAAGGAGGATGATGGAGGCTCAAAGAAGGTTGGCAGCGTAGTGTGCAGGATTCCAGCAGTTGTGCAACTGTCACAACTGCGTGCCCATGTGACCAAATAATATGTCGAAAGTCTTACCCACTTCCTCGGCGACTTGAATGAAGCTTTAGTTTCCTGTGAAATGGTCTGTGTTTCACGCATCGGCACATTGGCATGTAGACTTTTGGCAAGAGCAATGCAGGATGACTGCAACGGTAAGGTAGGCAATGACTCTGGCTACTCTGTCAGGACGTGGTGAAGCACCTCCCGAGGAGGCGTCTGTATGGTCCACGCAATCGCCGGCTTCGACATTACAATTTCCAGCGACAGAAGTTTCAAGGGAAGGGAATGTTTCTTTACATTCCACAAACAGCCTTCTTTTCACCCGAACAATGGTGGACAGCGTCGAGAAGGGCCACATTGGTAGTATAACGCTGATCGCAGGAGTGTTTCGGCGATAAGGTTATCCTTTCCATATGGTTGACAGGCTTCACGCGTCCACCAGGCACATAGCTAACGCGACAAATTCATTGCATAACTGGACGTTCGACCAACGCGCCGACAGGGTGACGTGTTTGAGCACCGGCAACGAATGTGAGTGGAGTGTGTGTCTGGTGGCCGAATCTTGGGCGTTGACGTTGTACTTTCCGCCTTGCCGACCCCTTGCCTTGGAATCTTGGATATGCAGGATCGACGGTGGCCCAGGGGCAAGCCATCTTGTCATGAACCCGGTTCTGATCTCCTTGTGTGCGACAAGCCGTCTGTGCACCGGTTCAGCCCACCCGCCAATACTATGGGATGATCACCGATCAAGAATGGCCTGACGAGGATGAGATGGGTGGAAATGCAACTGATCAAAAAGACGGGAGAGGCCAGGTGGATTTGGATAGAAAGAGGTGTACGCCGTAGAGAAGTCTTTGTTTGTCTTTGTTCCCGTCTTCTTTTGGCTGAGACCGATCCTCAGAGTATTGATTTCTACTCAAGACACTCCTTGATGGTGATGCGTTGACCGCCATACCAAAACTACGTTTGCCATCGACGAGCATCAATGTTCGTTCCTTATATTGTAGCTCTCCACTACGCTCCCTATTTCCCTAGCAGCCATTCGCTCACCACTTTGACCAAGGACACCCTCACATCATGGCTCGATTAGGCTGTCGATTCTCGACGCCGACTCCCACACCCACCGACAGCTGGGCGTCATATTTCGACTCATGGAAAAGCGAAGACCGAGAAGTGCCGCCCGCGGCGTTTGAACCGATGATCGTGGACGACGAGCTATACCCTGACAGCTTGAATGTCAAGTTCAACCGGGATTTCGACCTGGGCTGGGATCTGGACCTCCCAGACAGCTATTCGCCATTACTGTCCAGCACGAAATTAAAAGATGAACATACAGGACGACTCAAGGGACTTCACAGGCGGCATGACGTCGATGGGCGGGTGGCTGGACTCCATGCTAGGAACGGTGATGGGGGGCTTAGAGGTCGTGGGTTAGGGGGTTTAGGTGGCCAGGACCACCATGCAAGCCGAGTGAGTGCGCCCATCATCCTCCATCATCGCCTATTTGCCTGCTCCTCCAAGTGCTCCACCCTCCTACGTCAACGGCTACGTCGATGATTCCCTTGAATCTTTACTGTGTCACTTTCTTCACTTTCTCCCCCCTCCTCTGCGATCTCACCTTTCATTATTCATCTCCCCTTCGTTCGTTTGCTGTACACGAGATACTAGTATTATCTTGCAGCAATCGGCTGTTTTCTTCCGCCTTTGGGGATTATCAAGAAGCCTTTCTTGGGACAAAGCCGCGCCTACTCATTCCCAGCAGGCTATCTTCGTATCTGCTGCACACTCATCCACTCTCCACTTCTCGCTTCGCTTATTCATCATCGCCTGGCAAGATCTGGACCATTAGGCAGGCCCTGCTTTTCCGCGCCTTCCCAGAACTGAAATCGCCAACGGCCTCTGCAACTTTCTTCTCATCACAACCTCCTCCTCCTCTCCATTCGTCACGACTGGCCGGTGTCTTCCTAACCACCCTTTCTCACCGTCGACCTTGACCTTCCACGTCCTGTGAACCTCGCTAAACATGAGTACCATTCAGAACCTCAAAAACTTCATACGTCATGGCAAGCAAGCCCGAGTTGCTGAGCCACCCCGCGATCAACCTACCACCAACGTCTCAAATGTCCACGCACAACCACAAAAATACCATCACGGGATAACAGAGCCTGCCGGCGTTCACCGACAACCTCAACAACATCACCAGGTAATACCACAACCAGGCGAGTACTCGGCGGCTGCGGTCGACAATCGAAATGTCGCTGCACAGGCTGGAGCGGCGGCAGCCAACCAGCAAGGCAAGCAACAAAAGATTGACCAGTCCGCCATCGAGGCCATTGTCGCCGAGGAGCGGGAGAGGGCGGGCCAGTTGCCCAAATATCCTGGTCTAGAAAGATACATCCTGGTAGAAAAGATGGGTGATGGCGCCTTCAGCAACGTGTACAAGGCTAGAGATACGCAGACACACGACGAGGTTGCCATCAAGGTGGTGCGAAAGTTCGAAATGAACTCGAATCAGGTATGCTCGGAGTCATGGGAGCCCCAGACACCTCTTTCATTGTCTCTGCCCAATACTGCGTCCTTTCCACACTCTCCACTCCCCCAAGCTTTGAATCAAAAAACCCGAACCAACTCTCTGACCTTAGGGCGATGCTCACCTTCATCCGAACTTCAAGAAACAACCAAAGGGCGTGGAGGTGCGCTTATCCACCCTTCCTCCCCCCTCGTTCTATTTGTCGAACCTACTTGACCTGCTGATGACACCTTCTCCTGCCTATAACATGTGCTGACCTTGTCTCCCAGCGCGCAAATATCCTGAAAGAGGTCCAAATCATGCGGCAACTCGATCATCCCAACATTGTCCGACTGATCGATTTCTCCGAGTCGAGGCAGTATTACTACATCGTCCTCGAGCTTTGTCCCGGCGGCGAATTGTTCCATCAAATCGTCCGTTTAACATACTTCAGCGAGAACCTCAGCCGTCACGTCATCACCCAAGTCGCAAAAGCTTTACTTTACTTGCATGAAGAATGCGGTGTTGTTCATCGGTGCGTCTACCTTGGACACAGGATATATGGAATCATGCTGACATGACACAGAGATATCAAGCCTGAGAATCTTCTTTTTTATCCAGTACCATTTGTTCCGACTCGGAATCCGAAACCCAAAGGACCCGACGAGGAGGACAAGGCTGATGAAGGTGAATTCATACCCGGCGTTGGTGCCGGTGGTATCGGACAGATCAAGATCGCCGACTTTGGACTTTCCAAGGTCATCTGGGACTCTCAAACCATGACACCGTGTGGTACTGTCGGCTACACCGCACCAGAAATTGTCAAAGATGAACGGTACAGCAAATCAGTCGACATGTGGGCCCTCGGCTGCGTCCTCTACACCTTACTTTGCGGTTTCCCTCCTTTCTACGACGAATCTATCCAAGTCCTGACCGAAAAGGTCGCTCGTGGCCAATACACCTTCCTCTCACCCTGGTGGGATGACATCTCCAAATCCGCACAAGACCTGGTCTCCCATCTGCTGACTGTCAATCCCGACAAGCGATTCACAATCGAGCAATTCTTGGCACATCCCTGGATCAGAAATGTACAAGAACCGACATACGCAGCGGCTGATGCTCCACCTCTGGCCACTCCTCTGGCTGTACGACAAAAAGAATGGATGCAGGCTGGCAATGTCCCCGCCGACCTCTATGCTCTTGGTACACCCGGCACACCTGGTAGGCGAGCCGATTTCCGATCACCGGGAGCCGTCAACTTGCGAGAAGTATTTGATGTCGGGTATGCTGTACACAGACAGGAGGAAGAAGCGAAGAGAAGAAAGAACTTTAAGCAAGGATACCGAGGAGCCGGTATGCCCGGTGGTCTGAACCCTCTAAATGAGGATGAGTTTGACGAGGACGACGAGGACGAGGAAGTTGTCGCGAGCAAAGTACCCAAGGCGCAACAACCCACCGACGTGACAAGCATGGAAGCAAAGATGCGGACAACCAACCTTGGCACACAACCGTCTTCAGCAGCCCAAGCGAGATCTGCCGCTGTACCTGCAAGAAGTCAACATCATCAACAACAGGAAAGAGGTTATGGTCAACACAGTCCTGCTGTTGCCGCCGCCGCTAAGCGCGATGTCGGTCGCAGAAACAAGCAGCCGTTTGAACTGAGTTTGGACAATTCGACGTTATTGGGCAGGAGGAACAAGGTAGGCGGCAATGCTGCTCCGTCCAAGCTGAGGGAAGAGATCAGTGCTAGATAGTGAAGGACTTTCCGAGGGTTATGGATCGAGGCACTGGTGGAAGATTGTCTCCGATCATGCTGCAAACAAACTGGCTGGGGATCATGAGCGCTTCTTTTTCCAATCCTTTGTTTATACACAGCGCACGATGGCACAGGTTGCCAGGAAGCGCGACCTGATGAGGCTAGATATGTGATATGAATGAAGCTTCAAGAACAATAGTCGTGTCTGTTCAACTGTCCCTGATGGCAGGTATGGTGGATGATGTACGATGTACAATGTACAAACACAGCCCGGCAATCTCCTTGTGTCGAGCGTTCTCAGTACTCCGTACTCCGCATTGGGCCTGAGTAGGGGCTTAGTAAGCTATACTTTGTGGATGTTGTGTCATGCTTCAGGGTGGATGGTGGGACTTGGGGGATATGGCTCGTCTGGTCTCCTCCTCAGTACTGCGGTTTGCTCGATAGCTGGGTCGACGCATGTAATATATGCAAAGACGAGGTCGGCAAGGACTGGGGGAAAAGTGGAGGAGATCTGATCTTAGATACTTGGGGATGGCTCGATGGGTCGATGGCGAGATGGGTGATGGGTTGATGGGTTGATGGTTGCTCCGTCTTTCTCCTGGCTCAATACTCGGAGATTCCCCCATTTTTGCGGACTTGGCCGACATCGCACGTCGCAGATTTTCTCATCGTGTACGAATCTAGTACCTACCTGTCCTCATTGTGAAGCTAGTGCTGGTGTTTCTTTTCTTCTCGTCATCCGTTCATAGAGGATTGTAGAGCCTTGGTCGCGACCTACCGAGATTGGGAACGTATATATATATATTCGATAGCCTACCGAACGATCTCCACGCCACAGGCCAAGGACACCGCGCTCGACAAGTCGTGTACATCAGGACCGTCCATGACGTTTGAGCCCACCGAAAAACAACAACACGGAACTCCCCTGGACAAAGACCAGGACGTAAGCCGTTCGCCGCCATCAAACACTCATCACGAAAACCCTGGATGGTCCGACCATAAGGCCGGGTCTTTCCTGGGCGATCACCATACACCATGGAAGGAAAGTGAAAAGACGCTAGAGGCGTTCGCCACGGCCGACGATGGTCGAGACGCGTCCTTGAACACAGATGCCTCGAAGGGAGCCTCAGAAGAGCTCTCGGTTCTTCACCGACCACGTCCAGGATCTCGGCAGAACACTGCCCCTATTTCTGTCGCTGCTGCACCTTTCACATCGTACAGTTGCGACCTGGAACGGCCAAAGACACATGGGTCGACGCGGTCAACGGCACATCCTCGACGGTCATCATCATCGAGCTCTGCATCCACGCTGAGCCAGGTGCCGAGTAATCTGGCAAATACTAGCCGACAGTCAACCGATCCGTACGGAAACACGTATCCTGAAGGAGGACGGGAAGCATGGCTTTGTGTATTTGGTTCCTTCTGTGGTCTTGTCGCTTCGCTTGGGTAAGTCGCATTGTTCTGTCTCTTGGCCTTGCTGACGACTGTATAGCGTGATGAATACACTCGGTACTTACCAAGCATATCTGTCCACCCATCAGCTCCAGCATTACTCCGAGAGCACGATCGGATGGATTTTTGGAATTTACGCGTTTTTGTCCTTCTTCTTCGGCATTCAGATCGGGCCCGTCTTTGATGCCAAAGGACCTAGATATCTTGTGCTTGCTGGGTCAATATTGCTGCTGGCGGCCCTACTTCTTGTGGGCATTTGTCAAGAATATTACGAATTTTTGCTCACCATTGGTGTCATGGGTGGGCTGGGTACCTCACTCATTTTCACGCCAGCCATTGCGGCTGTTGGCCATTTCTTCCTTCGAAAGAGAGGACAAGCGACCGGGCTTGCGGCAGCAGGAGGCTCGTTGGGAGGGATCATCTTCCCATTGACGTTGCAAGCACTCTTTCCCAAGATCGGGTGGGCGTGGTCAACTCGTGTTGTCGCCTTGATTGACTTGGTGTTGCTCATTTTCGCCAACCTGTTCATCAAGTCCCGCCTCCCTCCTCGCAAGGCCACCAAGGAGAACATACTTCCGGATTTCCGCATCTTCAGGGACCCTGTTTTCGCCTTGACGACGGCGGGCACTTTCTTCGTCGAATGGGGCCTCTTCGTTCCATTGACGTACCTCAGCAGCTATGCCTTGAGCCACGGTATATCGACCGATTTATCGTACCAGATCATTGCCATATTGAACGTGGGGTCTTGTTTTGGTCGATATTTCCCCGGACTCGTGGCCGACCGGATTGGCAGATTCAATAGCATGATCATCACGATCTCAATGTGCCTGGTCACGACTTTGGCCTTTTGGCTTCCGGCCAACGGGTCGATCGCTCTCATCATCGTATATGCCTTGCTCTTTGGGTTCGCTTCAGGGTCTGGAATCTCGTTGACGCCGGTATGTGTTGGTCAGCTCTGCAGGGTTGAGAACTATGGACGTTATTACGCGACTTGCTATACGCTGGTGTCTTTCGGGTCGTTGACTGGCATCCCGATCGCGGGGCAATTGGTGACGAGGACGGGTGGACAATACTGGGGGCTGATTGTGTTCACCAGTTGCAGCTATGCGGCATCGTGCATCATGTATACAGCTGCAAGGGTCGTTGGTGCTGGATGGCGTCTAAAAAAGGCGTATTGATCTTGAGGCATCTTAAGGATCTACGGCGAACTTATGACTGAAGAACTCATCCTTCGTGTGTGCCATGGTCAGAGAACGTAGCATACTGACCGAGGTATATAGCCTTGGGTGATCAAGTGAAATGGAAAATGATTCAGATGGCAGGCTTGACGTCTCTGACAATCCGAGTGTCACAAAATTCCCAACACCAAGCAAAAGCTACAGGGATAACTTCCGATACGAGGATACCAGGTCGTCCCCGCAAAAGTGGCATGCTAATCCGTCTCACGGTCGTGCAATTTGGGGGCCGGAAATCTCAAGACCTCCTTGCTTTTTCTTGACGTTCAGCTGAAGGCTTCTCCCTATTCCAGTGACGGATCTCATGTAGCCGGCTTCTAGCTTATATTCTACATGAACCCGGTGCGCCGGATGGACAAATCCCCCATCGCTATCACCACAAGCGGAGAGGGGAACGACCGGAGACTTAGATGACTCTGATAGCTACGGCGATCAATCAAGCCGTCGACGATGGACGACCGTGGCTTCATTCTCGACAGTGATGCGACCGCTCAAGATGTCTACAGCACATTGCATGTCAACGAGATTCGCACCCTACTTCTTGCACCGGGACCCAAAGGAAGTCCGATTGTCTGCGAAATGCAAGTGATCTCCTCCCCACGAGCCGGCCAATATGAAGCACTGTCGTACGTTTGGGGCGACAGCGTCAAGTCCTCGCCAATCTCGTGCAACGGGTTCGGCTTTGCGGTCACTGAATCTCTGCATGATGCACTGGTCCATCTACGATATCCTGACTCCTGGAGACGGCTTTGGGTGGATCAGCTTTGTATCAACCAGTCCGAAAGCACTGAACTAATGAACCAGATCGGTTTCATGGGGAAAGTATACTCATCTGCTAGCCGCGTAATTGTCTGGCTAGGCAAGTACGACAAGAGGATGGCGATGGCCTGGGAAATACTCCAGCAGACGACATTGAGCTCGAGTCTGGTACGCTCCGACTTCCTGGCATCCTCGAGACAGCCGAGTACTCCACAGAAGAGGCCCCCTACTTCAAGACGGTCGAGCAGCAACTCTTCCATCTCAAAGTACTCTCAGCGGGCGCCTTCCTCCCAGGAAAGTCTCCGTTCATCGACCTCGAGTGTGAATAGTATGACGCCGACACGGCCCAAAAGTAGGCGCCAAGATACTCCGCCAGCTCTTCGCAATGTGCTCTCGATATTTCAGCATGTCTGGTTCAGTCGAAAGTGGACTTTCCAAGAGATTGTCCTCGCCAAGGCTGCAATCATCTGCTGCGGTGAGCTGGAGATGGCGTGGAGTGATCTTACTTTGTGGTACTTCCACTACGCGTCGAAGCTGCGACACTCGAGCATCCTGTATGACTCCCAGGGCTTCTTCGAGAACATCATGGACGTGCGAAACGACCTTGGCAAGGGGACATTGAGGCTGAGCAATCTACTCATGCTGACGAGGCCGAGAATGAGCACAAAATCCGAGGATGCCGTCTTCGCCCTGCTGGGATTGGTGCCTGAACTGGCGAAGTTTCTAGGCTCGAGTTCCTCGACCGGTCTAGAAGATCACGGCACACCACATTCGGACATACTGTATAAGCTATACCTGACAGCATTCAGATTCTGCTTGGAGCAGGAAAATGACTTAGCAATACTGAGCGCCGCTGGAATGTACAAAGGTAATACTCAACCGGATGGTTGGCCCACATGGCTGCCGGACTGGAGACAACAACTTCCAATCCGACCACTGGTGCTTACGGAACAGCCAGACCTGGGACCAGTAACAGCGTTTTATGACGAGACTTTTGAAAGTGCTCCAACCGAGCCTCCTGCGAAGAGAAACACAGCGTACAGTTTAAACGTCAGTCGCAACGCCCTTGACCATTCCACCTTTATTCGGCACTCATTGACGATCCATGGAACTCGTTTGGGCTGTATCGTGTCACGCGCAGCAGCATGGCCGAATGCCTTCTTTGTAACCGATACTGCTGCGCATTCCGGTTTGGACAGAAGAACGGCAGATACCGGAGAAGCTGACTTCTCTCAGCCTATTGCTTCTTTGATTCCTCCGACTGGCGCATCCGACTTGCGCAAAACCTCGCCCGCCAAGGACAGTACATACTCTACCAAGTTGATTCAGGGTGCACTCAAGAATGGTGCAATATGTCAGTCGATTCGCACTTCGTCCATGGTCGAAACAGGAGATTGGCTGTGTGCTTTGGATGGAGGTCCAGTGCTGTATGCACTGCGCCCCCTGCAAGCGTGCGACAGGCTCGAGCAAAAGCGACCTGACATCCGTGGCGGAAGGGGGAAGACTCCACGAGACTCTGTGTCTGCGCCGATGGGATCATTGCGTCCAGATCCGGCGAAATGGGCTGTCCAATGCTTGTTTATCGGCGAATGTGCTGTGCACGGCCTCAGAGCGATGGAGCTGCTAGATACTATTGGACAGAGAACGGAATTCGAACTGATATGAGACCAGGAACACGATGCCAAAGCCGACGTAGAGGCCGTTGTGTGCATGGCCGGGAGTGTTCCGGCCTCCGCCTCTCTGCTTGTGCAGGGCAGGTCACGTGTCAGGCTCTGGCCTCGCGCAGATATTCCGGCCAGGCCATTCAGATTGAAGCAATGCTTGTCTCAATCCTTGGATGGGAGAATCTATTACTCAACAATAAAAGGTCGAGGAGGGGCAGGTGGGCATCTCCATTCACATCCAGATTTACCACGTCTCGCGTGATGTCAAATGGATTCACAGATATGCAGCCATGACTGAAACACCATACGCTGAATCACTAGTCATCTGCCCTGACAAAGTGAACGGGTGAGTCAGGAAGACGACAACAGCATAGAACAGTGAAAGAGACTGTTCAACGACCCAAGTCTTCACATATGCAATATACCGCAGTGCACTGGCCGACTGATACGAAGGCTGCGACGAGGCTGAAAATTGATGCCAAGGAAAGGCTGCGTCTCCTTGTTGTGGATGCTCGTCTCGAAAGCAACGGCAATGACAGTAACTCTGGGTCGTTGTTGCTCATCACACATATGCAGAGCCCTGCATTCGCGTGACGTTGACGAAACACCCCGCCAAAACCGTCGCTTTTCTCCTATCACACAAACCTAGTTGAGGAGGGTTTGAGGCCGGAATTAGAACCGGCCAAGATCTATATATACGGCGACACCCCCAGCCTGAAGCTGAGGACTTCAAAGCTGGCAACACCGTCATACAATCAACAGACAGCTCACAGCTCACAGCTCACCGGATCTGGTGGAATTCCATTCGAGTCATTGGCACATATTTCCTTTGCTCACCATATACTCCATTGTCTTACATGGACAGGCCTGGTGTGCCCAGCATGGCCATCGCAGACTCACCGCCGCTGCCTTCGTTATCGAGTCTCTTCCCTCATCTTCATTCCAATGCGGCAACTATCCCCTCTTCCACTGATCCCTTCACTATCACCACGACTACTGGCTTCCTACCTTGCCGCCCACCCATGCATCGTCTGCCAGCACAGTTTGACGCAATGTCCAACATACTTGACGACATGCCCATTGTGAAGGATGATGGCTCTCCTGGCTTGCTTGCTAGGTATCAACTGGGACCCTTGATCGACTCGGGCGCGCTGCCAGATCTGACCTCGCACATGGACGATTTGCGTGTCGATGTCGATAACGGAGCCGAAAAGCGATATGATCTTGAAGCCATCACCGCTCTCTTTCGCGACTATAGCTTCCTTGCAAGTGCTTATCTGCTGGAGCCTTGTTGGGAAGCCTGGTCCAAGAACAACAGTGCAGGGTATGGGCTTGGTAGAGCTGTTTTGCCTCGTTGCATTGCGGCACCGTTAGTCAAGGCTGCCGATATGTAAGTAGTGGACCCATGACCTTTGTTCCTTGCTGTGTATGACGCTGACGCCGATGTCTGCCTGCCCAGTCTCGACATCCCACCTTTCATGTCATATGCTGCATCATACGCGCTTTACAACTACAGCCTCGTCAACCCCAATCTTGGTGCCGGGGTCTACGAGAACTTAAGACTTATCCGGGCGTTCGAACACGGTCTTGATCCCAAAAGCTCCGAAGCTGGGTTCATCCTCACTCACATCCACATGGTCCAGGAGACAGGACCATTGATCCAAGGCGCCACGAATCTCTTGGCTACCATCGACAAAGCTCCGGAGGATACCCGTGCTGCGATATCCGCGTTCCAGACAATGCTAGCCTCGATGAAGCGGATCGAAGAGCACATGGAGCAGATGTGGACACATTCTCTACCGAAGGATTACATCTCCTACCGAACATTCATCTTCGGTATTACCTCGCAGTCCATGTTTCCCAACGGCGTCATTTACCAAGGTACAAAATACGGAGTTTCCAAGCCGCTGTACTTCCGAGGAGAATCGGGGGCCAATGACAGCATCATACCCTTGCTCGACCACTTGCTCGAGATTCCAATGCCCAGCAATCCGCTCTCAGACATTCTGCGAGACTTCAGACAATATCGCCCGAAGCCTCACAGGGAGTTCCTGGCTTGGGTCATGAGCAAGAGCGCAGAAGTCGGTGTCAGGGAATATTGCACTGGCCACGACGTGGCGAGTTCTGTTGCCGGATCCTCACCTCATGACTGTGACTCCGACTCCGACTCCGACTCCGACTCCATGCTTCTTTCTGTCATGTACCTCAAACTCCTGGAACATGTCCGCAGCTTCCGCTGGCGCCACTGGCTTTTCGCCAGGGAGTACATCATCAAGCGCACTCCTCATCCGACGGCGACAGGCGGTAGTCCGATCATTACGTGGTTGCCTAACCAGCTTTTCGCCGTCATGGATCTCATGGAGTCGGTGTACAAGGACAGTGGTCTCAAGAGGCTGGTCGAGGAAGGAAATGTTGATGGTCGTCCGGAGGTGAAGGTCGTCAAGGAATTGATGGAGAATGCTATTATGCAACGGGAGAGACTGGACAAGGAGGTCAAGAAGTTCTGCTCGGAGAGGGCACCTCTTCCAACGTAGTGGCATATTGAAGGCGGACTACAGGTGTACAACATGTATACGGACATCATGTTGTTTCTTGTGGTTGTGATAGACGCCTACACTTGTTCCACTGGTCATTGTAGTCTAGGGAGGCGTCCTACCCAACATTGTTCGACCAGTCACTGCAATCCAGGACCGCATCACCCTAATGTGAAGAATACCAAAATTTTGAATGAGAGTGCTCCTTTCAGACAATGCCACTTTGCTGGTCGTGAATGTCTGTGATTGTTGTCACACCACCCCCTGGCTATCCAAGGCATCATCACAGCAGAACATCATCACGCAGAACAATAACACTGGAACATCATCGCCCAAAGCCGCCTAGCGTTTTTTGGTGAGAAACATGTCGCAGAAGCCCAAAGTCATCTTGAAGGGGATGTGGCGAGCGCGGACAAGCTGGTGACAGGCCGCAAACGCATCACCCGCAGAAAATCCTATATGTACCTCGTCCTTATCCCTGGAAATCGGAGAACAATCTGTCATTCTCATTCTCACACAGACGGACTCAGTCCAGTCGAACTGATCTTGGTCTGGTTGGCCATCTGACCTTGGTCAACACTTATATATATATATATGAAAAACCCTTTGTCCAGAGTCGCATTCGCAAGCTTGCAATTCTTTGCACGCTTTCGCAGGCCTTGGACGACTCAGAGACCGTCTCCATCAGGAGACAGGCATCCAGATCGACGACTCTCTCTCTCTCTCATGGTAGTGATGTCCGGCGTGAGCTTTTTGAGGCTGTACTCCGCAAAGATTCGATCTCGCGACAGCCGCGGCTCTGGGGCTTTTATTGAGCTCTGCGTCCCATGGTTTTCTGCCGAGACAAAGGCGATGCCACAGACAGGCATCGACATTTTGAGAAAATGGACCAACAATCAGACCAGACCGACAACAAAAGTGATCTTGCGCCTTGCATCCTCGCCTTGGGACGCCTCAAGCGTCGACAGCTGTTTCCAGGCCGCTTCCTCCACGACCTCATTTGCGGCCCTGTTCGCCGCGCCGCGGTCGGCAGAGTTCTTAGGAGCGCAAAGATCCGCGACTGCGCGACTGGGTGTGAAAAGAGACTACCCAACTCGAGAAGAACCGTCAGATCGCAACGAGCCACGACGTGATCGTTTCCCGGGTGGTGCCTCCATGATCCATCAGCACAAAGGGCGACTGCTGCCTCAACATTGCAAGACAGCGCTTCGAAATCACCACTTTTCACACTCCTAAACTGTCAAGACTGAAGATTACATCTTGGACCGTTTGGCGTTCACAAAACCAGCGACGGATCTCCACACGAAAGTGAACAAGCAATACATCATGTCGAGCTGAGCCCGTACCTCTCATACAGTCGACATTCACGTCGAATTTGAGCTCAAATTCACAAGAATTCCGTCCATGATGGATTGGAGCAGGAAAAGTGACGTACCGTGGGTATATGATGAAGCGAGCACACAAATCCAGCAAAGATGTCAATGCGTTGACATTGTCGATTGTGTACGATGCCCGAGGCACGAAAGATATCAACACAATCCTTCTCGCCTACGAGTTCGAGCAGTTGGCCTCCATGGACCATGGGTCTCGAGCATCTTCCTTCATATCACCGCGCTCAGTTCCACGGCTTGGTGGGAAATGTACAATCAAGCATGAACTTGGTCCTTATTGAGGCAACCGTCGGCTGGCGTAAATTCGAAACCAGTTGGCTGAATTGAGCCGTCACCTCCACTGAGACCAGCTGGCGATATCACGAGAGGCGCCCCCACCCCACCAACGCCATCGCTTGCCCGTCATACAGGCTTGAGGCGGAGATCCTCTCATACCATCATCTATCTTCTCAGACAAGCTTGATGGCGTGTACATGAAGAGGCTGATGGTGAGCGCAACAAGCGACGACGTGATCCTTCGTGGGCTGTCTGCCGTCAACAAGGGGTGACTGCTGCATACCACTCCACGCGGTATACATATAAAAAGAAATCAACGGTGGCGCGAGCAAGACGACAATGAGGTATGTATTCTCCCTGGGCCTGTCTGTGCTGAAGCCATCGCTGACCTGTCCAGGATGATGGTCGATGTCCGTCTGGGGCGGCTGTTGGTGCTCCTGGCCCATGACTCTTGGCCGTCGGATGCGGCTGTAACGGTTTGGATCAGCATACCTAGAGTCAGTTGCAAGGTCTGCTGCGTACTTTGGGGAGCATCGACGAAAGGCGCATCCTGCGCTGCCTTTTTTGGCTGGGCCGATCTCGGTGTTTGGGTGCGGTTTCACGGACCAGCACGTCCAGATCTATTTGGGAGATTTGCTGCGTGCTTTGGGTCATTGGCGAATTACGCCGCCCCTTACAAGGTGAACGACGTCGTCACAAGATACGGCCGCACAGGTCGAAATGAGTCCATGCAAAGCATCATACGGCGGCATCGCTTGCCCTTTCGGCCTGGACGCTTTTGTCGACGCAGCTTGGTTGAACGAGCAACTCAACATTGCCACAAAACTATCCTGATTACACAATCAACATGGGTTGCTTTTGCACTGCGAGAGCTTGCAACCATGTCGACCAGGTGTGCCATCGCGCTTTATCCAAAAGCGCCATGCGTGCGTGTCTGGCGGGGACGACGAACCTCGCATGCGACTGTTTCGCTCCGACCTGTGGCAGTCGAACATCAACACGGCTCCCTCGTCAACAACGTCCTATTATTGCCTTGTGGTGGTAACGTACTCATAACTTGCCTCAGGCGTGGGGCGCTGGCCAACACGCGCCCGAGCACTTCTGGGGATACGGTTCAGCAAGCACACGCCGGTTGCTATCAAAATGCCGTTATATATGAATGGCGCCCGATCTTCCACAGCAGTCGGCCTCGAAGCAGAACCGACAGCGTGATCGGGCCGGGTCAGCGACTCAGCATTGCATATTTGGTGGACATTTGCGCTGGGCTTCTCTTCTACAAGGTGTGTCCGAAGGCCATGCACACACTTGCACAGCGCCATCTCCAGCCACCCAATGCAATGCCGGGTTTGACAGACCTTGGTGAAAGCGGACAATCGGGCATGGCGAAGAAGAGCCGTGCAACTCACGCAGTGGAAAGGCCCAGTTGTTCTTTTTTTCAAAGGAGCTCAAAAGGAACTCTACTCCTTCGCCGTCTGGATCTTGAGCAAACGAGAGATGACCGCCACGGACAAGTCGCCGCCAGGAATCACAAGAAGATTTCGATTGGAAGTGGCTAAAAGCGAGATCCGGTAAAGAACCGGGGCGGGCTCTCGTT
This sequence comes from Exophiala xenobiotica, assembly GCF_000835505.1. NCBI lineage: Eukaryota > Fungi > Ascomycota > Eurotiomycetes > Chaetothyriales > Herpotrichiellaceae > Exophiala > Exophiala xenobiotica. Next base: position 3,937,007 of record NW_013562491.1, read on the forward strand.
GTCGTTGCAAGAGGGGTTTCCTGAGGATGGTTTGGTCATTCCCTCTCCCTCTCACACACTCTACCAGTGGGACATACCTGGACGAGCCTTGTCTTCGGCTACACGGGCATGCGCCTGTCGGGCCTAGGTGTCGACATTTTGACTTTGAAGTTCGATGCGTTCGCCGTTTGATCTCGATACAGCGTCGACAAGAGCTCTGATGGGTGTCCGCGTTTCAGAGAATGACAAGCTCCGTGTTTTGCAGATGGGCAAGACGCAAATCTGAGCCTGCGATGATGCCATCCGACGCGTGCATCCAATACTCCAGCGCCTTCGATTACGCCGGCCTGTGCTGGGTCGTCGACGTCAACCCAGCATGGGACATATAATGCCCCGAGCCTCAAATGGCGGGTTCCGACATGTCTTCTTCCACTCAAGGTCAGGACGGCTCTCCTCAAGCACGCCTTCCTGGTAATGCCGCTCCTACTCAGTCCACACAGACACCACTTCGTCATGTCCCGCTGTCGTGCATCGATCCAAGACTCCTAGGACAGCCAGCGACCATGAGTAGGCTCATCCACTCCCCAATGTTCCTGTTCATCCACTAACATTGGCCTAGCTCCTACCACCCACCCGCACCATTCATGAGTGATCACTCACACAGTACCACGCTCCAGGTTTTGACAGCAGTCAACCTGGTCCTTCACTCTGGAACAGCCCTTGGTACAGGATCTCCTCCTTCTCCTCCTCCTCCTTCTCCTCCTTCTTCTCCTCCATCCCATCTCGTCATCCTATCTTGTCATGTCTTTCTCTGAACGGAAAAACATGGCTTTAACTCCGATCCCGTGAGAGATCTTGCCGCAGACCAGATTGTACACCCGTTGGAAGTAAGTTCATGACTCAAAGATCTAACATTTAGATCAACGCTGACTCTGCCTGTTACAGGGATATCCTAGCCACTTTTACATGTCTGCTGGTGCTGAGCGCCGTGAAGTGAGCGAATCCTTTCGAAGTACGGCCAGATTGTGAAGAACTGCGAATTCGTGCAAGGCGGTGGGATCTGGGTATCGAGTGGAGGCGCGTCAGGCACGAACAACAATGGTGCCTGGAAGATCAAGTTTGTTCGAAACACAAATCTCTCGACTGAAAGAACCGAAGTCTTATATATCAACATTCCGGACATCTTAGAAGTCGAAGATGCAGATGATCGATGAGCCATGAGAGTTCGAGGTATATAGCGGAAACATGAAAGATTTGAAAGCTGATCACCTGCTCACTATGGCAATTCAATTTGCTTTCTTGTCCTTGCCGTGTTTGGCTTTGCCCTTGACCAATGATCTGAGGATCAACCAGAGCCACCAAAGGGTATTGCTTGCCTTGCCCGCATCGTAATCTTGTGGTCGGTCGCCAATCTCTGCCATGGCGCAGACCAGGTCGGCCAACTCCTTCTGCACTTTGTAATGTAAATATGCAGCGATGAGGTCAAGGCCATTCGTTATGCCACCTGCCAAAGAAGGAGGTCAGTTGAAAGGAATCGGCGACAAGAATTTGAGTGGGAGGGAGAAGGAAGGGGAGTTAGTGCCTCGCGGAATATTGATCTGGGGCAATCACGACATGTGCACCAAAGCCTGGTCCCACCACAGTGGTAGCAGAGTCTGTGCCCCTTGCACCGAAGCCTGGAATGAGAGAGGCGTGAGGCAAGAAGCGGATCAAGGACTTATGGATCAAGCAAATGCATAAACAGTCGACACTCACCAGACGTCCAAACCCGGCCGTCTCTCTCCCACCGCCTGTCGACGAACTTTGCGGCAGGGAACTTCACCTTCAACTTTGGTAGCAATCCCCTAGGCCCGGTCACTCTCTTTCCGTCCAGAAGACCAGCATAACCGGCAGGGAAATTCCCGGTGCATATGATCAAGAAGTCAGTTCTGTCGAATTTCTGGTGTGCGCGAAGAAAGTCTACCACCGCTCGGTCAGGAATAGCATTCGGATCTGGGCCAGGAATGAGCAAGACGTCGAGTTGACCTGGTTGCACGGCTGGGGAAGTCAACGAGTCTGTGATGGGTAGTGTTGTTGAGGATGTCATCGGTACGTGCGAGTCAGGACCAGACTGACTGATGTAGTGAATTGATACTGGGATGGCGAGGTCAAGCAGTGGTTGAGGCAGGCCGCATGCGTTGAGATAGTCCGGCGCGAGCATGCCGAATGCGTCGATGCCCGCGGCGTCGAGGAGCTGGACGGGCGGTATCAGCAGCATGCCGACGCGGAGTGAGGTGGACTTTGCGGTGGTGGTCATAGTTTGTCTTGACAATTCGACGAATGCTCAACATGTACGACGGTGCAGACAAATTCGAGGGAAACGTAGTATGGCAACCCTCCCACAGAATTGGTCGCTGTTCTCCAGCTGCCTACTTTTATACTTCAAGGTGCTCGCCGCAATGATTGTTTCTGAAGCTCTAGCGGCGGTCGGTAAGCATATCATCAAAGGACCTCAAAGTCGGCGAGAGATGGTCGCCATTCGCCGCTGCGAAGGGTATTATCTCGGGTTGATGCCCTCGGTCTGAGCATATATCAGGCTCCAGCATTTCTTACAGGCTCGCTAGGCGAGTATTTAGCCGCACGGTTGATGATTGGCTGACAGGAGGCTGCAGTGAAGACTCGAACTGGAGCTTCAACGATTGAGCCAAGATGGCCTGACAGGGCATCACAGAACTTGCGGCTCAAATTGAGGCCGATTTGTCTCAATTGGGAAGGATTCCTGAACTGGGAACACAGAGTGGCAACGTTCATCCAGGATTCGGCCTGGGTCTGTCCGCGTCCAATCAGAGTGGCAGACAGACAACCTCAAGCACGGAGCTGTTTTGCTGCTTGAATCCATTAATATTTGGCGACGGCAGCAGCCACAACTGGCCAGTGCTTTGTTTACATATCATAAAGAAATTCTCTTTTATGTCAAATTTCTCTTCTCAAAGGAAACTTGACCTCTGATGTTTGGCAGGACAATCGCACGGTAAGTCACCTCACCTGTGGCCATGACTGCTTTCACAGAATTGATGTCACTCTGCACTGTCCAGTCCAGTTTCCTGGCGTCTCTTGTAGGTCGAAGAAAGAAAGCAAGCTGCTGAAGGTCAACCTGATGAACCCAGGCCCTGTTTGTGTTGGCTGGATGTCCGAAGTGATGAAGCGTGTCTACTATGTTTAGGTAAGGACTATGGAGTGTGAGTAATTGTGGGAAGTCAGTGGTAGGTCAGTCACGTGGTCAGTGGATGTCCAATTGGGCAGCTTTAGCGAGCGGACCGGGCTGAAAAAGTCCGGCGCTATACCTGATCCATGACATGGACGTCGAATCAGGGCGTATCATGGCGTCTCGCTTCGTCCTCGACCTTCACCTTCACCTTCACCATCACCATCACCAACCACCATCTTTTTGCCAACTCCGTCGATTTCACCTCACCAGCACCAGTTCCTCGTTAATTCATCTCGCTAGCTCGCGGCCGATCTCATTCATCTCCCCTTCTCGTTCTCTTCCTCTTTCCTCCCTTCTTCTCACATATCATGTCACCTCTATTTAACATGCGACGTTTCTCCCGCAGCAACTCCATCCATAATCGTGAAGCTCCCCAGTCACCGCCAACATCATTTACACCGCCACTCACTCACGCACCAATGTTGCCAAACGGGACTGCCGGGTCTCATCAGGATTCTGGCCACTCCAGGCCTGTCTCTGTCAACACTGGGTCTAGCTTCGATTTTGCAAATCGCCCTCCAGCACAGTACCAGATGACGTCTTTGCCATCCAGTTCCATCGGCAATCTGTCACGCACAGATCAGATTGTCCTGCGACATTTCTGGGAGGTCAAGGACGAAGAGAACAAAGCTAGAGACTTGCACTTTGTGAGTAGCCGATCTGAGCTGAACACCACCTGACGCACAACTAACGACTTCCGAAAAGCTCAAATTCCCTTTCTTCTCCCAATATCCCAACCACCAGGATCTCATCCCATATTGCGAGATCTACCACCTGGTCAAGACATCGCCTGGTGCCAAAATCATCAGCTTGGGCAGCGCCAACAACGGCGTCTACATTGGGTAAGTCTGCATTGCAAAACGGACCGTCACACGTGTCATGTCGTGTACTGTCGTGTCGAGTTATCTCCAACACCAAGGATTGTTGCTTGTCACACACGAAGCCCAAGCCACGTTGTGTCTGCAACTTGTGCTGCATGCCTGACTTTGCCACAGATTCGAACTCTTCTCCGGATCTCAACTGCACATTGACATGGACGATTCCTGGCAGAACATCTCCCACCACCGAGTCTCTTTCAAATCATACGAGAAGATGCTCAAGGATCCCGTGTCCGATTCCACTTTCAAGTCCTGGCCCAAACCACTTACCATCGAATTTCTCGAAGAGCAGTATCAGCGCTGGATGCTCGATCTGACCAGTTTCTGCTGGGACACCGCCGAAGTCAGGGAGTTGGGCGGTATCGGAAGCGGCGAAGGCAGCGTCCAGGGAGATCTCAAAGACGAAATGATGTAAAATTGTCACTCCCCTGCCCTTGCATGCATGTTGGAAGCAGCTCTGCCGATAACGTCTGGCCTTATCGGCTTCCGACTTTCGAATCGGACTGTTTTCAGCAGAACCGGCACGGACATTGCCCCGGCCAACGACGGAAACGGAAAGCCGCATAGCCAAAAAGGCATCCGCAAAAGGCGACAAAGTTTTGTGGCGCTCACTGTTTGCCAAATCTTCAGCCTGATGCAGTCTCAGAGCATGCCAGACAATGCGGCGATCGAAATGCGGTTTTAACTTCTTCATTTCTGCTCTCACGATGACGACTCACGACACACGAAAAGCGAACACGCCTTGCTTTTAGCAAAGAACTTGAGAACGTAGATAATTCATAATTTTGCCTGGATACCCTGGAAAAACGAAGGCGTGCAAAGTTGGACATTGGAAACTGCGTGGGGAATGAAATGGCTTTCGCAAAAAGATTGTACGCCCGGGGTCGGTGTTGCTTTTGGAGTACGAGATGGTGGCGTTGGACAGGTTCGCTCTCGTCTTGAAAAACAGATAGTGATAGGATTGTGAATGAAAGACAAACATGACTACCAAAGACCGTGCCCTACAGGCTCTTCAGCCTTGTTTTCAGCCCCAGACGCAATTGACGCTCGGAGACCATATCAAGGAAAATCGTGAATCATGTCATTGCTACTTGACGTATCGTAAAAGAGGCCGTAAAGTCGTCGTATTCATCACTGTGCATGTGCCCATGCCATCCTGATACATCAAAAGTTCCTTTAACCCAGAAAAACTCGTCGTTACCCAGGCGCCTGACCGTCCCTCGCATACAAACAAGGCGTAACGGGACCATCAAAGGTGCCGTGTAGAGAACGTGTGTCATTCGTCACGTCTCACAATCGCCGCTCATTAGCCCCCGAAGGTCAAGCGGCATCGTGCATAACGGCCTGGCCGTGATCCGAGGGAAGCCTTATGAGACTTGGTACTTGTGACCTGGTACATCCTTGCAAGGCTGCAACAAAAGGGAATAAACGAGTGTAGACAACCCAATCTGACATAGCTAGTACCAGACTACCAACTCATAAACCTCGATAAAGGTGGACAGAACAAAACGCTGTAGAACTCACATGCGCCAAGCAGACAATATCCCTGTCGTTGAAGGAATGAACGTAGGCGGTGAACAGAGGTGATGGAAAGCAGCTAGGCTTTAGCCTAACAGACGTGGTAAGGTCAAGTAGACCTGTGATTAGTCGCAGCGACTAACCAAGTACCGGCAATCTTTGCTTTGCCGGACATCGTACGTATGAGAGGAAGCGACACAACTCATCTGAGAAGTTCTTGCTTGCAATATGTTTCGAAATCAGCCATGGAGTCTCTAGCGACTTTGCCGATGTTCATGACCTTGACATTGTGTTCGACTGTCTGACATTTTCCGAAATGGATCCGGCTGGACGCAGTCAAGGTCTGGTCCTCAAACATGTCGACCGCGATGGGCTTCTTTTCGAAATGAGACTCTTTGGGCAAAGGCCGCGGAACTGCTGATCCATTCGGATACACGATAGCATGAGCTTGCTTCTCAATTTCACCCACTTTCTTTTCGCCAACCCCATTGTTGCCGTAGGAGCTGATGGGCACGCATAAGGAGTATCCCTGCCGCTGCCGCCATACAATCATACGTCTTGTACCACCGACGATCTTTTCTCCTTTGTATCCATCAATCACGTCCGGTTTGGTCTTATTTGACTTTGATTTGCCTTGTTGTAGCCCAAGACTGTGGTGAAGGACGATGGAGAACACCCGGCCGGGAACGAAGAACACGTTGGCATTTTGCTTGCGGTACCGCCGATCAAGCTCGACAGTGTTATCAGGTCGGAAGTCAGCATTAAGTCCCTGATTTGCCGTAGGGAATCTCCGCCTGATTTCGGGATCATAGTAAGAATCCCTAGATCTCCCGAGGGGCGCCCTGTCGGTTTGTGGATCACGGTCTTGAGATTCGTGTGCATAGGGGAGCGGTTTGAAAGCAGTAGACCGTGGATTTGATGGAAAAGCGACTGAAGGCCTTCTAGTCTGGGTCATGCCTGGCCCACTGCTTGGAACTGAATTAGTCGGATAAGAATTGCCTACCGCCGGCTGACCCTGCGTGTTGGTCACTCGATAGCCCGCTGACCCAGTCGGCATAGTGGAAGGGTATGCAGGTGAATGCTGGATCCCTTGATCTCGTGAAGTTCCTGTCGCATCCCCAAAAGCATTTGAGCTCTTCTCCGAACGAGGACGTATCCGTTCTTCATACCGATCGCACTCGGCATAGAAAGCCTGTGAATCTTCTGAGTGTGGAGTTGCAAGCTCTTGAAAGTATTGAGCTCGGCCATCTGAATTGAAGTCTCGGCACGTTTTGAGGAGAACCAATCGCTGAATGCACTGCTTAGCCAAAATAATCTCTCCGATCTTTGCTGCCTTAGACGCGGCGTCGAGAAGATCTTTAAGACTTGTGTCGAAGACGGCCTTGTGGCGTTTGATATAGTCGTGACATTCTGGGAACCTTGCTAAAGGGATTTCAACGAAGTCGCTGACAGTCCTATCCAACTCAAGGTCTTCAACATTGAAACCACTTCGTGCTCTAGTGTTCGCGGACTGGGTTGGCAGTGCTGTTCGATTTGTACCTCGGTGCTCATCGTAGGACATATTTCTTGACCTGTCAGTCACGATCTGAGTCTGGTTGCCGGATGGATTGGAGCCTTGACGATCATCCCTGCGACGGTCATCGTGGTATTGTCGGCTAGCCCTCGGAGGCCCCCGAGGGGCTGCTATCTCATAGTGCTCATCCTGGGGAGAATACGAATATGTCACCTGGCGATCATACCTACATTGAGATGAGTATAACATTGAAAGGAGAATCATAGGCGGCTAGCATACTGTGAGGATGTTTGCTCTGGAGTCGATGACCGCTGCGTGTAGATTGCTTGCTTATTGTAGCTGCCATGACCTTGGTCTCTGTCAGGTGGCTCCGGTTTCTGCTCCGATTGCCGTCGTGCTGTCCTGGGTATTGCACGGCTAGTAGCAATTGTCAGTCGACTCAGGGCACTTGCTGTATATTGTTGTAATATACCTTTGACTGGGAGGGTCTATTGTGTTTGGGATCGGTATGATCCTTCTAGTACCTTTTGTTTCGAAACAATAACGACCTTGTCCGCATAAGCTAGGGGCCACGACCGTCTGGGAATAGCCTACCTTGGGAGACGACGACGCGTACTTCACTTCCGTCACTGGCCCTCCTCCAGTCACTGCCAAACCTCGCGATAGGGTCATATGGTGCTGATGATGCCATGTGAGTCCATCGGGGTTGTTGACTATCACATCGGAAATAGCTCCCCAGAGATTGCATGAGATGATGGTGGTATATCTAGCCATCGACCGCCATGAGCCGCATGTGCTCGGTTGAAAAGCAGCTGAAACCGTAGTAGGTCTTCGGCAAGAAGCGCAGGGATGAGCAATTCCGACCTTACTTGGTTCATCGCTCGGTGGAACGGGCATCTTCGTTGATGGCATCCTTTGGCGCCGTCAAGAGTGCAGTAGTGAGTCTCGACGATACCTTTACCGACGATGGCCGCAACTTGCCTGGTGGTTTGCAAGCATGAGCGTGGGAGAGTCGGTCCATGTGAGTGGTTCCCGACGTCGAGGCCAGTCGTGTTTGATCCCGGAGAAAGGCAGGAGCCTTCCTTATCCGGCTTGTCAGCTGGAGGAGGAGGGGGGTGGGTGTGTGAAATGAAATGAGGATTGTCAGACGCGAATTTCCTGTCGAAGTCGACGAGTTCTGTAATTGGCGCGTGCATGGTTACACAACAGGATGCCGGAAATAGGAGGATGATGAGGAAGAGGATGAGGATAAGAAGGAGGAGAACGAGGGTGCAGGGTTGATTGAGTACCTAGGAGGCCAGCAGGCGACATTCGGTAGATGGGCGACAGGTGACGGCGAGTCGTGACAGAGGATGATGGAGGGCTCACTGGGCTCTCTAGGCGCCAACTAACGGACCTGGTAGGCTCGTGGCTCGGTAGGCTGAGAATGAATCAAGCCCATCATAGCCTAAGCTCGTATTTCGAAGGACTCCCGGCACGGCACAGCCATTTAATCCCCGTACATTTTTGTGCTTTTCCACTCCTTGAACGTGTCCACGCTTGTGCTCCTGCTTTCTCCCACAGACCTCGAGATGCTTTTTCTAGCCGTGATCAAATTCGCACGTCCTATCATGGCTTCCCTGGACTCCGTATGGCCATGGCGAAAGGCGCCCTGGCAATATGGCATCCTCTCAGGTTATCATGGCTCGATCACCACATCCTGGCCCTGCCTCGTCGTCCAAGTTCTTCTTACCCTTTGTTTGTTTTGTAGTCGCGATATGCTTGCCCTCCCCTGCGCGCTTCAAGCCTGGTCTCTACTCCCTTGACTGTCTGCCAAAGTCTCCCACCATCTGCCTCTCTTCTACTACTCCTTTCTGCCACAGCATCCTGTCTGGTTGACTTGGAGAGCTGCTGATGGAAGCCACCTCTTGCAATCCTCAATGGCCTCATGGCCCAATCACTGCATGCTGGGCAGTGTCCATTCACCGTGAGACACTGACAGCACATTTGCTGTGCTACGACACCAACTGACACGCGGTTCAGGCACAATTCGCCCTCCCAGATTTCTCCTCAATCCTCCCTAGACACGTTACCTTTTCCAGATTACGCTGTTCCTCCGGAGATGCACCATGTAAAGTACGACACCGCCGCTCCAAGTGCTTTCGAAGAAGGAAGCAGCAACGAGCGTGTGAATACTCCAATGGAGCTTGAACTGAGTCTGACGGATCGGCCTGCTCAATGGGAATACACCACATCCCCTAGAAAGAGCCTCTCGGTCGCTAGTGAAGCAGATCACTATCATCACGGTTCGGCTTCTCCTGAGCCTGTGGACAAGGCCATCCAGTTCGTGCGCGACTTCCGGAACCTGAACCGGCTGCGAAACAATGTTCAGAAACTCAGGATCCGTGCAAGGGATAAAAGAAATCAAATGAAGTTCGCGAGGGACGAGGTGTACAAAACATCTGCGAAGTTGTTACGAGCCAGTCAGTTGCAACAGGATATACACGAACAGGTACAATCCTTACAAGAAAGCGTACGAGAAATGGGTAAACAAGAGATTTTAGTCGACTGGTTGGAGAGCCAATTGATACCAGCCGAGTGGGCTTTGAAGGAAGCCGAGCAAGAATTGTATGGAGTCGTCGCCGGAGAGCCTGCCCTTGACCAGGATGAGTTTCAAGTTGATGTCCGGTCATTTCCAGACACCTCATCTTACGTACCAGATGCTATCGACGCAATGAACACGCCGTACCCACCACATGAGCTTGTGGCCGAGGAACGGCTGGCAGCATTAGACTCATCCGATTCGCAATTGAGAACGCGCCTTGAGAAGCTGGACAATGATTACGCTGCAATTGCGCAAGATGCCAGGATGCGAGCTGCGGCCGGTGTGCCTCTGGACGATTTCTCACAGAATTTTATTGCTGCTTATCCTAACCGTCGCGGAGATCTGGTGAAAGACTTAGCTGCGATCTCCAAAGAGAAACGCGTTCTTCAATCGGATTCCATGCTTACCAGCCGACCTACCTCGCCCACTGAAGCTCTCCTTCGTTTTGACCAATTTTCTGGTGGCGACACTGATTTGCGCCTACAGACCTGGGAACACAACGACGATGAGACATTACAACTACAGGACGAAGAATACGAAGCGCGGAAGGACGACCTTGCTCCATTATTAGCTCATGCAACATTGACCAACATGAAGGACATCGATAGGACAATGTCTACTGTAGGCTTGGAGGAGAACGACTATATAACTTCGAATCAAGAGAACAACGAGAGTACGGACGGCCTTGCTAGCTTTGTGTCGAAGTGGCTACTTGGGTGCATCACGGCCTCATGGTGGACTGTTATTCGATTTGCATTTCAGAATTATCTTGACAACAGACTTTCCTACACGGCAATGGTCAGATATGTTACGGACATGTGGTCTCGAGAGGAAGGCCTTCCGGTTTCGCGGTTTGGTTCCTTCACAGACTTGAAGAGTGTCCGAACATCCAAGTTGCCTTCCAAGTTGCCTTCGTCCACTCAATATGTGGTCTCGCCCGCCTACAAACCAGAATGGCAAAGTCGGCAACAGAAGAGGCGGCATAGCTCTGGTGGCTCTGTTGAGCTGAGGGCCAAAACACACGTCACCTACGGTCGTCCAAATACTGAGTGATCAGCGCAATGGAGATTCACGTTCGTGGATGAAATCGCTTCAAGAGTGAATGTTTTAAGCTCAAATAAGCTCTACGGGTCCCGCTCCGATCATTCGGCTCGTCTCGCCTTCGACGGGATCCAGTTTAGACACTGTTGATCTCTTCTTGATATGGCAAGGCACATCAAAGCCGGGGGAATACGAGACGTGGATTCTCAGCAGCAATCATGGCAGTTACGGAAATGTCAACAATGATCATTCTTGGCGACAACACAGCATCTCAATTCAGCCCTCGAAGTCACACCTCATTCTTTGGCCTGTTCTGAACTTCATCACAGCAGGGGATGGGCTCTCATGGAGATGTCCCATCTCTTAACGACTAGGTGGGAGACCATCATGCGACTAAATACATTGTCCAATGACAAGGGACGGTGGAAATTGCCTTCAATCGTTCCCAAACGACCTCCTCATTTCCCAAGAGAACGGGCCCGCCAATGGATTGCATGATATTCCAAGCACTCCAAGATATTCAACTGTCAGACAACTTCAAACCTCGTTATCCCCGCTCACAAATCCTCGCAGAGCCGCATGCGATACCAAATCAAGCAAGGCAACAGGCCACGCATGCATAGAGGCAGACGGCCCTCGTGACATTTTTGGACCCTGGGGCTGCCACATCAGCAATCGGGGCTGTGTAACGTGGGGGAGATATTTTCCTGGACGTCCTGACTCCTCGTGGTTGCTTTGGTGGAAAAGGATTGGTCAGCACAACAATGACAATCAACATAATTCGAGGTCGGCTCCAAATGCACTATCGACATTTCATGATATGTCGTTTGGCATGTGCGTGAATCCAGAGGCCTATCCCTGCCAACTTCGCATCAGCTGGACGGCTTCCAGGTTGAGATCCTGACTTGTCGTACCCAGTACCGGGAATACCTTGCTCCCTTCCCTCTTCTGCTACAGTAGGACAGAGAACCACCCCTATCATTGTTTCTATGTACAACATGTCCTGCAACCAGTGATGTGCCGTCCCCAATTGAGATGGAATGGTGTGACTGCTCACCCGCACTTGCCTAGAAAGGCTTCGGAGGGAAAGAAAATGGAATTCCGTTGCCGTGTGACTTGTGTTGACGCGGCTAAAGAGTCTCCAACACAACACCTTGTGCCATCGGTTACACGTATCAGACTCGTTTGACGGCATGACTCCAAGGCCCAGGAGGCAATCGAGCTTTGGGCGACAAGCTGATTTCTTCCTAGTCACTATCGTCCCCGAATCAGGCGCCTCTGGAAGGAGGTGAGGCCGGTTTACCATTGCTGTTTTCAGAATTCAGCGTCCTGTGTGGTAAGTTCTAGGGTACTGACCCTGAGGCTATTGGTCAATTCTTGATTCATGCCTCGAAATTCGTCGCTTTACATTGGGTACTCACCGCTGCCACTGGGCCAATCCTCTGAACGATGGCTAGTACTACAGATGGTGTTTGCCAAGGCAAGGCTGTGGGAGACAGATGATGACAATATGACAAGGCACGAGGCTGGGGAGAGTGGATTGCTACCCTCGAGCTACCCAAAGCAAAGCCAACCCGATCTTGCAGATCAAGGCACCGGCGACCAATTTAGCTTGCCAACTGCATGTCGACATTTGAAATGTCACAGCCAAGAATAAATACTCGATTGCATCCCGCACCAAGCTGTAAACAGGACAAGAAGGCAACCACTATACCCAAAGCAATGCCACACAACTTTGATTCAACCTCGCCTTCAATCCAGGTCTTCCTGGAGTACAGTGACCGTAGGACCCCATGGGTGTCACTCTCAGCATGGCCGAGGACAACCGATCAATCATGAGCTCACCCAGCAATGAAAAGGACGTCTGCCAGTGTCTCGAAACGATGAACTCTGCCTGAGTACAAGACAGCCGCATCTTGCGCGACATCGTTTGAATGCCGAGGAAGCCAAGCAAGCATCCGCAACATGAACGTATAATAATGCCGTGTGGCCTTGTCTCTTCATTGTGGAGCAGATACAACTCGGCCAGCAGCCATTTCCTGCAACGCCTTGTTGGCTTCGGCTTGCCAATACCGGCGGAAATAGGACATCGACTTCTGGCTGATCTTGCCCACGTTCTTCACCTTGACATTGTACTCGATACTGAAGACTTTGTCGAAGCGGATGCGACTGGCCGGATCGAGCTTCTTGTCTTCTCCTGCCTTGTCGACCACGATTGGCATTTTCTGCATCCGTGGTTCCCCGGGCAGCGATATGGGCTTACTTCCGTCCATGTGGATGATCGCATGCGCCTGCACATCTGCCGCATTGAAACCCGGCCTCGTCACTCCCAGGCCTCGATATGTGTTGATCGGTACCGCCCAGCAGAACCCGTGACATTCCCTGACGACAGCAAAGCGACGGATGTGGCTGAAGACCTCGGACCGGTGCATGCCGGAGCTCGTACTTCCCACGCTCTTCAAGTATTCGTTACCAGATGTAGCGTTCTCATGCCAAAGCATGATGAAAACACGACCGAAGCTGAACCATCTGGCATCTTTCACGTAGTACCCCTGTTGCAGTGGGGTCATGAATGTAGAGATCGAATCTCCAGACCGTGCCTCATCCACGCTGGGAAGAGACGGATTGTGAGCGCTCTGGCGACGATGATGGCTGCGAGTGGGCGATAGAATGAGACGCTCCACGGAAAAAGCTGTGGATCTGTCGTCTCTCATTTGTGCTCTCCTGCCTGAACGTCTTACAGTTCGTTCCACTTGGTCCATAAGTTCCTGAAAAGTCCCATTGTCGTGGTTTCCTTGATCTTCGTCCATCAGAGCCTCAAAGAAGTCCTCATGTTCCTCCTCGCTGAGGCTATTGTGCTGTCTTGCCAAGAGGTAAAGCCTGCCACAAGCATTCCGAAGCTGGAACTTACCCTCCAGTTGGAATTTGACCGCTTCGAGCAGAAAGCAAAAGTCCTGTACATCGAACAAGTCACGATGCTCTGCAAGAAATTCCGCATCACGGCTCGGGTCATTGGCCCAGGTGTGAATGAGACCACGGGCATTCTCGTCCAGGCTCAAAGCCCCAAGAGCAATTGAGGCTTCCTCCGAGACGGCACCAGCATGAGAGGGAGCGCCTACACAGGGTTTCAAATTAGTATCCGATCGAAGAAGTCGCAGTGACGCTCACCTTCGGGTCCATCCTCGGAGGGAGCCTTTCCTTTTCCTTTTGCTGCTGTTTCAAGTTCCTCGGACTGTTGATCCTCTTCGAAGGCTGCCCGTTCACTTTCGCCGTCTTCAGCGCTGGAGTTAGATTTGGGTTTGAAATCAGGCGGCAAGTAGCCTGGCTTCCTCCTATTCCCGGCCATCATGCAATTTGACGCCCAACGAATGGCTGTATTTCATCTCCGTCTAGTACACTTTCAGGGTTCTTGTCAGTCCTGACCAGTTGAATGATTTGCCAGGATGCCATACCGACTTTCGGATTAGAGCGCCGGCTGTTACGACTCGAGCTCACAGAATTGTCCCGACTACATCCACGACAATCAGCTTCGCATCGCGTGGGTTTTCTGATATAGCAGGCTACCAATAGATAGCGCCCCTGCGGATATTAACCACTGAAAGGCGGGAAGCAAATGACACTTGCGACCTGAAAAGTGGGAGTACTATATACCTTACTGCAGGCAGAGGGGGCACCATCTTCATTCGTGGCATGCGGCTCAGAGACTTACTAGCGGACCATTGCGAAGCTGGATGAAAGCATCTATCTGGGGCTCAGTGCCAGCACAGTCTAGTTTTGTTTTTTGAGGCGCTCGACAGCTAAGAGGCCTATTGGCGGATTCGCATCCAGGCCGAGGCATTGGAAGTTTCCTGACCAGAGAAGAGTAGAGCTAGGGTATGCAAGAGCAAGAGCCTGCATCATGGTGAACACGTTGCAAGTCATCCATCGAGAGGAAATGCGAAGCCAGTGATGGGGAGACAAATCAGAAAGGAGGCGTACGTGATGAAGACCAGGATTGAGAATGGAGGCATCATGAAGAAGCAGAAGTTGCAGGGATGCTGCATGTCCTTAGGGAGAGACGACACGAGCACCACGGTTATGCACGGCGGGCCGGGAAGGATCCTTAGGGGCGACCCTCTCTGACCCCCACTCCAGCTTAGGGGGCACTAGACAGGGCGTTGATGGCGCTATTGTGCCGGCATTAGGCTAGAAGCTAGCTACTGTGGGTGTGTTGCCATGTGGTAAGCAAACCGCCAACAATCAACCCATAACGCACCTGACCAAGAAATCACCGGCATATCGTTCCCCCTGCATGTTTTGGAACAGGATCACTTTCAGGACCGTCCAGGGCGTCATATTAGCTGCCTTGTATCTCCTCGACTACTTATCACCCGCCCAACCGAGCTCCAGGTGTCATGGCCGCCTCCTTCCTAAGGCCGCTGCTTTCATTGCGTGGCCCTCATTGGGTCCACACCCTTCCGTATTTTGGGTGAACATGTTATTTGACATATGTGGTTTCCGTGGAAGAACCCTAACAATGCTGAGGTATCACGAAAGGAAAGGTATGCCGTGGCACGGTCTGTCTGGGTGCACTCTTCCCCAGCTATTTTGACACATACGCCGCAGTCCCATAACAGACGCTCCCGAAGCGAACACTGAGCTCCCAACCGGTCGAAACGTACAAGACACCGCAAAGCCGGCAAAGGATGAAGAAGCCCCGGTCACCCAGCCGTTGCCGGCGGAGAAAGTTGTTCACGACAGCTCTTTGGTCACACATCCGGCTGGATCGCAGCCTGAAATGAGCTCTAGTTCGGACTCTGTGGGACGGCAAGCAGAAGAGAAGGATGTTCGACAACAGACCTCAGAGGTCCAGGAGATCCGTCTCGCTGGTAGGAACCAATCTGCAGAATCACAGAGTACCAACAAGGAGCGCACGCTGGCAGATCCTTTCCTCACTCTCACCGATGAAGGGACCCGTCAAGATACCGCCATCCTGGAGCCTACTTCCAATACTCTGGACGAGACTTGGAGACAGCTGAGTAGTCTGGTCGACTCCTACACTGGGAATCTGATCACAGCCGGAGATGCTCGGCGAGATGTCTGTGCAAAGAGGGAAATTGTTCTTCGGCAGTTGGACGTTTTCAGTGCTTCAAATGGAGGTTTGATACCACCGGATCTTCATGGAGCCCTCTCGAATCTGCAAGAAGCCGAGCAGAAGCTCCAGGAGGAGGACACGTTGTTAGTCGAGCAGGGCGACCAAATCGTGGAGCAAGGCACCAGAATTTTCGGACCAGCGACACAGGCAACCCTGGATTTCCTTCAACAACAGGGGATTACTGTGCAGTCTTTGGACACTCGATCACAAGGCTCAATTGTATCGCAGAATGATATACGACGCGACGAGACTACAGATGCTCGGCTCTATCTGTCCAAGAAAGGTGACGTCGATTTACTCCGGGAAAATTTGATGGAGCTGGAGGAAGAGCAGATTCTGGCCGCAGAAGGTGTGAACAATAACCAAGAAGAACCAGCTATTCTGGGGGCCCTGGAATCACGGAAGCGAGACCTGATGCAACAATTGGAGGAGGCGGAGGAGACCCTGCTACAACTCAGAGATAAATTGCCAGACCGACAAGTCAACATCCCTGAAGATCAACTTCGACCTTTAGGGGAAGAAGAGATGCCTACAACAGAGCCTGCGAACCTTGACCCTGAACACGAAATCGCACAGGAAACCATGACCATTACGGACCTGGACGAGAATACTCGCCTCATACCTAGTGGGCGGCAACACAGCCTTCGGCAAATACTGAACACAGTGACGGACGACAACACCATCAGATCCAATATCCTTGTGAACGCTTACCTCCTGTATCAGCTGAGATTGTTGCCCGAGGAACAAGAGACTTATACTGAAGCTTTGAAGCGGGCTGCACAAAGCACCGACTTCCCACTGGAGACGGACTTGAGGCATCTTATGCTCGGCCACTGGTTCGAGGATGTGCCGAAATCCAAAACAAAGTCAAAGCCTAGCAGGCGACGGGTTTTCAGTCAGGAAAAGGGGTCTCTAGCCGTGCATACGACTCAGTCTCTGAGGACGACTCAACGGCAAAGTGAGCCGCAAAAGGTACAGCATCGGCTGCCATTTCACTCTGGAGATGAACCGGCACGCCGAAGTCTTTCTCCTCGGAATCAACACCTTAACGATAGGGCATCGCTCGGTTGAGAAGAGCAGGTCTTCCCTGTCATGCGAGACGGCTTCGAGAATTCGGCGTTTCACGCAATTAAATTGGCGTCACTGCATTTCTGTGCATCGGCTGCGTTCATTTGTTCGATTGTGCTGCAGATTGTCACAGCTCTCCACCGTTCTCTTCTTTGCTTTGGGTGATACATCATGTAAACTTCCTTGGGCAAGGCACCACCCACACGATGGGATCTGTCCCGGTTTGGATGACCTTGCGCCATCTCAAGGTCATGGCTGTATGTGTTGTACAGCCTTTTTCTTTCCTTTTCGAATCCATGATCACTGTTGGAAGCTGGTCTGAGTACCACCAAACGTCGGTGATCCTTGCGACGCCGCCAATCAGGCCATTGATGACGAGCGTGTTACCATACCATGTCACAACGTATCATGTAATCCTCATCGAGAGTTGCCGGTTGTTGTTCTTTTGAGCCCGTCAGATCATCTGAGCATTGTGTGACATTCGGCGGCTACCCCCGAACTCGAACTCCGAGATCACGTTGGTAGATGATGCACAGCTCCCACAAAGGTGGTCAGACGCCGCTGCCTCGCACACGTGGAAGGTAAGAAGGCTCTGAATGTTGTTCCGGTCCCTGTTGGCAGAGCACCAGCATACGAAGATGCACATGTGCCGCAAAATTGTTTGGAAAGGATTCTGTACATATTGGGTATTCGCTCGAGTGAATACAACGTCTGACGGCAGTAGGTCATGCTATCTTTGCAAAATGCTTTTGCCCAAGCCAGAAGTGCAACAAATGCAAATCCAACTCCGTCGCTATGCTGAATACCAAATGTCATTATACGTGACCATCCAGTGGCCGCTTGGGTTGCGGTAGTGTCTTTATGGGAGGCCGTTTCTTTGCTGGGTTCCTTTTGTTGGAGATCGGTTCCCATAGTTTGCTCGTCTGATTGAATCGGTGGCTGTTGTACGTCAAATCATGAACATCTTATCAGGACAAGGGACAGTGGTCCAAAGGCCATCAAACTTGGCAAGCGTGAGATACGGCCTCCGGGAGGTTGCCGTTGTCATGGTCCTTGATCTACCCATCTTGCAATGGGTAGAACTCACGGTGCCAAAATCATAGGTCCTCGGGACCGCGGTTGGGAATACTCACTGTTCGAAAATCGTCAATGTCAGGGCCTTCTTCCCATATTCCTCCTCCAACAAATATGCATATTCAAAGGGTATCTTGACGTGGATGCCTTCAAAGAAACTGTCCCGTAGTGGAAATATATCGCGCTCCTAACGAGGTGTCAGTACGAGCGCAAGGGGCCAAGTCGGGGCCACATACCAGATAATGATGCTTGTCCTTGCACATCAGTGCCCCTTCGACACCTTCCGCTCTTGCAGTATAGTTTGCCCGGACGGTGGAAATGTCAATGAACAAGCCGGTCTCGGTATCGATCCATCGTGCGTCAATAACGTTCAGTTTGTCCTCGACACCGCGGATTGTATAATGAGGATTGATCTCCAACAAGTATGTCCGGCCATAATTAATCCCGGGTAGCCTGAAATGGTACTCGGTCATGTTGTAGTACTTTGCCAGGAAGGCGATTGTACTCTCCGACACTTGCACATCAATGTCCGAGTCCCAGGGCAGGATCTTCTGGTTCCACCACCATCCCAACAGTGTGCCATGCATGATCCAAGTCTCGGCGCCAATGTCGGCCATCGTGGCAAGGAAAGTCTGCATGAGAGCTGTCAAGTGTGGCAGCCGCTCTTCTTTGCCGATCTGTGTCTGGGCGAATCGGCCATCATAGTGAGGATGGAACGTCGACTCATGAAAGTATTTGTCTTTGGGATCCCCGCGTTTCCCACTCCGATCTTTATCCAGGTTCGTCCGTACGTCGAGGAAGTCGGCGTCGCAGCGGGCGAGAGGTAGAAGGAGAAGGACGAGGAGGGCGAGGCATTGCCTTGCAGCGGTTCCAAGGATCATCGCTCAATGCGCAGGGAGGGCATGTCAGCGGAGACTGTAGATCGCAGGTGGTCGACTCGTTGGTTTGCTCCTTTGCCAGAAAGGAAAAATGGATGGTATTCAAGCTCGTCGTTAAATGGGAAGGTGGTCGTGTGCTCAGCGTGGAAGGCGGTTGCTCGATTGATAAGACCCTGCCTGCGGAGATGGCGGGTTGAAAAAAGGCCAATCTGTACACCAAAATCAAAAGAAAAGGCCGCTCATCAATCGCTGAACACACAAGGCCAACTGCCAAAGGAAGGCCTCGAAGAATTGGAGGGCCTGAGGCGGCAGTGCAGGAGAAAATGAGGGCTTCCCAAGAAGCGAGAGACCAGAGATTTGGAGATGGGAGACAGCCACGTAGTTAGGCCAATGACGGAGGTTGCGGGTCGCCCGGAATAGATTATACTCGTAGCAGGCCCTCCAAGGCCAGGAGCAGGTATACGGAGTATGGTATTCGGGATTTTGTACGATTTCGCAAGTGACCTTCCTGGACTTTTTAAAGGTTGAAAGAGACACACAGAAACGAATAGCACGACCATTTTTCAACTCTTCTCGATTGGAATTCTCCCCTTTGACCAGTGACCACGAAAGCATACGCGTACAATTGCAATATCACCCACCTCATGTTCCGTGCCAGTGGGTACCTGCCACAGTAAAGGTATGTCGTTTCCTGGCCTAGAGTCAAGCCTATCGCAAAGCCGCGTAAGACAAAAAAAGGTGTCGCGTGCCTCTTGCCTCCTTCGACTTTCATTTGCGGGCCACACAACAAATTGAATTGAGATCCGAACTAACTCACGCATGCATATTTGTGATACTAAGCCTCATACCGGCAAAGGCCTTCGGTGCACTTGCAGCACTGCCTACAGCGACAGCTAATTCAAGAAGCCGTTCTGCAAAGGCACCCTGTTGAGCCTGTCTCGTGCTCTTCGGGCACCGATCCGATAAGGGCCCCTGCATGGCAAGAAAACCAACAAGCCTTGACGCCGCAAAGCTTGGCCGTGCTTGGTTCACTTAAACAAGCCTTGGCTTCGTCTCTTTCTTCGGGTAAGCGGAAATGCTTGAGATCGGGCCTTGATGAGCATGAGCGCGTGTCAGCTTCAACCATATCCCCTGTTTGTTGACACAACGCCAGAGGCAACCTGTGGCATGTCATACAGTCCTAAGACATTAGTATTGCCATTCCAACTTAGCAGTTGATCCTCTCCCCTAGTAACCTGGAATTACTGGCTCAGACATCTCGCTGAATATGGTTGCAAGACGCGCGGAAACAGCCAACTGCTCTCTCCGAGGCAGGCACAACACGACAGCTACCGGGCCCTGTCCACACAACCTCATGTATCTCATGCAGTCTCCCTCCCTATCCCTTGCTTATACCTGGCCAGCGCCCTATCCCGCGATGTCTTGTGGTCAACCATCGGCCTCGGATATCCATTCATTTTTGCTATCTTCTCATACCCGCGCCCGTACGGGTCATGGATCCCTTTACTGTCTTTGATCTCGGCAAGCTCGGGCACCCATTTCCGGATGTACTCGCCATGCGGGTCAAACTTTTCACTTTGGAGTAAGGGATTGAAAATGCGAAAATATGGCTGCGGGTCGACGCCGCAACTGGCACTGAAACCCCAGCCGCCGTTGTTGGAGGCAAAGTCGCCGTCAAGGAGGTGCTCCATGAACCATTTCTCACCCATCCGCCAGTCGATCAGCAAGTCTTTCGCCAGAAATGATGCGACGATCATCCGGCATCGGTTGTGCATGTACGCCATGTGCGCTACTTGTCGCATTGCAGCATCGACAATGGGAAAACCAGTTCTGCCTTGTGTCCACTTCTGGAACTGGTCGAGGTCATACTCCCACTCAATGTTGCTGTATTCGGGTTTGAACGGTTTGTTCATGCTGCAATCACCGTCAGTGGGCGCCCTCTCGAATGCTCAGGTCCTCACCAGATATAAGGCCAATGGCACAGCACGTGCTTGTAGAAGTCCCTCCAGGCGACCTCACCTATCCACATCGAATGTCCTTGTTTCCGATCATCAGTCAACTTTTGATTGGGCGCGGCGCTCCGGGCTTCTCGAACCACGGTGCGCGCTGCTATTGTTCCCGCTGCGAGATGCGGACTCAAAATCGATGTCCCACTCGCCGACGGGGTATTTCTCGTATTGTGGTAAGCTCCCACCCGTTCGAGGATGAACCTGCTCAGCCTGTCGTGGGCCTCGCGTTCACCGGCTGGCCACAGGGCGCGGAATCGCTTCTTCTCCTCTTCAGAGAGACATTTTGATTCTGGCGCGTCCGGAATGTCGCAGTCAAACAGTTCCAAGAATGACTGCCTAGCATGAGGTGGGTTCCTAACTGGTAGGGGGAAACAATCCAGTTCTTTCGGATACTGGTTCAGAAATGCGCACCACTTGCGATGCCACGGACTGTAAACAGACATCTGTCCGCCAGCGCCGCTGGACAGTTTTCCAGGTTCGACGACGCAAGTATCATGAACAACGGTGAACGAGATGCCCTTATCTATACATGCCCTTGTCAAAGCTGCCTCTCTTCTGAGTTCATCCACCTCGTATTCCATGTTGCAGAATATGTGGTTGGCGCGCCATCTGCTGCACAGCTCCATGATTCTAGGTGGCAAGTTCCGTCGCTTCTCGATCGTCTCGACGTACAGAGGGATATCGAGCTCAGCCAAACTCTGTCTGAGGACTTGAAGATTTCTGAGGATAAAGTCCACCCGAACTGGTGCGGTAAGGTGTGCCTCAAAGTCCTGAGGAGAAACAAGGTACACGCATATCAGGGGGATGCCGTGCGTTTTTGCCTTCTCGCTCGCAAGATGTAGCGATTTGTTGTCCAACGTCCGCAGGTCGTTCTTGTACCAGTGCACTACAGAGTCTCCCACTGGCACGTTGTCCCGCGCGGCCTGGGTCTCATGTATAGCCTTATTCAGCGCCTCAATAGGGCGCTCGATCTTGCCCGAGATGTATTCACGGGCTCGGTCATTGGTCATCTCAGGAGGGTAGTATTTGCGAAGTACGATTCCATACTTGATCTCGTTTGTCGAGTCATTGTACTGGGAAGGATTAGGTAAAGCAGCGCACTGCCTCTTCTGTAAGGGCGCGGCCGCTGGCCCGCTAGCCTTGCGCTTGAATGGGGGCATTGTGCCCAATGGAGGTCGAAAGGCGTTTAAAGGTGTTCTGGGTGTGATGGACAGTTGAGCCACCCGCTTGTACATCGGCGTGTGGACTGATGGGTAGCGCAGGCATGGTGAAGATATAATCCAAGGGGAGACTGGAGAAGGAGTGTAGGGGCTCGACTTCGATCCACGCTGGAAAGTTGTGATGTCACGATCAGATCTGGGGTTTAGTGGGTTTGCATTGGCGATCGATCGGACCTTGCAGTAGTAGCCATCAAGCCATGTCGATCTCCTCAAAGCCATGGTGTAACCACGAGCACAAGAGTTTTCAGGCGTCGACTCTCTCGCCGACACAAGACTCTACAGTATCTACCTACCTTAGGTAAACGATCCCAGGTGCATGGAATGGCTTCTTTTGGAATTCGTCACAAGAGTCCTGTCTTTCTTGCGGACTGATACACTATATCATAGTACACCGCGGCAGCCATTTCCAGCAACCACTCATTACGCCTCGCGCCATCGCTGCCTTCATATGCGCGCTGTTTTCAGCTATCCCCCATATTTCAACCGTTTTTGTCCGTACGCCCATCGCCTGGTCACAGCTAGGCCAAGCCAATCATTACATGCCATTTTTGAGAAAGCCTCTCTTGAATCCCTTTTGATGCCGAACTCACCCACACACTTTTGTCCCCCATGATCACGACAAAGGAGAGACATCATCCGGATCGATAACCGGCACATTCGGATGTCTCGCTTTCGGCGACGACGCAAGAAGCCCGTTGGCGTCTTCTTCTGACGTGTCTGAGCGAGGCACTGCAGTCGTGCTGCCCTCGTTCTCCTCCTCCGGTATAGTTGCACAATATTTTTTCAAGACTTGTTTCAGTGCCGGTCTTCGGATGGGTTTGGCCAGGAAATAGTCCATTCCCGACGCCATGCATTCGTCTTCATTCGACTTCTCTGCAAATGCTGTCAACGCCACGATGGGCGCTGAGAAGCCCATCTCTCGGATCAGTTTGGTGGATTGAATGCCGTCGAGGTTGGGCATCTGAACATCCATGAACACAAGATCGAAACGTGCGCCGCCGTGCATGGATTCCCGGACTTTGTCGAACGCTTCTTGCCCATCCTTGGCAATAGTAACGTCTACTTGTGTTAGAGGAGCTTCAGTCCCGCGAAAAAGAAGAACTCACCATATACGTCCTCCAAACGCAACATTCGGAGAACTACCTCCTGATTGACTTTGTTGTCTTCCGCCACCAGCACACGGACTTTGCGCCCCTTCTGCACAGCTTCGTTTTCGACCTTCTTCATTTCATTGAGTTTAGCCTCCTGTGACTCTTTCTTCTTGCTTTCTTTCGCCACGTAGGGTTGTGTGAATCCCACAATTCTCGGCACATCGGCGAGGGAATTCTCCCGTGTCGAGCTGAGAGAGGTCGTGGACCCGTTGTGGTGTTGCGGCGTGTCACCAGTGTCGTGCAACGTTTGCCCTACGAGGCTGCTCGCTTTCGAGTGGGACCTGTGCGTTGACGATGACATTGACGGTGTCCTTTCAGACACATACCGGAGAGGTATCCGCATTGTGAATTTACTGCCGACTCCGACCGTGCTGTCCAGTGAGATGTCACCGCCCATGAGTGCCGCTAATTGAGCACAAATACTCAATCCAAGCCCTGTGCCACCATATTTCTTGCTTAATCCCAGATCACCCTGGACGAACGGCTCAAAAATCTTCTTCTGTTGATCAGGTGGGATACCAGGACCTGTGTCTTCCACTTCAAATTCGAAACCGAGGTCTTTTGTATTGATCGGAGGAGGCGACATAGACCTCTGCCGTTCAACGACCTTGTGGATTTGAGTAGTACCACCAGCGACATTTATGCTGAGTTTGGACTCTTCGTTTGAGTTGCTGTTGGTATGGTGAGTCCTTTCGTGGTCCGCAGTCTCTGCGGGTGCGAGGGAACTGTCCGACATTCGAACTCTTTTGGTGCTGGACGTCTTGGATTTTCGGGAAGCGAGAGACGACTTTCGAGCACTGCCTGCTCTGCTAAGGTCGTTATCAACTATGCCGATGCAGCGTACACGCACAGTGACGGACCCATGTGGTGGCGTAAATTTCAAGCTGTTGCTGACAAAGTTCATCAACACTTGCAAAATCCGATTTTTGTCCCCCCATAGGCACATATCACGAACACGGCCTGTACCACCTGGGCCATAGAGCTTGTCGCCAGCGAAGTCCGACGAGTCGCCAAATGCATCGTTTGTGCCTAGGAACAGCACCTTCAGATCGACCTGGGCTTCTCGGGCTTGCTTCTCAAATGTCGGGAGCAGCTGAGTGCTCAAGTCGCTAAGCCTGAACTCCGCTTCATCGATGGACAGTTGTTGTCCGACCTCATTTTTGCTGAATGTGAGCAGATCGGTGAGGAGGTGCAGCAGCAAGTCCCCAGATTTGTAGATGGTGTTTAGGGTGGAACGTATTCGCCCGAGATCGTCCTCGTTCATGCAGACCGTGGTGAGCCCCAGTATACCATTCAGTGGCGTTTTGAGCTCGTGGGAAATGTTAGCAATGAACAATGTCTTGCTTTCATTCGCGGCTTCTGCAGCTTTCTTGCTCTTCTCCAGCTCCGCCGTGCGCTGCTTCACGCGTTCTTCCAGGCGCTCGTACTGCATTGCCAACTCATCAGACATTTCGTTGAAGGTCCGTGTCAACTCGGTAAGCTCATCGGTGACACAATGTCGGCGCTCGGGCACCTTGCGGGGGATTCTGAAAGTCCTGCGTCGCGTCCTGGGAGTCGAGGACCGTGAAAACTGCTTGGGCTTCGTAATCTTAGTCAAAGCACCGAAGAAGCCCTCTTTTCGAGCCAGAGTGTCATCAACCGTGCCATCCACCTCTTCGACTTCCGTGGTGGGCTGAGCTCCAGTGGAACTGGAATACTCGCTTGAATCATCCGGCTGATAAGGTTCGACTGTCTTTGCGGTGGCAATATACAGCTGCCGAATCGGAGTAATAGAGTAGTGCGCAAGGGGAAACACGACCACGAGCAGAAGTCCCGTGACAGAAAACACGCAAATGAGGACGACGTCGCGTAGGTGGTTGATAGGCGCAATAACTTCTTTGTGAGACTGCTCCACGATCAGGACCCAGTCGACCAGACTATTAGAAATGGTGGCATATCCAGCTGAAACTCTAGTGCCCTCCTCGTTGTTGGTTGAGATGAAGGCACCGGCATTATTAATGGCATCACTCTTCCTTGTCCATGCTGCTAGAACTGCTGGGTATGATGACATAGGAAAGGGTATGGTGGCATTGGCAATGCTCGCTCTAGCCTGGTGGCGGTTTTGAAGGGTAGCATTGCTTTTGGGCGGGAAAACGTATCGGACGGGCCGGTCGTCGTCTTGTCCAGAGTTCGAGCCGCGAATTTCCGTTTCGAAGTGGTTAAAACTGGTAGCTGGACCAACGAGAAGCGTCTCGCCTGTCGAGCCCAGTCCCTCTGGTGAATTTTGAACATTGTAAAGCATATCGCAATTGACGAGCACTGTCAGCCAGCCGAGAACATCGGAGCGAGACGTATTGTTGATCATGGCGACTGTGACGGACAACAGGGAATACGACTCGTTGAAGGCCATTGGACCTATGAACAAAGGTTTCCCTGGCTCAATGGTTTGTCCTTCGTATGAAACATTGGAGTAGTTGGTGCCGGGAATTGTGGCGCCGTAGGTCAGGTTCGGATATAACATAGGAGGGTACCCTTCGTCTGGATCGCCCAGATAGATGTCGGAGCCATTGGGGTATGTATATGGCAACTTGACGGGAGGCAAGTCCTCGGCCGTGACATTGACCAAACCATTGACGGCGGTCTGATTGCCATCGTAGGCGTTGGGGAATATCGCGGCCTGTACCAAAAGAGAGCCATCCGCAAGAGCTCCCTGCAGGTCGGTCTGGGAGCGTACCCAGTTATCAGCACTAGTGTTCCCTGCATAGTACCTCCCGAGCGCGCTCTGTATGAGAACTCTTGTGGACACAGAAGTGACCTGCGATTCGTATAAGAGGAGTGCGCTGGATATCTGGGCCGCTTTGAGTGAAGCCGTCAACGACAGCCCGGACAGCCTGATGTTCTTGATGAAATTGTAGTTTTGGAACCAGACAGCCAGCGCAAGGACCATGAGCGAGGACAGACAGCAGAAAAGGACGAGCAATCCAAGTTGCTCTCGTATTGAAATCCGCATGGTTGCGGTATGACCAAGGCCTTTGTTCTTTTCATCTCATGTCCGCTTCTCAAACGTCTCCTTTCTCTTTCGCCATCAGTCCCTCAGCCAACGCACGTTGGTTGTGCTCCAAAATCGGTCGGAAAAGGAAGGGAGCGCCAGAGAATCAACCAGACGTCTTTAGCCGGCGGCGGAAGGACTGGAAATGGTTGCGAGTACCGAGAGACTCGCTGCTCGTGAGGATTCTGGTGGCAGCGTTCCTGGCGATGAAGTACGGATAAGCGACACCGTAGCTGGGAATCGGTAAAAGCGACCAATGGCCTGCTCACAGGAGAATTTTGGGTTCGTTGACGGTCGAGGCCTGTGGTTATCCTGAGGAGCGTTGAGAGGTGGACAGGGAAGGTAAGAAAACGTGACGATCGGTAGGGATGGAGAGGAGAGGACAAGCCTAAGAGTGGGTTTGCTGTGCGAGGGAGAGGAAAGACACGGGGGTGGGTAAAGGGCAAGTAACGTCGACAAGAGGCTTCGCAAGTCCTTGTCCCAAGTACAACGAGCGAAAGGGTCTATCCCAAGGGGTTGGTCGATTATTGAGATGCTCAGTAATAATTCCGGCATTCCATGCCTTCCAAAAGCCACGAGTTGTTCAATCAGGCTGGGAACACGAAGTTGCACCGCATGGAATTCTTCGTCTTCGCAAACTTCCTAACCTCTGCCGACCGACTCCACGCCCAGGATTCAAGTTGTGTAGTGAAAGTAAACCAGACCTGGGCTAGTGAGGCTAAGGATCTGTGGGTTAGTTAATTCGCCTGCGGCTGATTTCGAGGAGGGCCAGGCCAACAGCTCACTCGTCAATTGAAGGCGAGTTTGACAGGTCCGTGGAGGCTTCATCTATCGAGTACGGACGCACATCTTCTTTGAGATTGGCCTAGTACAGTACTGACTACTGAGTACTATGCCTCGATCGTAAGCGAACTCCACATAGAAGTCGCCTTTCAATTCAAGCTCTTTCTACGGACAGGCCGCAGTCACAGTATTAATTGTTTCCTCCACTGACAGCACAAAATATGCCCGACCTCCAGGTATCTAAGACGCGTCGTGAGTGTTACACTGCGCTGAGATACACATGAAAGCGAGGCAACCATGAAACCAGCAGGGTGGGTGGGCCTGAGACACATAGAGCACGATAAGATCTGTGCAATGGAGACTAATTGCCCGGCGAAAATCTCCAGAGTCCAGTGGCGCAAATCACATATCATTCAAGGAATCGCATTCGAGATTGGCCTTTTGCCTCATGCAAGGATGATATCGGGCTAACAACAATCTCTGTTTGCGATCCAGAAGTGCCTGTGCTTTCAGCCGCATAAGGATATTCCGGCAACACGGCCAAGCGCTGGATCACAGTCTCACTAAGGTAGGCCGCATCCTTTGCCCAGGTACTCCATAAGGTAGGTACTCACGGTACTGTACATGCTGCCGTCCTTTTGAGGGACCCAACGTGGGACCGTAGAAATATTAAGTTAGTGCACTCCCACCGCTCAGCTCAATTCTGATGAACCAATTTTCCTCTTTGCTCCTCGCAACCAGCTACCCAGCGAATACGATGATTGCCGAAGACCTGTTGCTGACGCTTTTTGCGACGGAGAAAAGGCTTTTTGCATTGCATTGCCACATCGGACGTGACAGCAGCAAACGATGAGCGTCGTTGGCTCACCAGTGACATCTCGTTGCTGCTCAGGCGTGTCAGGTAAGCTCCGAGTGGTGACACCTATACCCGGGGCTTTTAGGTGTGTCGCTGGGGATTTTTGTGCGTGAACTATCCCTGAAGGAGAACTTCCCCAACAGCTGCCGCTGCGCCGCCACCAGCCCTTCCCCGCTGCATTCTGACCCAGCCTTATGGTGTGTCGCCGTACACTATATCATCGAGTCGTGTCTATGTTGTGCGGTTGCTGATGTGTTCCCTCGTTGATTCACGTGTCTCTTACTGGTCTTCCCTGCGCTTGCTCTGATTTCTGTGGTCAGCATTCTGGTCTCGTCGAGATGGCCGACACAGGTAAGTCATTCGCGCTGGCGCATGCTGCGAGCCTGGAACCGACGACTGATTTTTCTACCGTAGGCGCCATCGCGTCCATTATGGGCATCGCAGGTGCTGGCTTCAGGCTCTCGCTTATCCTGAATGCTGTCAGCTGCGAAGTCGCTAATACCGGTCCCGAAATCCACAACATCTCCAAGAGCGTGACTCTCTTCTCGATGATGCTTAAACAAACCGGCGGCGTCCTTCAGACTGTGGATTCCGTCCATTCGCGCGAAGCCGTCGAAACTGCAAAGTCGATAGCGGAAGAGAGTACCCGGGTCTTGGATGAAATAAATGACATGTTGGATCGTCTGCGAACAAAATCCACCGACGGAGGTGCCGCTCCCTCTGTTCAGCAAAGGTTCAGGTGGTGTTTCAAGAAGCATCGTGTGACATACGTACTGGCGCAACTTGAGAGCTTGAAATTGAGTCTGTCCGTCATGCTGCAGATCATCCAACTGGGACAATTGATGGCCTCTACTTCTCGAAGGTACGGCTGTGCTGGACGCCTTAAACATGAGTCTCCTTGCTAATGAAGCGTGCTGTAGTGATCCTCCCGAAGAAGTCGCCATCAAAACCGAAGCCATAAAAGAAGAACGTGCTGCAGCACAAAATGCTGTCATTGTCCGCTATTGGCAAATGAGCAAGATGGATCGACTGTTCGAAGCGTCTCGAAAAGAAGAGGAGGAGGATCGGCGAGCAAGCATTGACAGTGAGGCAGCACAGGATGTCGATTCGTCCTTGGTCGAGACGGACGAGTCTCAAACAACACGCGAGCCTGCTCCTCCAGAATATGCACCCACGAAGGCGTTGATCAAGCTTCCAGTGTTTTCTCTGGGCGAATTGGACCAGACCCTTCACAGGATTAAAGGTTCACCAAAAGACATGATCCAGGTATCGGATCAAGCCATCGATCCCCTACTCGAGAGGTGGACAAACTGGCGGGAGATTCGGGAACGAAGACACCATCGCGATTCAGGCGTCCGCTTCGTTCCCTCGGTGCAAAATCTCAACGAGGAAGATGAAGACAGGCCATATTATGAACGCTATCGAGAGCGGGAAGACAGCCCTCGAGGCTACTACCTGGAAGGCACCACCACGGATTGGAGAAAGCCCAATTCAGCTGCTGCCCGACGTGAGGCGCGCCAAAAGAGAAAACAATACGAAAACTACCAGCCTAGCGTGAGTGCTGCTAGTAGTGATGTTGAAGACTCTCCTGGAAGCAACACGTCCAAAAAGCGAAGTGCTCGGCATCATGTCATCGACTCCAGTTCCGAGTCTTCGGCATCGGAAGCAGATATTGCTCAACCTAAACCAGCACGCCGGAGCAGCGGTGGGCCAACAGTAGAGCGCAAGACATCATTTCCTGAAGGCCAGCCCAGTACACACGGCCACACAGCTGTCCAACCTCCAACATGGGTCGCTCCCAATGCCGCGAATGGCACCACTCGTCCGCCCTCGGTAACGTCAGCTCAATCGACGGCATCCAGGCTATCTTCACCGGCTTATAATCCTCCCGGGCATCGTCCTTGGGCAACGCCAGATCAAAACATGGGACATCACAGCCTCTCGTCCCCACCTATTTACACGACCAATGCTCCAAATAACCCGTACGCGCCGCAACAAAATACTGGCTATCCTCACTTCGTAGGCCAATCCCAGCTGCAACCCTCAGCTTATCTTCCACCATCGAGTCCACAGTCGAGATATCTGCAACAGCCGACGAGTCGTGTGGCTTTGTCGGCGAGGCCGGGCTCTCAGGACGGAAAACAGCCTCGTTCACCTTCTCGCTTGTCGCAGCATAGCACCACGCAGTACAGCACAGCGTCGCGCACACACACCAAAGGCGATGGCGAGAAGCGACACCCAAGGGAGAAGTCAACTAGGCAAAATCTCAAAGAGGGTGCCACTAAGGGACTACTTGGGGCCGGGGCAATCGCGGGCTTCCTGGACGCGTTAGAAGGCCTGAGCCTTTAAAGTCCTCTTGGATCTTGTCTTCTGCATATTGACTTGTTAATCAGTGATGCCAGTCACGATGGAAACGAATTTCACGATGTATAACAATTATTGGATTACGATAGTAATCGATGTCTGTGCTGGTCACGCATTCACCGCTCAGCAAGTTGCGTTTCTTCCGCATATCCTGGTCCTCCTTCTTCGACATGTGCTCATTAAAATGCGTCTTCGATTAAGCCGTGGTCTCGTCTTGCGGACAAGGGAGTTCGTCAGCAATTCCCATGTCGCTGATGGATGCGCACCTTTATTTGATGCGGAAGATCCCAGCAAATCGAGAGTGAGGACAGCACAAGCTTTCTCGATTGGGAGACGATCTTGGACTGTTAAGGCTGGATGTGAAACATATCCGGCATCAAAGAACGAACCGGGGTGAAGATCTGAGTTCCAAACTCGACAGGGAATGTGACACGAGAAGTCTTCGATCAGGAGCACATCTCGTTCCACCGATACATTGTCGACGGAAGGCTTCAGTTCAAGGGCCGGTAAATATTCAAGGTCGCAACTTGTGACGATGAGCCAGAAGTTCGTATTCCATCATGGAAACGTCGCGAGACAACTCGACAGGCACCTTAGGTGACAAGCTCTGGGAAATCAGCTAGAAGTTGAGACCCCACGGGCCACAAACTCGGGCAACATGTGGCGCTGTCGTCCTACGTATGTACTGTGATTCTGCGAAAAGCTTGACCTCCATCCAGCCGGGTTCCAAAGTTTTATGCAACTTCGAGGCACTAGGTTTGCGACGTTCTATGGTTCACAGGGTTGAACGTGTGTTCAGACCGCTCGTTTGTTTATCGGCCAAGGTGTGACAGAAACGTCACCTTCTGCATCGCGCCCAATCTGGCTGAGGCAGTCTGAGGAACACCAGATACTGCAGCACGGAGCGTGAGGCTACTAGGTCATACCCGAGTGCACAGCTCCCGGAGCATGGGTAGGGACTTCCCAGCATGCCACTCATCTTGACTGGCGTTGCAAGCGGGACAATTAAGCGAATTCAGCTACGTAGTAGAGTGGCTGCAGGGCATGATTCTGGACAAAAAGTGGCACAGTTAGTACTCACAGTCATCTTTGGTCCAATCGAGTGGACACCTCTTCCAACGCAGTAGTGGGTGGTCGAGGCGGACTACAGAGGCGTGAGGTATAAGATGTCTCCGTATATATACGAGCAATACTTTGTCACTTAACGCCAAGGTCGACGCGTCTATATTGTCGTAAGACTGACCGTTGTATTCCAAGAAGATGTCGCCTCGAATCTCAAGTCAACTGCAGAATGGGACAAGAGTCCCTGTTGTCAGACAATATCTGGTCTGTGTGCGGTTGCGCGTTGGTTCTTTGGCCAGAGAAAAACTTCCATTGTGGCAAAACATATATACTGTACTCGTACCGTAGTTGATACTCCGGCTGCTCGGACAGCAAGACGTGCGTGGACGTCCTTGGTGACAGTCGAGAAATCCTCAGGGACGCTGGTATTTGCCACTGATCGAAACGTTTGAATAACACGTCGGGTCCATCGCGGTCCATTTTAACGAGCGAACGGTCCCATGGGTCTAAGACTTGAGCCCAACAGCGCCTTAATCGGGATGCGGTCAAGAAAAGCCCCGCCAGTCCTTGTTCGATAGGCTGCACCTAGGCTCCAAGACCCGAACTACTGTGAAAACTGTGGAGGGTCGACCTAAATCACGCCCCTGGGATGGTCAAAATTTGGGCTTTGCCGTGGGCTCTCGTCTCCTCTAGACATGCGGCATGGCCGTGCTTCAATCCTCCTTCGTGCAATTGAATTGATCGCTCTTGTGGTGATCTTTCAGGAGATTTCCTCACTGATCACGGCCGCTTTTTGCTATCCTTGACACTCATTTCCACCGAAGAGGAAGCCTCCTGCGATTATTAGTTATCCTTATCCTGTATTTCTCTCCTAAGAAACAAAAGAACACCATCTATCGGCCACTATCGACCTGGAACCGCTCTCACCTCATATCTTCTCGAGCGCGGCGACTCTTTCCCACCCACCCTTGCTGTCACTCGGCTCGCTTAGCGCAGTTTTGCATGCTCATCCATCCCACCACCTGTCCAAGCCCGCCAGTTGTCCAGTGTCGAATCAACTGTCGGAAATTGATCCATCGCATACTCTTCCTACACCTTCTCCTGCCAACATTGTCGTCCGCATCACAGTCCGAATCGTAGCCTATGACTATATCTGCCATTGTCTGAAAACCCTATTGCCGATAACTACCTGCGCGAAACCAGACGACTGAGCAAGGTGGCTCTACGCCCATTTTGCCTGCGCTGCTGGAGACAGCCGAGGATCCGAGCCCTGTGGCACACCGATCGCGACTGTCACGAACCCACGCCTTCCACGCCTCATGAGGACGAAAAATCAATAGAGACGTCTATCCCGTCCATGTCTCGCCAGGACGAGACATTGGTCGCTGCTACGGCGATTCTGCGTGGATTGGCCAAGGGCTCAAGCACGCAGTCTCCCCAAACTAATGGCTTAAAACTCCCTCCTTACAGTCTTCCTGGAGAAGACACGCCTTCAAAGGATGAATTCGAGGCGGAAATAGCAGCCCTTGCGAGAAGAATACACTACCTCGAATCCAGAGCCGACGTCGTCGGTCGGTCGCTTCCAGACACACCAGGTGAATTTCAGAATCCCGCTTCACCTGGGCCATCTGAGCCTCGAAACCCACTGGGAGAGTCATATACTGATCCCACCATAGCAACCTCCGACCGAGCATCCTTCATCCCAATCCAGCCAAACCGATCCAACAGCCACATTACTCCGACCAGCGCTGTTAGTGAAGATGATATCAGCGTACTCAAGGAACATGTGGAGAAGCAGGCCGAACAGATTAGAACCCAACGCGAGACAATTGCAGAGATTAGCCGCGGCCTGCGAAATTCTGAAGAGCAGGCAAAGCAGGCATTTATGCGAGTGGAGAACGAGGACGTCTCGATGCTCGAAAGAGAGCTTCGAAAACATCAACAAGCGAACGAAGCGTTCCAAAAAGCACTACGCGAGATCGGTGGTATCATCACCCAGGTGGCTAACGGTGACCTGTCCAAACGTGTACAAATTCAAGCGACTGAAATGGATGATGAAATTGCTGCTTTCAAGGTTACCATTAATACAATGATGGACCAGTTGGAGATCTTTGGAAGTGAAGTGACGAGAGTCGCTCGAGAAGTCGGTACTGAAGGCATATTGGGAGGTCAAGCTCAGATCAGTGGAGTGCACGGTATCTGGAAAGAGCTGACTGATAATGGTATTCCATGGCTCCCCTTCCTCTTTAAACTGGTGCTGACCGTGCTCTAGTAAACATAATGGCGGCCAACCTGACAGATCAGGTCAGAGAAATCGCGACGGTCACCAAAGCTGTCGCTCGTGGTGATTTGAGTCAGAAAGTGCAGAGTCGCGCCAAAGGGGAGATCTTTGAGCTTCAACATACTATCAATACCATGGTGGACCAGCTACGGACCTTTGCAACTGAGGTGACGAGGGTAGCCAGAGATGTCGGAACAGAAGGTGTTTTGGGCGGTCAAGCTCAGATCGAAGGTGTTCAGGGTACCTGGAACGAATTAACGAAAAGTGTCAATGCCATGGCAGATAACTTGACCACCCAAGTACGGGATATCGCTATGGTCACCACTGCAGTTGCCAAGGGTGATCTGACTAGAAAGGTGACGGCCAGTTGCAAGGGCGAAATTCTTCGCTTGAAGATCACAATCAATAACATGGTGGATCAGCTCCAGCAGTTTGCTCAAGAAGTCACCTATCTGGCGAAGGAGGTCGGGACGAACGGTGTCCTTGGGGGTCAAGCTACAGTTCATGATGTCGAAGGTACTTGGAAAGACCTCACGGAAAACGTGAATGGCATGGCCATGAATTTGACCACACAGGTGAGGGAGATAGCAACAGTCACCACCGCTGTTGCCAATGGAGATCTGTCAAAGAAGGTGGCCGCGGATGTCCAAGGCGAAATCCTCGATCTCAAGGTGACAATCAATTCCATGGTGGACAGGTTGAATACTTTCGCCTTTGAAGTCAGCAAAGTCGCAAGAGAAGTAGGGACCGACGGCACTCTTGGTGGACAGGCAAAGGTCGACAATGTACAGGGAAAATGGCGAGATCTCACTGACAACGTCAACACCATGGCTTCCAACCTCACGGGCCAGGTCCGAAGTATTTCAGAAGTGACGCAGGCCATTGCCGCCGGCAATCTGGACAAGAAAATCGAAGTTGAGGCGCAAGGAGAGATCTTGACACTGAAGGTTACGATCAACAACATGGTCGATCGCTTGGCCACTTTCGCGCAGGAGCTGAGAAGAGTGGCTCGAGACGTGGGTGTCAATGGTAAGATGGGTGGCCAAGCCAATGTTCACGACGTCAGCGGTCGATGGAAGGAAATTACCGAGGACGTCAATACCATGGCCGAGAACTTGACTGCCCAGGTTCGTGCGTTTGGAGAGATTACAGATGCTGCAACAGTGGGCGACTTCTCCAAGCTGATCAGTGTCGAAGCGTCTGGCGAAATGGATGAGTTGAAGCGCAAGATCAACCAGATGATCTCGAATCTCAGAGACAGCATTCAAAGGAATACAGCCGCTCGAGAAGCTGCCGAATTGGCCAACAGGACGAAATCCGAGTTCCTGGCAAACATGTCTCACGAAATCAGGACTCCTATGAACGGCATTATCGGCATGACTCAGCTCACCCTCGATACTGACGACCTGAAGCCCCACTCGCGAGAGATGCTGAACACGGTACATAACCTGGCTAACAGCCTGCTGACCATCATCGACGACATTCTTGACATTTCCAAGATTGAGGCGAACCGGATGGCGATCGAGGCTATACCCTACACGATCCGTGGCACCGTGTTCAACGCACTGAAATCGCTCGCGGTGAAAGCACATGAGAAGTCATTGTGCCTGGCCTGCGACGTTGACGGTTCGGTTCCCGACTACGTGGTTGGAGATCCATTTCGATTACGACAGATCATCCTCAACCTGGTGGGTAATGCCATCAAGTTCACCGATCAGGGCGAAGTCAAGGTGACCATCAAGAAATCCAAAGATCTCATATCTAACTGCGCATCGGACGAATTTCCGTTCGAGTTTGTGGTGTCTGACACTGGCATCGGAATTCAGTCCGACAAGCTCGACCTCATCTTCGATACCTTCCAGCAAGCAGACGGCTCGACGACAAGAAAGTTCGGAGGCACTGGGCTCGGACTGTCCATCTCCAAGCGTCTGGTGAATCTCATGGGCGGTCAAGTCTGGGTGACCTCCGACTTTGGGCATGGAAGCGAGTTTCATTTCTCCTGCATTGTGAAATTCGCGACGGAGGATATCAGCGTCATCAGTTCGCAGCTGTATCCTTTCCGAAAGCACAAAGTGCTTGTTGTGGACAAGGGAGTTTCTCCTTTCTTCGAGCTGGTTCCGAACATGATTGAAGAGCTCGGTCTAGACGTTGTTGTGGTAAGAGATGAGTTCACCATACCCGAGCCAGTGCTTGAGAAGAAGGGCAGATCCGATGGCGGCTACGATGTGATTGTGATTGATCAGGTCGCGACCGCTCGCAAACTCCGAGAGTCAGACAAGTTCAAGTACATCCCCATGGTGCTTCTAAACCCCAGGGTGTCCATCAACCTGAAGACCGTGCTGGACCTTGGCATTGCTTCATACATGACCACCCCCTGTCAATTGATCGACCTGGGCAATTGCATGATCCCTGCTCTGGAAGGCCGGTCAACGCCCATCATCAAGGACTACAAGAAATCCTTCAATGTCCTGTTGGCAGAAGACAATGAAGTCAACCAGAAGGTGGCTATCAAGATTCTGGAGAAGTACAACCATGTAGTAACGGTGGTAAGCAATGGGCTGGAGGCAGTCAACGCTATCAAGGAAACGCGATTTGATGTAGTCCTCATGGACGTACAGATGCCGGTGATGGGTGGATTTGAGGCAACGCGCGAGATCCGACAATTTGAGAAAGAGCTAGGCCTCCCCCGGACACCTATCGTGGCTTTGACAGCGCACGCAATGTTGGGAGACAGGGAAAAGTGCATTCAGGCTCAAATGGACGAGTACCTTTCGAAGCCACTCAAACAGAATCTGCTCATGCAGACCATTCTGCGGGTGGCATCGGATCACGTTACAGACATGTTCAGCAAGCATGCTCGGAAGCAATCAACCGTGACATCGGAGGCTGCGCCTGAGAGACCGCAGCTGAATGCCGCACCGACGAAGATAGAGAAGGATCCCAGCGGCCTCAGACCGCCATTTTCAGAGAGGTCGATCACCACATCAGGGCCCGTGAACCACGGCAGCGCCGAGAGTCCATCGACTGCCAAAGATGGCGATCCGGATCCGATTGCGGTTGCTAACAGTGTACGTGCGATGTCTTGGTCCGGTTGATTGAAGACGAAACTAATTGGATGTCCAGATGCTGTTGAGATCTCATAGTTCTTGAGCATTTCATTGGACGAAGGAAACCTTTTGGCTCCTTTTCAGCTACGCATCAGCGCAAGTGTGCAGCGTTTGTTTTTGGGGTTTCATTTTGCAAGGCACTCAGGGCAGGAGCTGTATGGAAGGATAATTGGCATACGTCTTTCGTGGGTTGATGCTTATGACACGGCGTCGTACTAGGGAGATGCCATAAGATTCTGGTGCCTGGTTAACGACGTTTTCAAACGGCAGCATTGCCTCTCTTGGCTTGGGGATAGCCATTGAGGATAGGCGAACCGCGGCCCGAGGGACAGGAACGGGTGCGAGTGAAGGACTAGGGTTCTATGGCTAGAGTCGATAAATCGCTCATACTGTACGTCTCCGCTGGGTGAAGTTTGCTCACAAAGTGGCACATGACTGGGACGAGTACAAGAGCACGCACAGTACTTTCGAAAGATCTGCCCGGAGCTTGCGAACGAGCCCTACGACGGCGACGAGAATTGAAGAGCCCACGTCTGGCTCGTCGCTGTCCACATGATTGATGATGATCGAGCAGCTCGCGGCCGTTTTGGGACATTGTGGGCGAGCAGCTAGGACGGAATTGCCCCAGATATCACTTATGTAATCTACATTTGAAAGCATCACCTTCCAAACTACGAGTGCCACAGTGTACCAAGCGAGCAAGGCATCATGGAGGCATCTTGTACCGTACGACAGATTGTGGGAGGCCTTAAGATTTTTTGTACGCAGCACTTTGGTCCGCACGCATCGGGGATATCAAAAGGGCGGATGACGGCGGGAATCGTCTATACCGCAACAACCCTCGTGATGCCACCAATGCCACCAATGCCACCATCATCCACGGATTGTCCGATGCCATCTTCGAGCGAATTGATCCTGAGTCCTGACGAATCCGTACCACCGCTGTCGCAACCGATTTCCGGGCTGCCTAGGCCTATGTAGTGGCCCGCCTCTGGGCGCCTTTAGCTTGGCTCTTCGCTAAACTTGTGGGCTCTCTCCAGGCGCATGCAACATCGGCCATCCATCTTGCCTTCTTTCCCACAAGTACCTGATATTCAGTATTGTCCCCACCACAGATTTCCTTTGCACGAAAAACTGATCTCATGAAACCGACCATCGTCTCGCGGCTGCTTCTGATGTTCAGTCTGCAAGTCGATCGGCATGTCCCACGCGGCTGCGCATCGATTCTCTCCTAGCATGATGTACCATTGACCGCCCGGAGCGCAAACATGGAGACTTCCTCGCTGCCTGGGGATTATGTCGCAGGCTCAACGCCAGATCCCTCGAAAGTCGAAGAGAGCGCGACTGCCCTTCCTACCCACAACGCATCCGCGCCGCGCTTGAATCCGCGAAGTTGTGTCACATGTCGACGACGCAAGGTCCGATGTAACAAAGAAAATCCATGTGCTAATTGCGTAAGAGCTGGAATTGAATGCGTCTTCCCTGCTCCGGGAAGAGCTCCACGCAAGTCCAAAAAAGCCCCAGACGCGGAGCTCCTGGCACGATTGAGAAGACTGGAGGGCGTCGTCCACAGCCTAGGAGCGCAGGTGGATGACAACGGGCTTGTATCGCCCAGCATCACAGGATCAGCAGACATCCGTGCCCGCACATTCGGTGAGACACATTCAGGAGACTCGCCCACATCAGATCGCTCGGACTCGAAAAGGCAGTCGATTGACAGAACCCTGGGTCGGCTGGTCATCAGCGACGACCGCAGCCGATATGTCAGCAACACCTTCTGGACTAGCATGAGTGATGAGGTTCATAAGGCCTGTCTGAAACGCATGGGTCTTTATGCTAACGAAGTTTCTAGATCGCCGAGATGCAAGATCTGCTTGACGCTTCGACGACCGATGACGACGACGAAAGCAACTCGCCTATACAGGATCGTCAGGCTGGAAACCATCAAGGTTTTCTGTTCGGATATTCCTCCATGATGCTGGACTTGAGGGAGTTGCATCCCAGCCCCAGTCAGATCTTTATCTTATGGGAGGTCTTCAAAGAAAATGTTGATCCCGTGGTGCGGATGCTACATCGGCCCACCGCCAGAACCATTCTCATGAATGCCGCAAGCAGCTTGGATCGAGTGTCCAGGCCAGCAGAGGCTTTGCTTTTTTCCATCTACTATGGAGCTGTGGTGAGCATGACGCACGAGCAATGCCGGCAGTTGCTGGATGAAGACAAGGACTTCCTCCTGAAGAGATATCGCTTTGCGACCGAGCAGGCTTTGGCTCGAGCGGATTTTCTGAACAGCTCCAGTCTGATGTGTCTGCAGGCCTTTTCGTTTTTCCTTGTCTTTGTCCGGCACGTTGACGATTCACGACTAGTGTGGGCCCTGGGAGGGCTTGCCCTACACCTCGCGCAATCCCTGGGCATTCACCGTGACGGCACTAATTTTGGCCTGAGCCCGTTCGACACGGAGATGAGACGACGTCTGTGGTGGCATCTGTCGCTTCTGGACAATCGAGCCGCCGAAGACCATGGCACGGATCCCACATTTACCGAACAATTCTACGACACGAAACTTCCCATGAACTATAATGACGAGGACATCTATCCTGGAATGAAAGAGTATCCCGCGGAGAGACAGGGTGCGACTGAGATGACCTTTTGTTTGATCCGCTTTGAGCTGAGCATCTTCTCACGACGGCTCAACTGGACTGCGCCCGGTCCCACGCCGGGGCACATGAGAGATATGACCCTCGAGGAAAAAGAAAAATTGATTGACAATTGTGCCCGCGACTTGGAAGAGAAATATCTGCGGCACTGTGATGCCAACGTGCCTATCTACTGGGTCTCGGCGACGGTAGCTCGACTCATTCTGGCCAAAAACTGGCTGTCCATTCATCATCCTCGATCTTTCGGCGCTACGAATGTAGAATCGTTATTGCCGCAAGAGGTGCGAGATCGTGTCTTCATTACATCGGTCGAAGTGATTGAGTTTACACATTTACTGGAGAAGAATGAAAACACCGCCAAGTGGGGTTGGTTCTTTCGGACATATATGCAATGGCAGTCTGTCGCCTTTGCCTTGTCAGAAATTTGCATCAGACCACCGGGACCCGACGTCGAGCGGGCTTGGCGAGCCATTGATTCAGTCTATGACGATAGAGTGATCAAGAACTCCAAGTACCAGAAGGGAATGCTATGGAAGCCCTTGCGGCATCTGATGGCCAAGGCCCGAGTACGACGAGAAGCGCAACGGGCGGCGCAAACGACAGGAACAGACACTTTTTTTACTGATGTGGACAGCTCAACAGGCCTGCACAAATTTGCACAGGACTATCCGGACAATTTCATTTCCAACACAATAGAAGCTTTCGGCATGACACTCGACCAGCCATACTCGGAAACTGTACCGTCGCAGCCAGCGACAACACCCTCGACCCGAGTCCTCGAAACGATGCACGCGAACCTAGGGCGAGACCAGTCCCAGGGTGGAACAAACGAAACAACGTGGACTCCAGGACAAATGTCGATGTCCCACGATGAGATCTTAAACTTTGGATGGTCGCCGTCGTTGGGCGATTTCACGGGACGACAGGAACCATTCGGACGATTTTTCATGAATGCGCAAGAAGAATGGTTTTGAATATGGCTACGGAGCTGTCGTACAAGTACAAGCTGCGGTCTGCACAGTCCCACTGCTTTGAAGAATGTTCAAAATGATTCGAGGAGCCTTGACCATGAGCTTTCACGCATCTGCACCAGTGTCTGTATGAGCACCACACACACCAGAGTAGTGTACGAGACTGGCAGCACCAAAGATCTATTTTTGAGGCCAGAAGCCAAGGTTTTGCTTCCAACTGGCGGCGGAAGGAACGCCATTCAGCTGAGCCTAGTGAGCCAGCCATAGCCAGCCATAGTCGACGCCAGTTGACATTCCCCAGGCCTACTATTGGTTGGATGGAATGATTTTTCCGGGTCCAACACCATACTAAAGAGGCCTGGAGGCTTTTCGGAGGCCGTTCAGTAGGCTCCCCCGGCGTCGTTTTGGGTCATTAGGCGTGGATCTGGTCCCTGTCAATCAGCATCTGCCATCCACAAACACTGCAACCAAGCCCCTGGTTCTGGGGCAAGCGGCTCCACAGGATAAACATGGCTCAGCGCCTGCACGGACTTTCGCTAAACAAGGAGGAAATCGACGCGCCATCGAATCCTCATCTCAAACGACGTTTGAAACAAAATCTCCTCAAAACAGACGCTGTTGCCGCCAATGATGTTGCGGCCTGCCTCTTATTGAAACTCTCGCGTGGCCTACGCCTCATTTGAAGCCCTTCTTTTTTCTTTGTCGTCGTCAGTAACTCGCTTCCTCCTGTGTATATTTCATCTGCTGCCTCGACACTTCTCGTCCTTCCTTGTCGGTTAGGCCTCTCCTCATAATTTCACCGTTGCAACGATGTCTACTTCATACCAAGCCCGCCTCCGGGCTTTGGTCTCGGTGTTTTTGGCTAGTGAGTCCTCTTGGGAAGAAAATGCTCTAAAGGTCGTTACTAAGATGCCCGGTGGCAGCATTCATTCTGGCAGCGCAGGCCGCTGTCCCTGCTTCCACCTATGTCGGCATGGGTACATCCTCCGCCTCGAAAGATAATGTCACCGTTTCCGTCAACGTTCCTTCCGACAGCAGCGACACTCTGTTCTATCATTTCTCCGCGCCCTCGTCTCAAACATGGGCGGCCTTTGGCTTTGGGAGTCAAATGAAGGGAGCCCTGATGTTCGTCACGTATGCTTCACAAGATGGAAACAACGTTACTGTCAGCCCACGGCTGGGCAAAGGCCATGTCATGCCACAACATACCTCCGATGTGAAAGTCGATGTGCTCAACGGCAGTGGAATAGTTGACGGGGTTTTCGTCGTCAATGCCCAATGTACCGGTTGCCGCAGCTGGGATGGCGGCAGTGTGAATGTCGACAGCACCAGCCAGAACATGATATGGGCGTTGGGACCCTCGGGCAATCTCGAATCCGATGATGTAGCAGCGTCGATCAGCCAGCATGAGGGTTACCAATTCTTCGGTCTGAATCTCAAAGATGCAACTGGCACTGGTGGTGTCCCAAACACCTCAAACTCAACCAGTGACAACAATATCGACGATGGTCCCTTTGGCGGTGGTGGCCCTCGCGTAGGCGTTGCATTCCATGCGTTCCTTATGGTTGCTGCTTTCTTGGTCGTCTTTCCTGCCGGTTACTTGTTCTTGCGAGTGTTCGAGAAGGTCTGGCTTCATTGGGGAGTCCAATCTGCTGCGCTGCTTATGGTCTGCGTTGGTACTGCAGCTGGTATCGGTGTCAGCATTCGGGAGGACCTGGTAAGCGCCGGAATTTTCATGAGCATGGCTCCAATATGCTAACCAAACTCCAGACACCCAGCCTCAACTCCGGCCATCAGATTCTTGGCTTCGTTGTTACCGCTATTGCCATCACGACCTGGTTGGTTGGATTCATCGGCCACCGCATCTACAAGAAGACCGGCACACCCGCGAAAATCATGAAGGGACATCGCGTTCTCGGGCCGTCGACCATCTTGTTCGGACTGGTCAATTGTTTTGTGGGCTTCAACTTTGCCGGCAATAACCGCGGGATGATCATCTTCGGTATTGCCACATTGTTGATGTTGATTTTCGTCGGCACTCTCACGTTCTTCAAACGCCGGCAGAAGCTGCGGAAGGGGCCCATGAACACACCTGCCGCCATGAATTTCCGTGAAGGGCAAATGGAGCCGCGCCAGGCGGGACCGCCAGCAGCACCATTGTATGGTGAGGGCGGCATACCGCTACAGAGTTACAATGCACCGCCTGTTTATCGGTGAAAGTCTGGCCTTGATATGGATATAAGGGGGGGCTTTTGTCGGAAGACGCAGCCTTATGACGGTCCCAAATGGGTTATATTGGTAGAAAAGCCGTGCCAGGACGGCCGACGTTGTTGTTGTCTAGATATTTAGTGGTTGGGCTGCTGTGTCTGGATTCTATTTGCACGAACAGCGGCGCGTGGGATTTTTGCGGTAAGCCGCGTTTATGCAAAATGATATGGGAGCGTCAATGGCTTTGCTCCAGATGACGGGTAAAACCTGTTCATGTAATTCGTCCTCTCTAAGGATGAAAAATACAATTCGTCCTACAAACACCACTCACACACGCTAACTCACAAGGTCTCCATCATTGAGGCTCGCTGTGGAATGATATGATGGAGCGTCTTTTCGATTAAGACTGTACAGAGTATGTAGATGTGACGTTTGAGGGTGGAAAGCTAACTTAATTACCTGCTTAAGTACCTAGGTACATAGTAGCTGCGGGCGGCGAACTTGGAAAATTATATTCAAATATTCGGAATATTTTTAGAGCATTCACGAGCATCGCACCGCATCACTTAAGTTTTTATTTCTTTTCCACCACCCTGCAGTCAAGTACGAATTAACTGAGTACTCTACTCTACATGTCATCTAGCGAACCCTGTAGCTAGTCACAGACGCTCTCCCAGAATGGTGTTGGACCATACGCAGTAAGTATTCTTGTTTGTCCTACCGTGTCTAGTTGAACAAGCCATCCAACACTCTATTGTCCGTTCTAACTTGGTACCCTACGTACCGCACCATAATGCACAACGCCAGTTCTCAGCATGGCACATGAGCTGCTTCTTCAAGGTCATGAACTTTGATTTACATAGTCCGACATCGGTAGCCCCAAGAGCAAACACCCGGTCGAGAATCGAGATGAAGTACACCTTTTGCGTGACCTCTCTCAGCAGCCTACAGCTACAATCATGCTCAGCCTTATCACAGGCGCTTGTTGCTACCTTCCCAAGAACCATTCTCGAGCTCGACTAGACTCAACTCCTCGGCCAATCCTATCCGCAGCACTTTGACCACGTCACGACCAGTCGCATCCTTGTCCTTGAACCTCGCTCTCCAATCCCATCCTCTGAGCTCATCATTATTCTGACCAGCGACCAACACTCCACTACCACTGGCGCTCTTACCGCCTGTGCCTGTGCCTGTGCTGGTGAGATCACTCTTGGCCAACATCTCTGAACCCATCATACTGAAGCTGAAATTCGAGTTCGTACCAGATGACATGCTCTTCTTC
This sequence comes from Exophiala xenobiotica, assembly GCF_000835505.1. Taxonomy (NCBI): domain Eukaryota; kingdom Fungi; phylum Ascomycota; class Eurotiomycetes; order Chaetothyriales; family Herpotrichiellaceae; genus Exophiala; species Exophiala xenobiotica. The sequence continues at coordinate 3,980,900 of NW_013562491.1, forward strand.
AACATGGCATGCGGACTTGGTGGTTGCGAGCCGTGATAATTTCGCAGTGCAGCCTGCAGACATTCTTCCGTGGCATCGTAAACCCGCGAAGACACAGTCGAGAGGTCTTCGATTGCAGCCAAAAGGCCGTAGATCTGCGAGGCGGTAAACACTGCTTTGCCTGTGGGGCTACTGTTGGCGAGCAATGCCGTGGCTTCACCAAGAAGAGTAAGGAGTCCGTCAACCTGAATCGCCGATTGTCGTTCAGGGTCGTAGAGACCGCCATAGATGCTGTCCGCTGCGCTATTGATTGCTGCGACAAGAGCCTTGGCGGCAGCTCTCCGACGGGCAAGAGGACGAAGATTGGATGATGTCGTCTGGAGAGCATCATCGTCACGCAGGCTGTAAAATCTTCTTAGACAGGCATAGCCAACAAGGTAGAACTGCAATATTTCTGCAGCATCAGGGTCGACTTCCGCAATATCCGCCAGAGCAGACTTGGGATTTCCGACAAGACTCTGAAGGCCATCGTCCATTTCAGCTTCTGGCGGGTATGCTCTGGACTGCACCAAAGAATAGCTGATAAGAAGGTCCACCAATTGTCGGATTTTATGTGACGCATGGCTTCGCGAATAACATAGCAGAGCTGTGCCATACTCGGTAGTGTTGTTGACGAGATGATCTCCAAAACGATCCGAGACCTTGCGAGCCTCCTGTTGCAGACCGAGATCCGAGCAGAGATTGGTAAGCTTTTCTGCACGATCTTGTGAGACAACCTGAAGCTGGTCAAGAAAGCCGCCCACAGCAGCTCTCATCGCCTCACGGTCATCGAGTCTCGTCACGACTGAGATGGCGACTTCCCAGCCTTCTATGGTGGAACCATCAGCCATTCGTAAGAAATTCTTGTCAAATAACTGGTCTGCGTAGCCACGAAGGACATCATCCTTGGTCAGGCCTGGCTTTTCAGCGCCATAGCTGAGCACCATGAGATCGTCTTCGTTCAGACCAGCAGGTCGACTGTGACTATCAGTGTCCAGCCAACCCGCTTTGGCACCGATTTCAACCACAGATGCAGCAATGCACTGCGACAAAGCTCGAAGCACCAATAGGACACTTTGGGTGCTCCCTTGAAGGACCGCTGCAAGGCCTACCTCAGTGGGTGACATGGCGTTGATCTGGAAAGCGTTCTTGTCCTTAGGATCGGTCACACTCAGAAATGAATCACGCAACCGGGCCAGGTAGAGGTCGGTCACACTATGTTGCTCTTGCGCCGCGTTATTAGCTCGGCTAACGTCGAAACTCCATTGGGCAACTGCCGCGTCGGCAGTGCCATCCCACCATATTGTCAACGAAGTCGCTGCCTCAAGCCAATCTTGTGATTGAGCAGCAATCTCTTCAGCGCTGCCTAGCATGATGCTGTACATGATCTTCAGATTTTGGTAGATGGTCCACGGCAGAGTCGATTTGGACTTTTGGCCGAATTTGGCGAGAAGGTTCTTTCCGGGTCGACGCAATCCAAAGTTTTCAGCTTCGAAGGAGTCATCGTCGTCGAGTTCATCATGGGCAGAGGCCAGGTCCGTTAGGTTGTCTAGCTCTGCTTCAACTTGCGTCCGAAACAAATCCCAATCAGGACCTGCGACGTCCCAGTCGTCGGATTGAATCACAGGACATGAATTGAGGAGGACTCTAGCTCGATATATGGCGCTTTGGATAGCCTGGAGTTGCGCACCCTTGTATCCGACCTCCTCTCTTCCCTCATCTGCGGCAGATGCAGCGTATCTGAAATCAGTATCGGCAAAGAGCTGCATAACCATCTGTAACTTCCCCCTCAGCACCAGACTCTGCACAGCATCCCAGAACAAGTCGTGAGAGGTGCAGTTCGGCCGAGCTGATGAGACGGTACTGTACAGTGGCTCGTACGAGACGTGATAAGTATCAAGCCAATCTAGGAGAATTTGAGGCATGGGAGCCACGGTGCTGTCTGGAGATGGTGGAAGGTGTCGCAGAGCAAGTAGTAGCGATGCAAGATAATTGGCTTTGGTGAATGCTGGAGCTGATGGCTGCGGCCCTATCTCGCTGCTGTCAAGTGGCGGACGATCATCCTCAATGAAGCGATGCCACTCGGCGATGAGTTCGTAGACACGCTCGGAAACAGCTTGAAGGACTTGGTTACTGTCTTTGAGGTACTGAGTCTGCTCGTCAAGTTGGCGTAGCAGTTGCTCTGTTTTCAAGATGACCTCGTCGGATTCCGTGAGCGACGACGGTTGTGCTCTTGTTGCCATATTTTGCGCCAAGCTGGTCACCACAGTCTCACTGCCCTTGTTCGGTAAGGCGGAAATTCTTGAATTGCGCAGATTTCTCCGAGGCGCCGACATCCTCGAGTCTCTATTTCTTCCGCTCATTGTACTAAACTTCATCAATGAAGCCGCCGACTGTTCGTTGACAATATCGAAGCCCTGGGAGAATCGAAATTGGTTTGTGTCGTCCTCGTAGCCTTCGCCATCATCTTCCATGTCCTGATCTGAGTATTCCTCCTCATCTTGCTGCGTATACTCTGAAGCTTGTGACGTCCCGAAAGAAGTGTGGTATGGCCTGACCTTGGTTCTAGCCGGTGTTCCATTCTTTGTGCGGGGCTCTTCCAGCGACCTGAACTGGGGAGATCGCAGTGGAGGCGAAGATTTGGCTGGCTTGGTGAATTGTAGCTTGCTGACGCCGGTGCCGAAGGCCGAACTGCCAAAGATCTGAGAGGGAGGAGGTGCGATAGGGGTTGTACTGGCTAGTTGAGGGGTGTTGGAAGTAAAGACATTCGAGCGTTGTGGTTGAGGCTCCTTGCCAGGAGTAGAATTGATGCTGGACGAATAGTCCGCAGTGAAGCGGTTCATGTTGTTGACGGTCAAGCTCTATAAGAGCATGTCGGGTAGTAGGAGGGATTGTGCCTTGTGGCACCAGGTGTCTAGAATCGAGGTGAGACCGTGTTGCGATGGATGGATGAACGCGCAATGGTTGAGCAACTGGAGCAAGAAGTTGTGGTTCGCGCGTCTACTAGTAACTGTGTACATAAAGAGATGGTAAAGAAAAACGCGCCGCCAGACACAAGATTCCCAAATGACGCTGCTTAGTCAATGCTTAGTCATTCACCCACCACAGCGCATCTCTCGCTCTCCATATCGGCTACGGAGGATTCACCACCATAACAGAACAATCTGAGCCGAGGCTACGAGATATGGATACAGAAAGCATCGACCTCTCCCTCTACCAAAAGTATTCTTCATCGATCTCGCCTCGAGGTAGACTATAAGATAAAGGTAATCGCCTCTTTTACATCCGACTGCCTTGTGACATCTACATATCAGTCACGGACCTCGCTTCCTACTTGCTGACACTCACATCACAATGCCTTCCGACTACAAATTTCATGGCTGGGTGGGACTCGGCAAAGACTCTGCCAATGGTAAGATGGTCTGGCGAGAGTTCAGCCCTAAGCCATTCAAAGAGACAGATATCGACATCAAGGTCACCCACTGTGGTATCTGCGGCTCAGACATCCATACTCTACGGAGCGGGTGGGGGCCATCACTATACCCTGTTGTCGTGGGCCACGAGATTGTAGGGACCGTTGTTCGCGTGGGTTCTAAAGCCGAGGGAGGGTTCAAAGTCGGCGACCGGGTTGGAGTCGGCGCTCAAAGTATGTCGTGTCTACGGCCAGACTGCGATGAGTGCTCCAATGACTGTGAGAATTACTGCCAGAACGGCCAAACCGGCACTTACAATGGCAAATACCGGGACGGCAGTAAATCATACGGAGGATACGCCGACTACTGGCGAGGTCCTTCGCACTTCGTCTTCAAGATACCAGATGCCCTGGAAAGTGATCTTGCCGCCCCTATGCTCTGTGGCGGCATCACGGCCTTCTCACCACTCCTCCATCACAAGGCTGGGCCTGGCAAGACCGTAGCCGTGGTTGGGATTGGCGGGCTGGGTCATTTCGGGATAATGGGAGCCAAGGTGCTGGGCGTCGACAAGATCGTTGCCATCTCTCGCACGTCCTCAAAGAAGGCCGATGCTTTGAAGATGGGCGCCGATGACTTCATCGCCACCGACGAGGACAAAGGCTGGAACAGGAAGCACAGAAAAAGCATTGACATCATTGTCAGCACCGTCTCCAGCCCAAATATGCCTTTGCAACAGTATCTCCAGCTCCTACGGTTTGGTGGAGTGTTTGTACAGATCGGAGCCCCGGAGGACAGTTTGCCTCCAATCAATGGCTTTCAGCTGTTGGGCAAGCGGTGCAGCATCACGGGTAGCAGCATCGGGAGCCCCAAGGAGATCAGGTACATGTTGGACCTGTTCGCAGAGAAAGGCGTACGGACCTGGAACAACAACGTGCCCATGAAGGATGCAAACAAAGCCATTGTAGATATGGAGGCCGGCAAAGCGAGGTATCGCTATGTGCTTGTCAATGAGCAGCACGCATCTCACCTATGATAGGGGATTCTCCCAAGAACCATATAGGCTATAGGAACGATCACTATCTCGAGACCAGCATGAAGGGTATTGTCGTATGAACTCATATTGTATAGGACACATCTAGGTAATGCCCATCAATTCGGCAAGCTCGTCGGGGCTCAGTGTGCTTCTCCTCCTCGGGGCCTTCCTCGACTTCTTTGCTTCTCCATGTTTTCTTTTATTCGTTCGAGTAAACTCTTGCCGCTGGGCCTCCGCCGCCTCTGCTTCAACAGCCGCAAGCTTTTCGGACACTGTTAAGTCGATGCTTTCATGTCGGATCATCTAGTAACGAGTTAGCACCTGCTCCTGACTTTGAATCGTCCCGCACTTGCCTGACGTGGAATTTCTGAATCAATATTCGCTCCATTTTCATGATCCAGATGGTCCGAACTCCCGAGTCCCGAGTCGCTACTTTCTCGCACCTGGGATTTTGACTTAGCATCGCGGATGGGTGATCGAGTCAAGTTGTGATCTATCGACTGTAATGGCCGGATGGGTTTGCCAATGTTCAAGCCGGCTCTCCGCGCAATAGACGACCGTCGTTTCGGTGCAGGCTCGAGTGGTATATCAAGGTCGGATTCTGAATGGGGTTCCTCTGGCGTGTTGTTCATCTGCCCATGAGAATCCGCCTCATCGGCATTCTCTTCTGCTATCTCTTCCAGCTTGCCGTTGTCGTACAAGATGGATGACAGTTCGTCGTCAACGCCAAACACAGGTTGACCATCAGGGAACATTGCCATGCTCTTGCCAAACTCTAGGCTGGACAGGTCTGGACTTGACATGTCCCCGTCATGGTCGACCGTCCTTCGGCGCCAGTTGTCCATCATGGTGACTGCCTCCTTCCACCTGGTTGCCATCTTCTCCCAGCCAACCCTCAACTTGATAATCTCTTCGTCCCGTATCTGGACTTCTTCAATCGGTACAAAAGACGGATCTTTCAGAATCGATCGGCAGTGCTCCAAAATTGCGCCCATTTGCTCTGCCAGAGCCGTACAAGAAGACAAATTGTCCAGCTGTGGAGCTGGTTTGCGTCTCGACTTGCGATATTTGCCAGGGATTCCTATACCATCTTCGCACTCTTCATCCCGCTGTGCATTGGCGTCACTCCCGTCCAGGCCGGTCAAATCTCGAAGAACGTCTATTGTATCCATTATCAGACTCCTCAGAGCCACGTTTTCTGTGCTCGTCTCATTGACCAATCCCGCCAGAAAGTCGTTGGTCTCGTTCTCCAAGCCCCATGCGGAGCTTTTGACCTCCTGTCCATTGCGCATCTCTCTGCCGGTTCTCTCCTGTTCAAAGTTTATAACATTGATCTTCATTCCAGAGGCATCTCTCTTCCCGCGTTGCATTCCAGCAAGGTGGGCTTTCAATTTATCAAGTTCGACGTCTCGCTTCCGTACGTCGCTCAAGCACTTGGCGCGTACTTGATCCAATGTAGATTTCATCCTCAGCATTTGTTCTTTCAGTTCTTTTGCTTGAGCTTCCGCCTTCCGCACAGCGTTCTTGAGCAACCTTTCTTGCGATGCCGCAGCCGCAGCCTCTCTCACAAGCTCCGCATTTTTGTCCTGCAGTCGTTGAAGGTCGAGGAGGCGCTGTGACTCGTCGGCACGGGCTTTTCGGATATTCATAGCCATGTTCTCTCGTTCTTCGGCGTCCTGATCTCGTCGTAGGACCAGGTCGTGCACGAGGTTGATGACCCTGGACATGGTCGCATCTGTGCCATGTCCATGGCGGTCGGGATGGGCGAAGTCGATCGGCTTTCCATTGGAGAGAAGCCCGCGAGTAAGGAGGAGATTATTCAGGTATTGCGAAGCCCTTTCCAGACTGCGCGACTCCATTATGGCTACTCTCGCTGGAGAAAGTCATCACTCGTTCAGTGTCTTGCGCATCGACAGCCAAAGTGGCTACCCAATTAGGTGAGATTGTAAACATGCCAAGATGTCATCTCATTGGTCAGCTCTTTCTCGCGTGTTCGTGCTTCAACGTAAGTAACACCGCGTTCTTCTTGCTACAAGTACTTTACGTGACCACAATGATTCTCCTAATCACCTGAGTCGTGATGGCGTTTTCGATGCAAGCGCCGACCCGGATGGCGCCTTCCAAAATATCAACAGTTCAGTTGATAGGAGACTGCCGCAAGGCCGCCAAAGAAAAGAAATGGGACCTCGCCTTGCAGTTGATAGAGGCAGCTCTGCACAGCACTGGTACCGAAACCCAATCCCGCACCACTATCCTCGACACGCGTGTTGCCGTCTATCTGCGGATGGACAAGCCTGATCTCGCATTGAAAGATGCCAAGGCTATGATCCGCAACGACCGTACCGATGGTCGAGGTTATATTCGCTGCGGCCAGATCGAGATTGGGAGAGGCAATGCAACAGCTGCCGCAAGCTTCTACAAGCACGGCCTGAAATATGTACCGACATCGAGCCAGCAGTTCGAGACCATCTCTACGGCACTGAGCAATGCGCGGGAGCAAATTCGTGTTGCAACCATGAACTCCAAGCCAACAGATCCTATGCGAACTCTGCCATTAGAGATTGTCGGGACCATTCTTTCATTCGTCTCGTACAAACAGCATGTACGCATGCTCCGTGTTTGCAAGGCTTGGAATAGGCTGCTTCGCGGCTTGCGACCGTTAATTGACACTCTGGCGTTTCCGAAGCCCAGCAAGGACGTCACCCCCCGAATGCTACATGCGGCGCTCAGACGGCTCAAATGTCCTACTGCAGTCTACGTCAGAGGCCTGCACGAATCGGCGTCTAGAATACTCGCAGATCGGATGCAATGTTGGCAGAATTTTCAGAATCTCTCAGCCCTCGAAGTTCAGGACAAGGTGCTCGCTCCCTGGAAGCTACCACTTTCCAAGTATGGCCTGACGAGTATAAAATTCGGTCCTTCCACCGCGATACCTATTTTGTTCGTTCGCGACATCCTTCGAGACTGTCCTAGCCTGGAGACAGCCCAGTTCGAAAACGTGACCAATCCACGTGGCGAGATGCATTGTGACCTTGTTCTGGAAGGCGGAAAGCTGCAGCACCTTGTCCTCGGCACTCCGCCTTTGCGCTGCAACGCAGTAAGTTGAGCTTTTAGGACCTCTGAATATAACACTAAACGCCTTCACAGGGAAAGTTGTTTTCTCGATTGCTGCAATTGCAGACACTTTCATTGGGTGGCTTGAGGTCGCGAGAATGTTTCGATCTCCGTCCTATGGAACAGCTAGAGGCCTTGAAGATAGCCTGTGCCGGCATGGCTTCGATCTGTCTGCCTCCATCTCTCAAGGTGCTGACCTGCTGTGAGAGTTACGCTTCCTCAGTGGATCCGGAGGAACCATTCCCCGAGACTTATCTTCCAATTTTGGAAAGCTTGACCATGGATGAATGTGGTGATATGCCATGTCTTCTCTCAGGAAGAGTTGCTGTTGAGAAGCTTTCGAGATTGATCTGGATCGTGGAACCGCGTTTTGCGACATTCTCGTTCTCCTTGTTCAAGACGCTGTTGGAGCAAAGCAGGCTCAGCGGTGTCCGACAGCTTCATCTGAAACTGGGAGATATTAACGACAGCCTCAGCTCCTTGTTCGCCCGAGGCTTACCGAACCTCGAGGAGTTGTGCCTCGAAGAAGCCATGATCACGGGCGTGCTCATCTCAGATCTCATCCAGGGGAACCAGAAAATTCGCAAGATAAGCTTGGTCCAGTGTCCGAAGGTGTCTGGCGACATCGTCCCTTGGGCGAGAAAGCGAGGTGTAGATGTTGAACTTGTACGGCAGCGTACGGAAAAGGGCCGGAGAGTCCGCGAGGCAGAATAGATGGAACTGGGAGGAAAACAATGAGTGATGATTAATGAGAGTCTTTGCAATGACCGGGGGAGTAATTGGCAAGATTCAAATGTTTTGTTTACAAAACTGCACAAGCTATACTAGATGATATGTGAAACGCTTAATCGCATTGAACGAGTCAATCATGTTGCCCTTTGGTATTCATTCCTGCCATACCATCCGGCCAACAAGGCCGTTCCAATCCCACCTAGATCCCGCCAGACAGCACCTTGCTCCTGAACCCCCAGCGCGCCAGTTCATTAAGTCTTCACTTCCCCTTTAATCGCGTGTCTGCCATGTGTGTGTCAGAGTATCTAGACCCTACGCTTCAGATGGTGAAATCATTCCCAACAAGGAGAATTGTTCGCTGCTCGCCCGGCGGAGGCTGCCATGCAAGAGCGGTGGATTTGACTCCCCGTCCCCCCTTCGAAGCCACGACTTAGCCTACCAAATCAATGGCCCTGTCCGGTACGGTTGTGCAGTATTTCCTCGTCGCCATGAGAGCCCGCTCTCATTCTCCCGGGAGTCTCCATTGATGGCTAGTTCGAAAAGCAGCTCGGTGACGGCTGCCACCTCTTCATAAGATATCCAAATCCTCGAATTCAGCCACCAATTCATCCACCTCGTCCCAAGTATTAGTCGGTTCATAGTCCGTAGGTCGACTGGCATAACAGCCAACCCAGATATTTCCTTTCTGTTCCACGCCCGCGAAAAAGCCCGTGACCTCCCTCATTTGCTTCCATCGCGAGCCAAGCTCTTCGGGGTTGGGCTGTTCAGGGCCATAGCCAGATGACAAATGATAGTCCATTTCAGATTCGTTGTAATTTGGAATTTCGTAGGATATCCATAAAGACTGGTCGACCCGTTCGAATCGGATCCGCAACGACTGTGAGGCGACCGATGTCAAGGAAAACGGGTCGAAGTTCGAGAAGGGCGACGGCATGCGAGCTGAAGAAGACCAATCAGCGCCGCAGGTCGAGATGGCCACCGAGGCTGCAGCATGAAGTTCCCCTCTGGCAAATTCCAGACCTGCTTTTGCCCATCTTCGCGTTGCAAGCGCCTCAGTGCCAAATCCCGAATAACGAGAGCTCCTCCGAGAAGCTGGTGACCGTGGTATTGATTCGTCTGGGAGCGAACCGGCAAATATGACGAGTCCAGCTTGGTCATGATCCATAGCAAACTCTGCCGAGACGGTCACTTCGGCCAGTAAGAAAGACTGCTGCAAGCGCTTCAGCACCATCGGGGCGGTGACATCGTCTGATGCTGCTGGTTTTCGCTGGATGTTGGTATTCGGAGGAGCCTGAAGGGCAAAATACTCATGCACATCTTCGGATTGTTCAAAATTGGAGCCAACATTGATGGCTTTGAAACCGGAGCCGCCGAGCTCCATGGTCGGACTGGTCCTGCCAGGTTCACTTGGCTGTTTGGAGGAAGAATGATCACACGAGATGTGGCCGTGCAAGAGAAATGGTCGTGAGTTGCGTGGTGTGAAGATCGGTCAACGATCACCAGGTCAATACTCTTTTCTGATAGAAGAAGATCTTCCGCATTAAACGACCGCAGTGACAGTGGTTGTAGCCGGCAAATAATATATGTGTCGACGATCCTTAACGGCTGTCAATCAGGTTGACCGGGAAGCGGAGCACAGAATGAGAGACACCAGACAGTGACAGATGACGGGAGCATTTGTACGCGAATTGCAGGAAGCTGTCATGTTTTAAGAGGAGCAAGGAACAGCCAAATAATGTGACGGGGCGAAAGGCGAAAGCAGGATCGAGTGGTAGTGGCATCCGTGCTTCTTTCAACCAAGGCCTGCATGGACACAGTCTCTCGATGCGAGGTGGAAATAGAATTCAAATCGCTGGGAGGATGTGGCCCTTGTGCCAATAGGAGGAGCACTGATTCCATCCACCATCATCGCTCACCAGGGGTAGGAGCTCAGGGGGTGTAGCTAACTGTAGCCACGAGCTGAAGAAAGGACCTCGCCGATGATAGCTGGGTCACGCTGGGGTCTTAGTCGATGGCCGATGCGTCGCCACGGCCGGTGGAAGGACCGCCGTGCACCAATCAGGGTTCCCATCACACATTACAGTATCAACGGTACCGGGGGCTTGGGAGCGACGGCCTCTCCGGGAAGTGGAAAGAAGCCAGAATTCTCGGTAGCACACAGTCAGAGAAGCGAGCAAGCGAGGGGATTGTCCCCATGACCCGTTGCACCCAGTTGTCAGCAGCCCCGAGGCAGGCAGTTTGAGTAACCTTGGGGGCCACGGCCCACGGGCGAAGATGTGTGTGCCGCACACACACACAGAGGTCGTTGTTACACCGGCCAACGGCAGAGCTAGGGGCACCCGGAGCACATAACGGAGTAGAGGAGGCCGGAGAGCAGCACACGGTGCAAGAAGGGGACATTGCGTCAAGTCAAGGTTCTGGCTAACCGGAGAGATGTTTGAGAAAGGTTTTGATGGAGAGAAATGACAGGAGATGACAGAGGCGATGATACCTACCTAGGTAGTAGTGGTAGCTAGGTGGTAGTCAGGTATTACTCGCTTGAACTCGATAACTATAGGCGAAAGGAGTGAATCAGTGAGTCCTGACGTCCCGCCGTCTTTTTCTCCCGTCGCCAATAATCACTCTCTCTTTCATCCTTCCCATCGATCGTCTGCCGCAGGCACTTATACGTCGCGCTTCTACGGATACTTTACGTCCATTCCGATCCCGTTCGAATCCATCTGTCTCTTCCGTCGGTGCTTACACCTCCTATTGGTTCACCATTACGAGCTTGTCCTTTCTCCACCGCTGCCTTGACATTGACATTGACGTGTCTCAGAACGTTCCCCGAAAGTCAGTTAAGCACCAGGAACATGGCATTGGAAAGGTGCTTGTGTACACAATGAAAAGCAAGTATCCTCGTTCCGGCCAATTAAGAGGCAAGAGGAGGAACATTGGATAACGAGTACTACGGTCGATTGCAAGAATTCCGGGGTTTCTGGGCGCACATACGGTGTCAACGTTTGAGAATGATGGTACTTCATACAAGGCCAGCGTTGGACGATGACAAGACGAAAACGAGGCATGTGGTTTCCGCGAGAGTGGCACATCTCAAGACGCGGAACGACAAACAAGGAATTGTGGACGGTAGACTGCATACGACTGACGAGCTTTGTGGTTTTGGCGCTGTAGAAAACCCTACATGCATTGCGGCATGCTCAGATGCCATTCACAGCGACCACCCAGCCGCGCTTCATTTCTTGCCCTTGCCCTTCTTCTTCTTGCCTCCTCCAGATGTTGAAACAACAGGAGCAGCGGGCTTCCCATCGACGTTTAGATCCTCGTTCACCACGCCACCCTGGGTATCACCGCCTTTCTTGGCCTTCTTTTTTCCTTTTGGTGGTCGATAGTAACTCCGGTCCTTCATAGGAAGCCACCGCTCCGGGTCTGGTTTCTTATTCTCGTCATAGTCTTTCGGTATTCGTGACTTGCGTACTCGTTTGGCTTTGAGACCGTTGGCATCTGGAGCCGCTCGCTTTCTCGTTCGCCCCAATTGTGCTATTGCAAGAGCGTTCGACGACTGTGGTATGCCAGCAGTCTCTATTGAGGTAACATCCACGTCGCGGATAAGGTCATTGATAGGTGTGAGTTTGTCGATGTCCGTTTTGAGCTGGCTCGACTTATCAGTGGCATGAGAGGCCACATACCCGGCTGCCGTGGCTTTGTCGTCTGGTTGCTGTTGCTTTAGCTTGGCGAAGATCTCCGACGCTGAAGCGGTGTCCTCTTCATTCTGGGATTCCAACAGTGAAACGCCGGCCGCTTTCAGTAGACTGGTGGGAGGGTTGGACTGGGTGCGCCAGTAGGCAGCAGCCTTTGCGAGTTCTTGCTTGACATGTGCCTTCTGACCCCGGTTCTTGTACAAGCTGATCAGAAGACTCACAAGCAGAGGACTGAATCTGATTTCTTGCTCATGCTCAGCCACAGACTGCTCCAGCCTCTTCAGGAAGGATTCGAGTAGTTCGACCGCCGAGGTGCTGTCGCCACCTAAGATGTACAACTGGACCAAGGTAAGGATAGTGCCAATGTCATTTGGTTCCCTCTCCAGGATTCGGAGGATCTTCTTGATTGCTGCCTTGCCTGTTTCATTGCCTGCACGGGCTGCAGCAGCTGAGCATGACGATACCAGGGCATCTGGGGAGAGCGAAAGCGGTCGATGTTGAGCTTTGGTTGTGGATGATCGTAGACCGTCAAACTTGAAGGCTCGCAGATCCAGAGTGGCCTTGTTCGATAGCAAGGGAATGTTCTGGTAAGAAAAGAGCCTGTCCTCTGGCGGGATCTTTGCTGTAGTATGGAATGCCTTGTAGGCGAGGAAGGGATTGTCGGCCGACGTCACCAGCAGCAGGTTGTTCTCAGCGACCTTCCGTGTTGACAGATCCGACACTTCTTCGACTTTGATCTCTGCAGCAAGAGCTTCCGCTTCAGAGCTTTTCCCGAGACATAACAGTACGTACAGTTGCTGCACGGAGATAGGCAGCAGCTCGTCGATCTTTTGTTGGGCTGTGAGATCCTCGGAATGCTTACACAGTTCTTTCGCCCTCTTCAGGAGGACTTCGGCTTGTGCATACTCTCCTCTTGCAATGCTTCCACATGCGGCATTGTAGGTCGTTTCGAACGCCTGCAAGTCCTCCCTTCCAGGCCTTCGTATTGACTTCACGTCTGCAACACCAATCCATTGTGCTTGGGCGTCTATTGCTCCCTGATTCACCCGCATGTCATAGTCTTCCGACTTATGATGATCTATCCGCTGGTAGACCTCGGACGTCTTCAGTGAATCTTCCAAGCGATATCTTGCCTGAGCTTCAATATGCCGCGCGCCTCTTGATTGAATCTTGGATGACAGGTCTACAGCTTGTTCTAAACGACCAGTCTTGTAAAGCGCATATGCATATTCCACATCTGCCGTCTTCTGCAGAGTGTCACCTGCGCTCTCGATGAATTTGACAGCCTCATCGTAACGGTCGAGTTTCAGAAGGGCGACTACTTTGACATGCTGAGCTTCGAGATCGGATCTTGAGGTTTTGAGAGCCTTGTTACATGCTTCGAGGATTTGCTCGTGGTCGTCAAGAGTCGATTTCTTCAAGAGCGCCGAAAGCGAGGGTGAGGAGGCGGCCATGCCGCAGGTGGATAAGGGAACGGATAGTGGTCGTGCTACTGTATCATCTCAATAGTTCACAGACTCACAGTTATCGGCGACTGACTTGGGTAAATGTGACCGTATATCGATCAGTTGGTAGAGAGTTCAAAAGCACTGGAAATCCCGTGGGGCAGTTGTGAAGTTGCGATATATTTCCCCCACAAATTAAATTCGCCGTTTTCTCCGACTTCCAAGGTTCGTTGGACGAAGGAGAATGTGTTCGCCGACGCACCATGGCAATGCCTGAGCACGCGACTCCCTTGATCAAAACGTTGTTAGTTACGCAACGGTCACAATGAGTATGGGCTAGAAAGGGACGAAGCGACACTCAAAGATCTCTTGCTGGTGATCAATTCGTACGCCTAGAAGTATTTGTCAATGTCGTCAGTGAGATTCGTGCCGATGACTTCTACTACCATCAAAAACAGTCTTGGGGTCCTTTACCATTGCAGCTTCTCGTTGCCATCACTTGCGAGTCTTCCACCATCGCTCTCAGCGCTCTCTCAGCAAACAGAGGCGCTTCGCTGCCGATGAGTTTCTTCTGTTTGGTCTTCGATGCCCACGTTCCTTCGGCGTCTGTTTGGTCTCCCAAGCAAACTTTTATGCCTTCCTTTCAACTCGTTACGGACTTCGCTTAGGCCACAACAGCCACTTTTCCCCTGCGCCATGGACATCACGCATGCTACTTTCCCCGGGGAGCTGATCAAAATCATTCAGCACATTGCAGATAGCCGTTTCGTCGCTTTCGACCTTGAGTTTTCAGGGGTTGCTGCTAGAAGATCTGCTGGAGGCTCGGGGAAATTGTCCTTACAGGAGTACTATCAAGATCTGAGATCGGCTGCTCAAATTTATCAGATACTACAGATTGGCCTGACCATTGTCAGCGAAGATACTGAGAAAGGTGAGATGTCCTCCATCCAGCTTTATCATTTCAAGTCGAGGAAGCCGTCGCTTCATCTGGCGGACGGAAGGAGACATTGACTTCGATGTATTTGGATGAAGACATCATGATGGGTTGCTGATAGTTGAAGGACGTTACGTTGCCCGACCATACAACTTCCATCTCAGCCCTCTGCCAGCTACGAAAGAACAGGTCTTCCGGCGGGTATGGTCATACAATAGCGGTGGTAAGATCCAGTCCGCAATGAGTCGGCCGCCTTCGAGACTGACATGCGCAGCAATTTCATTTCTAATGCGCAATGGATTTAACATTGAACGGCCCTTTTCCGATGGCGTGCACTACCTGTCCCGTGAAGAAGAGCAGCAGGTGCGCCAGAAGCTCTCCGACGATGACAAGGTCAGGTCGGAAATCCCAGACATGATTCTCAAAGACGAAGATTCAGTCTTGGTGAACCACATCAAAGAGTCGGTCAACGAATGGCAGTCTCTACCAACCGAAGAGCAGGAAAACTATCTTAATATTCCCGCCGAAGATGCTCAGGACCCCATCCCTTCTGAGCTCAGTCGATATCAAGTCCGCTTGACACACCAGATCGTTAGAAACGAATGGCCGAAGCTCAAAACCCGGGGAATGGGCCACTTTGTGCAAATTACCAAACCGACGGACGAGCAGCAAGCAAGTTGGCGAGAACTGCGCGCCCAGACTCGTGAGCGAGAAATCGCGCATGCCGTTGGCTTCCGATGGGTGATTGAAGCGATAATGGGCGGTGATATTTCAAAACTGCCACATTATTATGTGGAGGCGGCTTTTCCAGAAGGACAGGCCCCGAAAGATACTCCGGGCTTCCTGAACCAGCTCCAACAGGATTTGCGAAAGGGGACTCGAGCATTTGTCGGACACAATTGTCTGACCGACCTCATCAACCTCTACAGATGTTTCATTGGTGACCTGCCTGAACGAGTAGAGGACTTCAGTGCCCGGGTAATCGAGCTGTTCCCCATTGTTCTTGACACGAAATACCTTGCTGGTGTGGGGAGTAAACGTTGGGCCGACACATCTCTGAAAGCGGTGGAAAGCGACCTGAGCTCTGTGGGAGTTCCGCGCATACACTTGCCTCCGGATTTCGACCGTTACCTGCACGCTGCAACCTATCACGAGGCTGGCTTTGATAGTTTTGTTACGGCGAAGATCGGTCTCAAGCTGCCAGGGAAGCTCAAAAGAGAGGTGAAGGACTTGGACCCTCCAATAGGAAGCTCTGCTCCCACAATGGAAGAGACAACAACCACATCGGCTGAAGCCAAGGTGAAAGATGTTGCAGTTGAGTCGGAAGTGCCGAAAAAAGGCCTAACCACGAGCGTGGTTGATGTGCTCAAGGCCCCAGTGACTATAGCAAGATCAATCTTGATAGGGTCCGAGCATGGCACGCAAGAGAGCACAAGCACCCATGGATCTGAAAAAGGGGCCACCGTTGTTGTTGCCAAAGAGAAGAACCAACACACTGTGGCATCCAAGCCCAATTCCAGGAGCTTGCAGTCTGTCTCTCGGAGATCGAACATATTTGATATGCTCGAAGACGAACCATCAGAAGCCTCCGAGGAGCAGGATGCTGCCCAGAAGCACGCAGAGACACAGCGCAGAATTGCAGAAATGGTGGAGAAGGGCGAACTCTTGCCGAGATGGGAAGAGGATGGTGAATTCTGGAAGTTGATCAGTAACCGGCTCCAGGCGAATGCTTGCGAAGAAGGCATCTTGGATATGATGCGACCTCTCAAGACGTGACGGTCCTGGAACGGAAGGCCGATAGATACATCATCTACCTTTGTACTTCAGCTTGAACACCCACTGCATTGGAAGGTGTCTATCTCGATTATACCAGGGTGATTGTCACTTTTTCTATCTATACATGGGCACGTCAAGATAATGTGGCTGCGTGCCACAGATTTCTGGCGTAGAATTCCATTTCCTTTGCCGAGGTTCAAGCGACGTGACGCCAATTGCCGAATCGAACTCCAACCCCAGATTGCTACTCCAGCATTCTACGACCTAAACTCGCTGCGATCACAACGCTCATATCTTTCATTGTATTTTGTTGAGGCTGACGTACAGCAAGCATCATGTCTATAGGCTCGGATTCGCAGTCGAGCTCGCAGATTCTTTCCTCCTCGCATGCCTCCCTGAATCAACCTAGCAAGAGAACGTCATCGGATGTCTCCAAGATATACAAGCATGCTTCGCAGCTTTACCTGACCAGGAGACTGCTGGAAGCATATGAAGCCCTGCAGCCTATAGTCACTCCACCCGGGAAAGGAAGACCCGACGACAGCCCTGCCCAAGCACCCGTTGCGACCGCGACGACGAGCCAGCGCATCAAGATTTGGAGCTTGTATGTCACCCTGTTGAACTCCATCGTCGACCTTGGCTATGAAGAAGGAGGAGGTCTGTTCGGCCACAAAGAGTATCAGGAGATCGTTCGAAACGTCAGGAATGGCACGGTCTGGGAACAAGTGGTCAGAGACGGCTACCAGGGACGAGAAGGCTCAGTGGATGCCGAAGTCGTCTACAATTTGTGCGGACCCCTTGCTACTCTTGGTTAAAACAATTGAGGCTCACCTTTTTAGATCGAATCTTCTCCTTGCACAAGCTGCTAATCAGAAGCTCACCCAATCGCGTCTTGAAACCTACCTTTCCTCCTCACACCCCGATCTTGACCTCTCCACCCACCTCAATGATGCGCTGAGCAACGGTCGGCAAGCTGGCATGAACGGGACGAACACGCCAAAGGATCTTGCTTCGCGAATCAAAGTCTTGGAGCTCTTCACATTGCACGTCCTACCACGAAACGATGAATGGGAATATGCCAAGAGTTTCATTTCGAACAGTGACATTCTGGATGAGGAACGACGGGACGCCTTCCTGCAGACGTTACAAGAACTTCAAGAAGTGAGTGAGGGGCAGCAGGACATTGATGAAGCAGAGCAGGACGTTTTCGAGGACACGGAGGAAGACCTGCACCCACCCGAACCCACCCTTTCCGAACAGGGCCATACGCGCGAGCCCCATCTGTCAAGAACAGCGTCTAAGCACCAGAGGACGAGTAGCGAGGTGGACTACGGTATCGAAAAGGAACATCCGAATGGCACGCATGTGGCTCCCAAGCCAGAGGATAAAACCTCAACAGCGAAGCCATCAAAAGAAGCTGCAATGAGTAAACTTCCTTCACAACCAATACCCTCCACTACCTCACCACGCTCTCCACCTGTACCTTCATCTGTCAGCCGCAGCACACTGTCTCCTCCGGCGCAGACACCTCGAAGGCCTACCCGTAAATCCAAGGCATCGAATCAGAATACCATGCTTGCGCAGGCACGGCAGTTGTTCGTGACTCTTTCGAATCTGGCTCGCAACTTGGCCGGCACTATCTCGAAGAATCCAACGAGTCTTCTGAGATTCTTGCTGTTTATCTTGGCGTTCGTGATGGCTTTCAGTCAGAGGCAAGTGAGGGAAAGAGCCCGGAGAATGGCCAACACCAGCTGGGAGAAAGTCAGAGCTACCATTGGTATGGGTACAAAAGTCAGTTATATCTAAGGTCAGGCAGGTATGACTGGGAAGGACGCGGTGGAGTACGTTAGTGCAGCATCTTCTCATGTCATTCCAACACGTACAAGCGCAAAGGCGCGTTTTTGTAACGTTCATGTTTTTGCATATAGCGAAGTGAGCAGAATTATATCAATTCATCGGCCCTCCCAGTCATGTTCGAACCGAGCACACCACTATTGCCTAGGATCAATGTACTGTATCAGAATGGGCTGAGAAACCACGTGAGGACAAGGTAAAATAATTTCCGTCCTTGGAATCTACAGCAGCTCAAGTCATACAAGGAAAAGCCCAAAGCTCATTAGTCTTTACAACGCGCTCCCAGCACCAACTCTCGTCTTTGGTTCGTGTGGCAGAAAATATGCACACTCAGCAATCACTTCCATCAAGCTCGACCTATGAATCCCCCTGGCTTCAGAAATAGTACATGGTCGATCTAAAGGTGTCGGCAATTTCGATCTTACTTGCTTCCAACGTCACCGATCTGTTGTACCCCAATCTTTACGTTAGCCTTCTCTAGTCTGTCCAGATAGTCGTCACCCAAGCAAGATGGTGTCAAGAATCCAGCGCCATGGGACTTCTTGATATCCTCGTCCTTGCTCAACAACACCATAGCGGCCTCCGCCAACAGGATTGCCGTGAGCTGGTATATGCCACCCTCGAAGCGGAAGGTTGCCAGTGCTTTGCGTGGCTGCTTGGCAAGTTGCTCGGCGACAGCGATAGCACGTAATTCGAGCGCGTCACCCTTCGTGGACTCTTTGGTCGGCCCGGAACCTGGCTTGTAGGATGCAAACATCTTCATGATGGCGCGAGTCGGTGGGAATGCGAGGAACAAGGTCAGAAGGCTGAGGGCGAAGTGAATCAGCAGGCCAACCAAGGGGCTGCCGACGGCCATGTATTCCTCGTAGGTGAAGTTGAACCCATAGAAGTAAGGGGTCAGGCCAGCGGAGCGGTGGACGATGGCTACGTTAGGTTTGGCGGTGATGGACGTGGCCAGATTGCCCAGACGGGGATATGCCCATACACCAGTCAACTTCTGCAACCCGGTGCGTATGTAAGTGTTTGGCTCCGGGTTCGGCGGATACAGGGTGTCTTTTGTGTAGGGCTTCAGACGAGAGGGAGACAGACAGAACGGATCCATGCACTGCTTTATGTCTTTGGCGGAATAGTGGTCCATGAGTCCCAGGCCGGTAGCCAAAGTCCCGCCACTGGGACCGGACGACTTCAGCTCATGCACAGAAGCAACGATGTCCATGACACCGCAGTCCCAGACCTTGCGGACCAAGCGCGTTGCGACGTAGGCGATCAGATCTGAAGGGGCGGATTCAACGCCGCACTCGGGGATGATGATGGCACCGCTCTTCTTTGCAGTGGTTTCGTACTTGGTGATGATTTCTCTGACCCAGGGAGTCTCACCAGTGACATCGACATAGTGGGTACCAGTTTGAGCACATGCCTCGACCACAGGAGTTGAGTAAAGATGGTAAGGTCCGACAGTATTGAGGAGGACTCTGGTTCTCTTGGCGAGCGTGGTCATTTCAGGGGCGGTGAGATTGGCGACCGTGATGACATCGGGAGCAGAGCGCGACGAATTGAGAGACTTCAAGTCGTTGACCAGAGACTGTAGTTTGGATTGATTGCGCCCGGCGATGGCCCATTTGATGTTTGTCGGGAGGCTGGACGTGATGTATTCAGCGGTCAATTTGCCAGTGTAGCCAGTCGCGCCCAGGAGGACGAGGTCGTATTGACGTTTGGCTGCCATTGTGCGGGAACGGGGTGTTGACGGTGCTCACGAAGTGAAGCTCGGTGCCGCTGAAGAAGGAGCAATGAATACAAAGAAGAAAGAGAATATAGATTTGCTACACGGAATGGAATCGATTGATAGGGCTTGTCAGCAATTGATATGAATTCGTTTGACGATCGAAGGAAAAGGTGTCTTTCTTGGGATGAGAAAAAGAGATCCACGCGCTGCACTAGCAACGCGAGAGCTGAAGCAGCCGACAAGCCTGTTGGCCCTGAGACTTGCATCCTTTGCTCATGGTCTAATTGGACTGTCAGCTGAAGCCTAAAGTGGCTCGCCGATGCTAGGTCAGTAGGATGCGGAGTGCGCCCCTCAGAGTGCCTTTTTGGTGGGCGCTCTGGGCGCTGTAGCTCAGATCAGGCCTCTCACAGCCTCGGCGGAGGATTATTTTTGGTACCAACGATTCTCCGGAAGACGCTGCAGTCAACTTCCACCTCTCAGGGGGGTCCGAAGCCCATCAGCACACTTTCAGGAGGCATGATTGCCGAACATGTGCACCTGGGGTGGCATGATGCGTGGCTTGACTTCGGCTCGTGCTATGCTGATATCAACACTCAATCATCGTGTCTCGAACAGTCAGCAGAAAAAAAGCAGTACTTTGGTAGATACGCTACCTCTCACACGTCGGGCTCCTACGCATTTAACTGGCATGCTGTGGTACTTTGTGCTGCGCCTCGTACGGAGTACTCGACGCGTATCAGGTCGCCTCGTCGATTCTCTTGGATGATGACTAAGTGAAATTAATGTAGAGGGCACGTGACCGACTCCCGCCATCATGCCAAGACGCTAATTACCTCTTGCACACTTTCGAGGTTTGCAGCAACTGCGGTCGACATCAAATTGTTGTCGACGATACTCATTTTCCTTCCTACCTCAATTCTTCGTCCACTCTCTTCAAAATGACGAAGCGCACAAAGAGTCCGTCTCCTCTGGTCCAGATCTGCGAGAACCATGCTGACAATATACAGAGGTCGGCGTGACCGGCAAGTACGGCACTCGTTATGGTGCATCCCTCCGAAAACAAGTCAAGAAGATGGAAATCACCCAGCACGCCCGATACATCTGCACTTTCTGCGGCAAGAACTCGGTCAAGCGACATTCGGTCGGAATCTGGAACTGCAAGAGCTGCAAGAAGACGATCGCCGGAGGCGCGTGGACTGTTTCGTAAGTCAAGAAAAGAAACATGGCAGCACGGCTCCTGGAATCCTAACAATGTCCTCCTACAGTACCCCAGCTGCTGCTGCCACGAGATCGACCATTCGACGATTGAGAGAAATTGCGGAGGTGTAAAAGCATGTTTCAAGCATGGGAATGGAGTTGTTCTATCCGAGAAGACAAGGCTTTTTATGATCTGAAATAGCACGACCGGAAGATTCGCATGGGATCGGTCACATCGCGCAGGACACTCAGCTTCGTCACTGCGAAGGCTCTCACTGTCATGGCAGAACCGAATCGATAGACCTAAATCGAATCATCGAATGAAAGAACCAGCCTCCTTTCGTCTTCGATTCCTCCTTCGCTTCTTCATGACCCATGCCCTCACTTCGAGATTACGCTATCGATTGCGTGTCATCCATGTCATGCATTTCCATAGATATGAGATCGGCGAGCATACTCACCTTGGATCGGTAACCTCTTTATTGACCAGCCAAGGTCAAGTGAGAAGCAGAGCGCATGTTCCCTGATCATAGCGGCCGTCATGATCTGTTCCATCACTTTCAGACGAGGCATTGCGCTTGCTGGGAACCCGACTGGATCTCGGGCTATTAGCCTCGGTTGACGATTCACCGCTATTTGAATCCCAAATTCCTACATTTCATAGCCGCTCATCTGCTGTGTGCAAAGTGGATGCCGCAAAACCGAAAAGGTTTGTTCCACCCTTTTGTCCTTCATCTTTGACCTTTATGCTATCAGAATCTAGGCAGAAGGCCGGCTCTCAAAGGTCCTCATCTCAGGTCCTCAACGAGATCATACGGCAGGGCACAAATGACCCAATTGGTCACACCCAGCTCTAAGCTCCTCCTGTTCCAACCAAGTCCAGGCGGCAGTCCGTCACGTGGAGACAGAGGGGGTTTCGGACTCGGTTCAGTTGCCCCGTTCTGACGTTCTCTTAAATCGTCCTTCGGGTTGCACCCACTCTTCCTCTTCTCTTTCCACCGAGCATCATCAACGCTCGCCGATGATCTTTATTTCTCCTCATGAGTCTCCCATCGCCTGCATCGTGCTCAAACTTACCCGACAAAATCTCTGAATGTCGGACACTTGTATCGTCTGCTTAGGAGACTTGAGCAGTGGCAATGGTGATGTCGCAGCACTTCCTACGACCCTTGCCAAGTCTCCCCGGCATGATGCTGCCTCCGCCACGATTTCGCAGAAGTCCCACCCAGAACAAATCAACAAAGCCACCAACACCACGGAAGAAGTGTCTGATGAGTTGATTGCTCATCTTCGACCTTGCGGTCATTATCTGCACAATGAATGCCTGACACCCTGGGTGGAAAGGGCCAACAGCTGCCCGATTTGCCGCGCAAGTTTCAACTTGGTCGAACTCATGCATACCATAAACGGTGAGCCAGTGCCACCTCCTCATCCTAATACCATGTGCTGACTCCACACAGGCGATGTGATCTCCTCATATCCTGTCGAAGACCGCACTCAGATCGCTGAGCTAGATCCTTCCGTATTCTTTGAGTTCGTCGACGAGGAGGACGAGGATCAAGCATGCCAGGCCTGTGGTGAAGATGATAACGAAGATGTGCTCATGTATTGTGATGGTTGTCAAAAGCTTTGGCATACATATTGCGTTGATCTCCAAGAGGTGCCTTACGGACACTGGTTCTGTGACAACTGTCGAGCGCAGCGCGAGGTCGATCCCCGCCAACAGCGCCTTCCGCGGTCTGGTCGCGTTGGTCGCAGACGTACTCGAGGCCAGCAGCGCAGACAACGTGGCTACGACTCTAGCTGGAACGAAGTATGGCAGACTGTCTGGTCACGCATCAACCTCGATCTCGATTTCCCGTATGAGGATGACGAGTCATCGGCGTCATATTTGAGACGACATCGCCAGCACAGCCAGGCAAACAGGCAGGCCCACGATGCTTGGCGACGCCGCATGCAAGTTGCTCAGCTTCAGGGGGCTGGAAGTCGTTTTAGGGAGATGGAGCCAGCTCTTCCTAGTAGTCCTGGGGGAGAATCCACCCCAAGGATTCGAAGACTCGGAGCTTCACCACGTCCACCGGCCGAGAATCCCGAAGAGCTTATGGCATGGCATGCTTTTGAGCAAGCGCAGGCGTCACCCAGTGAGGCTGGGTCTTCGAAGAAGAGGAAAAGAAGATCTCGGTCTGCTTCTCCAAAAGAGTCAGAAGATAGCGCTGCTCCAGTCATCAAGCGACGACGACCAAGCGCATCGGCTCGCACCATCTCTGAGCTTGGTGCGTCTTCGACCCGCAACCCTCGACCTCGAGAGTCTTCACGCCTGGCTAGTCCAATACCTCGAAGACAGCCGATTATAGACCCAGCCGCACCCAGTTTCCTTCAGTCATTGCTGCAAGAGGTCGAAGAGTCCGGCTCGAGTTCACACAACATTCACCTCCACCGACCTTCGCCTCGTCCTGCAGCCTCTCCTCCCGCAGAGCAGAACTCACCGCAGCCTTCGTCCCCACTTCTGTCGCCATCGCCCTCCAATCACTCCTCACCTCGAGCAATGTCGGCCACTCCGCCGCCTCATACTGCCTTGAGGCCGAGCTCACCTACTGGTCTTACTTCACGCATCGAGCCTGTCTTTCCCCCAACAGAATATTCTCCCTTACGGCCGAATTCTCCAGAATCGAATCATTCCAAGCCTGAACCACACGGTCATCGACCCACAGCCGCCCTGAAGACAACCCCTTCCTCTTCTCTCACCCTAGTACAACCAAAACCCAGAAGCCGAGTACCGCGCATCCTTGAAGCCGGCTCGACGTCGAATGCTCAACCGCGATCGACAGATGCTTCTCCAACTCGAGCAGGTATGTCCCTGTCTGCGAAAGAAGATGTGCAGAAGCTAGTCGCGACTGCCCTCAAGCCACATTACCATGATCAGATCATTACGAAAGATGAGTACACCATAATCAACCGCGACGTTTCCCGGATGCTGTACGATAAGATCGGTGACTTTGAGGCGTTAGACGTGGACGGAAAGGCCAAATGGGAAAAGGTCGCCGGCGCCGAGGTACAAAAAGCCGTCAGTGCACTCAAAGCTCAAGGGTGATCTGATTGGTGTCTGCACTGTTTTGGCACGAAGAGCGTGATTCAGCGTTTTATGACGAACTTACGACTTTATGACATGGACGACGGACGTTTGGAAGAACGGGCACGGAGGCACTGGTCTGAGAAGCGATGACCTTCAAGATATTGCTACCAATCCTTGGTGACCTTAAGCGATGGCGAAGGAGGTTTTCTTCCAGCATTGCAGGAACGGCGTGTGTCAAGGATATAAGACGGATTGTCTGTACAATCACGGAGTTTGGAGGGCCTGGCTGGCGTGTCCTATCGAAGGAAGACCAATATCGCCATGCAATGTACGAGTATCGATGAGTCCCATTTGCTTCTTCTAGTGGCAAGCCCTAAATAAACTGGGTTCACGCCTTGTGCTATCAACACGCTCATGTTGACTTTCATACGGATCTGAGCTCTATCGTGGATTTTGCTACTTCGCCTTGCATACTCGTAGTTCGGATGTCAGCACGTTGAAGAGTTGCCTTCATACCAGGGACTTCACTCCTTGGTCTTCAGCCTGTAGTAGTAGGTGTCGATATTCTTGGTGAAGATATCCGATCCCAAAAATTGATCCGTACGGGAGACGATCGGAGACCGTCGTCTCACGATTGCTGTCATTCTTCGAGCCGGCCAGGCCGCGCACTACGACAAGTTCCATAAAGGACTCTTTTTGTGCCGGTGCGAGCGGAATATCCACGGCACGCGTACCATTGTCCCCAGAGGATTCTTCCTCTTCCGGTCTGGTAGATCGTGCTACTGCAAAAGACACAGAGCCAGTGGACGGTCCCCAGCTCACGTACAGTCTAGGTCCTTCGGCAAGCGAACAGTCTCCTGGACAGGTTTGTGGATGCGCAAGCACCACAGGAAACAGTCTTCGAGCGGGAGGAAGTTGAGCATGAACTCGTTGTGCCTGTGTGCCAGAAGACAGATGGTGGCTCCCGCAACGGCATCCATGATGAAGTGGTTTGCTGTCGCAACAATCACAGTCAGGATCAAGGCCGGATAGAGGAATCCCAATACTTGGCACATCAGCTTGGCCAAAGAAGGAGTCCTGAAGGTGACTGTGAATGCCTCGAAGCCGGGTTTAGAGAATGGCAGTGGCAACGAGAGTCGGTAGGAACGACCGGGATGAGCTATCGGTAGCTGCATGACCGTAAGGCCGACTAAAAGCGAATAGCCGAAGTGGAGGGATGGCATTGCCGCTGCTTGTTGTCAGTCTCGTCTTGAGCGTCGGGAAACCCCTTGCGACGACATACCCAGTTGATTTGTCCAGCGTCTTGTGTTGCTGCCAGAGGTTAGCTGTCTCATGTTCGAAGCAGTCCTGTTCAAAATACTTACAACACAGACAGCGCCCCGTTGCTCCCATGCACGGTGTCCACAAAGCCATAACTTCGCGACGATTCGGCAGTTGCTCCCGCTGCTTCCGAATCGCCAAGCAGTCGCGGCGGCATGCAGGGCCAAGTTGAAAATACGCAGAAAGCAAGGAGGTTGCAAATCTGTTCATCAGGTTATTGAGTTGCTCAGGGACTGATCGCTTGACTCACAGCAAGAGTCCTCCGTTTGGACTCATAGAGGTAAGGCCCCGAGACGGGGTCGCTCCAAGTGGCGTGGGCTCGATTGCGAGTGATGGCGAACCAGTAGAGACCGACCAAGAATGTGATCGTTGCCGGAAGATGGACAAAGGAATAGATCCTGTTGATCCAATACATGATTCCGGGATACTGCAGAAAGAATCGCTGGATGTCTGGCTCCCAGAACATATGCAGTTTCTCCTCCAATCGGATGACCTGCAGGGCGTGGTGACGGGCGACTTCGACTGTTGAACCATTGAGCCTCTCCGCTAACAAGGCTCTACCCATTTGATAGATGCCATAGATGAGTGCCCAGTATATGATCTCCACTATGAAGGGAAATCGGAGCAGTACCTTGCTGAGAAGCCGGGTTTGGAACACGCCAGTGTTTGGAGTGTCAATGACTTTGCAAAAACCGAGTAGTGAGATCTCACGTTGTCGCCAGCGGCCCTGTCGGTTCGAGATTGGTGGTTCGAAGTTGGCCATGGGACTGCCGACTACCGGTTTGTGCTCAACATCAGTGGAATCATTGCAATGGTTGTAGCGCCGGAAGGGAGTGGTGAAGTCTCTGTTGATCCATGCACCTAGGAAGATGATAGCAGTGCCCAAGGAGGGTTCTCCAAGACCGAGAAAACCCATCTCGACCACATAAATAAGGACTGTCCTGCACGTCGACCACGGATCATGCGCTTTGTGCGAGAGCGTGAGCCGGTCGATGTTCTGTTTGGCAGGGTTCTGGCTGTTTCCAGCCCTTGATCGCTGAAACGAGGGTTAGAGCCTCAAAAAGCTGGGGAGACGCTGCAGTGCACTGGGCCCGACGTATCAGTAGAGGAATGAGACAAAAGATCAGGGACGGGAAAGAACGGAAGGACATAAGAAAACAGGAGGCGAGATATATGGAGGACAAAACAACAATTCAGACGAGGCTGACCGCGGCCGCATTTCCCATGAGACTCCAGGTACAGAGCAGCTACCAGGCAACATGATGACGACTTGCTGAGTTCCGAGGATGGAGCCTCATGCAGCTTCATAGGTTCATTTAGAATAGCATCAGCATATTGCGAGCACAGAAATGAGGCGAGGGACGGTCCTAATGATCAAACGACATCATCTCATGGAGCCGGAATCGAGTTCCCATGCACACGACGAGGTCCACGTCTCAAGTGCGGACACGAAGCAAGTCCATTGTGCGTGTGATCAATTTCCTGATTCCGTAAAGTTGCGGATCCCATTCCCTCTGTATGATGGGGCAACGGTACCCGCGTGTGTCCGACTGGAGGTGGAGGCTTTGCACAAGGGGTGTTGTGAAAGTTGAAAGTAAGCTCGGAGTCTCGGTCGTCCGAAAGGGACGCCTGAGCAATGAATTTCTTATTGCAGAACAGCTTCCCCTTGTGCGATGAAGCCGATGGAATCTGGGCTCAACCCTATGCATTCCACGTAGTCGGCATGGTGGTGGGCATTTACATATTGCGGTTTACAAATATAGAACGGAATGGAATGGCTGTGAGGCTGCGGAGACTTTGAGCCTTCACGTGACCACATGACAGACTCGGTAGGTGGCCCGAGGGTTAAAGCGGCCGACACTGCCTACAAGCCTGACTTGCTGACTTGCCTGATATTCATACAGCGAGCACTGAGCGCACTCTCGACAAGCCCTTGTCCCTTGTTTCATTCAACACAGAATCAGACTCATCCAACACACCACTCTTGGTCGGCATCATATTTCACATCCACGTCCATGTCCAGCTCGCCTCCCGAGTGCCCTCCCCGACCTGTCATGTCTCCCTTCTCCGTCAGATCACCGTTGGGCAAGCTGTGCCGTCTCGAAGTTCGGAGCACCAAGACGAGGCAGATGAACGTGCCGTACATGATGCCGAACTTGTTGCAGCAGTCCGTGAGCAGCGCTCCTCGAACAAAAGCACAAGCCTCTGAAAACCCTTCCTCCAAGACAATCGACACCTGAGAACTCGGCCCTGGCGCTACTTTCTCCCACGAACCCTCCGGCAAGAGTGGGCTACCTCCGAAGTATGCTTGGAACTGCTGATGCGCATACTCCGTTATGCACCGATATCTTGTCTTGCCATGCTCCTCCATGAAGGTGAACTCTGGTGGTAAACTTTTCAAGAGCGGGTGAAAAGCGAAGCCAGGATATGACACCACCAGGCCAAGGTCGCCGATGCGAACTGAGGGTGCTCTCCTTCTGGGGGGATCCGAAGCCGAGTCACTATCGCTGTCTACACCCATCTGCATTCTGGGCATTCCGTGACAAGGTCCGGCAGTGTCAACCACTCTTGACAGCTCGGAGCCTTCGACAGACTTCAAAAACGTCCGCGGCGCCCATCGGTATCCTGTTGCATTCATCCTGGCAAGGTTGGCAAACAGTATCTTCGGTGAGATAACATCCTCAATGACCAACAAGAACGCAATCCACCTCCTGCTCTCATCGTCCTCATTCAATACCTGGCTCACATCTTCGTTCAACAATGCCGCAAGACAAATGGCTTCATCCGAAGAGTTGCTAGTTTCCCGGCTTTGGACTTCAGTAAGTATTTGAAGGAACAACTCTGCTTTCGTCTGCCTCGCTATCGGATTCGATATCAGACTCGGAGGGAGGACATTCATCGACAAAATCGTGGATGGGCAGGCGAAGAACTTGGCGTCGACGTCTATCTGTTTCTGCGGCTCTTTGTCCTCGATGAACCTGGTCATCAAACCAGAGTCAGGCGTTTCTGACGATTCGGCTTCTAGTAGCTCATCTGTAAGCAAGACAACCGATCGTGTCGGCTCCTGCAATTCGTCAAGCGGAGCAATGTCATCATGCAAAAGCTGGATAAACACCTTGTCGTTTACAGCAGCTTCCTGCAAAGTCCACAGTCTGCCGCACCAAGGCGACACGGCGACACGTGCTGTAAGCTCTTCTACAGGCGCATAGCGGTCGGCCTGGGAATTCAATTCAGCGTCCTTTACCAGGACGGCGGTCGCTGTCTCGAACACTGCGCGCATGTCCTGGATTGCCATTTTCCTTGTTTCATGGTTGCTGACAGGCACACAAAGGGTATCCATCCAGAAGTACAGTCGGTCGAGGTGTCTAGCTGCGCGCATGTACACACCTTCAGGGAAGAAATCTTCAAAGTACTCTGGGTTCGCCGTGATCATGTGCTGCAGTTTCGTTCGGAGCCCTTTCAGCTGACAAATTGGTAGAGTATTCTCTTTGATGTTTCCTAAGCCGTCCGACCAGCTATTCCTCGTCAGCATTGTTTCCTCGGTGATTATCGAGATGTGGGAAGGACGTACACATGTGAGATCGCGATATAAGGAGTGTCTGGCTCGCACGCGACGACTTGAAGGTCTAAGGACTCGTCCCACTTCCCGTTGGGCAGAATCCTTGCGCATCGAGCTGATATCAAGGGAATATCTCCTCGTTCAATGATGGCATCGAGCTTGTCGATATCTGGACCGATGAAACCTCCACACCTGCAGCTCATGCGCTTTGTGAACATCCTGGGAACCTGAGCATGCAGGAAGGACATCTCTCGCGGACAATGCGGAGTGACATATACATCCTCCAGCACGTCGTTGGCCGCGCAGCGCTTCTGCGTACAGAGCGAATGATCTTTGATGGCCATTGGAGGACCGAGGAGTTTGAAATAGTACATGGTCAACACATTGTCATGCCGTCTCCACAGTTTCGTGACCTGGCCTGTACACCATCCCTCTTCGACCATCCGTGACGAAAGCCATGGACATTGAGGCACTTTCAACTTCTTTGGTGGATCATAAATCACCATGTGAAAGTACTGAACTGTGGCCAGCAGAATGGTAATTGATAATTCGACTTCGCCCGGAAGACAACTGCGCAAAGTGGTCGCTGCGGAAGTGTTAAGAGCAGCTTCTAGATGTTGGTTGAACGCCTCAATCACTTCAGCGACGATGGTGTAATTGTGCCTGATCTTGTCTTCGTGGTCCATCTTCACCGCCACAGGCTGATATTTCTCCTTGTCGTACCATTGCTGCAACCTTTGACCGAGTGGTCTCGTCGTGACGAATGGCCTTTTCCTCTGCCTCCTGACCAGTTTCGAGGTATATCGAACGAACTCTCCCTTGTCGAACGGGTTCCCACAGACTTGAAATATGGAAGCTAGTAATCCAAAGAAGAGCCATTCTTGCAGAAAAGCCGCCGTCTCAGCACTGTCCTTGTTCTCAAAGTCGGCTTCCAGCAGTCTTTCTAGTTTCCGGCCATGTCGCGCTGGAAAGTCCCGGAACGCTCCCGACTCGTGCTTGACGTTGAATGTGGGACTCTCACTCAACCACGGTACGCGAATAATCCTGAAGGGATGCTCGGGCGTAGGTATATGATCCATAAAGATTCAGACGAGATCATGGCGATGTAGAAGTAGCAATGGAATGGACGAGGCATTTCATCTTCGTTTTGTAGAGCGAGAGGGCTCGGTGTGCCCTCGATGGGATTTTGCGGAGGAAGTATGAGACAATCAGACCACCCACACAGATACCCCATGAAAGATTGGCGTTCGCTTCCTTAGCCAGTGGCATGCTGGTCTCGCCAGAAAAGGTACCATCTTAATGTGTATAATTGCCTTTATTGAGTTTGGTACCTAGCGAGCGAGATAATCGGGCATGATACTTTGTACACTTGCTTGCTCATTGCTCGTGGACCAACAAGGGAACAAGCATGACCAAAACGGACTATCAAAGCTTTTCCTTCTGAGTATAGGGATATACTTCTCATGTATTCAATAACATACTCTTACAACTACATTTCTTCAAACGTTGTGTCTAGCATACTCGTCCTGCTGGACATGCTTGTTGTTGTCTCCTGCGAGATCGTTGCGCTCTGTCTCACCACTGTAAACCCCTCTTTCTGTCGCGGGTACATCTCCAGTGCCTGCCTCTCTCTGGATCCTGGCCATCTCGGCAGCCGACGGTGGAACCCATTTGGCACTCTTTCTCGGGTTAACGTGTTCAATATACATGGTGTCAATCTCCTCCAACGTCCGACCTTGTCCTTCCACTACAAAGAAGTACACAAGAAGACCTGCTGTTACGTTGCAAGCGGCGAAGACGTAGCCATATCTGAAGTCGATGGCCCCAGTGATGAAAGGCGTAAAGAAGGCGATGAGGAAGTTCCAGGTCCAGTTGCTGGCCGTGGCAATTGACATGGCCTTGGCTCGATACTTTGAGGGATAAATTTCGGCTTGGATCGTCCACACCATCGGACCCCAAGTCCTGTAGATTATTAGCCAAATGTACCAGTAAAGACAGTAGCAGAACGTAATCCTTGCGCTAGGGCAGCACTATCTTCTGAAAAGGAGAACACTTACGTTGCATAGCCGAGGATGAAAAGACATGCGAAGACAATCAGAGCCACTCCCGCCGAAGGGGTCCGGGATGGGTCATTAAGGTCCAGAACAAAGTGGCCAACCGAGGCAAAGATCATGAAGCACACGAACATCCAGATGGATCCCGCGACGAGAGACTTTCTGCGACCGTAATGCTCGACCAGGTACAGACCAATGAAGGTAACGCCGAAGTTGATGCCGTTCAAGATCATCTGCGTGACGAAGGAACTGATTTGCACAGACTGGAAAATGGTGGTGCCGTAGTAGAAGAAGTAATTGGCGCCGGTCAGCTGCTGGAACATTTGCAACATGATTCCGAGCCATATGCGGTAGCCCATACGTGGTGCTCTGCACATGACCACGAACTCCGAGATAGGATTGCCCTTGGTTTGGACTTCTGCCCGGAGCTTGTTCCCGATCTCTTCCATCTGCACGTGGATACTGTAGTGGTGAGCAGGCGCGCCATAGACCTTCATCAAAGTCTGTTTTGCTTGTTCAACTCGTCCGTGTCGATAGTCAAACCGTGGCGTCTCCGGGAAGAGCAGGATGCCGACTCCGAGCATAATGGTCCAGATCCAGCCGAGACCGATGACGATGCGCCACGACGCAGAACTGGATCGTTGGTGGGTATAGGTTCCGTAGTTGAAGCATGCTGCCAAGAAGATCCCCAGGGTGATGAACAGTTGGTAAGTACACACCAAAGCTCCTCGAATCCACGGGGGAGCAGTTTCGGCCTGATACATTGGCACAAGCAAGCTCAAAGCACCGACTCCGAAGCCGGCAACAAGACGGCCGATCATCACCTGATACCACGCCGTAGAAGCAGCGATTTGGATGATGAAACCAACTGCTACGACCAGAGACCAGAAAGAAATTGACAAACGACGGCCAATGCGGTCAGCAATTGGAGCAGCGACCAAGGCGCCAATTAAGGTGCCAATCGACAACTACGAAGGTCAGCGAAGTCATGCCTTGCGGGGAGAAAGGGTTCACCTACCAAGGCGACGATCAAGCCGGACCTGACATTGCTGAAATATGGTGTACCGTCGGCCTTGCGCTGGCCAAAGCGATCCAGGAAATCGGGCATCTCAAGAAAGCCAGAAATCTGACCGGTGTCGTACCCGAATCTGAATAGATTGTATCAGCACTGCCATCTGGGGTTGAGAGCATATCTGCTTACATCAAGCCGCCCATCGAGACAAGGACACCCATCAAGAAGGATCGCCATGTTAGTCGTGGAAGAGGTGAATAGTCAAGCGAGGCGAGAGAAGATCTGGTGTCGGTGCCCTTCTCAGAATTGGGGTTATACTGGTCGAAGTGTACAGTCATGGACGAGGTTTGAGGAGCCATGGTGAATTGGTCCTGGCAGTAGCCGTTGCTTGTCGTTCAAGTCCAATGTGAGCAGAGTGAAATGTCCTACGACCTGGCGCCAAAAGAAGTATGGAGGCATGTTATAGGTATGTGAGGTATCCAGGATCGTGGGCACCGTGGGCCATAATGACGCACGCGTCGCCAGATACGTCACTGTCAACCATGAACCGCTAAAATTGTAGATCCGGCAGCTAGCCATATAGAGGTAGTAGTGCCGGGATAAAGCCAGCATTGAACCAATGATGGGTCGTGTGGCTGCTTTTTATGTCTTCGTCTTGGCTTAATGGGCGCCGAGAAAAGCTTGGCTGGTCTTGGCCAATGAACAAACGCAATCTATCTCGGAAGTAACGCTGGACGAGGCTGTGGGCGTCTAGTATGATTGCTAAGGATCGCACGGATTCGGTACGCTCGGCACGTCTAGTACAATAGTAGTTAGCCAAATGCTAATCTACCACACTGATGACCTCATGGACTTTTTATTGTGGCAGTCACGAGGTCGATAAACAAGCGAGCCAAGATCCATTCCACCCGCGTGGACAAGTAACTCATTTTTCTTGTTCGATAACTCGTATCATTTCATAGGAGAAGGCTCGGAACTTCGGTAGACACGGGAGTTTCAGCTTAACTCCATGATGTTCCTCTAATCCATGAAGCTCCTGTGCCTTTTTTATGTACGAGGTACGAAAATCCGAAGCAGCTCCGGCTCTTTCGAACTCACATGCTCCACGACCGCCGATAGCGTTGCTGAATGAGCAAATGAAGTGAGCAAATGGTCTATGCCTTTCTCCAGGAAGGCACCCACGAAAGGCAACGATAGTAAACGCCACAATCACGTGGCGGGCTGAGGTAAAAGGAGTACTGTAAGCATTCAACGAGTCAACATGACCCGTGTCCCGTATTTGCGAGACTCAGGAAAATCTGGACGCTGGTCTGGCCAGCCCATACCTTCTTCTCATGAGATGGAGAGCTTGCAGCTCGGCGTGATGCATGGACTGCCTGCAAGGGGGCTGCTGATACAGTCAAGGGATGGATCGGCTGGAATGCCACCTGTGGCATATTGATTGTTTACAAACATGCGCAGTCTACGATTCTTCATAATTTGACATCCTTGAAGAGCTTCACTTCGACGACGATTTTTTACCTTGGTCATAAACATGATCTATCACGGAGGTAATACCGATTTCCCCAGCAATCCCGACTCCCACATCCCATTGGAAGCAAGAGAATTCGTGAAAGCCGAGTCCTGCAGCATTAACGATAGTCTAATCGACAACACTGAACCAGACGACGTTGAAGAGCGCCAACAGCAGACTGTACCGAAATGGCTGCGGTATAGGCCCTCCACTCACCACATCCAGTCTCAGCTGGCAGCAAGACTCCCTCGATTTTTGAAACCTGCAACCATCCGCACAAGCAAATCCCTCCCTCCAACCGCGTATCTTGATGCGGTTCGAGGTTATGCCGCCTGGGTAGTGTTTCTAGCCCACACCTATAAGGCTCTAGAATGGCGCTGGGTGAACGCCCCAATTTTATCGGTCATGATGAACGGAGAAGGCATGGTTGCGCTGTTCTTCGTCATCTCCGGCTACGTACTGAGCTACAGGCTTCTGATTCATACGCACAATCGCTCTTCGGGACAACTGCTGAATAGTCTCGCAAGCTCCACGTTCCGACGTGGCATCAGATTATATGGCTCGGCAACCGTGGCGCTGTTCATCGTGCTTGTCATGATGCGATTAGGTTGGTTCGACGAGAACGGCCTGCGTTTGCCCTCTTTGGTCGATCAGCTGGTGGACTGGACATGGACTTTGGTCGATTTCCTCAATCCCTTTGGCGATATTCGTGGATATAACCGACCCGATGGGGTGAACAACAAATATCTCCGCCCAATGTGGACTATCCCAGTCGAATTCCGGGGAAGTTTGATTCTGTTCATCTATGTCGCGGCTACCTGTAAGCTGCGTCCACGCACGAGGATGATCTTGACCTGGATATCAATCATTGCATGCTATGCCTGGCAAGTCCTGTTCGTGGCCGAGTTCCTCATGGGCATGTTCATTGCGGAAGTCGGACTGCTGCGGCACCCTGAACGTCTTTCAAGCTCGCGCGCCACTGCGTTCATCGATCTGCCGAGACTAAGTACGCAAAGCATGGTTTCCAAAATCACTTATACACTCCTCTTCGTTTTCAGTATCTTCCTGCTCGGTCAACCAGCCGGGACGAGCCTGGAGTTGCTTGGCGACTGGCCCTGGGCCTTTCTCAAGACCTGGATTCCGGCGTCTTATGGCCACTCTGACAGGCTTTACTGGTATCTTTCCATCGGCGCCTTTCTCACGATCTTGAGTCTGGAGATGCACCCAGCGCTTCAGACCCCCTTGAAGTATGGCTGGAGTCAATATGTCGGTGATTTGAGCTTCGGCATATACGCCCTGCATCCACCGATCGTTATCACAGTAATTCGCCAGTGGTACGAGCCTATGAGGGTCGAGACTTTTGGGGATGGACTACTGAGCCATGTGCCAGGAATCGTGCTCATCCATATGCTGGTTTTCTCCGCCGCCGATTATTTCAGCATGTTGGACAAAAGAGTCGTGAGGATGGGGAGGTGGATGCAGGAACAGTTGTTTGAGAGGTGGTAATAACGTGGCGGAGTCCACTCCATTCGCAAGACAGTTCGAAAATCTGGAGCTAAGTATATGGATTACTTCTTCCCGAAGAAATCAGTGGGCAGGCACTTTCAATAACTTGTTCAAGCTTGGTTGAGAATTAAGTAAATTGCTGCCAGAAACTCTCATCGAGAAAATCGCAGAAGAATGTTGTAGAGGGCATGGCAAAGTCGTCGTCTGTCGGTATAACCAGAGCGTCCGTAGGAGGGAGATCCGGCATTGCGTGAGAACTCATTGCTTGGGCCATGTACTTGGCTTCATGAGCGGCCTTTACGCGCCTCAGTTTGGCCGAGAAGGTCAAGAACAGCTGTGGTACCACTCGCGGCAGTTGGTTGTGTCCAATCTGAAATGACTGGCTTTCAGCTAATACTTTTGCGATGTCCAGTTGCCGCGCCAATGTATCCATGGTCCCGGAGAAGTTGATTGTCCTTCGAACGTGTTCCTGATCCCATCCTTCTGCCCTCAGGAGTGATAGCCTCGACAGGACAACAATGGCATGACCTAGTAGAGACCATACGCTCCAGGGGAGGTCGAACCATTGCGAAGGTGGAAGGGTGTAGGCTGTCTCAAAGCAGAGCTTCGTGGAGTTCAAGCAGGCGTAAAGTATATGGAGACGGGAAAAAGGGTACATCCCATATAGCGCGGGTTCAATGTCGTCGTTCAGCGCCGTCTGATATAAGAAGATTTCGATAGCGTAGTAATGAAGGAGCAGAACAGCTTTCACGTTAGCCTCGAAACTCGAAATGATTGACCCGGCTTACCGTTCTGGCGCCCCCCTTCTAGCAATGAGCTTCTCATCTGCAGTAGCTCCGACTCCAATGATTTGACGCACGCACCCAGCGGAGCGGAGCCGGAAGCAGGTGTCTCATGCCATACATCTTGAGTCAATGAGCGGGAGATCCTATCAGCCATGCCGTGGAGACGGGTCAAGTGAACGACATAGGTATCTGTTGGGTACTCCGCAGCTGCAGATATGGCTTGACAACATTCATCCACGTATTTCGAGTGTCGTATTGGGTAGATGTCTCGGACACACATTGAGGCTCTGGAAAGCAGGTAGTGAGTGTCAGCCTAACTTGAGAGAGGGCGAGTGGCCCCGGGTGACCCGTTCAAGGCACTTACATGGAAGTAACGAAAAAACAGCCAAGAAACGTTCTGCGTTCTTCGAGTGATCTTGTGGCGGACAAGCCTGGAACCGCAATTTTTGGGTTGCGCATAGCTAGAGCGGCAGGGACCGGTGGGACGACTCCTCTGTTGAGGCAAAGGTCCGTCGCCATCGCCATGATGAGATGGAGGAGATTGCCCACCTGCGAGCCGAGGTGGACATGCAGTTGATACCTGTTGGAAGCATTCAGTCAGCATCCTGACCATCGAGTACGGGATTGCCACACTTACCAACTCAAATAGACGAGGAGACACTGGAGGATATCGAGATTTCGTTCGCCCTGGATCAGCATTTTGTGGCTGATCAGTTCTCTCAGTTTCTTTGCAATTGCTGTTTGTCGTATCTGATCATGTCGGCAGCTGACCATCATGATGGCAAGCACAAGGAGAGGCTTCTCCTGCCTTAGCTCAATAAATGTCATACTTGGTAGAGTGACCACAAATGGCAAGAGCGGTTGCATTTCTCTGCGAAAAGTTTGCAGCATCATATCTGCTTCGCTGTCGCTCTTGACGAATAAATCGATCCATCCTGAAGGTGCAAAATCAGGTGGGTCGGAAGCAAGAAGAGAGTTCAATCCAGCTGTAACAAGTTCAGAAGCTGCAAGAAAGGTGCTTACACCGTTGCATCTCTCCTCAAGGTGTGGAATGTTAGATGACTTGGGTATTTTGCGTCGGTGAGCTCCAGGTGCTTGTCCGCTGCAACTCCGTTTCAGACGTTGACACCTTAAAGACGTCAGACTCATAACCACAGGTGTCAGCCGTAGCACAGGGTCATACCGATTGCACGTCTCTCGCCCAGCTTCGATTTCACACCTGACTTTGGCTCGGGCACACGGCAGGCAAGCCTTCGGGATACGGCCTCCGTCTGATTCATTTGGTGGAGTTAATGCGAACATGGCTCAATTCCGCTCTCATATATAAACGACAGACGTCCAATGGACTAATGCGAGGCCGATCGACTTAGGAGTACGTGCCGATGAATCTGAAGGTTCTCAAGATGCAAACAGCAGACTGTGAAACGAAACATCGAGTAGACGGAATTCCGATCTTACGAGTTCAAAAAGCCGCTATGCCTGTTAGACGATGATTGCCTCATCCACTCGCTCCAGTTAACCAATCAAGATCTGAGAATAGTTGCAGCCTTGCTCGGGAAGAGGAGACTGGCTGGCGGATGATGTTCCAAGAGTCCGTGGGATGCAATTCAGAGCCAATTTGATACCTTGTGTCCACAGACCTACACAGCAGCGGTCCCGTTCGTACCTCTGGCAATCACTTTAAATTCAACCGTGAACCTCGACACCCTCTGTGCCATGGTACATCAGGGATCTCGTGTCTTGCCTGTGCGAGCGCATAATACAGGTTGTTGTGTGTCGGCATCACCACTTTTTTTTGGTACCATATAACTTCGGGCAGCTCTGTGGGCTTACCGGACTCGCTGTTGTCATCCGTCTGCAATCTTCTTCAAGGCTATCGGGCATCTGTGCGGTATCGGTGCATGATGTCCATGAGAATGCACCGTCGATATAATGTGGTAGCAGCGCTGCTCCCAATCCTCTGGCTTGTGGCCGGGCATGGAGATGATGAGGCGCACAAAGCTGGGATGACTGAGGTGGACATGACTGAGAGTGTTGGGATCAAGAACACTACACACAACAGCCTGCATAACAAGGCAAGCTATGCAGCCTTATCGGAGCAGTCAACCATGATACTGGCACATGCCGTCGTCATGGTTATTGCCTGGGGGTTTCTTCTACCGATAGGTACGGTCCCAAGGGCCACCTATTGAGCGCAACTGTGGTACTAACAGTACTAGGGGTCATGTTCAGCATCGCCAGATCTCGCCTTACGCTCGCTGTGCATTCCATATTCTTTCTATTGAATGCCCTGGGTGTTCTTTTCGGGACAGTATACAACATCAATACGCCAGATTTGTATGAGAACAACGCACATCATGCCACTGGGTGGGTGGCCACATGTATCATATCGGTCCAGCTTCTGATCAGCTTGCTGTCCATCAATCCAGGACGAAAGAAGAAGACTCGTTTGTTGGTTGCCGAAAGAGAACCGTTCCTGCCGTTGCCAATGGCAAACATACCCATCAACGTTTGTCTCCCTATACCGACCATTGCGAAAGGCGCGACGTAGAGGCAGAGAATGAACGTCCATTGCTTCACAACACCCATAACATCTCGTCTACCGTTTCAAGGCGATTGAGTGAGGAATTCGGGAAGCCAGCATCCGAAGACACTGTTGACAACGAATCCGAAACATCATTGTCTCATTGTCCAAGGTCATTATGTAATAGCCACCTGTTCGGCTACTTCTCGACACGATTTGCAAGTCGACTGCCAACACTGTTATTCAAGATACTTGCAGTCTTGCGTCGGATCATCGATCGCACTATTCTCCCGCTCGGCTTCATTTGTTTGCTCACCGGAGGCGTCACGTACACAGGCATCTTTATAAGTTGCCGGGCTCAAGAGCTCCAGCTTCAGGGAGGATGCTGACCGAAAAACACTAGCGTGGCAATCACATCTTCAACGGCCTCGCCCATTTCATCAAGGGAGGAATCTTCTTCTGGTACGGACTGCTAACTTTGGGGCGTTGGATGGGCTGCTTCGCGGAGTATGGCTGGGCATGGAATGTCAGACCGTCCAACACTATCCCGTCGGCTGAGTTCGTTGAGTCATTTGTCATTTTCATATATGGATCGACAAATGTCTTCCTCGAACATTTGGCCGCTTGGGGCGCAACATGGACTGCGCAGGACCTGGAACATGTCTCAATATCAGTCATGTTTTTCGGTGGTGGCCTGGTAAGTGGATATTTGGTAGTATTCTTACCTGGGCTAAACATATGACAGTGCGGAATATTAATTGAGTCCAAGACCATTCGTAAATGGCTCACTACAACGATGGGTTCAATACCTATTGGTGAGCATGTTCGCAATTCCCAGGATCTGGAGCTGCGCACGCCCCCGAAGGTCTACAACTCCTCTATCAATCCAATCCCAGCATTGATAATCTTTCTACTGGGCATCATGATGTCTTCTCACCACCAAAGCTCCATGGTATCGACTGCAGTTCACAAGCAATGGGGCATGCTACTGGCGGGTTTCTCAGTCATGCGAATGGTCACCTACACCATAATGTACATCTCGCCACCTACCTCGATCTACCCAAGCCGCCCTCCATCCGAACTCGTTTCCTCGTTCTGCTTGATGTCAGGAGGCATTGTGTTTATGGCGAGCACCAAGGATATTGTCCTTTGGATGGAAGCCAAAAACCTGATGGCTATGTTCCTCTTTACCATCACTAGTGGTTTGACTGCTTTCATAATGGCGTACGAGATCCTCGTGATCTCCCTGAAAGGATGGGCAACACGACGAGAGATCCAAAGATCCTCCAAATCCAGGGTCTTTGGATCTTGAATTTGCTCAGCAACACTGCAAAGGTACCATCAAGCGTGCCTTAGTCATGGCGCCGGGAGACACCCGTACGAGTACATTGAGACAGGGTTCACTTCATTCCTGGCTGTGATGCCAAGACCAATATAGGGACAAAACGATAGAAGACTTTCATGAGGCGACGACAAGATTGCACATTTGGTAGCAGTGTGGTTTTCAGAAGACATGCATCTCTCCAGGAACATAGATGGTGTGCCATTAAGATAGGGCGGAATCTGGGACATCTTCAAAAAAACATTGGCTCGAATCCTTCAGCCCGCACTTTCCATTCTGGCGGGAATTTCAGTCCAGCATCGTCTTTCCAGCCTCCAGCCATCATAGCCACGGCCATCAACAAGGATGTACTCCCTGGAAAATAAGGTGTCGGCACCCTGGACCCGCCGATTGGCATTCCCACATCGTCGAACTGAAAGTTGGGATGCACCAGGAAATCGACGGCACGATCATAATCTCCCAGGCGTGCAGCCGTCATTGCCACCATTGGAAAATCCCACCCGAAAGACTCAGTCCAGTTCCAGGCAGCATATATTTTGTGCATAGTATTGTTCATGACCGTCAGATTGAAGTCTGGGGGAGGCGAGATAAACCCGTAGATCATGGCCATGCTGGGATGATCTGATGTCAAATTGGGATTGTTCCACATATCGGACACTCCACTGTATAGGACATAGCGATCGTCTACCACTGGCATTGGCGGCAGGTTGTTTGCGATGGATGTCCAGGCACGTGGTACAGTCTCATTCAAACGCTGCTTCCATT
This sequence comes from Exophiala xenobiotica, assembly GCF_000835505.1. NCBI lineage: Eukaryota > Fungi > Ascomycota > Eurotiomycetes > Chaetothyriales > Herpotrichiellaceae > Exophiala > Exophiala xenobiotica. Next base: position 4,021,290 of record NW_013562491.1, read on the forward strand.
TCGCTGCAATGTCCAATCCCCAGCGCCAGTATGCCAGTTCGAATGTAGGATTGACAGTCGAACTTGGATTGGTGTTCTCGGATACTGGATAAATGGGTGGACCGAGCTGCAATACATTCAACGACTGGTTGTGGAATGCATAAGATGCCATGAAGTCCGCCGACGCCGTGAGAACTTCGTCCCACTTCAAGAGTGTACGATTGTTGGGCGACCTCTGATATTCGGCTTCTGCGAAGTAGAATGGATGGGGCTGCTGCCAGATGAGCAACGAGTTGATCTCCCCAGGAGCTGATCGGCCTGTAGGATCAGACATCTTACCCCAGCGTGCACCTTCGTAACCCATCTCCCTTGCTCTTTGGTAGGACGTTGGAAGGAATCGGCGGTATATGGAGTCGTGACGTTCCAAAAGATCTCCCTTTCCCCATAGGCCGAAGTGAAGCGAATGCCAGATCACCATCTCTAGGTGGAACTTGCCATACCACCCGTTGTTTGTCAAGCCTGATTCTTGCGGAGGATCCCGACCAGCTTCGTTGATGGTTGTTAGGTACTGAGACAGAATGGTCCGACGTTGAAGCTCTTTTGCTTTGGGATGATGATTCAGTGGAAGGGATATGAATGCTCCCCGAGTCCAATATGAACTCCACCACCTCTCCGAGGCTTGGAAAATATCCTGCGCAGTTGTGACCGTGTTGTTCGGTGAAGGCGTAAAGCTTGCCGTAAATGACAGCTGACCGCTTTGTTTTGGAGACAGCAGATAACGATGGGTAGAGCGCTGCGGACCCTTCATGCTCGCGGTTCCTTCCCATTGGATATTGGTGAAATATGTTGTTGCATCTAGATCGTGCTGAATAAGTGCCTGCTGACTCTGAGTCTTGAGAGTTGTGGTGTGGTTTGCTGTTGCATTCCAAATACCAACGAACGGGGCCTCGAACTTGCTCTGTCCGCTGGCATACGGGTAGTCGAAAAACACCCCTAGGTCGCCGGTGCCCAGCAAGCTCGAATTAATCTGCACGGCGACAGTGTCGCTGTTCGGATCAACAGTAGTCTGAATGCTGACTTGGGTTCCGTTCAAAGCAAAGGTCGAGTGGAGGATGCCTGAATGTAAGTCCAGAGATTGGTTCGTGTTTTCCAGATCACCCTCCTTCACAGTCTTGCCGCCAAAGTCCAAGCCAATCCGAGCTAAGTTGATCCTATGCGGGTTTGCAATTAGCCATTGAGAGATTTCCGCCTCCGCTGGGTTTGGCTGATCATATGTGACCAAACGTCCATGCGTCCACCACTGCAGGCCGGTAAAGTCACTGACCGAGGTCTGTCCAGATGTTATGGGTAGTGAGGAATTATGCCAGCCCCAGGAAGATAATGTGTTGAACGGTAAGAACGTTTGAAGACCAGTCACGTCGGTTGAAAACACGAAATTGCCATTGCCGACCTGCATCGGCGTTTGTGCGCTGGCATTTCGCCTCGGGTTGAATTGTGCCACAACAGCCCGGCGGTCAATAGAGGCACAGTGAGCCGTCAGAAAGGCTGAGAGGCAGAGAAAGAGACCGGCATGCAACAAAGCGTTCTTCGTCATTGCAAATGAGAGTAGGAAGCTGACGTCCGGTTATTGTTGAACCTCGAAGGAGGTGAGAGAATCTGAACTGGTACTCCATGTATGTTAGCTCCATTCGCAGTTTGTCGTCAACGTGGAACATTTGAGGAGAACAATGCACGGCTTTCTCGTTGGAATTGAGCCGAATTGCGACGGCAGATGCGAGAGCGTTTGCCTCTTCACGACGAAGCAATGCGAAGATGGATGTAAAATGTGCGGAGAAAGCTGGAGAAAGCTGCTTTCGGTGGCTGATAGCCCGAGCGCATCTTTCCATTCTGCTATCGATGGTGAGATGGTCGTGGATGGTCTCGTTCTCGCAGAGAGGCAGAGACCCCGCAAGTCACACTGCCGGCTAATATCCAGGGGGTGCAGCCTGCAAGCAATTTAGCCAGCCGTTAACTTCTGTCTCCCTATTTGGGACGCTTGCGCCGATATGCTATGAAAGCAAGCTCTTGCGGTAGAATGCCTGGATCACAAAGAACGGCACTGGTATCGAACAGCGGTGTATCTTCCTTAGACGTCCCGAATACTTCGGACGTTGCAGTCTGATAGTCTGTCACTTACATTCACCTGGAACACAACAACTTGACCAGTTGAGGAGATGATATTGGACAAGTCTGATATGGCGAAGGAGGGCCACTGCAAAGTGAAGGGGGTTTCGCCATTCAAGTCAGACAAAGACAACTGTCCAGAGCGCACACGGCCCGATTGACTGTTCGTCCCCGTACGTGACTTCTCCCTCACTGCCTTGCCACATTGGCTAAGTTTGAATTTGCCTCAACAAGTCGCAATGGCACGAAGCTCCGGGTAGTACAAATACGATGTTCCAAGATGTAGCTGGACAGCACAACCCTTGATGGTGTCAGACGTGATGGGCCGAGGTCCAGGATTGCCCTTTGGTGAAAGTGGGGATACTGGCGGATGTGCACAATCTTGCCGCATCCCTCGCACACCTCGGCAACAACACCATTATTGGAGGCCTAAACTCGCGTGTAGCATAGATGCTGATTATCTGACAAATGATTGATTGGGGGTAATATCGTGGACGATGAATCATTAGTCGCATGAATGATTTCGCATCAAGCTCTTTCAGCCTCGTACCTGCTAGACCCAGGTTGCTTCAGTGTTTGAAGCAGCGCAACATTTCCCTCGACGTCCACCTTCGCTTTCTAGGTCCGGGTGTCTCCAAAATGGCATTCAGCGAGCTGTTGAAAGCCGCAACGGCACAAGGGCCTGATCGGAAAATTCCAGGGGCGGTTGTGATGGCAGCCGATGCGTCTGGTAGTGATAGATGACTCTAGATGCTCGAGCAGCCTTGCTGATCCATGGCCAGGCAAGATTATATACTCCCAAGCCGAAGGGCAAACATCGGTCACGCCCGAAGCAGCAAAGCCCATGACAATTGATACAACGTTCTGGATAGCATCGTGTACCAAGCTCCTTACAACCATTGCAGCATTGCAGTGTGTCGAGAAAGGCCTTTTGAGTCTTGATGCTGACATATCCAATGTTCTTCCAGAGTGGGAAGCTTCAGAAATCCTGACCGGCTTCGACGATGCTGGGGAACCACAATTGAAAAAAGCGACCAAGCACATTACTTTGCGTCAATTGCTAACACACTCAAGTGGTATGGGCTATGACTTTTTGTCTCCCGGGTTGGCCAAATGGAGACAGTGGAAAGGAGAGCCAATTGGTGCTTCGGAGGAACCCATAGTCAGTTGGTATCCGTGGGGAGTTCGACAGGATTCTGACCTTTGGGTGTAGGAGAAACGGCAATTCCTACCGCTCATATATGAGCCTGGACAAGGCTGGAGTTATAGCGTTGGGATTGACTGGGCCGGAAAGATAGTTGAACGAGTCAATGGAGGTATCCGGCTGGGTGATTACATGAAGCAGTACATTTGGGGCCCATTGGGGATGACTTCGACCGGCTTTCGTCTTGACCAAAATGAGAGCATCCGGAATCACCTCTGTGCGACGACTGCACGAACCCCGACAGGCGAACTGGTTGCGTCAGCTCCGTATAATTTCCAGAATCCTGTGGATGACCTGGGTGGCGGAGGCTTGCACAGTTGCCCAGCCGATTACATCAAGGTGCTGATCTCTTTGCTGAAGAATGACGGCACTCTTCTTAGGCCGGAAACCGTGAAGATGATGTTCGAGCCTCAGCTTGCAGATCCCAAGCATTTGATGGTCATGACACAAGATCCGAAAGGTGGAGCAATGTTCAGAGGCGGCGTAGATTGCAACACATGGAATTTCGGTCTGGGTGGAATATTGACCCTAGATGATGTGGAAGGTGTCTGCAAGAAAGGCACGATGTCGTGGGGCGGATTGCCAAATCTGGTGAGTTACTCCCATCCTTCCAAAGCATTCTCACTCTGCTGGAGAAACCATCGTCGACAGAGTTTAGTCGCGGCCTCCATAGACACCCAGCTGTTCGTTGGAAAGCCCCGGAGGCTTCACAGACTTGTGTATTTGCAATGTTTTGTGAGCGCTGGCTGGGCATGAAGCCCTTGATTCATCCATCCCTGGCATAGACATCCTGCGAAGCTATGCTAACATTAGCTTTCAAACACTTCAGTTCTGGTGGATTGACCCGACGGGCGGCAATTGTGGAGTATACGCCTCGCAAATACTTCCACCAGGAGATCCTACGTCGATGGCGCTAGCTGTGGACTTCCACAAAGAGATCTATGCTCTGAGCAAGTCGTGAAGCCCCGCTCAACGTGCTTGCTGGTGGACTTCAGACACGAAGGCAATGGTGTTGTCTTTGGAGACCCGACGAACAAGGGAAATATCCAGGATGGAAAAAAGGGAAGGAAGGTGGTCGTATACCGCAAACTCTCCGCCCAGACAAAGAAAGCGCACATACATGAAGGTCGGACAGCTCAGTAGAGGCTAGTCAGCTTTGCCGGTAGTTGAGTACAGATGCTTTGTTTACAACCACTGGACTGATAGGCGCAAGCCATGTATGAAGTGCGGCCCAGGCGAAAAGTCACCAGCGATTGACATGTCCATAGTAAGCCGACGTGCAACCTGAAGCCCATTGGTCTTGTACCCAGCACCCGAAGCAGAGAACTGGTTAGGCCGTGCATTTTCGACCCCCGAGAGCTTGAGATGAAGATCTCTGTACTGGGGGCTGAAAGCGGGGTCTGTCCCTATAAAGCCATCGTATTGATTATATTAAGTTTGCCCAGTCAATAGCGAGGACAACGCCATGTCTTACGACATCGCAAAAATAACACAGCGTGAGAAATAGACCACCAACCACCGCGAATCAGTGCTTAGCGAAGTAAGCATGAGCCTAGAGTCTGGGACGAAGGGCAACCGGTGTGTCTGGGAAGGGCGTACAACCCTGCACTTTTCAGGAGTATTATGAAGCACTCCAGGCAATCGCTAGTGGACTGCTGACATTGTACGAGTGCTTCCTTGATAATGCAGTGACATTGGCATTGCCATGACCAATTGCTGACACGCCACAAAGGGCAAATATTGACCTTTCGACTTGATAACGCGAGGTCCGACGGCTGCGTGCGAATGACCGAGTAGAGAAACCCATCAAGACACGAGGATTTCTGGCTTAGCTGCGAGGTTGGTAGAAACCTTCGTATCGATGATACATGGTTTCCGGAAGATGCCCCAGCGTAGGACGTGGAAGTCTGTCAGACTGGTCTCATGATCTCGACTTAAGTGGTAGGCACACGAGCGCCTGAATGTTGGCGCCTGTTGTGTGTTGGTGCGGTAAGCATATAAAGCTTGCAAGGGCGTCAAGTGAGACAATTAGGGTCAAGAAGCGTTCGCATTCAGAAAACCCTGCGACCTACCTCGGAGTCCCAAGATGCCAACTGGACAGTGTATTTGTGGCCAACTCAAGTATGAATACTCAGGTGACCCCGTTATGAAGGTAGGTCTTTCGGGATGAACACAAGCCTGGTGGCTAACCCTCGAAGGCCATCTGCCACTGCTTGACATGCCGCCATGTCAGCGGGAGTGCATTCACCACCAACATCTTGGTTCCAGAGGACAAATTCAAGATCACTTCTGGCACGCCCAAAACATATGCGGCCACCCAGGACAGTGGCATGACGCTGACTTATTCTTTCTGCGGCAATTGTGGTTGCAACATATCCAAACTTGGGGACGCCGAAGCGTTTCGCGGGGTTGTTATCATTCAAGCTGGATCACTCGATGACATCGCAGGGATTGAAGAGGCCGAGCCTGGAGCAGAGCTCTACGTCTCCAGGCGGGTTTCGTGGCTGCCAGCTCTGGCTGGAAAGGGACAGGTACAAGAGTTTCCTGCGTAACAAGGAGGGAAGCATGCTGTAGCAGGCATAGCGGACAGACACTCATTTGTCCCATCGACTTCTTTGAGATAAAGAGGAAGAAGACACCACAGTCCGCGTTACGAAGAGTAGTGGTCCGCAGCGTAGCGAAGACCGAGAAAGAGACCTGGTAATTAACAATGAGACGAGCGGCAGGTAAACAATGTCTCGGCCTACTTTCCCCAAGCTGGATTTATCGTATGCCCGCAATTGCGTCAAGCGGCCTCTTGCGTGGGATGCCGTGGATGTCTCTCCGCAGCCGGAGGAGGCTAACTCCCAACCTCGAGGCATAGGGACGTAGGATCAAGGTCCATCCTCTCTTATATCATCAATTGCCTGGCAGGTTTCCCTGGTGAGAATGTGCCCGCCATGAATGAGCGCACTCCCCTCATATCGACTGTTCGCGTAGAACGACGCCCAGGACGATACCCTCACTCCACCTTCCGACGCTTCTGCACTGTCGCCTTAGCAAGCAGTCTCATCGCAATCCTTGTATGCTTCCTCCTTCCTATAGCGATTCTCCCTCGAGGTCATGATTCTCCGTCGTCCTACCTCCCCTGGTCTCGACCGTACCCCAAATCGTGGCCTCAGAGTACAGGTATCACCTTCAATGAGCTTCAAGACTTGTTGTTGAATACCCCGGATGAGAACAGCGTTCGTTCATGGAGCGAGTACTATACCGCAGGCCCACATCTTGCAGGCAAGAACCTTAGTCAGGCGTTATGGACACGCGAGAGGTGGGAAGAGTTCGGAGTCAAATCAGAGATTGTGGCCTACGATGTCTACATCAACTACCCGGTCTCACATCGACTTGCCTTACTTCATGGAGATAAGGTGAAATATGAGTGCAGTCTGGAAGAAGATGTCATTGACGAAGACCCGACGACGTCCTTGAAAGATCGTATTCCAACATTCCATGGCTACTCTGCTAGCGGCAATGTCACCGCACCCTTCGTCTATGTCAACTTCGGCACCTATCAAGATTTTGAAGATTTGCTGGCAGCGAATATCAGCCTGTCAGGCAAGATCGCGTTGGCAAAGTATGGCAAGGTCTTTCGGGGATTGAAGGTCAAGCGGGCACAAGAGCTGGGCATGATTGGGGTGGCCATCTACTCGGACCCGCAGGAGGATGGCGAAATGACAGAAGAGAATGGATACAAGCCATACCCTGAAGGTCCGGCCAGAAATCCAAGCAGTGTGCAAAGAGGCAGTACGCAATGGATCAGTACGTTTCAGAAGAGCTGTAGTGCTAACGCAGGCTGACAGGCGTTGCAGGCACTCTCCCGGGAGACCCAACCACTCCCGGTTACCCTTCGAAGCCGGGAGTGCCTCGAGTTGACCCTAACGGCTCTATCCCCAAGATCCCGTCGCTCCCTATATCCTATGCCGATGCTCTTCCCCTCCTGAAAGCCTTGAATGGACACGGCCCCAACGCTAGCTCATTCGACGCACGCTGGCACGGTGGAGGTCTTGGTTACAAGGGCGTTGACTACAACGTTGGACCATCACCAGAATCTATAGTTTTGAACTTGATCAATGAGCAAGAATATGTGACAACACCGTTGTGGAATGTGATCGGAGTCATCAATGGCACGGTCCCCGACGAGGTCATTGTGCTTGGAAACCATCGGGATGCCTGGATTGCAGGAGGTGCCGGGGACCCTAATTCGGGCTCGGCAGCATTGAATGAAGTCATCAGGTCGTTCGGAGAAGCTCTCAAAGCTGGGTGGAGACCGTTCCGTACCATCGTGTTCGCAAGTTGGGACGGCGAAGAATACGGCCTGGTCGGATCCACCGAATGGGTTGAAGAGTACCTCCCATGGCTGTCTGCCAGCACTGTCGCATACTTGAATGTGGACGTAGGGAGCCGTGGAAAACATTTTGACGCGGCAGCATCACCACTGCTCAACAAGCTGATCTACAATGTAACAGGCACAATTCCATCACCGAATCAGACCACCGAAGGGCAAACCGTTGGCGATGTTTGGAATGGCAAGATCCGCACAATGGGCTCGGGTAGCGACTTCACAGCGTTCCAAGACTTTGCAGGTATACCATCGCTGGATCTTGGCTTTGGCAGTGGTCCGAATGACCCTGTCTATCATTATCACTCAAATTACGATAGCTTTCACTGGATGGACACATATGGAGACAAAGATTGGCATTACCATGTGACTGTGACGAAAATATGGGCACTTCTCGCTGCTCAGCTCAGTGAAACCGCGGTCTTGCCACTAAGTGCGAAGGACTACGCGAAGGGCCTGGAAATGTATCTCGACGATGTCAAAGAAAGGTCCAAAGAGTATCGCAGATCATCAACATTCAGTTTCCACAATCTGGACAAGGCTACAACGAAGCTGCGCAAGGCAGCGTCACACTTTGACGCCTACACAACGAACTTGAAAGCCAGACTTGGAGAAGATGTGCCATGGTGGAAGTGGTGGAAGAAAATCAAGCTATACTACGAGGTCAGGAAGGCGAATGCGAAGTACAAAATGCTGGAGCGCCAGTTTCTCTTCCCTGGCGGACTGGATAATCGAACGTGGTTCAAGCATGTGGTATTTGCACCCGGCCGATGGACTGGATATGCAGGTGCGACGTATCCTGGGCTTGTTGAGAGCTTTGAGGACGGCAATATGACGAATGCTCATCGATGGAGCGACATCATTCAGGAGAGGTTGCAAGCAGCAACGAAGTTGTTGGAATGAATGCGAGTATTGGACCTTTGTAGATAGATTTGTCTTTGGAATCTATATGCTTATAGATCCTGTCCAGAGTACATCGCACCTGGTTCGCTGCATATTCTACTGTGACGACTGCCTCGGTGAATTCCTTTTACGACGTTCCTCCGCTTACTCTGACCAGCAAAGGCGTTTGATCCTTCCGCAACCCCAAAGTTATGATCTGTCCCGGTGCTCAGATCTGATGACGCTGACACTGTTGACAAGAATAAGCGCTTATGCTTGTCAACATAGTCCAGGCAATGACTGCGCAAAGCGGCCAGAATGCATATGTAAGAAGCGCCTGAATCTGACATCAAGCAGACGTCTCCGCGGCGCCTTCGGAGTCATAGTCTTTACATTAGAAATGGACTACCAGGCCTTCTTCCTGCCGTGTTTGAACAGTAAATGCAAGCTCTCGACCAAACTGGCTTCCGAAATCTTGTTTTTTTAGAATGCTTTGACCGTTGTTGGAACAGGTACCATGGGCCTCGTCGCCACTCATCGTCAATCCACCGATGGGCGGCTTTGCAGGGGGAGCTCTTGCAGCAGCCGTCACCCAAGCAGGAGGCGTTGGTATGATAGGAGGCGTCATGGTCCCGGAGATTGACAAAGAGTTGAACATTGCGTCCAAGGCACTCGCTAATACTACTACCGGGCCTGCGAAGACGCTGCCCATCGGCATCGGCCTATTGCCATTCGCCCTACGGGTCGAATCAGTATTGCCGGTCCTTGAAAAGTACAACCCGGCAATCGTATGGCTCTTTGCGGCAAAAGAACTAGGGGACTATGCCGAGTGGACCACTCAGTTCAGGAAGGTCTGTCCACAGTCCGCAGTTTGGATCCAGGTGGGCAGTGCGACGGCCGCACTTACCGTTGCACAATCGGCGAAACCGGACGCCCTGATCATGCAAGGCGCTGATGCTGGCGGTCATGGCTTTGAGAGGGGTGCAAGTATAGTCTCTTTGTTGCCGGAGACAAGTGATGTCCTCAATGCGAATGGACTCGAGAACCTTCCGCTTCTCGCCTCGGGTGGCATTGTGGACGCTCGTGGTGCAGCCGGGGCCTTCGCATTGGGGGCTGCAGGTGTGGTGATGGGGACGAGATTCCTTGCTGCGAAAGAAACGATCGTCCCGTCTGGGTACCGCGAGCTCGTCCTTGCTGCGAAGGATGGAGGACAAGCGACGGTGCGGAGCAAGCTGTTCGACAACGTCAAGCAGCCAAATATCTGGCCAGAACCGTACGATGGGAGGAGTCTGGTCACGAACAGTTACATCGATCATGTAGAGGGTGTCAGCATCGAGGAGATACGCGATAAGCATAACAAAGCCGTGGTTGGGGAGGACCTTGGATTTAGCACGAACATTCCACGGACCTTGGATTCAGCACGAAGAATGTTCGTGCTAATGTGTGGGCTGGTGCCGGTGTAGGCTTGGTCAATGACATTGAGAACGCCGCAGATATCGTAGAAGAGGTTAGGGCCGGGACGAGACAAGCACTGGAGAAGGCAATGACACGTTTGTGACGCCAGATCACACCCCGACACAAGTTGAATATCATCTATGTTGCATGCAAGCTCAGTACCACAGAAGTAAGAGCCCTTCACTCTCAGTAATAGCTCGTTCCACCAACACCCAAGCCACTCCTTGTCGCTCCCAGATCACTGCTATACCTCCGTGCCCCCGTGGGAATAATGCCCGGTCCCAGACCTATCGGGCTTGCAACGCGTTGCAAATGAAGGCTGTGACGGCGAGATTCGTATTGTCCTCTCCTGGACGGAGTAGGTGTGAGCAGTCTGGTGTCTGATGATGCGTCCTCATCCTCGAATACGTCAGCAAAGGATCCGGTCAATGAAGACTTTCTTGCATGAGCGTCGACTGCTGATATGCCAGAAGCTTTCGCACCCGAACTCGCCGGTCTGATATTGCCGGTACCATCCACCCTTTCTTCTTCATCCTCATCTTCGTCTTCTTCTTCGTCCTCTTCGTCATCGTGACTGCTACCGAAGCCCTCCATCTCGACAAGCATCCAGACGGGCACAGCTCCAACGAGAGCAATGCAAGCCAAAGTCCACCAAGAAATGACCACATATCCAATATCAACTCCAGCGGTGAAGGTGGCACCAGCAAGTGCAGGACCAGCAGCTCTACCTATAGCCGAGATACTTGTGGCAACGCCGTTCAAGGTGCCTAGGATGTTTAGACTCGCAGCGCTATTTGTGAGCAGGATGGTGGAGCAGGGAAATGCAAAAATGCCGGCGAACCCCTTGACCAGCATCAGCGCCATCATGACCCCCTGCCTCAATGGACCAGTCTCTAATAGTGCCGTGAAAGGGGTTGCAATATAGACCACGGGAAAGGTCAAGGTACAGGCTTTGAGGCAATTGAGCACGCCATACTTCCTTGCAAACGTTGGGAAAATGAAGAATTGGATAAGCATGCCAAAGACACCATATATGGTGAAGAGTAATCCGATTCTGTTTGAATCGATCCCAAATCCACCAGCAAACTTGAATGGGAGATGCACCCGCGGATCTCGCCTTGATTGTGCCGGATAATGCATGAAAATCGGCAGCAACTGATCGAATGCTACCGAATGCATGGCCAGAAAGGTGTACACGGCCAAGTTGATATTTGATTGTCTAGAAAAGACCTCGGCCCAGCCAGGCTTCTTCTTGGGAAACTGTTTACCCTGGTGTGCAACGGGTGTGGACATTTCGCTTGATGTTCCAGACAGGAATGGATCCTCCTCCTCATTCGTTGACCATGCTCTCGGCCGCCGTTTTTGGGAGCACGGAGCCACAAGCAGCTTGCCCAGCAAAAGGCCGTAGTCTCGGCGAGATTTCTTCTCTTCCAGAGTCTCATGCAAATACAGATACCCAGCTGAGATGCCGAAGAGAAACAGCAGGCTGATGAGGAGATTGGGAAGTGCAAAAGGGTATTCCTTGAGGAACTTGATTCGTCCAAAGACTTCTGGATATCGTTCCACGGGATGGACCAGGGAACCACCAAAGGAGGGACCGAATATGCTGCCAATATTCCAGACCAACGGCATTACGCTGAAAGCACGAGGCTGTAGTTCTCTTTGGGGAACGAGTTCTGCAACTGCGGTTCGTATGATGCCCACGTTCCCATTTGACAATCCTTGTAATGACCGTGCTACGAATGCCCACATCAGACTCTTGGAAAAGCCGAACAAGATACTCGAGACCATGGTGCAAGTCAAGGCGAGGAGGATGATGGGCTTGCGGCCGAAACGATCGGATGCTCTGCCCCAGGCAATGCCAGTGAGACATTGGGAGAGGGAGAAAGTGGCGGACATGAGACCGGCCCATTTTGCAATTTTGTCGTCTTGAACATGGAAGGACTGGATCATCTCAGGCTGCGGGTGGTCAGTAAAAGCAGAAATCCGCAGCCAGTGCAGCCCAGACTTACAATGTACGGATAGACCGAGGTCATGGCAACAGGCTCAGCGATGCGACATAGTGCCAGGATGAGTAGCTGCTGCTTGGGCAGCTCGAGGGCCTTCTTTGCTTCCTTTACCATGGCTCGAGTGTTGGCCGGGCTGAGCCATGGATCTGAAAGGGACAGGGAACGGTGGATTGCAGGGGCAGTAGGCTATTGTGGACGGTGAAGAAGGAAGAAAGAGGTCGTGGACGGCTTGAACATCAACAGCGCCATCATAAGGCGCACTTTGGCCGGGTTCCACTGCGCTGGACGCATTGCAGCGGTCTGCGGATTATGATGCTTTTGTCCAATGACCAATATTGCACCCTATGGGAAGGCGACGAGGCGAGAGAAGTGGGCGAGGGGAGCGGCAAGGCGGCATCATGCGGCATCATGCGGCAGAAGAAAGCGACGGGCTACAGTTAGTAGGCGTGGTAGGCACAGGAAATGGCGGCTCGAGGGGGCAGTGCGGGGTTGTCCGGTTGGAGAAGCCGAAGCATTTTGTGAATGTCTTGGTGACTGCGCTCAACCGCCTCGCCGCCTCCAATGACTTTTGCTTGCTTCAGTTTCTCTTTTCCAGCAAAGCACCGCAAGACTCCTCTCCGTTGTACAAACGTTTATCGACAAATATTCATAAACCACTCCCCTATTTAGTTCCCACGAGCTGCGTGAAGCCTCCGTCCCATCCGCCATTCCTTGACCTTTCTGACACAGCGCGCCCTTGAAATGGCCTTTACGGGACGATCGAAATAAGAAGCATATACCAGAACAGGCCGGGAGCAAGAGAAGGAGAACATATTCGCAGGTCGAGAACGTCTGAGTGCCCGATGTCTTATTGCACCCCCAATGTGGCTATGGCACGAATGCTTCTGGCCATACATTCATTCAGACCTTTCACTGCTTCATGAAAGGGCCAGCTCCGCGATCTTTCTCGACGTCCTTGTCCTGGCCTGCTCCAGCTCTCGAGCGTGGTCCTTCTTTCTCAAATCCAGTTGATTTGCTTGGACTTGGTTGTGGATCCGGCTGCTTTGCGGGATGATCTCTGCCTTCGCCCGACGTTGCCATCTGCGCATGTGCTTCATGGTCACTTTTCTTCGATTTGGATGGATCGTTTGATTGCTTTGTTTGGTCGACTTTGGTCTCGCCGACGACTGAAGAATAACAGCGATGAGAGGGTACCCTCAGTGATGCACACCACGACTGAGCGATTGCCCTGGGAACGGCACGATTCGAGAAGATGCGTTTTGAAGACGGCATTTTTCAGGACTGGACAAAGAGGTGAGGACGGTTCTCGAGTGTTGATGATTGCTCTGTCCCTACTGATATTTGCTTGTGGTGGTAGAGCACAAACTGAGCACATCACCATTCCGGCTATCCTCCTCCGCCTTGGGCTTTTCGTGACATCAACGACATCCGTCATCATTTCACTCGGCCCCGAATCTAGATTCCGTCAGATGACTTCTCTTGCTTGTCCTACTTCGTGCTACCTCGCGAGAGACATTGCGGTCCATTTCCATCGTGATGCTTCATAGCTACCTTGAGGAACTGCACACAGAATGGTAGGTTGTTACCTAGGTAGTAATTTTGGTACAAGTCATGGTATTCAAGCCAAGAAGGAAAGACCATCCAATATTGTGTCGAGGTTACAGTACCAATCACCTTGAGGCTCTTCTGTGATCGCAGACTCCCTTTTGCTCCCGGAGACTCCTCGATGCAGCTGCACCTTTTCTCTTTGTCTATGAGCGTCTGCGAAACCGATCAGCCGCCGCCAGAAGCCAGCTAAAATCTATATGCGGGTGTATGCCGTGTGTTTAGCTACGGTGGCCAATGGCAAGCAACGAAGAGCAACTCCCCCACTTTTGACACCGATTTTCGTGTATTTCACTGGGAGAAGCTCATGAGAAGCAAGCTCGATTCGCTTTATTTCGCATTGATTTCAACGCGAACGTGTACTCTTCTCGGCCACCTTAGCTCAGCCGTCGCGGCGACCATGGGAAAAGTCCAGAAGGGTGACACATTGAGCCACGGGCTGATTCGGCAATCACCGCTCCTACCCTCTGGCCGCGATTCGAGGTCCTGCATATGTTGCAATCGGCGCAAGGTCCGCTGCGATAGGTCATCACCGTGCAGTAACTGCTTGAAAGCTGGCTGGAAATGCGAGTATCCTCGAAGCGACAGGAATGGGTCTTCTAAAGAGCCAATCCTGCAAGCGATTCTGGACCGCCTGGAACGTGTCGAGGCTATGCTGGGACACCTGCGCGATGGCCACCAAACACAGACTGATTCACCCAGTGAAATACACGACAAGGACCAAGACGTACTGTCGATGCCTCGAGAGCAGTCATCCAGGCATTGGGAACTTTTGTTGAATGATGGACAAAGAGTTCAATATGTGAACAACTCAAATATTGTGGACTTACTGCAAGACGTAGGGACTCAGCTATTTGTCGCACCGGTCGGTAGCTGATAATACACTTAGGAGAGCCTGAAGTTGCCAGAGCCTCTGACAGTTCGGCCCACTGCGAGCTCGCCGCCTAAGCCTCCAACATCAATGAAGGTGCACCCTGGCCTGACCGGCTCCTCATCACCAAGCCTTGCGGACATTTACACACTCTATCCCGAATCACGGTTGGCCTTACAGTTATGGTCAATTTATGTAAAGAACGTGGACCCTGTACTCAAGATCTTGCATCTCCCTACGATTCAGTCAGCCGTGGTCTCGACCATCGTTGACCCAAGATCGGCTGGCGTATCAATGCTGGCGCTCACCTTCGCAATTTACTTTGCAGCAGTTACAAGCCTTGGTGGCTCGCATCCAGCAGAGCTGGCGCAGGAAGATCTTGTCCTGCTACTCCAACGTTACAAGGCCGCCTTGAACCAGATTCTGCTTGGAGCTGACATCTTGCACAAACCGGAGTTGATTTCTTTGCAAGCGCTCGCCATCTTCGTCGTAAGCCTGGCGTTTGAAATGGTACAGTGATCGTTCTGACCGTAAACAGACATGTCTACGAGTACACGAGACCGGCCGTGGCATATGGGTACTCAACGGAATTGCGATCAGGCTGGCGCAATCAATCGGACTACACAGGGATGGATTATCCCTGAAATTGAGTCCGTTCGAGACCGAGCTTCGGCTTCGGTTGTGGTGGCACCTATGCTTGCTCGATTCACGAGCGCCGGAAGACCATGGGTTCGAGTTGACAGTCGACATTCTCAACCGGGATCATCAAAGGCTTCCACTTAACGTGGACGACAGCCAATTGTGTGCAGATATGAAGGAGTTGCCTGTCGAATCCCAAAGCTGGACAGAAATGTCTTTCTTCCTGGTGCAGATTGAGGCCGCCAGACTTCTGCATCCCATCCTCGGAACTCGAGAGAACGCTGCCGCAGATGTGCTGGAAGATGTCGCTGCCAAGCGGAAAATGATTGAGGATCACAGTAAGTGGTTGCACAAAACATACTTTTCCAGTTCCAGCCCGTCGCATCGGCTTTCTTCGGTCGCATATCAACACTACTTGAATGCATGCAAAAAAATAGAGTTTATGCTTCAGCTTCGAGAAGAAATTCATCACCAGAAACAAAAACCGAGGTCAGATCCTGTTGTCCATGCACTTGCTCCAGCATCTTTCGGATCTGCTTGTGATGCATTGGCGGGCAGTTGGACACTCCTGAGCGGAGAGGTCTCTAGACAGTTCTCATGGCTCTTCAAGACGTACACTCAATGGTACGCCCTAGCATATGTCTTACGCTGTCTTTGCACCACTCCTGCTTCTCCACATTCAGACCGAGCATGGGCCCTGGTCGACGATATTTTCAGCAGCATAGGTCAGTTGAATGAGCCTTCTGGGGAGGTGACTGTGGGTAGCAGCAGTGACGGCATCTGGGCCTCCCTCCTCCAGCTTCGTGATAAAGCGATGTCTTTGAGGATACTATCAAAACCACCTCCAACTCGGCCGAGGAGCGCCGACCGGCCAGAGGATGTCATTGCTTTTAAATTTTCACAACCCGCTGATTGCCTCTCTGGCTCGACAAATCCTCCTTGCCTCAACCCTCTACAACAACAGCTGGAGAGCCTTCCAGATTGGCAGCAAGGCAACCCGTTCTCAAATATTTCCATGACGGACTTTCCATGGGTGCCCGGATGGCATGCTGTCATCACCGGAAGCCTGGATGATTATAGCTGGGACGATCTGATGTAACTTAGAGCATGACTTTGGTGTTCGCTACCGTGGCGTATTGGCGACTTCAACATACTGCCCGTGCAGAGAAGCACAATTGGGGCCTGATTTTAAGCAAGGAAAGATTTGCGTCCCAAAATACTGGCCTCGAGTGAGCCCTAGCGACCGCGAACGATCGATGAATGTTGTCCCAAAGCAACATTATTCGGGGCTATGGCTCCAGGAACCCGGATTCGATCAAGTATTCTTCAAAACAGACTTCGCAATCTGGGCGTAAGTCCTGTTCTTCCCTTCAACTAATCCCCTTTCCTTGTACAAAAATGCACCGTCCCAGAACATAGCGCCGGCCAGGTTCGGCAAATCCAGTCTTGCTACATTCTTTAGTATTGCCCTGTACTCCGTTATGTTCACATAGCCTTTGGGACTTGCTCCCGGATTAAACGCTCTTGTCCCAATCAACAACCCAGGATATGTAATGTTATTGCCGTTAACGTTGAAAGCCCCCTGTGGGACCTTGCATGTTTTACATGCCAACTTTCGTTTACCCAAGAGCTTCTGCGACCATGTCTTCATTGAGTTGAGAAATTTATCTCCGCTCCCCAGCTGGCAGGCATTGGCGTTGTAGAACTGTACGTTCCAAAAATCTATCTGATTCAATAGCGAAGACAAAGGGATCTCGGGATCAGGTAGTGCACAGATAGGTGCGGCCGAGAAGTAATACTTCCTCGACTTGTCTTTCTTCGTAAGGTTGCGTAGCGTCGAGATGAGAGGAAACAACTGGCCTGCATTCTTCTCGTCCTCGTTGTCTGTTGATATAGGAGGTTAGTACAGTCATGTTTTGGGCCATCGCTTGAAGATCTTACCAATGTCAAAGCCATCGAGCACCACATCGCCGAAAGGCCGCACGCCTTTCAGTCCTGACCCGCCGAGGAACATGTCCCAAAGCGTCTTCGCCACCTCTTCCGCGGCCTTTTGACTGGGGATGCTCAAATTGGCGCTTGCTCCTCCTGCGCTTATCAAGACTTTCTTCCCTTGCGCTTGACACGCGGCGACTTGAGCGGCGAACCCATCGATTGTACAGTCTAGCAGTCCTGTCATACCCGCAGCAGTTTGTGTGTGATTCGGAGCCTGACACAGATACCCATTGAAGTCCAAAGTGATATTCATCTTGGAGGGATCCGTCGGTCCGTAGAAGCTGTTGATGAAGGCCAGGGTGATGATATCCACCGAAGGACCTGCGCATAGTTGGCTCAGCGAGACCTTTTTCGTCATGTTACTTTGGCCGTAGTATGCGATGGTCAGATTGGGCGCCGTAGCATTAAAAGTGTACGTTGAGGTTGAAGCCAAGGCCGAAGCTGTACTTGTTGCGGTGGCTCTGCGTACATTTGAATTGTGCCGTGTAACCGCATCTTGAGTGTCCGCATTGACCTGCGGTCGTCCTTCATCACCTTGGACATCATACCCTGAAGCGCTATGTACGAATCCTGAGAGTGACCACCCAATTCCAAGTGTAATATGTAGGATGAGCGAGCATAGCGGGATACGCCAGAGAAAGGAAGTCATTTGTGGTCTTGTCGCGACGTCTTTGGACGCACCGCTCGACCACCTACCGGGCTCTTTATTTTATCTAATACTTTCATAACTTCTGATCCATCTGTTCAATTCGAAGTCGTGGTCAATGCGACGGCGATGATGTAAAAACCCTACAAAACTATCGAGTTGCCAAGGAGATGAGCCATGGCGTGCCATGAGCACCCACACATGGGGACCGCTCGTGCGTAGAGCCCACCGCATCTGCTAAATTAGTTCTGGCGCAAAAAGATGATGAAAGGACGATTTGTTACTGGTTGAATACTGACGACGTGTCTTGGTGAATTTCGGATGGCGCAGAACTAAGGAATCCTTGATTAGACAGACAGCTATTCAGAAGATACAGTCTTGACTCCCGGCTTCTCGACATAGACCCCGATCCTTGAGAGGAGCGGGCAAGGACGTATTCCCAGTGGCTACTGCGGTCCTTTATCTGCAAAGCTGACTCTTTTTAGCTTTGGAGCAGAAGCTACTTGGACTGCAACAACCGGTAACGCAATTGCAGGGACCTCAATGGTTGGAACACGGTCAAGCGGAGCTGCAGCGATCGCAGCTGCTTCGGGGCCTGGTAGTGCAGCTGCAGGTACGAGGGTCTCAGCAGCATCAGAAATGGATGTCGAATTCCTCCCAGCAGGAACGGCCACAGCCGGAACTTCGACTGTTGGTATGGGAGCCGCTGGAGCAATCGACGATGTGGCCGTTACGCCGGACATGCCCCATACTGATTCAGAAGTTAGAAAACTGGTCTCGATAGGAATAGTGCGTGAGAAGGAGACATTGACATACCTTGTGACCCAACGTTCCGAGCAACGTTGTAAAAGATCGTCATGGACATGAAAGGCGACACGCATTTGTTGATGAAGAATCCGAGAATGAGCTTATGCGCGCGCACCCTCAGCGGTATCTCCAGGACTATGGAAATGCAGTACCACAACAATGGCAACTGACTGACGATCAACAAAGGGACAAGTTTCATAGTGTCGAAGGTTCCGTTGAGGCACTGCTCGACAATGTACTTCACAAACAGAATCGTGTTGGCAAACCGATAGTAAACCATGCTGAGACGTAGGATCTCGATAAATGCCGCAATTCGTGTGATGATGATTATGTTTTCACCCATCACGTAGAAGTAGTTGTTGAAGTAGGCATTAGACCCCCATCGTCGCCTTTGGCTGAGATAGTGCTTCAGGCTCTGCGGCGCAACAGTCTCGCTGACAGCCTCGGGCACAAACATAGTGGTGAGCTTCTTGCTCTGAGAGTGTGGCGAGTATGTCAGGCGCCGATCTGTTCCAAGGTATTGGACCTGATGGTGGGCAACGGGCATGACCGTGATGGCTTCCGCGTACTTCTCTATGGCACCTGCACATTCAGGTCTGACCTTGATCATGGTAATACAGCCTGGAAGACATGTGACTTTGCCCCAGAAGTGCTCTGCTCTCCGACGCACATATTGGCCAAAGGTATACTGCGTCAGGTCAGTCATGTAATCGCAAAATCCAAATGTAGGATGTACCAACCTGAAACTGCTGATACAAGTTCCATACCGACCATTCGCTGCCTGGCTCTGATTCAACCAGAACCAAACCGCAGGCAGCAATAGAATTCTTGTCTCGAGCGAGAGCGTTTGTGAGGGATGCCAAGGCACCGTTGTGAATAACCGAGTCTGCATCTCTGCAAAACACCGTATCAAAGCCACTGAAATCTTCACCCTCTGTCAAGATGGGTATAACATGCTCCCACATCTCTTCTCGTAACAGTTTTGTGTATAGTGGCATATTTTTCCGAGGATAGTTGAACAGATCATGCGCTAGAATGAGGGAGTCCTTCTTCCCTCCGTTCTTCTTCTTTTCAATCACAATCACAGGCACATCCTCCATGAAGCCGGCGTGGATGACAAGCTCCCCTAGTCGATGTTTGAAGGAGACGTAGGGCCTTTTGAAACTCGCGATGATCAGTGAAGTGTGATTTGATGTCTCGTGGCTTTCCATCCAGCACGACGCACATGACTTGTTTGTGAGGCTCTACGCCATTGTCTCGGAGTGAGTAAATACATTTCACAATCTGCTCTTCGCTTTCAGAGTAAGCCGGTATCAAAGACAAGATCCACTTCGCAGGCACCTCTTCGGGAGACTTGAATAGGTGGTAAATCGAGTTCATGAGTACACCGCACGGAGAGATCACTGCTGAAAGAACATCCTTGCTCTTCACCAGAAGAATAAAGACAAAGACCCATAGACCCTCATTGCCAACCAGTGCTGCCACTAAGCATGCAATGTTTAGTGAGATGATGGTCCCAAAGAATAGACACCGTTATGTAAAAAGGTTCTTTGGCGACAATTTTCTGGCAGGATCCTTCGGCTCAACGATTTGAGGATAGTTACTATCCATAGAGATAGTAAAAAGCGCTCTGGTGGATCTTCGTCGCCCGGGAACCTTTTCGTAAGCGGGCCAGGTACTCGGGTCAGGCATCCATGTCAGGCCTTTGGGATTAACGACGAATGAAGGCAGTGAGAAATTTCGTGACCTGCTCAGATCGGCAGAGTTCTGACAAGGCGTGCCAGTGGCACTGCTTTTGTCTGTGGCATTGTAGCAATGTAAGGACTGGTTATTTTTGTCATTGTCGTTGAAAGGGTTGGAGAAACCGGCCTGATTCCGAGGGTGAGCAGGCAAGGGAAATTCTGGAAGCACTGCAGTGGAGGTATCGGAGTCACTGATAGTCGAAGCATCCGACTGACATGGTTGCTGGTTTTCCTGTTCATCAACTTCGTCGTCTGATGAGTGGCTTTCAGTCTGAAATACATGGGACCCGTCCTTCTCGTTCGTATGAGAGATGGTGCTGCTGCCCGGATTCAAGAATTCGAGGGGATCTGGATGAAATGATTCCCTACGACTGGCACCAATTGTTTCATGCTGGGGCGCAGTGCCGGCCGGTTGCTGCGAAGTTGTGCTTCGGGAATATGAAGCGTGCGTGGACTTTTCGTCGTATACACACTCAGACGCATTCTGCTGTGAGTGGGGAGTCTCGTGTAGACTGGGACTTTCTCGAGCTTCCGCAATTGGTAGTAATGGTGGCTGCCGTCTCTGAAAACCCCCGGGAATGTATCTGTCCCATGGTATCGGCATGGCCAGTCCTTGAATAATAGTTCGCCTTTACGGCCTCTTCATCGTCCCCCTGGGTTGTAGTCCAAACATCGCTGTTACGGCCTACACCGCTGTTCGACCAATGCTGAACGGCTGCAACACGTACGTGAACGGAAGTCGTTCAAGTGACGTCTGAATAAAGGCAACGCAGTGATCACTGAAGTTCTCAGATGTCGCTGAGGCCGATATTGAATACGACGAGGCGTTCGTAGCGTGCGGGAAGAGAAAGCCATGGGGTATTTACCATGGTCTCGGACCAGCTCGCCGTAGCGGCCAGCTGCAGAACTTGCATCAAGTTGCCGTTGTTCTATTGGGCTGTGGATGCATCAGAGCCTGGTCGATCATCCCAAGATTCTAGAAGTATTCGGCTTCAGCGTCTGTGCAGATACGATATCTAAATCATTGGCGGAGATGCATGTCGACGCCACAAAGCTAGCGAGTGTCAGCAAGATCGTGCTAGTTTGAACCTGGAAACCGAGCTCCAGATGGTGGCTGAACGGATGATCCCGACCGATGACAGACTTGCATTAAAGCACGGGTGAACGTCTGGAGGTGCCACCAGCACCGATGCCATGAGATGCCCATGATGCGCCATTAGACAGTCACTGATCCGTGCGCGAGAAGTCGAGCAAAATCCAGCTTCATCCGTGCTCGAGGTCCCTCGGTCCTTATGGCTCTTGGTGGAGCAGAGCACATTGAGCTGGTAGAATCAATAAAATAAGTCAGGTAAACTTCGGATGTCGTAGGAGAACAGGCGAGTATGTGGAGCAAAGTTGACTTGGAAACGTGGCGGGTATATGAAGGCAACGGGGCCATGCTACTCCGTAGTAAGGCCTGGTTTTTCAAGCTTGGCACCGAACAATCCTTCCGTGCATTTTTTCGCCTTACTTTCTAGGCCTCGAGTCGTCACTTATTATGTTAACGATGCCTAGGGATACGCAGACCTATCATAACAAGGAGTAGAGCCAAGTTCGATATCCCATCTAGCAAGGGACAATCGCCCGCACCTACACCTTGTATTCTGTACCTCAAAAGAAAAGCCCTTTGACCAATACTTCAAGTTCCATATTCCCAACGCGTTGCTCGACAGTCAGGTTGGACTCGACGTCACTATGCTCTGGCAAGGCTTCAATGGGTGCATCCATCTTTGCATTGAACTCGGAGGTTGGATTCTGCAAGGATGCGGCCGCTGTATACTGTAGTTTCGCATGACTGGACTCGTTGACATGATCGAGATTGCTCCCCCACCAATAAAAAGGCCTTGGAAACCAATAACATAGGCTTGTTTATGGCGACACCAGCAACTCCAATGATATTAGGTGCTGGGTGGGTGTCTAGGTGGGTGTGACGCCGGCGAGCTCTCCACCAAAGTCATACTGTATTGCCTTCGCCCAACCTGCCAATGAGCGATGCACAACGCTATGCATTGGCAAATCCAATGGGACCGCCACCCTTGGGGACAAGATTCCTGATCAGACGGCTTGCAAGTTTGCATTGAACGTTGCTATTCCAATAGATCCTCCAAATCTCACAACATGAGGACGAGGCCAGATGTAGTAGCAAATTTTTCAAATGGATCAGCAAATTTTGTGGCCATGACCAATGTAACCCAGCACGTACTCAAAGCCAAGCACTAGTAGATGACGAGGGTCCCCGAGTCTTCGCCGTAATGCTGGTCATGATAGGATTGACATCATTGGACACCAAGAACACAAGACGGGTCAGTATTGCTAAAGACACTCTACGATTATACTGCTGGTTTAAAAGCTGCTGGTTGCTATAGTATCTGTATTGAAGCTACGGCATTGCGATACCAAGGCGCCATCCTATCACCCAATGAGTACGCTGGAAATGCACAAAGACAATCCCAAAAATGCACCTCAAGGCTTCCAATCGTTGTAAGGCCGATCCACAATCATCTCTTTGACAGTGGGTAGGCTGGGTTCTCCCTTCCCGAACTCTAGTGCCATGCCCATTATCTCCCGCCACCTCAATCCAGGGGCAATCTTTCCAGAGATAGTGTTCGGAGTCAACGAGTCACTGTTGATGGGCACAAGGGCCGCACGGCCAAGAATGGCCTCCAAAGCTTGTTGTGCAAAGCTGACGGCCTCTTTGGCATCGGATGGGACACCGGTTTCGTCAAGCTTGCAGATTCTGGTGTTGGGCAACGATTCGCGGAGATGCTTGATGATATTTGGATTCCTAGCACCTCCACCGCACATGAAAATCTCGGCGATATCGTCGACATTGATGTGGAACCGGGGGAAGAATTGCCGATATTGTTTCACAATATTCGCGGCCGTGATGCGGGTGATTGTTGCGACCGTGTCGTACTTGCTCATGCCCAACGAAAGACACTCATCGACTATGGCCTGCCCTTCGTTGTCGCCAAACGTCTCGCGGCCAGTGGTTTTCGGCGGTGTGTGGTTGCAGTATGGATCACTCTCCAGGAAACGATCAACAATATCCTGGTTAACTGTCCCTTGGGCACCCCATTCGCCGTCTCTGTCGTACTCTTGAGCTCCGTTGGTGAAATAACGCATGGCAGCATCGATCCACATATTGCCCGGGCCGCAGTCCCAGTCCACCATTGCATCAACCCCGCCTTTGTTATCTGGCGGAATCACGCACAGGTTCGCAATGCCACCGATGTTCTGGCAGATACGCCACTTGGTGGGATGATGCAAGAGGAGACCATCGATGAGGGCAACAAGAGGAGCTCCCTGACGACCAACGGCTTGTTCAGCCATACGGAAGTCTGTGACTGTTGTGATGCCTGTTATGCCGCTAATCACTGTGCCTTCGCCCAGGCAGAATGCAGATCGAGTCTCTCCGTCTTTCGGCATGGATAGCAACCATATTGTTTGCCCATGTGAGCCAATCAAGTCTATACTTTCGATTGGGATATTGTGTTTTGTGCAAAATGTCTGGACAGCCTCCCCGAACATAATACCAAGTTGAACGTTAAGCTGAGACATTCGAGATGGTGTTGTCTTGGTTTCCCGGAGCATGGTGAGGACGGGTTTCTTGATCCATTGCGGTACAGGTAACTCATCATACTATTCAAACTGTGAGTTTCCGAAAGCATGGTAGACGAAGGAGAATGCATACCTGAAGTATTTCCATATGTAGAGGTGTGGTGGGCGAGGCTTGTCGATAGTGCACCAAGGCGCAGTCGATGCCGTCCATCGCAGTGCCACTGTTCATTCCGAGTACCTTAATGTCCAGAGAACCGTCCGGATTCCGCCTATGTGTGCCGTTCGTATGTCCGTGAAGCCCGTTTGTGGCATGACCATTCGTTGCATGACCGTTCATTGCGGCACCATTAGAGCCGTTGAGATCAACGGTGGTCACCATATTGCCTTATCGAGGGCTGAACAATGTAAACAGTGTTGTAAAATAGGGTCGGCGCAGAAGTGTTTGAAGACTTGACATGTGTTCGAGGTCCAAGTAGGGACAACATTATATTAGTATCGCGTCTCAAGAATAGGAGTGCCCTTTGCATCTCGCCGCATGCCAATGGCTCATTCTACTCTCTGGGATTGGCTATGGAGCCGAGGTAGTAAGCTAGTTCTACAAGAGATCCCCATTCTCGAGTCTGATCACCACGCGGAACATACCTCGACACGAATTACTTTTCCCAGCTTAGCTTACACCCCGGTCTTCTCGTTCCCGGCTTTGTGGGCGCGAGGTCGGGGTGTGACCGGCTTAGATCTTGCTTCCTAGGGTTAGCCTATTGGCTTGATTCCTGTCCCTGCCGCCATCGGAGCACATCCCCAATTACTTGTACCATGTATGTAACGTTTCGGTCAAAGGGGAAAAAGGCCAAGTCAGAAGACGAGCACCGTGAACATCATAGCGAGATTTCGGCAAGACAGCATGTTTTGCGTTAGCTGAAGTGTCAACCACTGGCAGTTACCAAGAGGGGATAGTCTTTGGTGTTTGCCGTTCCCCTTGAATGACCTCCGAGTTCCCCAGCCAGTGCCAGCCGTGACTCTCCGCCATCGGTCGTGGTGTTTGTGGCTCGCCCAGCTTCCCTCTTCCGCACTGGTGACCATCAAGAATTTTCCCAGTCCAAGATTCCTTCTCCCTCCCCACATTAAATCCACCTCGTCCAGTCCTCTCCATATTCTCCAGGAAAATCTGTTCGCTAAATCTCCAAACTCGTCTCGAGTATCGATCTTGACAAAAGCTGTTCTTCGAATCGAGCTGTCTCATGACAAGAATCAAATCGTTCGTATGGGTAAACAGCGATCCAGAAAGGGATGGTAAGTGGCGCTTCCCCAAGGAGCACCCTCGTGGACCTCTGCTTACTT
The DNA here is from genome assembly GCF_000835505.1 of Exophiala xenobiotica. NCBI lineage: Eukaryota > Fungi > Ascomycota > Eurotiomycetes > Chaetothyriales > Herpotrichiellaceae > Exophiala > Exophiala xenobiotica. The sequence continues at coordinate 4,046,597 of NW_013562491.1, forward strand.
CCAATTCCAATTCCAGTTTAACGTGTCGGAAAAGGCACGTGAAATGTATGTCGCATGACAACCACACATAAGACAGGATACTGATATCGGCAAGGTGACGAGGTCAGACCCAAATGTGGGCAGGTCGGTCTCACTATAGCCCTTCGTTTTAGGAAATCAGCTACTCACAGTTTGACGTGTCCAAGCAGTGTCAGAAACGCAATCGAGATTGTCTGCAAGAAGAGGCGACTGGCCTTGAATTTAGGAGTTATCATTTCGATGAGTCTGGAAGCTTCCTACCCAATCCGGATACAAGGGACAACCGCGAATCATCGAATCAGCAGAGCACAACAACCCCGGAGGACTTCCTCTCTGCTAACGTTCAAGATGGATCTTTACAAGGCCACGACTACACGTCCTACTGTGCCGGACAAGGCTCAACTACGTCTCCTTTAGCGTCGAGTATTAATCCGTTGACGGTCGGGCCGTATAGCACGTCTCCAACTGATGTTCCCTTGATGGGATCCCCTCTGGGGACGTCTTCACGGCACTATGGCGCCTCTGGATTCTCGATCTCTCAACTGCTTCAGCATGTCTCGCCTAGCGTGCAAACCGCGCCATCTCCTTCAGAAACCACACATTTGACACTGACACATCGTGAGGCTGAGCTCGTACACCATTTTGCTCAGCATCTGGGGCGTTGGCTGGATTGCACAGATGCTTCTAGGCAATTCACGTTGAAGATCACTAGGTTGGCAAAGACTTCTCCGGTTTTGCTCTACGCAGTGGTGTCATATGCCGCAAGACATGTTGGCGATGCCGAAACTGCTGAGTCTGCTCACGAAAAGTGCGTGGAATTGCTCATTCCCCTCCTCAGTTCGGAACATATCGCGTATGACGACGTGCTATTATGTGCGATTGTCATCCTACGCGTCTTTGAACAACTCAATGGTGACCTCGATGCCTTCCTGAGTTTGTAACCCCACTAACGTCATCAATAGTAATGGTCACAGGCAGTGATCATGAACGGCATCTAGCGGGCTGCACGGCTTTGCTAAAAGCTTCACAAGGAAGAGAGATAGATTTATCAGCACCAACCCTCCGGCAGGCGGCATTCTGGGTCTATGTCCGGCAATGTCTCTACAATGCATGCGTGAACCAGCAACCGCCGAACGTGGATATCAGTTTGGTCTTGCTGCCGAAGCCACCTTGCGGCAGTCCAGACTACGAACTCAGATCAGAGACCGCGTGGGCTAACCATATGACGTGGATATGTGCCACAGTCATAAATTTCTGCTTCAGCAATTCATTTCATGAACCGAGTGCCAGATTTGAGAAATGGAACGAACTTTCACAAACACTCGCGGACTGGATGCAAAGTAAACCATCAAGCTTCGAACCGATCTGGTATAGTGATCCAGGGCCAAACGATGTCCATCCCTTCCCGGTGATATTGTTCATAGCCGATTGGCATGGTAAGTGTCCACCTTAGTTTTTGAAATGAAGTCGTATCTAAGAGCCGCAGTAATGGCATACGGATTCTATCACCTTGCGTCTATGCTCCTGATGATTTACAAACCTTTTCCACGATTTGCAATCAGGAAAGTGCAACGACAGCTCAAAGATACAGATGCAAGTAATTCTTCGAATGTTCTGAGAATTTTGCTCATCGGCTCACCAGGCACAAGTCATGAATCACGTCAGAGCCATTTGTGGTGCTTGCAAATGCTCCCAAGCGACGGTTCCTTCTTTAATAACACTTTGTCATAGTGCATTCATCTGTATTGTCCTCTTACTCTTCGCTGGCAATATCTCTTTCTGACGTTTCCCAGGGGGTCCATTGATGACAGACATCGCCGAACGACAAGAAGTCATACGAATGTTGCAGGACATGGAAAAAGCACATGCCTGGCCGACTACGTGGATTGTAAATTCCTTGAGAGAAGAATGGGCGAACTCATGAAAGACACAAAGCTCTGGCATAATCCTCCTTATGGAATCTAACAGAACTTGCGCTGGAATTCCTGTCTATGAAAGCCGACCATCGCAGAAGGAAACCACAGCATACTTTCCGTTTCGAACCCAAGCCCCGCCTGGAGCCTCAATGTCCAGTCTTTCGACCACTTGCTGTGACTCGACACCGACGCAGGTGTCCGACTTGTTGGTTCGAAGAGCAAGGACGGGCATTCCACTTTTGCCCAACGGACCAATGGCTTCTCTGAATGGCGTGGTGTAAGGCCACAGTCCATCTTTGGTGAGTTTCCGATAGTTCAAATCGCCCTTGAATACTACAAGGAAACTGTCTTTCAGTTCTTGAAAGAGGTCGGGCGCTTCTTGCGGCATTTCATGGAATGAACATGCAGTAGTCCAGAACGGATGCGACTTGACGGTCACTGCGCCGGAGTCGAACATATTTTCAAGCCTCAGCACTAATTCATCCAGAAACTGGCGGTTGGGGAACAGTTGAGGTGATATAAGATGTTCGAATAAGGCTTGGACGTCGTTCTGCACGACATCGCTGACGAACCACGGGAAGTCTTTGGCATGGAAAGTAATCGAAGAGGCGAATCCGGCGTCTAGGAGATAGGCTGCATACAAGACATCGGTGAAGAATTCAAAACCAGCGTTGTCAAGTACGATATCGACTCTGCGGTCTCTCGCGTAGGTCCCAGATTTGAAGTATGAGTAGACGTCGTCAGTGTCGTTGTCGATGATGTTACGTTGGCTTTTAGCGATGGCCTCTCGGCCCTGGAGATTTTGAAGATCCTCTAGGCTGAGGTGGCTTAGCAGAGATAAATCTGTCGCATTCCCCCATAGCGCGATTTCTGTCATCTCGATGAACAGTAGCTTCTGCAGTTCTTCGCTTGAATCATTGGAGGAGCTTTCGAGTCCTTCGAAGATTTGAATATATCGACTGGCGAGTTCTTCAACTGCGACCCGCGATTTTGCAAACGTCGAGTCTTTCTGCCGCTTGAACACGTCGTAATTCTTCCAGTGATGGGACGTTGAGAGAACAGTTTGCACTCGTCTGTATCATATGAGCTTTGACTGAATAAACAACGATAGAAACGCTTACCGATAGAGGTAGCATTCGCTGAAAAGCCACGGAGAGGATAGCCAAGTCCATTTCCCTGCTCGCTCGATCTCGTTGTTGTATTTGCCGATGTCTGGCCTGCCGTCGCTTCTCAGAGGACTGTCACGGAGTCAATATCTTTGCCAGTAAACTTGGGAGAGCGTTTATCTTCTTACCGTAAAGGTTTGTTCTGTTGAATTTCATTCTTCATATCTTTGAGGGCGATTTGAATTGCCAGGCTCTCGGCCTTCACTTCAGGCTCATGTGATAGTCTGGCAGTCTCACCGACATCCTCGATCATATCTTGGACGATCTTAGGCCACCGTGTTGCGGCCGTCACTTGCGCCATTGAACCTTCGTCTGACGTCCATACTGAGTGAACTGAGTGAACTGCGTGCTCTGAAGGTATAGCTGAAGGCATAGTGATGGACTTTTCAACTAGATCTGGATGATAAATGGTGTCGACTAGAGATGGAGAACAAGCTGGATTGGACAGCAACAGGGGTATATATTGCCTTACTAAGTTTATATCTTCGGAGTCGAGTATTTCAGCACTCTCATGCCTGTCAAATCGTATCTTGGCAGGACAATTGCGGCTTCCACGGTACTAAACTTGAATTCGCAACTCGTCTCGGATCTGAAGCTAGTAGATCCGGAGAGCGGAAGATTCTCTGGCGGAAACTCGGGCCCTTGATATGACACCCGTCACCTACCCGTCGCTGAATGAGAGGGGTGTTGAGAAGGGTCTCTCTACTGGAGAGAAGCGCTCGTAGGTGGATACGGAATATTTAGGCTGAGAAGTAGAAAGTGTGCCCCTTGGCTTAACTCGTGCCGACCTACTAAATGCGTCCCCCAAAGCCGAGATTATGGTCGGGCCCAAGCAAGAGCAAATTCTTTCCAACAGGAAAAGCCCCCGTAGCCACGCGATTACTTTGTGGACTATCTACCAGCGCTATATGCTTGGGGCCCCATCATTATATCTCCATGGGATATACGGAGTACACCCCACGCTATCCAGCTGAGTCTATAAATACAGATCGTTCTCCCCCTAAGACGATACGTTGAAGCAGGATAACTGATCTTCAAGCGTTGTTCTCTCTAACTGCACTTACCTGTGAGATCCAAACATAAAGATGCTCATCAATCGCGACTATTGGCGGACGGTCCCTGGACCTAAGCTCTTGCACCTGATTACAGCGGTTTCGGCCATTGCCATATCGTATGAAGGCATGAGCCAGGGTGTAATGGGCGCTGTTCAAAATGCACCCGAATTCGGAGTATGTGATTCCGTGCCTTCCACTTGTTGAAAACTGTTTGCTAATGCATCTGAGCAGCGACGCATGGGCTTTGCCGACGAGGATGGCAATATCACCAAACCCTCACTTCAAGGCGGTATAGTAGCAATGTACTACTTTGGATCTCTTCTCGGGGCCTTCTGGGCCGGTCAGTTCAGCGACAGATATGGCAGAATCAAAGGCATTTGGATGGCATGCTTTTGGTGTTTCGCAGGCGTCATCCTGCAAACGTCCACCACCAATCTTGCCCATATGCTCGTTGCCCGTATTGTTGCTGGAGTTGGAGTCGCCTTTATCATTGTTATTGCACCAGCCTGGACCGCAGAGCTGGCTCCTGCGGCACACAGAGGCAAGATGATCGCACTGACCTTTTTGGCAAACTTCTCCGGCATTGCCCTATCGTCTTGGATTGGGTTCGCCACTTCTTTCACCGAGTTGGGAGGCGGTGCTTTCCGATGGCGGTTCTGCTTTGCATGCCAGGCACTCCCACTATTCTTCCTGGTCTACTTTACCTTCCTTATTCCTGAGTCTCCTCGATGGCTTGTCAAGGCCGGCCGCACAGACGAAGCTTTCGAAATCATCACGCGCCTTCGTGGAGACGGTGATGCGGAACACCCTGACGTTCAACGGGAAATCAAAGAGATTGTGACGGTTGTTCATATGGAAGAAGAGTCTCAATCAACCAACTATATAAAGATGCTATTCGGTATCGGATCAGGCGACATTCATCTAGGCCGCCGTATTCAGCTTGCGTTCTGGCTCCAGGTCTTGATGCAGTACGGAACCGGCATCGCAGCAGTCGTCATTTACTCCGGCACAATCTACAAGACTGCCGGCTTCGGTGGTGTGAAGATTGGTTGGCTCAGCGCTTTGTGCATGATGGTGGGAATTCTCGGCACCGGAATTGCAGCTCTCACTCTTGATCGTGTGGGCCGCCGACGGACTCTTTACTGGGGCGCTGTCGTCCTCAGTATCATTCTGTTCATTATCGGTGCGCTTTATCGCGGCGCAATCGATCACCCTGATCAAGCACAACAGTACGGCACGGCAGCGGCGTCCATGGTCTTCGTTTACGTTCTCGTCTTTTCGAGCTCTTGGTTGATGATACCTTTCATCTATCCAACGGAGATCTTCCCCACATGGCTCCGTGCAAAGGGTAACGCCTTTGGTGTTGCAGGCTGGGCCATCGGCTTCGGTGGTGGCAGTCTTCTGGTTCCGGTCATGTTCGACGGTATTGGCGAAAAGACATTCTACGTCTTCGGCGCCGCCATGCTCTGCTATATCCCCATCATTTACTGTTTCTTTCCAGAGACAGCCGGTCGCACCCTGGAGCAAATCGACTTCCTGTTCGCGTCAAAGAGTATCTTCACTTGGAATGAAGAGAAGGAATTCGCCAAGCGAATGGCCCAGTTTGAGACCCAAATCAGTAAGATGGAGTACGACGGGACTGCAGGACAAGGGGGCAAGATGCATTTGAGAGAAATTGAAGGTAACCACGGGATGGGCGTGACCGGTGGTGAGAAGGGTGCTAGTACTTTGGTCGAAGGTCAACATGCGGTGTAGCGCGGCCAAAGGTGAACTTGAGGTGGTCGGAGGGCCGCAACATGGCTCTTCGGTCTAGTTGTCAACATAGTCCACTCTCGGTACTTGGCCATCATACCGACCATCGCAGTTTGGCAGAGGGTCAAGATGTACTGTACATATCTATGTAGTACGTGAAGCATCCGATTGCGCTGGCGTGGCATTTGAACCTCGTCTCGAAAATTGGGGCGGAGCAAAAGCCTGACGGAGCAAAGGTTGGGCGGAGCAAATCTCGGGCGCAGTGACGCGCAGTGTCAGTAAAATCAAAAGCTGCGTCATGGCTACAACATGGAAGCTGCACATGCCCCATGAGTCTTCTGCTTCTCACCTCTTCCCTATCTGCTTGAAATGCGATGGTTGACCTACCGTAGTCACTGCACTTTTGGCGCACGATCGAAAGCAAGAATGAACGTGAACAGCCGAATCTGCTCCCAAAGTTGTGCCGCTGCGCCAGCCCCAATAGAAGAGGTTGACAATAACATCTGAACGCGTTACTTGCACGCGTAAAAGTTGAAGTGAGGCTTCGCATGCGAAGGGGAGGCTAATGGTGAAAGCAGCACGCAGGAACACGTGGATTCCTGTCATACCCTCATGCTGGATGAGAAACGCGAAAGCCAAGTTCTGGTGCGAATCCAATGCGCAGCCTACCCTTAAATGAAGCCGCATGCTTCGAGCGAGCAGCCTACCAATTCGAGCAATCGAGACAAAGACCGTCGAAACCTCCAGCGCAAGTCACCCAGGGACGTACAGCACTTGTGGGCATCCTCCGGAAACCTCCTCTACAGCATCGCTCCTCGTCGACGCGTCTCCATTCTCTTGCCCTGGCCCCCTGTTGATTGACTCAGAAATTTCAAGGAGAAGGGATGATGGTAGCACTCAGCTCGACTCTTCTCGGACAAAAGAAGGGAATGATTGCACACAACGGCGTACTGGAGCTGCAGAAAGGCTGAAACTTGCCGGATCAGATACGAGACAATTCTGTACTCTTCCATTTTGACCACTCATCGAACTCCTTCAGTCTAACACTATATCGCTGATGGGAAAATGCGCTAGCCTGCACCTGCGCCAACCCAAACAGCCTCCGAGGGAGCAAGCGTCCGAGCCTTTGCTAATCATCGAGCCGATCGGTCTCTGAACGGGTGACGTCTGCAAGAGCATGGCACATAACCCGAAGGATGCAACATGGAGTGACCGCTCCGACTCATCAGTAGCAATATGGGCCTTTTGTCCAACTGCCTGAAGCTGCTTCCCACGTGGTACACGCCAGAGCACCCGACAGACTCCGAGGAGATGACAACATCAAAGCGGATGACACTTCATGCGTGCTGTGCCAGCGACAACAGGAACCCAAAGCTTGAAGTGCCGGGCCAGACTGCCGCTCTCTAGGCTTCAGGCAATGCTGCAATGGATTCACTATCAATCGCTGCCTGGTTGCTGCTCAATGCTTCCGGCGTTCACGGGAGTAAGTGCAACTTCTTATTCGCAAACACCTAGTCGTGGTATCTTCCTCCCTGCTTAATAGAAATTCCAGGAGGATTTCCGCCTCCAATATGTTGTCCAGCCTCTCCACAGCCAGCTTCACTTCCCACTAAGATCCATTGCTTCAACAAGTTCGCATTGTTACTTCCCCAGTCACCAGCGTTCTCTGTCAATGCAACCCCCAGGCACCCTTCATCTACCCTTTTTCGGGTGACCGCCTTCTTCACCAGTACTCTGTCTTGCGAAATCTGACTCGATAGCGACGCGCCTTCCATTGAAAACCATTCCTACGCATGACAGCTCTTGAGTATCTGAAGGGCGTTTGGCTTGGGCAGATATCTCACTCTTGATTAACGTGGTCCCATGTGCGCCTTGTGTGGCGTGCCCTCTGCGCTCTGCATGGGAGGTTGTTGAGGTCAGCTTCCGCGGCAGAGTCTAGGGCTCGGGGACTCGTGCTTTCTCTCCTTGCAGACACGCTCCTAAGCTTCCTTACTCACCGACTACGACAAACCTCCATGTACCAGAGTCTTACATCAGGATTCCATGGATAATTACGTTATTATCAAGGGTCTTCTAACGACGGACGAGACATGGTACTGTCTGTCAAATAGGAGACGAGTCGGAACGATATTCCATATCCTGGTCGTAGTCCTCTTTTCAGATTAGTATCGGCCATGTCTCTCCTGTTCGACGGTTGTATGCCACCATTCGATGAACGTCTATTGCTTCTCAGGAGTTAGTGATCGGAGGCTATTCTCCGAGTCGGCAATGCTTTCCGCTAGCTTGTCCCACCTTGGAAACAAGGCTGGCAAGGTCTGTCCAAAGTACACCACGGTATTCCGTACTGGCACCTTGCAGAAGGGTTTCCTCCTGGCCCAGGACCAGGGGGAAACGATTGTGAAGATGGAAAAATGAACAATCCGCATCCCCGAAAGATTGCCCATGTTGGGCGATGGCATGCTTGCAACAAGCCGGGCAGCAAGTCTCGAATGACGTTAAGCCGTCATACGCGGCTAACCTCATCCGCGAGCCCTAGCCCTTTCCGTCGTCGGAATGCTGCAGCGTCGATCGATAGGAGTACTATGCAGGATATCACGAGGTTACCGCCCACCAAGTACAGGGGCACCCAGAGGTACCTGACAGCAATGACAAAATTCGCTCCTAGAACATTGCCATCGGCAAATGAAGTCCAACGAATCAGCCGAATCCATCGTTGCAAAGGAGAGTTGGTCGTCGCTCCCCAGCTAAAATGATACCGCCACATTATGTTGAACGAATGGCCTCCTCCTCTCCCGGACATGACTTCGGATAGAATTCCAACGGAACCAAGGACTTCACTCCCCGTTATACGTCTCCGGAGTCGATCATCTGGCCTTGGCATGGCAAACCTCCAGTACAACGACATCAATCAAGTTTTATATAAACAGGTACACGCACGGTCAGCTCGTATGGGGCCTAACAAGACTACACGCACGCAAAGAACTCTCTCATCAGTCCACTATCAATCTACTACGAACACATCGGCAACGAGAATTCTCAAATATCAAAGCACCATGCGTGTTTTCCTTGTCCAAACCGCCAAGGGGCTTTCCAGTTCATCTGGTGGCTACCGAGCGAACCTCTCGCTGCTCAAATATCTGGCTCATCGAGGACATGTTGCAGCTCAACTATGTTTTGTTTGGGACCAGGAGGTTAAGGCTTATTGTGACGAGATGGTTATAGCCGGCCTGAAACCGGATCTCGAGACTCGGAACGTGTGGATGCCAATCGATGAGCATTCCGGGATCAACATGAGGACCTATACGTTTGCCAGCATTGATGGAGTGAAGAATGTTGCCATAAATGCCTCCGACTTTGAAAAAGCTCTTCCTGACAAAGTCATGGCCAGTGATACTGCCAGACTAATCGAGGTACGCCCCTTTTGTCCGAGAGGAAGAGTCGTGGATCTGACAAGTGTACAGAAAAATGAAGTGAGCGCCCAGCTTCAAGTTTTTATCCAGTTTATGGAGATGCATATCTCCCGCTTCAAACCTACACATATCCTATTCAATGACGGCTTGATGCTGAAGGCAACGTTAATGAAGCCCTCGGCTTTCGACGCATCACGAATATTGATCATCCATACGGCTGAACAGCTTCCTTTCGGGCCTTTCTCCGGCGGTATCTCAGGAGGGTCTTGCACCTCTCGCGAAAACGAATTAATGCATGGGGTCGACGGTATCTGGTCGGTATCCGAAGCCATCAAGAAATACGCAAAGGAACACGGCGAAATTGAAACTACCTTCCTAGTTCATCATCCATGGACTTACCTTGACAACAAGACCCAACAACTGCCGATCCGAAGACACAATTGGGATAAAGAGGTCATCGGAATGGTCAATCCGTGTCCAGTAAAGGGTAGTTCGATACTCCGAGACTTGGCTAAACGATGCCCTCAGTTCAAATTTGCGGCGTGGTCCAGCTGGGGCACCAACCCGAAGGTCGAGGGCGAGCTACGTCAGTTGCCCAATGTCGAGTAAGGCCTTTCTCCTACTGCGCGAGCGATGCACTCTTACTGACATTCTCAGCCTTCGCCCAACGGCTCGCGACATGGAAAAAGTCTGGTCGGAGATCAAAGTACTCATTGTACCATCGCTTTGGCTCGAAGCATGGGGTATAGTTGTGATAGAGGCACAAATCAGGGGTATTCCTGTAATTTCGTCGGACGCAGGGGGTATCCCGGAGGCGAAGCTTCAAATTCCTCATATTATACCCGTCAAGTCCATCACGGGTGAGCGAACTCCCGAAGATGGATACGTCATTCCGGAGCAAGACATCGAACCTTGGGAACAGACTTTGACGAAGCTGATGACAGACAGGGATTGGTATGAAAATCTTTCGGAGAAGGCATGGTACGAGACAATCTCCTGGTTTACTGAAATGGATGAAACGGCTTTGGAAGGCTGGTTGATTGAGTCCGCTAGGTCAAAATCAAGGACGAAGAAGATTTCAACAAGCGATGGGGGTACTCTGAACGATGTGATTCAGGCGAGTCTTTAAGACTGCCATGGCATTGGAAGCAGAATTTTTATCTGCTAATCTGGTTCGTCCAGAGTGTTTCGTCGAGGTCTGTCGTTAATGGACTTGGAGACAGTTATGGGTCAACGGCGGCGAATGGCACGGCGATCTGCATTGACGCGAGGTCTAACAGTGTTGGATTCCTTGTAAGCAGTGTGGCCCCGTGAAGATTCATTGCTGTGATGGGCCTGCAGATATAGAAGCCACCATGAATTCTTCATTCTCGATTGCTTCTAGTCTCCAATTTGGTGGCGATATCTCAGGGATGACTATTGCTCGTAGCAGTGGATTGATGGTCTTCGAAGACAACGGCGCCCAAGGGATTAGAAGGCCGACCATTGTCTCCGGCAGAGGCTAGCGGGGTGGCAGAATAGGTGAGGTAGTGGCCGTGCAACACGACGCTGCCTGGGGTCTCCGATCTAGTCCGATCTGCTTACACCACTGCTCGGGTTGTCTGAGGAAGCAAACTCGGCCTCGAGCATATGCGCAAATTCTTGCAGGCTTAGGCCAATCACATTCAGAAACGGCCACTGCACGTTGCATCGGAACATTCTTGACCAGACATAAAGCACTTGCAAAGCCAAGTCCCGGATGGATAGTCCATTGACAAAGTCGGTCTTGTCGCAGGACTGGTTGTCCTCCTCGGTCGGATCTTCACTGTCGCTCGATTCAAGTGCTTCCTTGATGATATGCTTGACCCAGCGGATCATGCGACGTTCGTTCTCTACTTCGGAATCAGCTCCGAGATCCACCGTAGGTATGAGCCAGGATTGAAACCACTGGGCCCCAATGATATTAAGAGATCAAAGTGTACTTACTACTAATTTCCGTTGTTGACTGAGTAGAATGCACAGCGATCAACCATTTCGCAAGCAGGATTGCACATTCAAGGCTGGAGAGCCCATGGCGAATGCTCCAGAAGAAAGCTTGACTTCTTCCCACGCACTCGATTCCCAATCTGACTGGGAGACTCACCGCGTGGACGGCGTACAAGATAGCGGGTAAGATACGGTGACTGCGGCGCACTGGAGGAGACCTTAGAAGACTTGAAGCGATTCGGTGCTTATCCCTAGTCTCCAGGCTGCGGTGTGGTCCAAGGCGAAGATGCAGGCGCACATATGCAAGGCCGAGCAGTGCACTTGAAGTAAAGGGGATAGGCCCGTTGGCGTTTCGAGGATCAAGACTGGATTCGGGGGTCTTTTGCCAGACGACGGTCCATGACCGAAGCGCATACCTGCAGGTTCCTGTCAGCAATGATTCCTCGCCAAAACCCTGGAGCTCTCGTCTTGGACTGGCAAGGCATTGCACGTACTCTAGCTGGTCAAAGTCGCTGTGAGACATGGTGGAAATCTGGTCATCACTCGGAGTTGAGATTTCCGATGTCAGCAGGATCCGCTGTAGCAGTCCGTGCAAAAGAATGTAGTTTCCGAGTGGCGTAGTCATTGGCGATAGCGGATCATTCGACTTTGAGGGGTCGAAAAGAATGGCCAATGCTGGTTGATAGTACAGTTGCTCAGCGGTCACGCCGGTACGGGCAAGCCTCCACTCCTCCTCGGAGGCGGCCTTCCATTCGGCAGTGGTGCACGGTAACCGCACATTCAATTGACTACTCATGAGGTAGGGTGGAACATTGAAGGCAATGCTCAGAGTTTCCAAAAATGTGAATGCGATGAGCTGGGCACGTCTGTCGCTTTCGGCTTGTGCCCAAAACTTCCAGTCATCGAAGGCGACTTCGGTGGTTGCCGACGTCCCAATGGCTCGTAGGCATTCCACCACTACGCTGGCGAGCTGGAAACTTTCATGTAGCAAAGCCACCCCTTCCCATGCACTGTATCCCATCAGCACAACTCCGGCAGCCAAGCACTGGTGCATTATCCTGTCTCCTCGTTCGGGAGCTTGGTATGCACGCTCGTCTGCACCAAAAACGGCCGAGACTCTTTTCAGCCTGCGGGCTTGACCGTAATCGATACCTTGGGCGATCACAGAACCTGGAGACGTATCAGGACAGCGGAAACGGCTTGCTCTGTGCCTCCGCATCCTTTCCATCAAGATGGTCTTACCCGCATGGAATAGTCTATCGCCATTCCGATGCTCGAACACATATTGTGCTCCTGTCGACGCAAAGGCGAGGATTGCCTCCGGAGTGAAGTCTTCGAAGATTGCAGTCGGGATATGGACGAAAGGAAGATGACTATGGAAGCCATCAAAGAACGATGTCATGTATCTTGTGAGGCTATGGTGTGAAGGTAGGTAAAAATCCGGAAGGACATGTTCAAACTCCGCTAGCTTAGCCTCGAGGCTCGCTCGCTGCTCTCTGGAGACATTGGACATGGGCGTTTGATGAGACCGCCGCTGGGCAGTAAAGACTGTGGATAGAAGTGAGCTCAAAATGATAGTGACACAAGCAGTTGTGCGGCAGCATTGCGAAGAACGCTCCTCAACTTACCAGAGTCGGTCACATGCCTCGAATGCTGATCGATTGGAGGCGGAGATGGCAGCCATGAACGGAAAGGGGACATAGGACGACTCCGCGGGTTGATATGCACTGCATCATCCGCTCCGTCGTCGACCAAATCGTTGTGCGGCGGGACTGGTGCTGGCTCGGCTTCGACAGAAGGCTGAGTTTGCACCGTGTCAAATGTGACAAAGTCTGTCAAGAGACCCATACTGTCCATGAAGGTGGCTAGTTGTTGTAAATGGGCCTGTTCGTCGGGAGAAGTGTTCAGAAGAGCATCAAAATCTGGAATTGATGGATCAGATGTCCGTAACGGTACGCGCTCAATATGAACCTACCAAGGTCATGCAGCGATTCATCTACCATGAATGGCATCGGAGTCGATGAGTCGACCATGGCATGTTCAGTTGTGGGCTGCGGTTCGCCTGGTATTGCGAAGGGTGTCTGGAAAATGGGATTCGGAACCGCGCTTTCACCACGGTCGTCGTCAGCACGAGGCTGTCGATGGGCGGTATCGATTGGCTCGTCGCTGGTTTGCCGAGAACGGCGGCTCTCAACAGCAGCCTGCGTGGTCGGAGCATATCTCTCCGGATGCGACAACCGAATGTGCCGCTTCAGAAGATCCTGTCGCGCAAAAGGAGCGCCGCAATGGCAACGAAATGGCTTCTCCTTTGTGTCTTTCGAGGACAATCAGCGCAGATCCGACGGCATTGTGTCGCTGTTGACTTACGTGTTCGCAAATGACGATTAAGATGCTCTGATCGCCTGAAGAGTCTGCCACACCGGCTGCATGCGTGGTCCTTGACTGGAACTTGGACACCGGCACCAACATCAACAAAATTGTCCCTTGCGGACCAGGTCGAAAAGCCTGAATGGGCCATTGTGGGAAGACGTCCGAACAGCCGTGGAAAGGACCATGACACTTAGTTGCAGAGGTTCGAGATGGACATCAACGACAGACTCGGATGGAAAAATGTCGGACATGGAAGCTACTCGTAACGAGGTCGTGCAAAGTCAAGAGCAAAAGTCTAGGCACTGGGGGACCATCATCGCCCAATCATGACTCATCGGCAATGTACTGTATTTACCTAGGTACCTAGGTGCTGAGTGGGTGCGGGGAACGTTGCATGTTGCTGAGAAGCTGTTTAACCCTTCTGCCAACCCCAGGCGTGCCCGGAGTGGCCAATGGCGGCAGGTCTTTTAGGCGACCCCGGCTGATAAGGGCTTTTCGCGAGTGTTCAATGATGGTTCCATTACGGAGTACTACTATTTATCTTATCAGTGCATGCGTTGCGCGGCGACTTGGAACTTGGAGACCTTTCAGCTATCGGCACCCAATTGGTCATTTCGTAAATTTGGAGTCGAACAAGTATAAATGGATTGCTGTAGATATCTCTACCCTTCCTTCCTCGGCTCACCACTCAGAAGCACCATACATCTTACATCTTGATTCTTAGAGTACATTGACCGGTGTCATTCAACATGGGTAAGAAACGTGTCCTGATCAGCTACGGTGTCGACGTTGATGCTGTGGCCGGTTGGCTGGGTTCATACCATGGAGAGGACTCCGTTAACGACATCAGTCGAGGTGAGTCCGATTGGACAACCGCGCGAATTGCACGTTGAACGTTGCAGGTATCTTTGCTGGCACTGTGGGCACACAGCGACTGTTGGCCATGTTCAAGAAGCACGATATTAAAACTACATGGTTCATCCCCGGTCACTCATTGGAATCGTTCCCGGAAGACATGGCTGCTGTTCGAGACGCCGGCCATGAAATCGGCCTACACGGATATTCCCACGAAAACCCATCAGACATGACTGAGGAGCAGCAAAAGATTGTCCTCGACAAGACCTTTCGTCTCTTGACCGAATTCTGCGGTAAACCACCTAAAGGGAGTGTCGCGCCTTGGTAAGAAACCCTGCAATCTGTTTACCTTGAGATAGGCTGTTGTAGAACCAGACGGGATTCAGCTAACTCTTTCGTCGAATAGGTGGGAAACCAGTGCAGAAGGTGCTCGGTTGCTTCTCGATTATGGCATAGAGTATGATCACAGCCTTTCACATCACGACTGCCAGGCGTATTGGCTACGCACAGGTGATACCTGGACCAAAATTGACTACAGCAAGCATCCAGATCACTGGATGAAGCCCCTGGTGAAAGGCAAAGAAACAGGCCTGGTTGAGATCCCTGGAAACTGGTACATTGATGACCTACCACCCATGATGTTCATCAAAAAAGCTCCAAACAGTCATGGATTCGTCAATCCGCGCGACGTCGAAGACATCTGGAGGGACCACTTCGACTACATGTACCGAGAATACGACGAGTTCATCTTCCCCATCTCCATCCATCCAGATGTTTCAGGGCGACCGCATGTAATTCTCATGCACGAGAGGTATGCAACCATGACGCTGCTCTGACGCTTGCAGTACTTTTGGGTTCAAGGCTAACCGTGTTCTGCTTCCACAGACTTATTGAACATTTCAAAAAGCACGAGGGTGTCGAATTTGTGCCCATGGTGGAGATGTCCAATGCGTTCAAGGCAAAGAACCAATACCCTGCTGGGGCGTACCTTCCACAAGACCCAACGGAGGTCTTGAAACGAGAACCACTTTCAAAGTGATTGGAATATCCATTTGACGGAGTCTCGAAGACATCTAAGAGAGTAGATTTGCCGCGGCCTCGGTGAACGATGCCACGCATGGCAGGATATTTGGACCTGACGTAGAAATTGTTCAAGACTACTTTGATACTTTGTCTAACTTTGCAAATTTACGGACTTGTGGCCAAGACTTCAAAAGATACTCTAGGCCTTTGCCCGTGGATCGACAAGTCCAGTCTTTTCGGGACCTGCCCGCCCTGGTAATCTTACCGGAGATCTATCACCGGTGTTGGAACCAAACCACTCCAAGTTTACGAATTGGGACTGTCGGTTGCTCCAACTCAGGACCCAGCTGCTTATCAGTGGAGTTAGTGCCATAGTGGCATCATTGGCAACTACTTTCGTTCAATTGTTCTATAATGGTATCACTGCATCACACCTTGGCTCCAGGACTGAAGCCACTCACAAATGAGATTGCACAGATTCCGGTGAGTCTCGATCTTTACGCTGCTGCCCGACCTGGAAAAACGCCGCCGCCTTCAACACGGTTTTCTCGTCCCATCGCCGTCCCACAATCTGCATACCTACTGGCAAAAGCTCACCCGTCTTCTGGTTCTTCTCGAAACCACAGGGAACACTCATAGCCGGATGGCCTGTGCTGTTGAACGGGCAAGTGTTGGAGCTTAGCCCAATAGCAGGGTTGATTCTTTCCATGATGCCTGTTCGTTTGCCATCTCGCTTGAGTTCTGGATGTTGTGACGCTAGGTCCAAGGTTGTAGGCATGATTAGTACATCAGCTTCGTTCAATGCTTGATTGTAAGCCTCCCGCAGCTTGAACACCATACGGTGCGCTTTTGCTTCGATCCCTGGTCCATACTTTTCCTTGAGGAACGCACTGCTGAAGACCAAGTTCATAACGGTGGGGTTGGTGTCCGAAAGGGCTTCGTACATGTCCTGGTTGGGTGGCCATTGCAGCTGCATGTGCGGTGGTTGATAAGAGAGGTAGCCTGGTGTCTGCATAGCAACGGCCCAATCTGACATCGTAGCTCGAGTCGAGGCGGTCCAGATCAAAGGTCCTTCCTTGTGAAGAGGGACAGAGACGTCGATAACTCGAGCTCCGATTTCCTCGAAAGCCTTCTTCGCCTCCTGGTAAACAAGATCTGCGATCGCTGGATTCATGCCTGGAAGTTGGAATCCTTCCTTCAATAGCCCAACTGTGAAAGGCGATTGCCGCTGAGAGGCTGGCAACTGGGTTTCCGCAAATGCTTCTCGTACGAGACTTGGATAGTCCGGTATATTGTTTCGCAAAGGTGATTCTGGTGTCATCCTTGCGTCAATGCCATCGTATCCAGCCAGTACCTGCAGCAAAAGGGCAATATCGTGTAGACTGTTGGCAATTGGGCCCACATGATCCACCATAGGTGAAAGAGCCATAACTCCCGTGTAAGGGATCAGACCATGAGTGGCTTTCATACCGAAGCATCCATTATAGGCCGCTGGTAATCGGATACTGCCACCTTGATCCCCACCAATGGCCATATCAACATGCTCGCCAAACGTGACGCCCTTAAACTTCGAAGCAAGGTTCGCACCAATCAGGGCTCCACTGCCACTGCTGCTGCCGCCGGCACTGTAGCCATTGGCCCATGGGTTTTGAACCGGTCCTCTGAAGGAGGTTGATGACAAGGTCGAAGCAGAATAAGTCTCGCACGTTGTCGTGCCTTTCACGGTGGCACCAGCATTCAAAACTCTTGACACAACCGTGGCATCGATCGTTGAGATGGGATACCTTGTGCCGTCTTTCGAAAGAAGACTCGAACGGGTCCCAATGGTCGTCGGAAGGCCCCCGACAGCAATGTTGTCTTTGAAAGCAACGGTGCGTCCAGCAAGAAGGTTGCTTTTTGGACTAGCCGCTTGAAAGTTACAGCGATGACTCCAGGCGTTTAGAGGATTTCCTTCCGTGGGAGGCTCCCAATACGTTCTTTCTGAAAAAGTCGGGACCGGGACAAGATCAGGGTGAATGTAGTCTTCAACTGTCTCAAGATGCTCGTACACGGCTTCAGCTGACTGTAAGAGTGTCAAATATGCTTCCTCGTCGGCACCAGAATTGAGCAGAATGTCGAACTTGGCAGCCAGAGTCCTTAGGTCGTCCACCGTTATTCGAGACCTATATGTGATTAGCAATTTACCTGTTTGATGGTTTTCTCACACGTACTGGAAGTCGGTGTTGGGTAAAGCAACTGTCGACATGGCGAAGACCAATGTTTGTGGATGAGGCTATGGTAACAAGGACGTTGCGGAATCAGCTATAAGAACAAGGTGGAAAATTTATACAGGGTTTCACAGTGCAAGTCCATGTATGTGTTCTGCTTAGTTCAATCAAAGCCTCCAGACTATTGGCAGATACTGGGCCCTCCACTCATGGTCGGAGTAAGGGGAATATTCGCCACCAGCGCGTTAAATTTCTAGCTCCCGTCCATTTGAAGCTCCAAAATTCCCAAATAGGGTATTTGGAGCGTTCACTATTCCTACCTTATTCTAGGTGGCTTCCAAGTCAATTCTAACACTAATGGCGGCCGAAAAAGCCGAGGCAAGCAGCTGTTTCCTGGGTTAAGTTTTATCGCAGTTGATGCATCCTCGAAATGATCATTTACAATTGTGTAGAGACCGTTATTTATGGCAGTTGAAGTCATAATATATGATTGAATAGCTAGCCAGTCAGAGGATAAACACTGCAGCTTGGTAAATCTAGATGCAGACGCTCTCAGGAGCTTTATTCTTTCTAAATACTATCTGGCACAAAGTTATGCATACATCTGGCGCAACTATATCATCTCCCTCATTCCCAAAACTTGTCGGGCTCGTCATGAGTACGGAAGCATCATGACCGCCTGGCTCACTAGTTCAATACGGTACCACTGTTGTCTGCACAATCGAAAGCGGCTCCAATTTGTCCACTGGCGTAGGCATCGATAATGGCCTGGATGACAGCGTATGTTCCGCCGATGGTGACAAAGAGCCCCAGGGCTATCATGAAGACATGGAAAACGTATAGGACCTTCTGCAGGAAGGTACCCTTCCAATAATGAGGGTGGTCGTAGCACCAGAGCCAGCCAGGAAGAGAGATTGCCACTGGTGCGAAGCACAGTGTACCGGCCAAACCCAAAAGGTAGTTGAAGATGGGAATGCCGGAGGAGATCAGGAAGCCGGCGATAGACATCCCAATCGTACAAGCGAGCCAAGTACCCCAATGGATGATACTGTTGGCCTGCAAGTGGCGAGACTTGCGTAGGATTCTGACGAAGAGGTATTTTGCTCCGATATGGACATAGAGGCAGGCCGAAATGACCAATCCAATAATGCCGACACCATAAGCGACCTTCTTCAAAGTAGGTCCAGCGGAACCAAGTGACGGTGTTGCCACCCACTTTCCGCACCATTTGTAAACCACCAAGGAGAAAGACAGGTATGCGGATGTGACAATACCCATGGACACGTAGACCGCCTTGTTGTAGTCTCGAGGCTTCTTCATTTCCGAGATGACGGGCAAGAAGGCTGCAGTCGCGGCGCTGGACACAAAGATTGCTGCAACTGCGGTCATACCGGCGATGAATGTTGGGTTGCCGACCACACGGTAGCCAAGGTCGAATGGACCAGCTTGCGGCGCGATTGCTGGACGGTTTCTCGTCGTGACACCAATGACAATGATCATGACCGCAACGAACACAGAGATGAATCCCACCCAGGTGAGCCAGGCCAGCTTTTCAAACTTGCGCACACTGGCGAAGACTGCAACAATGACTGTCGCAATGAACGCAAACCATTGAGTGCAGAGCGCATGGTTTGACAAGGCGTTGAAGGCTGCAGAAACGCCGATAATGCCGGAGCCAGCACAGATCACATATGCCGCAATGAAGAGAAATCCCACAAGTTCTTTCAAGATTGGTCCTCCGACAAGTTGAGCCATGTCAGCGATACTGTGGCAGCCTGCGTGAGAGTTTCGAAAGTTGCCCTGAATGATTGCACAGTAGCCATTGAGCAAAGTGAAGGCAATGATGTTGATCGCTCCTGGCAGCGCACCAAGAGTGTACATGGCCGTGGGGATGGAGAGAACTCCGGTTGCAAAGATGACTGTCGACCACGTTAGAGTGGCACATTCTGACAGAGTGTGTTACTAATATGGACTCACTCTTGAGAAAAATCATGGACGCATGATACCAAGTGACTGTACGAAAGTCCACAATGCCTTCTCCTTTCTTGAAGACTTCGAACTCATTTTCGGTGAGGTGGCCTTTTTCGACAGCCTCAACGTTGTCCAAAGACTGGACGGGTCTGACGTTGTCCATGGAGATTTTGTCTCCGGCCATGTGTGCTAGAAGGTTGACGAGATAATAGATTGAGTGTGGCGAAATATCGAAACCTTTCGCGAGTAAGGACAATGGTAGGACTATATAAAAGTCGTGGGCAAGTGATATGTGGACTGAAAAGGGAATTGGGGCAAAGAGGCCGTCTTGATCGTATCTTAGCCAAGGTAGTGGTGATACGCCAGCATCTGGCCGAGCGAGAAAGTGCCCCCACAGAGGAGGGAAAGATAAGACTAATCCCGGCTCTTATCAATGCAGATTAGCCACTGACCTGTGCCATTTAATATGAGCACATATCGCGACGCTTGGGCTCTGAAATTTCAAGGGAGAGAAACGTGCGAAGTGGAAATTCCTTATCATTACCCCAGGACGAGTCTAATCCGTAAACGGGGAACTAGAGACCCCGAAAGCCCAAGATGGACTAGAACTTGGAGTAACCCCAGACAGTCGAGACCGTCACCTTATCTTCGGGATCTACTGTACGTTTTGATTCCGGTTCTGGTATCCGTAATCATGAGAGTGCGGGAGGCTATTACGATCTCTATATGGCTAGACAACTGATAAGGTATTCTTGCGGATAATCTCCTCAGCTGATCCTTTCTACCCATTGGTACGGAGTCCTTGGCTGATTTGGTAGGGCGTTGTCGTCATGGAAATGTCTCCTATCCCAGGAGGCCATAGTATCCATAACAGTGGATATGATTTCTGATGAGTCGCGGTGAGTTCCTCTGAGTATTTTGGGCAGAAGAGATTGGGGTCTGCATAGACCAGGTAAGCCTATGGTGAGATTCCTCTTTCGGCGGCGAGAGCTACGCAGGTTACGAACTCATCTTAGGTCTCCTCTCCTTGTGTGCTCCGAGGGCGAAGGGTAGTTGTGAATATGGCGTCGTTGGCGCCATGGGAAAAGAACAGCACCCAGAACGCGCAGTCTACGCAGTCTTGTCGCAAGTGCAAAATACTGTGTGACGCAACAAGGACGGACATCCCGTGCTCGAACTGCTGAAGGGCTTCTGCCTCCTGCTCGGCTTCTACTTCGCTCAAAGCACCCGCAGCCAGTGGAGAGGCCGTTTGAGTTTTCAGATCCTTTTTCCAGTGATGCTGGTTTGCTCCCCGCCTTTCGTTCCTAAGTCACCTCGTTGGCGTAAGTGGCGTAAGTGGACCTGGAACAGAAATCACGAACAACGTGGCTAATATCGTTGATAGTCCTTACACGGGACCGGCAGGATGCTGCTCTCAAGGTCTTTAGGAAGGTGCAAGACAGTGGCGTCAAGAACAAGGACGGCCAGTATGAGATCGCCGTGCAGGACGAATTCCGTCTACAGGTAGCGGTAACGGCACAGGAAATGAAAACCATATACATTTGAAAACTTTTTCATCAGCCCCAGCTTACGCAAAAGATGCCTGGTTGGAATCGCTACCATGTTTACTAATCAAGGAACTTTCACATTCGTCATCAAGAATGAGTATGCACCTGAAGCACCCCTCTGGAGCTAACGGTAGGTGTCCGCAGACCATTGACCCCTTTCGTAAACCGTACTTGGCTTTGGTACTATCCAACAACTCTTGACCCAGCCGGTTGGATTAGCGTATATCCCGGTGGCAATCTTCTTAATGCCTTTATTGTTGACAGAGATGGTCGAGTCAAATTTTTGAGTGAGCATCTTCCACCGCGGCCCTGGCGAAGATGGTGGTTAACATCCTTCAGTATTCGTGTTCTTGGGCACCGTACCCGCTCTCGTGGGTGCATACGGGACCGTTGTGTCTTACAACAAGACATATTCCCATGGCACTGCGGCTGTGGCTGTTTTATCCTGTTTTGGCAGACTAAGGGACTATCCTTGTAAGACATCGCCGAAGTCGTTTGTGACAACATCTACCTTGGATGACCCGAAGGAAGAGGCTATCCATAGGCGCTTCCAAGCTGGATGTTACCGCGAGTCTGCCAACGCCCAAGCCGCAGGAGACGTCCACCGCCGTCACAACATTCCTTCAGAGGAGAAGGGTGTGGCGTCTCAGGCTCCTCATTTTGATAATTCACCTGGCAGTCTATGAAAACACCGAGCTATATAAGTGTGGAAGATTGGGATCTGTATATACGAGCTATACGTCCAGCACCTTGGGCCAAGGTAGGTAGCTTGTACTAGAATGGCAATGTCATTAGGGCCCTAGACAGCTCATGACGATGCACAGACAAGGTAATGAGCGTGAATTACGCGCTTAATTTACATGTCTATCTATCCCTATCTCGAGATCTGGGCGACAAGACCCTAAGCCCGCACTAGGAGCTGGGGGTCAATATATATATGGTACGGCAAAGCTGCTTGGGAGAACAATCGGCGCTAAGGCTAGGGCTTGGCGCCATATATTGTGAGCATACTCTTTACGTACATCCAAGGAACTCTGGATATATGCTGGGGAGAAGACATGCGCTGACACTAGTAAAATCGCCGTAATATCGCATCTTCAGTATGATTACACTTTCGTCTGAATAAAATACATATCCACTGAAATAAACCCGTCAAGTACAGGGGAGAATGAGAAGCCGTCCCGACAATCACGGATTGACTTTGATCGTCTTCGCCACACTGGGCGTGCCGGCTGCGTTCATAACGAAGAGCATCCAGTATCCAGGCAGAGCAACGCCAGGATCGCTCGGAACCGTCACCGAGTACGTGTTTACGCCGGTGAGCCTCAGCGTAAGGGGCACGCGGCGCTGGTCGGTGTTGACCGTGTGCGTGGCCGAACCGTAGCGGATCAGAGACGCGCTAGTGACGACCGACCCAGTAGTGATGGTCAACGACTGGCCCACCCTCAGGCTCGCGGTGGAAACCGAGTTGATCACAGGCCTCACTCGGTTGGTGCCATCGCTGTTCAACAGGTACTGCGGTGTGTAAATCTGCGCGTCAAAGTGGTTGGACGAGCAGTCGGCGCAGAGCCCGCCGCCGCCGCTGAGAACCGTGCCATCAAGCAGCAGCAGGGCAATGCTGTGGTAGTTGCGGGGAATGGAGTTGGGAAGCATCTGGGTGAAGGTGTTGGTCAGCGGACTCCACATCTCCGGCGTCAGGTCGGCGCCGATGTCGTAGAACGGCCACCCAACGGTCTGCCCACCCGTGATGAAAACTTGACCATCCGGCAGTACAACGCCGTTGTGGAAGATGCGCTCGTACGCCATGGAGCTGAGTGTCGTGACCGAGGGCGTCGAGTTTTTATTCCCAATCTTGATGAGGTGTGCGTTTCCGGTCGCTTCCGTTCCCTGGTAGTTGGGAGAGCCACCGGCAGTCAAAATATTCCCGGCAACCGCATCGTACATGACCGCAACGCCGCACATTGAATCAGCGTCCGAGGCTCGGTTTCCTGCCGCGCTCACTGCGCCCAATCCTGCCATGTCATACCAGTTCATCGCCTTGCTGGGGCCAGCTTGAAAAACGGATCCGTTTTTCCAGCTGAACAACCAGGCATGGTTATCTGAGCGGAACACCCCTTGGGTGTCTGCGGTCAGCATAGGGGCTACAGGACAGCCGGGGAGCAAGGTCCAATTTCCCGTTGTCGTATTGTAAATTTCTCCGTTCTTGCCGCCCTCGCCTCCGCTCCAAGAGCCTCCGATGGTGAAGATGCGTCCATCCGAGCACGTTGCTGATGATTGATATCCACGCGAGATCTTCATATTGGACCCGGCAATCCAGGCGTCGGTAAGGGGGTCATAGATGCTTGTCTTTTGGGCATTGTTGCCCCCAGTAACGATAGGACGTCCATTGAAATCGAGCGATATTCCAGGACAGAACATATCGTGATTGGTCTGGGTAACGTCTCTCCGGCTGACAATGAGAGTGGTGGGATCATAGGTCGATGTGATGGTATGGCCTGATCCGCCGACGAAGGTACTTGGAGAATACGAAGACCATGTGAGAACTCGGCCATTGGTGGGATTGATGGCTGCCGCAACCGGAACTAGTGGGAAATTGATAGTTGGGCCCCATTTCCCCAGATTAGTCGGTGGGGGGGTGTAAGATGCTGGGACATAAACGGTGAATGCTGCTGCAGACGTCCAATTGCCGCGATTGCCCGCCTCAGAAAGAGCCCGGACCTGAATGTACCGTGCAGACACAGTATTAAAGACAACATTTTTCTCCGACGTGTCGTCTTTGAACGTGCCCGAGGCGACTGATGCAAAGCTCGTCCCATCGGTGCTGGTATACACCTGGTATTGTCCAATGTTTCCATTGCGGCTCCCGTCCTGACGGGGTAAATACCTCAGGGAATTGATGCTGTATACAGTCTTCATGTCAATGGTAATGTTATGGGGCAGCTTTGCAAGAGTCGGGGTGTATTGGGTGTGCCAAAATGAACTTGTGTCGGTAATTGCCTTGACACACTCGTTTCCGGCCTGGGCACTATCGCAAGTGGCGGTCCAACCTGTGCGATCAATTGCAGTGCCAGGAGTAGGAGCATACACATTGATATCTGCTCCGCTCGTCCATGGACCGCGGTTGCCTGCCTCGGTGAGAGCTTGAATTCGTATATAGCGTGCCGGAACTGGTTCAAAAGCCGCTGTCTTCGCCAGCGCGCTGTCGATCCAAGTGCCAAACGCGACGGGCGAACCGAAATTTGTTCCGTCAGTGCTCACAAAAATCTTATGCTGCCCAATGCGCCCATTCCCTGATCCATCCTGGCGAGGTAAATAGACTAGGCCATTGACATTGTAGGTGGTCCGCATGTCGATGGTGATATTGTGCGGCAGTTGGGACAATGTGGGCGAATACTCTGTATGCCAGAATGTGTTTGTACTTGAATCAATTGCACTTATGCATGGATTGCCGGCCTGAACGCTATCACAGGTAACATTCCAGTTTGACCGATCGATCGCAAGCCCTGTAGGTAGAGCAGCAGCAAGGATAGGGCTCTCGTCGATCCCCTCTGCTGTCAACACATCTGCCGGAGGGGGCACGAAGGGAACTGTCAGGGCATTTATACATCTCTCATAGACACCAAAGACCAGGAGAATGCGACTCGCGAAGTTTCGTGACATCTGGTCGGCTATCTGGGCACTGTTTCCGATAATAGAAGTAGAAAGAGAACGAAGTAAGGCTATGCCTTGAAGAAGCTGAAAGAATGACCTGGGAAGGAGGGTAATGAATGTATTCACAGCGCAAAATCACATCAACGAGTGGCAGACAAATATCTTCAAATGTAGATATTCGTGGGATAAAACGAGATACAATGCATGGAGAAGCACCTACTCTATATATTACTTACTCAAGGACAATAAATATGCCGTAGACGAAAGATTCATGCTGAGGGACATTAATCTCCACACGGGGTCTGTAGCCTACTCAGAAATTGATTCAATCACCACCCACCACGAAAGGGGAGGAGGTCCAATTTATAAACGCTTAAGGTTAAATATAAGCTCTTGAACTGTTGGCTCAACAGTTCTAAGGAAAAAGGAAGCGTACTACCCCGAGTACTATGCAAACAAGTCGTCATGTGGATCTCGACTTAAATGGCTAGCTCCCTCTTTCTCGCCTAGAACTTTAGCGAGTGGTCTCAGATTTGGATCAGAATGGCGTGGGCGTGGCGCGAGCTCTTCACGATGAGGTGATCATTATCCCCGCATAACACGATGAATGTACAGGGGCGCAGTCGCTTATTGCCCCGCAATTCCTCGAGTTGCTCCTGTGGCTGAAACAAGGTGGGTTACCCTGGCGGGATATGTTTCTGCTGCAGCAACCTTTCGCAGATACTGTACGGCATGTGCGATCTTGAAGGCTCGTTTTTAATTTTAAAACCCGTATCCGATTACTGATGGGCTTGACCATCATTTGACCTCTGTTGTGGTCCTCGCGCGTCAGGGCATGCCCTCCTCCAGCACCATCCACCTTCCACCTTTATCTCCATATCCATCGATGCATCTCTTCTGCAGTCCGCATACATAGCCAGCACACACCATAGCAACCCTCCAAAATGAGGAGCAATCGGCCTGAACATCGTTCTCTGCAGTCCGGGTGCCGTGATGGGCGGATCGATTGTTCGAATCGATTGAATTGCTCCCGTCAACTCGGAGGATCAATTTCGGTGTTCGGAAGGCGCTTAGCGCAGCCAGCCCGCACTCCGGGGCATCTGCAGCTCCCCAACTGTTTTTCGGACCCTGATTTTCAACTGCCATGAGCAGGACAGTCACAACAGCCAAGATAACTACTGAGGGATCGGATCCGTGCACGGAGAACGCATCTTACTGTCTCAATCAATGTTGGCTGAGTACCATGTAACCTTGACGTCTCTAGGCTTCACTCTTTGCCCCCATTTGCAGTTGTCGAAGCGCGGTCAAATGTTCGCCGACTTTGGAGGGGCCTCTGGGGGTACAATCAAAACTACCCAACATCAAACAGCACGATAAAACTTTTTTCATGGACATAACCGTTCATGATGCTTGATTTCACTTGAAGTTGATAGATCTGGATGCGAGGATTCGGTTGATACCAAATTCGCCCATACAAACTGTATGCATGCATGCATTAGAGTTGGCTGAATAGACGCTGCCAGCTAAACAAAAGATACTAACATCAAGGCGATATTCGATTAAGCGGATTGAAGGCTTTTCATTCTGGACAGAAGTCGATCGGTGAGGATGCGATATCTCGACGGTCTGTACGAGCGAAGCTCTGATAGAGCTCAACGGTGGGGCATGTTATTAGCGAGAACAATTGGAATATATTGCTTTATCGATTGTACAGCATTTTTGTTACCACCTGACTCTTAAGGTGTATCCCGCGCTTGCTTGTAGGATATTGTGGTCCTGACGAGTGACCTCAGGCTCGCCAAAATCTGTACACAAAGCTAGGACCGATTTCGTATGAGCGCACATGTGGGTTGTGCTGGAGGCTTGCATAGGAATTGGTGCCTCATCCTCCTTCAATGTACGATATATGCCGGCCGCTGTAGCATAGCTCGACAATCAAGGGACAGCCAAGGAATCCAAGAGTTCATCACCACTCTAAAATATCGCGATAGCGTTGGGATGGCTTCCTACACCTCCTATACGTATCTTTTCGTTAGCGCATTATGCTCTTCACCACATCGAGGTGTCCACATACCGCGCACATTAGTTGGCACGCTCGCTAGAAAGAAAGTATATTGCTTCTTGCGTTTGCACGTCTCAGCCAACTGGTCTAGATCCCACATTTCGCCAATGGGAACGCCCCAGCGTGTCAGGAGATACTGATGGAGGTTTATCGATTGCCGGGGCCAGGCCTCGAAAGCCGGGGCATCGCCCACCACGGCACTGAAGTAATTGTCGTGTAAAAAGTCAAGCATGTCTTCAGTTTGCTCAACCCCGACAAATGCATGTTCTGGGATTTTTAGAGTACCCAAGTGTGCTCGTTGCGCCTCGTCCAGGCGAGCATAGTTCTCGACAAAACCTGAGCGAATTATGAGGATATCACCATACTGGAACTCGATTCCTTGGTTCTTTGCACAGGCATGAATATCACTCAATGCGATACGGTGCGTAGTGACTGGATCGTAGCTTTTGCCAGCGTAGTCCCAATAGTCGATAAGCACGCCACGGCCGGCTCCAAGATGTCAACGGCGTTGTAGGTTGGATATGTCCAAGCACATACCTATGCCATGATCGGCCCATGCCTGCATTCCGCCAATTTCCGCCTTATAGATATCGTCCTTGGTTAGCTACCGCTCTTTTAGCAGACCCTTCAACCATAGTAAGAATGATACTTACTCCATTGTAAAAGATGATATCACCCTTATGCGGCAGTCCGACCTTTCAGAAAGATCAGAGTCCGGTCGTCAAAAGCTAGTCAGGGTTGTGGCAGCCTTACATGCCGAAAACCGTCCCACTGTCGGTGAGATGTTAATCTAGGGTAAGCAAGGACCTCTGCTCGGGTTACTAACCTGCGATCCACTTTGCGTGTTCATGTCGTATAAGTCGTCAAAACCAGACGGGCCGATTGGCGAGATGGTATGTTTAAACCCCTGTCTACCAAAGGCTGGAGGGTTTGGAAATTCCACAGGCCAACTAGAGAATGGTTGTCAAGGTCGACTTTTGACCTGGTCGTAGTTTACACTCACTTGAGGTTTACTATCTCCCCGGTCTTTATCAACTTCGCGGCGGATGCAGTGCGCTCCGATGTAAGCAGGTTAAGACGTCCGAGCTGTCATTGGTAAGATCTCTGCTATCAGTCATGGCGTAGACTTATACCTCATCATCTGGACCCCAGAACCAAGCTGCACCGTCGGGAGCTCCGTCTATGCTAGGCAGCTCAGAACGTGTGGGAAGCGTCTGGGAGGAAGGGTCAAACTTCATGGCGTATCTCTATAGTATATTAGAATTTTACGGGGCTGATAAACTTGTAGTCAATTACCAAGGTCGTCAATGCTGAGCAGACTATGAAGAGTTGAATACCTTTTAGGTGTACCCAGGGAGATAAAAAGTTCCGAGGGCACCATAACCTCGGCAGCGTCGTCACGATTTCACCGCGGTCAGGGCTATGATTCCTATTTCAGCACTGACCTCGGCTTTGGGCACCGAGATAATGGATCTTCCTATACGAACCTCGACGAGTACCGTTGACTATGCACCGCAGGGGATCAGCAACCCTGGGCAAGGCCTCAGCCACTTCGACATTAGAGCCATGTGTCAAACTAAAAAAGGTGCTCGATATCACAGTTTTGTAATTGCAGGTTATGACTGTGCGTATTCTCATACTTTGACACCATCATGCGTCATGCCAGATTGCGCAATGTCCTTCCACCCATATTTACAGGCACCTCAAGTTCCCGCCAACACCGAAATCCACCATTCCAGCAATGTTTTCATCCTGGTCACCTGCTTCTCGGTCATTGCCTTGCATCCTAGTGACGGTCCTTCCCTGCGTCATGTGCCCAAGTGCTGCATTCAGTCCTCTGTCCTGCATTCAATCCTCTGTCCTGCAATTCTCTACAACAACCTTTCCCGTCCCCAATGTCTCTTGTGGTTCTTTCCGCCCATCGGCTTGAATTTCATGCTCTCTTGTTGAAGTGTCGTCATTTTGTCGACGTGTCAAGCCAGTCAACCTCTGCCACCAGTCTTGTGTCTCGTGTCATTGCTCCAAGCCATCCTCTCGTCCTACACTGTCTTGTGGCTCTTGAAGCCCATTTCCTTGCTGGTTTGAATGACCAACTCTCTCCTGCATCATTTTCTCTTGTGTTCATTTAACCCGTCTTCTTACATCCCAGAGACACCACCCGCCTTGTGTCTCTCTGTTTCTCCAGGCCATCATCTGGTCGATCCAGTCATTCCCTTGACATTTGGCTACTCGAACGTGTCGTCCGGTCGATGTCTCTGATGGGTCCATCGGATGCTGCGAGTGCCACGTGAGGTGTGTACTTTCTGGGGTGTTGGGGATGGGCGAGTTCGGTGACTGATGGGCAGTCTGGTTCTTGGAGGTTATGCTGCCGAAAGATACACTTCTCAGATGAGCTCAGTTAATATCACCTCGAGAGGAACTCAACGTGTACCACGATTGCGTAAGACCTCTTGTAAACATTATAGGTCTATCGACCGTCCTAGTCACCCTAGCCGAGAGGCGGCGCGCATCATGTAGTGCACCTGGGTGGGGCGGCCAATCGGCGAGCCGGCCCTCCCCCGATTCCAGGTGGTGCACCCCGGTAGTGCACCTTTCGTTTCATGCGCGTCTACCGTCGACAATTTCGAAGGGGATGGGTGCACTATACTCAACTTATCCAGCGCTATCGAACGCGGGTAATTGTATAATCGTACGACTTCTCGTCGTTGTGCTATCGTTTTGAGGTGGGTTACTATCTCTTTAAATCCTCTCTCCGCTAAATTTTAAGATAATTTAGTATAACTTTTAATTTTCTTAGTAGCGATTATAGAGGGTTTAGCTTTTTCTTAGAAGTTAAAATTTAATATACTAACTTAATTATTTTTTATTTACGAGCGAGAATAATAGTAAGATTTACTATTCTTAACGAAAGAGATAGTAAAGTTCAAGAATATTAAAGAATATAGCTTAAAGAAATATTCTCTTTAGTTTTAAATTTAGCTATCTCCTCGAGATGTATTTCTTTCGTAAATTATTTAAGAAGGGTTTCTTTTTTTTTTTTAATAATTTTTTTTAGTCGAATTATTTATCGTTTTATTTTATACTTAATATTTTTTTTTTTTTTTTTCGATATTTTTTTTTTTTTTTTTCGATATTTTTTTTTAATTAATTTTTTTCTTTTTACTTTTTCTTTAAAATTACTAAAGAAACTTTATATCTTAATTTACAATAAAACTTTAGAAACTTTATTCTAAAATTAATTTATTTTATTAAAAGATCTATATTCTATATTTAGTATAAAATATTATTAGTTTATCTTTAATATTAAGAAAGTATAAGAACTTTTTTATTAATTAATTATTATAATTAAAACGATAAAAGTAGATTTATACTCTTTAAATATTTAGCGATTATATTAATTACTTCTACTTAATTAACTTAGAGATTATTGTAGTTAAGCTTATAATATTTTTAATTTACTTTATAGTTAATTAATAATTATTAAGTCTTATAAACTATTAAGGTTAATATTAATATAAAGCGTTAAAGAAAATAATTTTATTAGAGATAAACTAACTAAGATATTAAAAGGCTAATCTTATATCTAATCTTTATAACTTTAAAGTTTCTTTTATCGCTATTACTATTACTAAAGTATTTAGACTTAATTAGAAATATACTATTCTATTTCTAAATAAACGCGAAATTTATTAAGTAGATAAGATTATAGTACTATTATAATCGATATAATATTAGTAAATATATTATTTATCTTCTTAATAAAGTATTATATATTTTTAATAGCGAAAATTTTATAATTCGCTATATTAGTTTAAACTTAATTAATAAGTTATCTTTAAGTTAATATTTAACTTTAAAACTATAGAAGAATTAAAGTTTCTTAGTACTTATTTAGTAGATAACTAAGAAATATATAGACTTCTATTATATTTTTTTAATAAGTCTTCTAATTAAGATAGAAATCTTAGTATTATATTTAATAAATAATTAGATCGTAGATTACGATAATCTAATAGTTTTCTTAATAAATTAATATAACTAAACGTCTTAATTTATTAGATAAGATCGATACTAATTAAGTAAGATTATATTATATTAAATTTATTTATCCTCGCTATACTAATAGAAATTTAGAGAGAACTATAAAGTTATTTAGCCTAAATAAATTATTTCTTAATATTATCTTAAATACTTAATATATTATTATTAATAGTAAAGCTTAAATTATTAATTTATTTAATTAATTATAATAAAGAAAATTAAGTAATATTATCTTAAAATTATATTAATTTATAATTATTCTTTATTAATATTAATTTTTATTTTATTTTATTATAATAGATATATTATAATATATTTTTATAATTTTTTAGATAATTTATTATATTACTATTAAATTATTTTAATATAGTTTATTTAATAATATAAGCTATATTATAGTTAATATACCCTTAAGATAAATGACTATACTTATATTTATAGAATATAAATAGATTTAATTTAATATATTTATAATTATATAAATATTGTAGCTAAGATTTACTATTATATATCTTTTCGCTAAAAATTAATGATTTTTATTTATAATTTAAAACTAAATATTTTAGACGATACTTTATATCTTAGTATTAAATAAATTCTATAAATATTTTTAAGCGATAAATATATTCGAAGGTAAGGGATATTAAATCGCTTTAGTATCTAGTTAATTCGCCGTTAGTTTTAGATTTCGAGTTCTTACGATAAGCTCGTCGATATAATTTATAATCTTAGCTAGATATATCGATATTACTTAAGACGATTAGTTCTAACGTTATCGCTTTAAATTTAACGAACTACGCGCTAAAGAAGATTACGAAGATTTCGATTAATTATAGACTAACTTTATAATCTATAAATTAAGTTCTATATTATTAGGCTAAGATATAAAAGTTATTTATTAAGAATTAAGTTTAATACTAAGCTAAATCTTACTAATTAAGGATTAAGCTAAATATTATTATTTACTAATATTAAAGAAAATAAATAATAGCTCTCTCGATATTAAAGATATATTATATAAATTTATAAAAGATTATATACTAAATATAAATACTAATAAACTTAGCGAGTAAAGTATTATAACTTATAAATTTAATTTAGCTTAAGTTATAAATATTTATATTTTAGCGTAGTTAATTAAATCTTAAGATTAAAGATTATAGTTACTTAGCTTATTAAATTAAGAATTAGATTTAATCGATAATCTTATATCTTTAAAATCTATAGACTTTATACTAAATAGCGTAGTATAACGTCTAGTAGAGTAAAACTTATTAAAGTTAAAAGAAATATTTAGAATAACTTTATAATATTAGTACTATTAGAT
Source organism: Exophiala xenobiotica (assembly GCF_000835505.1). NCBI lineage: Eukaryota > Fungi > Ascomycota > Eurotiomycetes > Chaetothyriales > Herpotrichiellaceae > Exophiala > Exophiala xenobiotica. Next base: position 4,078,933 of record NW_013562491.1, read on the forward strand.
AAAGTTTATTAAAAATATTTAAATAATATATTAGTCTAGTATATAAATATACTTTATTAAAAATTATTAAAGATTAAAATTTATAATATTTTATAATATTAAAAAGATTAACTAAGTTATATATTTATCGTAATAATTTTTAACTTAAAAATATAAGACTTAATAATTTTATTAGTTAATATAATAATTTCTTTCTAAATAAATTTAAAATATAATAATTCTTTAATTAAAAGGGAATAGCTTCGTTTATAATATTAAAATATTTATTTTATCTCTCTTTCGATACCCTTTATAATTTAGAAGGTATTATTTCGTTTATATAGTTAAATCCCTTCTTTTATTGATATATTTAAATTTATTAATATTAAAGAATATAGATATAGAAAATATTCTCTTTATTAACGAACTTAGATTTATCGATAAATTATCTTTTTAATTATAATTTTATTTAAATATAATTATTCTATCTTTTATATAAAGAATATAACTATTTACGCTTAATATAAAGTAAATTATTATTATCGTTAAAACTTTAATACTTAAAGATATAGAAAGATTATAGTATTATATTTAATATAAATATAATTATAATAAAGCGAAAGAATTATTTAATTTAATATTAATAATAAAGATATTAAGCTAATATTACTATCTCTAAATCTTTATCTTTAAGATCTTATATTTTCTTAAGATCTCGATAAAATATAGACTTAATAATATATTATTAAAATTTTTAGTAATACTATTTACAATAATAATAATATTATTCTTAATAATAATATCTAGTCTTCCTAAGCTTCTTTAACTATTACTATAGTCTCTTCCTTTACTTTAAGATACTTTCTTTCTCTATAGGCTTCTTAAATAGTTGTTATAGCCTTTTTTTTATATTAATATATTTCTTATTTTATTAAGCTAATTAAACTATTAATATAGTCTCTTCTCTCTTAATAAGATAATCTCTTTCTTTATCTCGTTTATTCTTTAGCGATATTAGTATTATATAATTCTTTTAACGCTAAATTAATTAAAATCTCTTTAATATCTTATATAGTTCTTTTTTACTATTATCTTTAATCTTAAGTTAACTTTATTAATTTTATAGACTTAATTACTTTTTTACTTAAGTATTTTTCTTAATATTTTTTACTTAATTTAATATATTAATACTAAACCTTAAAGAAAGATAATTTTAGCCTTAGTTATTAAGACTTATATTATTTAATATATTAAAATATTTTAATAATCTTAATAATTTTAACTTTAATAATATTTTAATATTTAAATTATTATATAAATATTATATTTATAGTACTTAAGAGTAACTAAAGTAAATAATAATTAATAAAGATAATATATTACTTAATACTTTAGTAATAATTAATATACTATTTATATACTATAGTCCTAAATAAATCTTTATCGATCGCTTCTTTTTAAGATCTTATTATTATTTTTATATAAAAAATAAAAATTTATACTTAATTATTTAAATAAAAAAATTTAACGATAAAATTAAAGAGTTAAAAGAAGAATTTATCTTAAAGTATATAATTAATAATAAATTAAAATAAAAGCTAAATAATATATAGTATATAATAAAGAGACTATACTATTAATTTTAAGAAAGTTATAATAGCTACTTATTTATATTTTACGCTAAAAAATATTAATAATATATAAATAATATCGACGATAACTATTATAAATTTAATAATTTTTTTCTATTTAATATAGTCTTTTCTAGTATTCTCTTATAGTTAAATATACTTTCGCTTAAGTAATTTATCGATCTTAAAAATTTATCTTTATTTTAATAGAATACTAGGTTTTATAGCTTTATTTATAATTATCGCTTTTATTATAAATAGTTATAGTATATTTATTTATATATAAAAAAAATATAAGAGATAAATCTAAATATTATATTTAATATCGATAGCTTTTTTAACTTTATTAGCTTTATCGTAATTATTTAATAAAGTCTTTAGTATTAGTTTACTATATAAATTAAATAAAATATCGTTAATAATATTTATCTTTAAAGTATAATATATTATTTTAGTCTTAATAATAATATCGATACTTTATTAAAAGTTTAGTTTATTATATTTCGCGAAATTTTGTATTTTTTTTTAATTAAATAATTAATACTTAAGATATTACTATCTATATTTTTTTTCTTTATTTTTTCTTTCGCGATAATAAATTTATTAGTTTAAGTTATTAATAGCTTTTATAATAGCTTAACTTTATCTTTTATTTTATTATCTATATATATACTTTTATATATATTATTTAGTATTTAACTATTAATTATAATTAAGTATTCGTTAATTTTAAAGTTTATTAAATTAAGAATTAATATATTAAGACTATTAACTATTAAGTATAGTAGAGTATTAAATATTTTTTATAGTTAAAGTATCTTCTTTATATTTAAAAGAGTATTCTTAAAAATATCTAAGCCTTAAACTTATAATAGTTCTATAAACTATAACTTTTCTTCTCTATAAAGGATATTAAACTTTATTTTAAAATTAATTTTTTATATTTAATATTTTTTAATTATATAGATATCTTTTAATTTTATTTTATAAATATCTTAGATATAAATTTTATATATTAAAATTATTTTTATATAAATATAGATAAAGAAATCTATTCTTTTATAGCTTTCCTTAAATTATATATACTTAGTCTTAACTAAAAGTTTTAAATTTATTTTTAATATCGCTATTACTTTAAGTACTATATTTAAGAGCTTTATAATAATTATTCTTTAACGTTAAATAGTATTAAATAACGCTATTATCTATAAAATATACTTTATAATATTTATTTAATAATAAATATTATTTCTAAAAAATCGAAACTTTATATTAGTAATCTTATTTATTTTTAATTCTATAATTTTTATAAAAAAGTTTAAGATACTATTAAATTAATACTCTTTAAGAATAATAATCTTAAAAAATTTATACTAAACCTCTTAATTTTAAAATCTATAAAAAAGATTATAAATAGTAATTTAAGCTTTAATAAAGTTATTCGAGTAGTTTATTATATTAATAAAAAATACGTTTATTATTTTTTTAAAGATTCTACGAAATATTTATTTAATATTTATAAGAAGTACTAAGTAAATTAAACTCTCTTTTAAATATTTATAAATATTCTTTATTTTATTCTTTTTTAAAAGTTAAAGCTCTTTATATCTAGTAAAGTAAAACTCGTTAAAATTAAAAGAAATATTCGAAATAATTTTACAATATTAGTACTATTAAATAAAGCTTATTAAGAGTATTCGAATAATATATTAATCTAGTATATAAATATACTTTATTAGAAATTATTAAAGATTAAAATTTATAATATCTTACGATATTAGAAAGATTAGTCGAGTTATATACTTATCGTAATAATTTTTAATTTAAAAGCGTAAGACTTAATAATTTTATTAATTAACGTAATAATTTCTTTTTAAATAGGTTTAAAATATAATAATTCTTTAACTAAAAGAGAATAACTTTGTCTATAATATTAAAATATTCGTTTTATCTCTTTTTTAGTACCCTTTATAATTTAGAAGGTATTATTTCGCTTATATAGCTAAATCTCTCTCTTTATCGATATATCTAAGTTCGCTAATATTAAAGAATATAGATATAAAAAATATTCTCTTTATTAGCGAATTTAGATTTATCGATAAATTATTCTTTTAGTTATAGTTTTATTTAAATATAGTTATTTTATTTTTTATATAAAGGATATAATTATTCGCGCTTAATATAAAGTAAACTATCGCTATTATTAAAACTTCGATACTTAAAAATATAGAGAAACTATAGTATTATATTTAATATAAATATAATTATAATAAAGTAAAAGAATTATTTAATTTAATATTAGCGATAAAGATATTAAGCTAATATTACTATCTTTAAGTCTTCGCCTTTAAGACTTTATATTTCCTTAAAATCTTAACGAGACGTAAACTTAATAATATACTATTAAAATTTTTAATAATATTATTTATAATAATAATAATACTATTTTTAATAATAATATTTAATTTCCCTAAACTTCTTTAACTATCGCTATAATCTTTTCCTTTACTTTAAGATACTTTTTTTCTCTATAAGCTTCTTAAATAATCGCTATAATCTTTTCTTTCGCGTCGATATATTCTTTATTTTATTAAGTTAATTAAACTATTAATATAGTCTCTTCTCTTTTAATAAGATAATCTTTTCCTTTATCTCGTTTATTCTTTAGTAATATTAGTATTATATAATTCTTTTAACGCTAAATTAACTAAAATCTCTTTAATATTTCGCGTAATCTTTCTTTACTATTATCTTTAACTTTAAATTAATTTTATTAATTTTATAAACTTAATTATTTTTTTACTTAAGTATTTTTCTTAATATCTTTTACTTAATTTAATATATTAATATTAAACTTTAAAGAAAGATAATTTTAACTTTAGTTATTAAAATCTATATTATTTAATATATTAGAATATTTTAATAATCTTAATAATTTTAGCTTTAATAATATTTTAATATTTAAATTATTATATAAATATTATATTTATAATACTTAAGAGTAACTAAAGTAAGTAATAGTTAACGAAGATAATATATTATTTAGTACTTTAATAGTAATTAACGTATTATCTATATACTATAGTTTTAAATAAATCTTTATCGATCGCTTCTCTTTAAGACTTTACTATTATTTTTATATAGAGAATAAAAGTTTATATTTAATTATTTAGATAGAAGAATTTAACGATAAAGTTAAAGAGTTAAAAGAAAAATTTACCTTAAAGTATATAATTAATAATAAATCGAAACGAAAGCTAAATAATATATAGTATATAGTAAAGAGACTATACTATTAATTTTAAAAAGATTATAATAACTACTCGTTTATATTTTATACTAAAAAATATTAATAATATATAAATAATATTAATAGCGATTATTATAAATTTAATAATCTTTTTCTATTTAATATAGCCTTTTCTAGTATTTTTTTATAATCGAATATACTTTTATTTAAGTAGTTTATCGATCTTAAAAATCTATCTTTATTTTAATAGAACGCTAGATTTTATAACTTTACTTATAACTATCGCTTTTATTATAAATAGCTATAGTATATTTATTTATATATAAAAAAGATATAAAAGATAAATCTAAATATTATATTTAATATTAATAGTTTCTTTAGCTTTACTAGCTTTATCGCGATTATTTAATAAAGCCTTTAATATTAGTCTACTATATAAGTTAAATAAAATATTGTTAATAATATCTATTTTTAGAGTATAATATATTATTTCGATTTTAATAATAATATTAATACTTTACTAAGAGCTTAGTTTATTATATTTCGCGAAATTTTATATTTCTTTTTTAATTAAGTAGTTAATATTTAAGATATTACTATCTATATTCTTTTTCTCTATTTTCTCTTTCGCGACGATAAATTTATTAATTTAAATTATTAGTAGCTTTTATAATAACTTAACTTTATTTTTTACTCTATTATTTATATATATATTTTTATATATATTATCTAGTATCTAACTATTAATTATAATTAAATATTTATTAACTTTAAAGTCTATTAAATTAAGGATTAATATATTAAAACTATTAGCTATTAAGTATAGTAGAGTATTAAATATCTTTTATAACTAAAGTATCTTCTTTATATCTAGAAGAGTATTCTTAAAAATATTTAAGCCTTAGATTTATAGTAGTTTCGCGAACTATAACTCTTTTTCTTTATAAAGGATATTAAGCTTTATTTTAAAATTAATTTTTTATATTTAATATTTCTTAATTATATAAATATCTTTTAATTTTATTTTATAAATACTTTAGATATAAATTTTATATACTAAAATTATCTTTATATAAATATAGATAAGGAAATCTATCTTTCTATAATTTTCCTTAAATTATATATATTTAATTTTAATTAAAAGTCTTAAGTTTATTTTTAGTGTTGCTACTATCTTAAGTACTATATCTAAGAGCTTTACAATAGTTATTCTCTAGCGCTAAATAGTATTAAATAATACTATTATCTATAAAATATACTTTATAATATTTACTTAATAATAAGTATTATCTTTAAGAAATCGAAACTTTATATTAGTAGTCTTATTTATTCTTAATTTTATAATTTTTATAAAGAAGTTTAGAATACTATTAAATTAATACTCTTTAAGAATAATAGTCTTAAAGAATTTATACTAAACCCCTTAATTTTAAAATCTATAAAAAAGATTATAGATAGTAATTTAAGCTTTAATAAAGTTATTTAAGTAATTTACTATATTAGTAAAAAATATATTTACTACTTTTTTAAAGATTCTATAAAATATTTATTTAATATTTATAAGAAGTATTAAGTAAATTAGGCTCTCTTCTAAATACTTATAAATATTTTTCGTTTTATCTCTTTTTAAGAATTAAAACTCTTTATATTTAATAGTCTCTTTTATATATAGCTTATTTAAACTTAGATTTATCTAGACTTTATATAATATAGTATTAATAAATTCGCTAATAATTTTAAGTATATCTTTATATAATTTAACTATAATATAATTATTTAGAAGTAAATAAAGATAATAATTATATTTCTTCGATATTTTTATTATATTATAGATAATTAGAGTATAGTCTATAAATCTACGCTCTAGTAGAGTTACTAATAAAGAAGACTACTACTAAAGTAATTTAGCCTAGCTAACTAATATAGATATTATATTTAGATTAACTTAAATTTTTATAATACTTTACTATAGTATAAATATATATAGCTAAAGTCGCGCTTTAATTAAATATAATTATAGTTTTACGATAATATTATCGACTATATTCTCTTTAGTAATATTGTTCTCTATAATTAATATCTTCGTTATAAAGATTATATTAATAATTTTATTACTATTATTAAGGTTCTTAAAAAGATATTTAAGTAGATTCTTATATACTAAGATAAAAGTAAATATTACTAATATATTTAAGAGTAATTAATTAATTAGGTTATTTATTTAATTCTACGTTAATTTTATATTAATATTTTTACTATACTACCCTTCTTCGAAATTAAGAAAAAGTATTGTAAAAAGGCGCTTAAAGATATACAATCTTTTTTATATTATTACTTTAATAAAATTATAATTAATTTCGTTTACCTTATTAATAATAATCGCTTAATATATATATAGTCTACTATTATAATTTCAATACTTTTCTAATTCTATAATAATTAGAAATATATCTATTAAGAATACTAACTATATCGTAATCTATATAAATATATATACGAAAGTCTATATATAACCGTTAACCGCGATAGTAGAATTACCCTAGCGTTTCGACGATAATTTTAATGAGTATTTTTTCTTTTTTATTAGATCTTTCTAATATTTATAGAAAATAGTCTTCTCTAAATTACTAAGATAGAGAACTAGATATAATATTTTATTTAGCTATAATTTAATTATTAAGACTCTTAAAAACTTAATCTATTTTATTTTATAAAGAATTAGAAGTAAGTACGTAAGGACTAGTATAGAGAAGAGAAAATAAATCTACTAAATATACTAATATAGATAATTAAGTAAATAAAGTAATAGATCGAAGAGTATTAGCCTAGTAAACTACTATTATAAATATAGTTAAAAATATTATATTAATAAACTAAACGACTTAAAAACTAATTAATTAATTTATAGTATAGATCTAATAGTATAGTAGATCGCTAGATCTACTCTATAATCTAATACTAGAGAAAATAATTATACCCTAGCCGAGAGGCCGCGCGTATTATATAGTGTACCTCGGTGAGGCGGCTAATCAAGGGCGCCGGTCTTCTTCAATTCTAGGTAGTATACCCTAATAGTGTACCTTTCGTATTATACGCGTCTACTATCGATAATTTAGAAGGGAATAGATACACTATACTCGGCTTATCTAGCGCTATCGAACGCGGGTAATTATATAATTGTACGACTTCTCGTTATTGTACTGTCGTTTTAAGGTAGGTTACTATCTCTCTAATCCTCCCTCCACTAAATTTTAAGATAATTTAGTATAACTTTTATTTCTTAGTAACGATTATAGAGGTTCGACTTTTTCTTAAAAGTTAAGATCTAGTATATTAACTTAGCTATTTTTCGTTTATAAGCGAAAATAATAGTAAAATCTACTATCTTCGATAAGAGAGATAGTAAAGTTCGAGAATATTAAAGAATATAGTTTAGGGAAATATTCTCTTTAGTTTTAAATTTAGTTATCTTCTTAAGGGATATTCTTTCTATAAATTATTCGAGAAGAATTTCTTTTTTTTTTTTTTAGTAATTTTTTTTTTAGTCGAATTATTTATTATTCTATTTTATACTCGATATTTTTATTTTTTTTTCTCAATATTTTCTTTTAATTAAACTTTTTCTTTTTACTCTCTCTTTAAAATTACTAAAGAAACTTTATATTTTAATCTACAATAAAACTTTAGAAACTTTATTTTAAAATTAATTTATTTTATTAAAAGATTTATATTCTATATTTAATATAGAATATTATTAGTCTATCCCTAATACTAAGAAAGTATAAAAATTTTTTTATTAATTAATTATCGTTATTAAGATAATAAGAGTAGATTTATATCTTTTAAATATTTAGCGATCGCGTTAACTACTTTTATTTAATTAATTTAAAGATTATTGTAATTAAGCTTATAGTATTCTTAATTTACTTTATAATTAATTAGTAATTATTAAGTCTTATAGACTATTAAGATTAATATTAATATAAGGCGCTAAAGAAGATAATCTTATTAAAGATAGACTAGCTAAGATACTAAAAGATTAATCTTATATCTAATCTCTATAACTTTAGAGTTTCTTTTGTCGCTATCGCTATTATTAAAGTATTTAGGCTTAATTAGAAATATACTATTTTATTTTTAAATAAATACGAAATTTATTAAGTAGATAAGATTATAGTACTATTATAATTAATATAATATTAGTAGATATATTATCTATTTCTTTAATAAAGCGTTATATATTCTCGATAGTAAAGATTCTATAATTTATTGTATTAATTTAGATTTAGTTAGTAAACTATCTTTAAGTTAGTATTTAATTTCGAAATTATAAAAGAACTAAAGTCCCTTAGTATTTATTTAGTAAATAATTAAGAAATATATAGACTTTTATTATATTTCTTTAACGAGCTTTTTAATTATCTTTTACGAGCTTTTTAATTAAGGTAGAAATTCTAGTATTATATTTAATAGATAATCGAATTGTAAATTACGATAATCTAATAGTTTCTCTAATAAATCGATATAACTAAGTATCTCGATTTATTAGGTAAGATCGATATTAATCGAATAAAATTATATTATATTAAGCTTATCTATTCTCGCTATACTAATAGAGATTTAAAGAGAACTATAAAGTTACTTAGTTTAGATAGATTATTTCTTAATACTATCTTAAATACTCGATATATTATTATTAATAGTAAAGCCTAGATTATTAACTTATTTAATTAGTTACGATAAAGAGAATTGAGTAATATTGTCTTAAGATCGTACTAATCTATAGTTATCCCTTACTAGTATTAATCTTTACTTTATTCTACTATAATCGATATACTATAGTATATTCCTACGATCTCTTAAATAATTTATTGTACTATTATTAAGTTACTTTAATATAGTTTATTTAATAACGCGAGCTATATTATAGTCAATATACCCTTAAGATAGACGATTATACTTATATCTATAGAATATAAATAGATTTAATTTAATATATTTATAATCGTATAAATATCGCGACTAAAATTTATTGTTATATATCTCTTCGCTAGGAATTAACGATCTTTATTCGCGATCTAGAACTAAATATTCTAGGCGATACTTTATATTTTAATATTAAATAGATTCTATAAATATTTTTAGGCGATAAGCGTATTCGAAAGTAAGGGATATCGAATCGCTTTAGTATCTAGTCGATTCGTCGTTAGCTTTAGATTTCGAGTTCTTACGATAAGCTTATCGATATAACTTATAATCTTAACTAGATACGTCGATACTACTTAAGACGACTAGTTTTAACGCTATCGCTTTAGATCTAACGAGTTATACGTTAAAAGAGATTACGAAAACTTTAATTAACTATAGATTGACTCTATAATCTACGAACTAAGTCTTATACTACTAAACTAAGATATAAAAGTTATCTATTAAGAATTAAGTTCGATATTAAGCTAAATCTTACTAATTAAGGGTTAAGTTGAGTTTTATTATTTATTAATATTAGAGAGAGCGAGTAATAGCTCTCTTAATATTAAAGATATATTATATAGATCTACGAAAGATTATACACTAGATATAAATATTAGTAGACTTAACGAGTAAAGCACTATAACTTATAAACTTAATTTAACTTAAGTTATAGATATTTATATTCTAGCGTAATTAATTAGATCTTAAGGTTAAAGATTATAGCTATTTAACTTACTAAACTAAGAATTAAATTTAATTAATGGTCTTATATCTTTAGAATCTATAGACTTTATATTAAATAGTATAGTATAACGTTTAGTTTAAATAGTCTAGATCTATAGTATTCCTTAAGACTTCTCTATCGACGTTACTTATATCGCCTAACCTTTATTTACGGTCGCTAGATTAATATTATCTAAAATAGCCTTAGTATCGAAATATAATCTAGTCGATTTAGCGAGTAAATTATTTATTATAGTAGCTTAGGTAAGGGTAATCTACTACTTAAGACGATTTAGTTAATAAGTAGCTCGATATCTATTACGGATATTACTAAAGATAATCTATTAATTTCGCTAGTTATATTTAATATAGTTCCCTAAACGAGCGAGATATTAAAGATATTTTACGTTAGCGCGCTATATAATCTTTAGTAAACTAAACCTAGTATTATAAGCTTTAATTAATTTATCTAGAACTTCTATTAAGTTATTAGTTATAGTTTTAACTACGATATCTATAAAAGTATTACTTATCTATAATACTAGATAATAATGTAGTTTATCTACGCGATTATACTTTCGACGATAATTTAGGACGATAATATATAGATTACTAAATATATTGTTAAATTTCTATTGTTGTCTAGCTATCGCTCTCTAAATAAGGTCGTTATCTTCGATTTAAATTTAAATATTATTAATACTTACTATAAAGTTATTAATAGTTTTCTTTATAGTATTTTAAAATTTCTTGAGTACTTATAGATATAAATTAATATTTTAGAATAAATTAATAAAGTTAATAATAATCTATAATTTATAGAAGTTCTAGCTTTATAGATAAAAGTTAATAATTTAGTTTTAATTATTATATATTAACTATACGCTATATAGACTAGACGTATATAGCGACGGTCTAAGTATATTTAATTCGTTAAATATTAGGAGAGAGAGAAGTACTATATCGTTATCTCGTTAGTTCTATATTAAAACTATCTAGATAGAGTAAAATTACTTATTAAAATTTCGAAGTAACGAGTATAAATTAAGTCGAGATCGATAATATCGAGATCTTCTTAATTTATAGAGTAAGAAAGAAGGGCTTTTTCTTTTCTTAAGAATAAGAAAAGAGATTACGATAATTAGAGTTAAGTAATATAAAGAAGAAAGAGAATATATAAAGGATATATAAAGAATAAAATAAATAAAGAGAGAAAAGATTAAGTTTATAGTAAGAGAGTAGCCTCTCTTTATAAATAATAGAAAAAACGATAGTAAATTATATCTATAGTAATAAAATAATATAGTAATAGTAAATTAATAAATATTAAAGTAATATATATATATAAATAATTGTAAAGTAATATATATAAGAGTCCTTTATATCTTTTTATTGATCTTTTTTTATACTTAACTTATATATAGTTTAATATTTAATCTAGTTAAATCTTTTTATAGTAATCGATCTAAATACTTTAAGTTAGACTTTAAGGTTATAAGGGTATATCCTTACTCTTTAATTATTATAGAAGATAATCGCTTTCTTAAGTACGCTATTTCTAGCTCTCTTTTAATCTAAAAAAGAATAAATTTATCGAGAACTTCGTTTAGCTATTAATAGTATAAGATCGATTTATTAAAGGTACTACTTATTTATCTCTAGTGTAATTAAACTAATCGATTTATTAGTGTATATATTTATTATCTTTTTTCTTCTTTATTCTAGATAATCGTTAATTTATCGAAGAAATTATCTTTACTTTTATAGATAATAATTAATTAATTAAAAATATTGTTTATATATCTTTATTATTGTCTAAGATAATTAGTTTATTAAAAGCCTTAATATATATTTTTATTTAATTATAGTAAATAATTAATTCCTTAAAAATATTGTTTATATCTCTTTATTATTATAAAATAATATAAATTTATTAAAGATACAATATATTTATCTCTTTTCTTTACTAAAGATAATTAATTTATTACTATTATTATTTTTTTTCTTCGCCGCGATAGAATAGCGCTCTAACTCTATTAAGAGTATATCTATTTTAAGTAAAGTAAAAAAAAGGCTAAAGATAAAAAAGAAAAGATATATAGTAAAAAAAAGATTTAATAGTTATTAGTATCTATATTCGATTATTAATATATAATATAAAAGCTTGTTTTTCTTATAATATTAATAATTTATCGTATTTTCTCTAGTATAATACTATATCGATAAGCTTAATTTAGGCGTAATAGTCTCTCTTATAAACTATTATATATATATAATATTATATTTAGTTATATAAGGATTAATAAGCTATATCTAGTTTAATAAAAAAAGTTAGTTAGCTTAAAATAATTAATTCTTAAACTTAATTAAAAAGAGAGTATCTTAATCTTAAGAAAACTAGTAAAAACAACGCTAAATATCTCGTAAGCTATTATAGCGAAGGTTTTAATCTTAGACGCTTATTATATTAAGGAATAGTTATATAACTAAGTTTAACTCGAATTTATTTAAGTAGAATTTTAGTTTATATAGTGTAAATATACGTACGACCTTATACTATTAGCTTAACCTAAAAGCTTCTTAACTTATATAATAGAAAAGAGAAGAGTTCGACAAAAAGAGAAAGATACTAAGGTTTCGACGTAGCCTTATCTTTAATATCTAAGAAAATATTACTATTAAAGTAGATAAGGTTAAGAGTAGTAGCTATATAACTATAAAGAATAACTTTCGTACTTATATAAAAGTTATATTTAATTTTAATACTCTTAAAAATAAATAAATTATATATACTAACGTTAAAAATCTTATACTTATAGAAGATTATATTAAACGAATTTATCTTAAAGGTTCGCGAGTTAATATTTAAAGCTTTAGTGTAGCTAACTATTATTTTAGTCCTTCTTTATTCTTAACTATATTCTATATAATATTTTTTTATAGATATTATTATCGACGCTATTCTAGCTATAATATAACTAACTCTAACCTTAATCTATTATTTAAGATTTAAGATTTAGATAGATTATTAGCTAGCTATTTATTTTAGTAGTTATTACTATATTTATATAATATAATCTCTAAACTCTTAAAACTTTAGAATTATTTATAATATCTTTAATATTTTTTTATTAAGAAGATTAATTTAATAATAAGTTTAGTATTACGCCCTTTATTAATACTATATATACTATTAAGCGAGCGAATAAAAAAAGACTTAATATCTAGACTATAATAGCCTTAAAATATAAGAAGCTAAGGATCGATATTAAATAAAAGATATTAAAGAAAAAAGATAATAAATAAAAAATATCGAAAGAAGAAAAGAAAGGTATAATATACTCTTATAGTAACTAGGGTATAAATTCTAGATATAATAATTAATATTATAATAAGTACGTAGTTAAGTTAACTACTTTTAGTTAAATTAGTATTAAGATAAATATCTAAATACTTATATTAATATAAATCGCTAAACTAAGATTATAAGGATACTAAGGAAATCTAAGAGCTAAATTACTACTAAGATCGTAGATTAAGAGTAGATCGATAAGTTATCTTAACTCTATATAGTATTATTTAATTCCTTAATATCGATTTATCGCTTTAATCTAGAATACTTTTCTATATTTATAAGTAATTTCGACGAAGAGATAGAGTCTTAAGAATAATACTATAATCTAGACGCTCGACTATAATAGTTTTATTATATTAAGGTCTATATTAATCCTCTCTATTATAATTCGCTTAGTTATAGTAGTGTATAAGAAGTAACTATTCTATATAAATAGTAACCTTAGAGTATAGGGTAATAAAAGTAAAGATACTATAAAAGCGAGATCGCCTAGATACTAAAAAGATTATTTAGAGAGATAATAAATTTATTCTAGGTAAGGGATTATTTAGATCTTAAAATAAATAGTAGAAGAAATAGTAAAGGTCTTATAAGTTATTATTTAATTGCGTTTAATATTAGGCGCTTATTACACTAAGAAATAAATATCTAACTAAGGTCGAGTTAACTAAGATTTTAATTTATAAATAATAAAGATATCTTTAGAATTATATATTACTTACTTATATTTTATACTATAATATAGAATTTAAATACTTAATATAGTACTTAGATATACTTAAGCTATCCTTAGATCTATATTTTATACTATAGTATAAAAATTAATTATTTAATAGAGTATACTTTAATTTAGGGTCTAAGTCTTAATAGTATACTAGCTATATATATAGTTTAATCTAAAGTTTATTTCGATTATCTATTTAAGAATAAAGTTAGCCCCTTTTTTCGAAAGTTTAAGATAAGAAGATCTACTATAACGATACTATCTAGTAATTATCTATAATATACTAACGTCTACTATTCTCTATTGTATTAAAGTCTTTCCTCTTCTTCTCTCTTTTCCCTTTTTTCTTTAAAATCTATTTATTATATAATTTATAATTTAAGCTTTTTTTAATATATAGAACTTTATTATCTATAATAAAAACTATTAAATCTTTATATATTATTAATATAATTATATTTTAATTAATTCTACTATATATCTTTATAAAGAGTATAAAGAGCTAAATAAAGTTAAGTAAAAGTATATAGTTACTAATTATATCTATTAAATCACTATTATTTAGATAATTATTTTAATACTCTTTTTATTATTACTATTTATTAATAATTTATAACTATTTATTATAGACTTTATTTATATTAATTAGTAATATTAGTTTATAAATAATAATTTTAAATATATAGAGATTTATATATAATAGAACTATAGCTAAAGAAAGATAAAGTAAACCTTAATATATTAAATTAAGAGTTAAGTATAAACTTAGTTTATTATTGTAGATTATCGTAAATATTTCTAAATCTATATAGTAGATATCGATATATTAGTTAGCGTTAATACTATTATTTATATATCTTTAAGATACTCTATATCTACGCTTTTATTCTTTATCGTTATTATACTTAATATATTATCGATCTTTAAGACTAAAGCTAATTTTATATAATTTAATATAAACGCTATAGCTATAGATTATAATTATCTAAAGAAATAAAAGAAACTTAAATAAGATATACTAAAGTAAAATATTATAGAGTAGTAAGGTTAAATATATTAGTAATAGTATCTTTACGATTGTAGCCTTAAGTAGCTTATAACTTAAGGTCGACTATTAAATAAGAACGAATTAATCTTATATCGCGCTATCGAAGTATTCGATATTTAGGCCTATAAAGCTTTAAAGGATATTAATACTCTTAACTAAAAAGCTCGTTATTAACTCTAAAGCGAGAAGTAAAACAAGATTTCTCTTCGCTTATTTTATCGTCTATAAAATAGAGATAGCGAATACTATTATCTAAGCTATATATAATAGTTTCTATACTATACTCTATAAGTTTATATCGTAGAATAAAATCTTAATAACTTAACCTTAGCTAATTAAACTATAGTGTTTAATAAAGAGAGTATAAATAAAGAGAGTAATATAAGTAATAATAATAACGAGGATAACTATATTAATTATAAATATTATAGGATTTCTATAATCCTTATAATTAACTAACTTAAGAAATTCTAGAATATATATAAGCTTTTTCCTTAGACTATTAACTAGTAAAGAGATTAATAGTAAATAATTAAGAAATTATATATAACTCTAAAAAAGAAATATTCTATCGATATATTAAAGATTACTCTTTAAATTTTATTTTGATTCTTTATCTTTTACGTTATTAAAGAGAATAGATTTCGAAGTATATTAATTTACTTTACTATAGTCTTAGGTATTAACGAAGAGAATCGATAGCTTAGGGAGATTATTTACTTCTCGTATATTCTCGCTAGACTAGTTTAGTCTATTTAATTTCTCGATATTAATTTTCTTCTCTTAGTTAGCGAGCGTAATTACTAGTAAAAGTACTCTAAGGTACGCGAGTAGTTTCTTTAGTCTCGTCGTAATTTTTTATATAATAATACTAGTACTTTAATAAATAAATTTATTAATTTTTTTATATATAGTAAATATATTACTCTTAATATAAGTAATAATACTATAGTTATTTAATTGCGCGATAAATAAATAATATTCTATAAGAATATTACTATTTTATTAATTATATTTTATATTATAATCTATAAGAATATCTAGCGAATAAAGATACTTCTTTAAGAATAGTTTATATAGATTCAATTTTTAGAGAAGCATTTTATTGTTAATTTTAATTAAATCGAGAATAACTAGACCCTATTAATATATAGATATTTATTTATTAGTTAAGTCGCTAATATTTATCTCGATAATAGTCGAGAGTAAATATTTTAATATATACTAAAGTAATACAGTAAGTACTAACTACGAAGTAGCGATAATATCTAGAAATACGGCAATATTCGTCGATAGTTAAGCTTTACTAAGTAATTTCTAGAACGACTTCTCTTCGCGATCTATTTAATATATAGCTCTTTTACTCGCGATACTAAGCTAACCACTATCTATTTTTGTAATAAAATACTTTAGAATCGTAATTACTTTTTTATCGATAATACTAGTACTATTATTATTTATTATTATAAATTTTAGTAGCTATTCGATATCTTTAAGATTATCTCTTAATTTCTTTTATATATTGTTAGCTAACTTCTCGTAGTTTACTTTATTTATATTTAATTATTTTATAAGTATCTTCTTATTTAAATCTAAAACTAGACTTTATATAATTATATCTAGTATAGTCTAAAGGGGCCGTAGAAAATCGATTACTTTATACGCGTTATTTAACGAGAGATCGATATTAGCTTTAATTATTAATTTTATATATTAGATTTCTACTATATTATTATTAATATTAGTTATATTATAATAAATAAAAGATTTACTATAAAGTATAAGAGAGAACTAAAGAAGATAAAAGAATCGAACGTAGATCTTTAAGACTCTCTCGAGATATAAAGCGAGCGAAGCGATACTATAAATACTAAGCGATATAAGGTATATATCGATATCTTTAAGTATTTAATATCTAAGTTAATCGATATCTTTTATTCTATTAGTAAAGGGTAATATCGTTTCCTCGATCTTTTTAGTATAACTATCGACCTTTATACTTAATCCTCTATATCTCGCGCGTTTTATACGTTTATAGCTACTACGCTAGAAACTATAGAAGATCTTAATAAGCGTCTTAGTCGCGACTTCTAGAAGATTTTCTAATTGACGCCGCGCTAGCGAGTATTATTTACTATAATAGAGAGCCTAAACTAAGACTCGATTAACTATAGCACTAGTAATAATTATTTTCTAATAAATTCGACTACTATTACTTATATCGAGATACTCGTTATCTCTCTTAGTAGTTATAGCTATATTAATAATATTTTATACTATAATATAAAAAATAAAAATATTAATTCTATTAAGTCTCTTAAGTCTAGAGACGATAATATCGATTCTAACTATATTTTATATTATAGTCTAAAAGATATAGATATCGCTATAATTTTATTTAAGAGCCCTATATTTTTATCTACGTCGATAGCTAAGGAATTATTTTTATCTAAAGAAATTAAGGGGACTCTATATCGACTATTTAGATCTAGGCGCGTCTTATTTTACTTCTAGATATAGAAGAAAGGGGTTATAGCGGTACTTCGCCTAGAAACCTTAGTTACTATAATTCTATCTACTAAGGACGAGAAGACATTACTAACTCTATTACCTATATTACTTAAGTTTATAGATATATTTATTTTTGTCGTATTATTTTGTATTTTTATAGATAACCTTATAACTTAGTTTACTAATATTAACGTTAATTATTATAAATAGACGATTTAAGCTCTACTAAGAATCGCTTAAGTTATTGTCGTTAGTATAGATATTATTATAAACGATCGTTTCTTTATCTTCGTTTATCTCTTTATATAGAAAAGCCTTCTTTAATAAGTTTTTATAGACGAGTGCTATATTATCTTTATTAATAGCTACTAGCGTAAAAAGCTATTCTAGATCTTATATATTTGAAACCTAGATTATTCGATTTATTTTTTTATTGTTACTTTATCGTTAATATACGTATATAAGCTCGAGAATAGTATAGCGATATAAAATACTTATATTATTTAAGGTAGTACGATCTATCCTCGTTATCGATATTTCGTCTAAACGTATCCTTTTAATTAACTCGAGGCGTAGGCTATAGAGATTTACCAACGTTATTTTTACTATCTAATTAGTTATAGCGAGAGAGGAGTAGTATATAGTCTCTTAAAAAACGTCTATATATTACTTACGACTACTCTTAATTATTACTACTACTATATCGATAATTAGGACCGCGCGAAGCGACTAAAAAATTAGGTCCGATATAATAGGCTAACCCTAACTACCTTAATACTTAATATCGACGTTAATATTACGAATATTATATTCGTTCTCTACATTAATCTTTTATACTTAATAATTAATTTTATTTAGTAAAGTAGTTGTATTAAATACGAGGGTAAATTCGTCGACTTTATTATCCTCGTCTCTCTTAAGAAAGTCGAGAGAAAGCTTCGTCGCGCGAGTCTTAAAGATAAGGAGAAGGCCGTAGTAATATTTATAGCGAGTATAAGCTATCGCCGTCGTATTATAAGTATATATCTCGACGGCGAGGCCCTCGCTCGATTCTATTTAGATAAGAGGACTTAGGCTCGTTACAATCGCTATAGTAAAGGCGTTTATAAAGTAATGCGTTAAGTCTAAAAAGAGGAAAATATTTATATCCTTATTAAAAAGTATCTTAGGCGCTAGATAATTAGCTATCTTTCTACCCGTATAACTCGGCTTAGGGAATAGAAAAATCTCCCCGTTTTTCGATCTTTTATCGACTCTAATGGCCTTTAGGAAGGCTTAGCTATCCGTTAAACTCTTTTGTAACCTTGTCTGATTGATATTCAACATCGACGCAATATATTAATTTCGGACGACAAGGGAGTTCCTTAGTATACCGGGTATGCCAGAGACTTCCTTAGTATACCGGGTATGCCAGAGACTTCCTTAGTATACCGGGTATGCCAGAGACTTCCTTAGTATACCGGGTATGCTAGAGACTTCCTTAGTAAACTGGGCTAGTAGGAAAGTCGATCTTATATTATAATATAAGAGACTCCTCGATAGTCTTCCTCCCTTGATATCCCTTCTTTTCTTTTTATATTTCGATAATCTTCCCCTTTTCCCTAGTTCATTATATTAATATGATAGACTCCTCGATATCCCTCCTCTTCTTTTTCTATTCGATAATCTTCCCCTTCTCCCTGGTTTATCATATTAATATGATGGACTCCTCGATAGTCTTCCACCTCAATCATTGTTCTCTTCTTTCCCTTCGCTCCTTTCTCTGCTCTACTTTCTACCGAACTTCACTTGTATAAGTAAATTAGCCTGAATATTATCTTCAGTATTATTGCTTCCCCTCGCTAGGAAATATCGTGCGATATCCTCCCTTACGAGGTATCCTGTAAATAAGAGTAATTATCGTACTAGACGTATTAAACTCTTCCTTCCGTGACGATAAACTCCTCTCGCTACCCTGGATAGATCGTTGTAATGCGCTTCTAGTAATGGAGGCTACAAGATTTGCCCAAAGTCCCTCGACGTTAAATTGTCTACGTGACCAACGGACTTGCGTATACTGATAGGCTTGGCGCTCGGCTCTACTATATTTTGTTTACCTGATATTATTCCTATCACCCCCCGAAACTTTTCTTTTGTATATACAGTATCTCTTTCTAAATACATCGTTCTTCTCTCGATCCTCTAATTCTTAAAGCTTCTTATTATTCAAAGTCTGAAAGGCGTCTTTAGGTTCCTAAGATGGCTAAAGCCGCTAAGGTATCCCTTGACGATGTTAAGCATGCCGCCGAAGTAGTGAGTTCTGATTATAGATGGGCCTTAGTGACGGAAGATTGATTTCGATCCGATAGGCTTATATCCTAGCGTAGGGATACGTCGATAGCTTCAAAGGTAAGGATAAGGACCTAGCGAAGAAGAGAGCGCGGGAGGCTATCGCACCCTATAACTACCCTCTCTCTATATCTAGTAGAATAGACCGCTAATAAAGGCATCAAGTCATTCGAGATAAGAACAAAGATAACGGCGACGATGCTAGCGAAGATGACGAATCTATAGAACTGAGTAGCTCCGACGAGGAAGATCGTGACAGTGGCGAAGAGGACGAAGATATAGAACTGAGTAGCTCCGACGAGGAAGACGATACCGACGACACAGATAACTCCGAGGATGGTGTTTGCGTTACTATAAAGACGAAGAGAGTCTTGGTCACCCGAAGCAAGAAAACCCTAGCGGCAACAAAGTAGGCTCGTCCAGTCACTAAGAAGTCGTCTGCCAAAGAACGTAAGCGTCGTGGGGATGATACTGACGACGACACCAACAGCGATATCAATAAACGACGCAAGGTAACTGGCAACCACCGTGGCAGCAGGACCAAGGGCAGAGTCTTCAAGGCCGGCAAACTCTCCAAGAGCAAGTGAGCCCTAGCCGTTGGGTCAAATACGACCGTCCTTATGCCAGGCCAGTAGACACGTCAATACACAGCCCTTCAGATATTGTTAAGGACTTGGGAGTAGGGGAGTACGTTGAGAGAGTAGCTAGTTTTGATAGCACAAGGCTATAGCTCTTGCATAAATCAAACGAACTGTACCTATATTCTCTACGACGTATAAAGTAGTTCTCGTCGGATCTAAATTCTTTATCTACTACTTAGGTAAGATCTCTTTGTCCGGATTCCCTTTTTAAATTCGTGCTTATAGGTTACTCGAAATGTCTTCTCTATTCTTACAATCTACGGTGACCGACTGCTCGCTGCTACAATCTACCTCTTCCCTAGTATCGGTCTTGTTATTAATATCCGTTTTCTTGTCAGTATCGGTCTAACCTCCCCATCTTATCTTGTCGCTAAGGACGATCTTATTATAAAGCTGGGTATCGTATCCTCTCGTAGTATCGGTAGATTCAGATTCCTCGCCGTCACTAAACGTGATCCCTCTAAAAATGGCGCCTAACCTCGGCGGCTACATAAGTGTTGGAAGCATCGGTGTATATTGTGCGATCCCGTCTCGTACCGGGCTTAGTGCTCTAGTCTCCTCGTCTTCCCTATTTGGGAACCATTCGCTTCTGGTTCGCTCCTGGTAACCTAGTATCGTGCTTTTGCTTTGATGTTCGCTATGCTTGGTGTCGTCGCGGTAGGGGATTACGTCCGCGTAGGCCTGATAGTGCCCGTGCTTAAGGAGGCGGATTGTGGAACTAGAATAGTTAGAAAGCGGACCCTTGAAGCATAGATTGCAACGTATAAGATAGGTTATCTATCGCTTTTGAGCCACGCCACAGTTCTATCCCGTTATAGAGTCTAGTATTCTAGTAGCCGCGGCTCTCCGGGCGTCACTGGCAATCCTATGAGGCGCGCGAATTTAAAAGGATATATCTAGGTAATGTCTTGGTCGAGACCGCGAAGCCGAGATAATCAGGATATAAAGTAATGGCCGTTGATAGTGGAAGAGAGAGGAGAATAATGATAGTTGGCTGGTGAGCGAATTTGGGCGTGCGCGAAAAGTGAGCCTACTATACTAGTATGCCCTGCCAAGCATTTCACCATTTGGTTTCCTACCCCACCGCTTAATTTACGGAGATCCTAAATTATTTACGTATTTCTATCTCTCGCCAAAATATACGATACGCTCCCTTAAGCATCAATCAAGTTCTCTAACTATGGCCCGCGCCGAGTCAAAGGCGAAGTACATTGTTCGTGCGTCCTAGGCGTTATTTATGGATTATCTCGACTAACTTAAACAATAGTCTCCTACTCTCGTCAAGATGAAGTCTAAGACTCCTACTCTCGTTAAGATGAAGTCCAAGACTCCTACTCTCGTTAAGATGAAGTCTACGACTCTTACCTCTAAGTCCCCTACTACGCAAAAACTTAAGTCTTTTACCCCGGATAAGTCTAAGATTGGCTCGGCTAAAACTAAAGCGAGCGGTACTGTAGAGACCCATTCTTTTGAAAGCGTGTTGACTAATATCTTTTGCCTTTAGTTGTAGGTATTAAACGTTGTCGTGAAAAGGTTGATATCGACTCCGACTCCGACACCGATTCCGAAGAAGTAGAAGCGACTAGTGAGAGTGACACTAGTGACGAGATCACCGACTTCTTATTTGATAAGGATGAATACTCTATTGCTATGGAGCTTGCTATGGCTAAGGAGGTGGTCCATTATTACTTCGAAAATGTAGCCCAAGCCTAAAAGCGTGTTGTTAAACTGGAGGCGAAGTAGGCGGCAGCTTTGAAGAAGGAGAAGCAAGAACGTCGCAAGAAGCAGAAGTAAGAACGTCGTAAGAAGTCCAAGCTTTCCCCTAAAGGTAAGAAGTCTAAGAAGGCTTGAGTTAAGATAAGGATGATATAAAGCTAGATGATACGAGCCTGGTGAATTCAAGATACGGGTTATTTAGATGATGAGGTTATATTTCCTCGAGCTAGGCATTAAGTCTTTTGGGACGAAGGGATAAACGCGTATCTCTTGGTGTAATTTCAGTTACCTAGAATGCTATAGAGCTTATTTAGATCAATGATTATAAAATAGTTATCTATATTCTCGCTCCGTATATAAGATAGTGGTCTCCTTGTAGATCCTCGTAAGGGACGTATTCCCGCTCAACCCCAAACACTCCTTGGATCCTCTTACTAAGCCGGCTTTAGGGACGATAGTAGAAGTACCGGGCCGCCTCGATATACTTCCCTCTCTTGGTCTATTATACTAATATAGTAGACTCCTCGATATGCTTCTCTCTCTTGGTCCACTATACTAATATAGCAGACTTCCCGATATGCTTCCCTCTCCTGGTTTACTATACTAGTATACCTAGTAAGTTAAGACGGTTAAGGCGTTACCCTAGGATAACGGTAACTTGTTCTATTTCGTAAAGGAAAACGACCTCGGTAGAAAGTAGGTCAGAAGGTTAAGGAAATGCTATTTTGGATGGATTAATGCAATAAAACACCTTGAACGCAAGGCCTTGCTGTTGTAGATAGTGCCTTAGAATGTAAATATGGGCGTAGCCTCGCCGCGTGACGCGCCGAGCATTTATCGACGTCTTTGGAATATAAGTGCTATCTACTCGAAAGGATGTGATCCTACAATAGAAATGGATCTCTTGGTGCTTCTTCTCCCCGTTTCCCGTGTCCGTGCTACAATGATCCAACCGTGCAGGAAGCTCAGTACCGTCGGCACCGTACCCGATAGTACGTTTATCGTAGTAGGCGGAGTACTACTAAAAACCCTTCGCTGGACGATAGTACGCGTTAGTTGATGGCTAGTTATACTTTACGTTTATATAGACCCCGCTAGCTGACCGCTTATCGGCTACGTGGTTTAATAGGGCGGGTAAAATACGGTCGGCGACTATTTCTATTGCGATAGGAGCTTAGCGCTAGTAGAAGTAGGTTATTCTCTACAAACCATGGAGTATAAAGATAGACCGAGGCTGGATATGGTACCGCTTAGCTTCTTGGACTGCCTGCCCTAGCTTGCGGGCCAGGTGGTACGCTCGTTATACCGCCGGGACGAGGCACTCCTTATGGTGGGCTTCACCCGTGGCGAAGTAGGGTAGAGACTCAGAGGTGCTAAAGTCAACCCAGATTTCGCAATTTAGAGAGAATAGTTGCTTAACAACCGACTTTTCAATGTTGGATATATCCGACACCGCTAAATGGACTTAAAAGCCTCGTCGGCCGATGCTATTGATCCACTTGACCACGGACCGGTCGACCGTATCTAAACACTAAGTTTTGCCTGCCCGAGACGGTGAGTACGCGGCGGCGATGATTACGTGCTACGTATTTACTAGGCCCTCGGTTAGAAGGAGATTAAGGTCCTAGAGCGATATATATAGCACGACTTTGCTAGATAGTGTAAAGAGATAGTTGTTCTATAGACAACGACCGAGTGTCGGATCCGATAGTACTACGCGGCGCTAGACCCTCCGGCGGAGTGCACCGTCAGCAAAATTCATCTATTCGCCGCGACGGGTAGTTAAGTCATCCTGTAGATGACGGAAAATGTTCATCTATAGCTCCGTTGGTAGCTACGGCAGTGTTTTTTGGCTTTCTAGGATCGATCGTGCTCTATCTAAGGAGGCCTGATTGTATATTTTTGTCCTAGCTGCTTACTTCTCGATTATGATATTCTTAGATTCGATCTTAGGCACGAGGAAAGGAAGAGGTAAGCGCGAGGCCGACATTTTCGACGAAGGCCCTATATTGATACGCTGTTAGTGGTACGATAAATAGAAGGGCAAAGTATATACTAACCAAGAGGAAGGATAAAAAGGGTGGAATGATAGTGCCGGACGTTTAGGGCCCCAATGCAATGTTGTAGTGTCTAGAAAGGCAAGGGAAGTTGAGAAATGGGTCGCGATAGAGAAGCGTTTCAGGATACTGGGAGCTTGAAATTCGGAAGGATTTTGGGGGTCAGTATACCGGTATGCTGAAAGCGTGATTCGATTATTTGTTTACGGTGCGGCAGTAGGACATCACTTTAGATCAACCTAGTCTTCACCACTTTTGATCAACCCATTCTTATCACTTTAGATCAACCCAGCGTTTATAGATTACCCTATTGTCTTGATAGCTATCTCCCTATTAATATTCTCCCATCAACTATCCTCCACTATTACTCGCACTACTTCTCTTATTATATCGATTGCCTCTTTCTATCTTATAGGAGCTTTTCCACCGTGACGCCACTATGGTTCCTAAATCCATTAAGGGTGGAAAGTCTAAGGTCGTCGTAAGTTGTCTCTCTAGTCTAGTGGAGATAGAATACCTTGCTAATAAACTCTTTTTAGGTAGGCTCCCTTGGAGTAAAAGTTGCTAGGGGAAGAGTTCTGGGTTAGAGTACCTCTTTAGTGACTAAGACGTTAACCACTGTTATTGAACCTAATGGCGATATTAAGATAACCGTCACTGGTGAGACGAAAATCCCACTGTCCCGTTGAATATAAACTAACTTCCAAATAGTGAACAAGACTAAGCGCGCTATTGTCGAGATAAGCTCTAGCTCTAGCTTCGGCTCTAGCGATAGCGATAGCGACAGCGACGCGAGGTAGGCTATGGCTACGGCGAAATCCACCCTAAAGTCTAGCTCCAAGAAGACCTCCACCCTAAAGTTAAGCTCTAAGAAGACTTCTACCCTAAAGTCTAGCTCTAAGAAGATCTCTACCCTAAAGTTAAGCTCTAAGAAGACTTCTATCCTAATGTCTAGCTTTAGCTCTAGCTCCGGCGATAGTGATAGCGATAGCGACAGCGATAGCGACGCGATATAGGCTACGGCTACGGCGAAATCCACCCTAAAGTCCAGCTCCAAGAAGACCTCTACCCTAAAGTTAAGCTCTAAGAAGACTTCTATCCTAATGTCTAGCTTTAAGAATACCTCTACCCTAAAGTTAAGCTCTAAGAAGACCTCTACCCTAAAGTCTAGCTCCAAGAAAGCTAGAATTGCTTAAGATAATGATACGCTTATGAACCTGGCCCCGCTATCTAAGAAGATTAAGAAGAACTGTACGGCTAGTTATGGCAAAGTGTATATGGCACACCTCGAATAAGTAATTTACGCCTCTATCTCTAGCAGTTGGAAATATCGTCCTTGAAGGGCCGAATGAAGAACACTAGTATTGCTGAATGGCAATTTATGCTAAATGGACCTCCCTAAGAAACGTAATTCCTACTTTCTGCCCGATCTATTTCCCTGAAAGTATATCACTGGGTGCATACCGAAAGCGTGCTGTATACTGCGTACTGCATCCCTTGAAAGTAAGTATGCTTGATGCTGCGTGCTCGATGCTGCGTGCTTAGTGCTACGTGCTTGGTGCTGTATGCAGCGATACGCGCAATGGATAAGGTAATGTGCTAAATAGAGGTAATTCGGTCGATTCTACCGGTGTCTTTCTAGATGGATTGTAGTCTCTATGCTTAGTTGGTGCTGATCATTCTGCTTGATTCGTTGCTGGCTTCTATGGCCTTCTCTCCAGCCTTCCACTGGTTCTATGGGTTGAATTTTGGCGTGCTTGCTCGATACCTTCTCTTTTAGCCTGGGGGCTTTGACTTCGCGTTTCCGCTTTTTGCGGATGCGGTCGACCTAGGCCTCGACGTGCTAAATACCGACCCGGACCTATCGGTTTCCCGGTGGGCGCTTCTTCCTTAGAGTTAGTACTCGCTCTGCGTGTTCTTTTTTTGCTCTTGCGAGAGATAGTAGTCTCGTCGGCCCTTCCACTTTGACGTTTGGCGGTTGTAGATGACCGGGGATTTCTACGTGGAATAGATATAGTAGAAAGGGTCTTAGATTCTATGTCCGTAGATGGGTCTTTATCGGTAGCCGGGTCGGAGAGATGAAGACTGTGAAAAGACGACGCGGATGTGGATGAAGACGGAGAAAGTACCTATCGATGGCGACCTGGTAGATATTTAGTATATGATGTAGTAAAGTCGGCTGATTTATACGTGGTTGATACTTGAGGTTGATTCGAGCCTCGATGGCCGGAGACGTCGACGAAGGTCTTACGTTTGAGCCACTGGTGGACGTGCTAGACGTGCTGGAGTTATCGTTATCGTCGTCGAAGAGGGCGTTCTTCTTTGACTACTCGCGGCTTAGGTTAGTTCGCATTTCGATAGGATACTATCCTTATATGTCAACATTACTATGTTAAACTTGCCGCTCAATTTCGGACCTATATTGGTATAAAGATGAAGGAATAATTACCGGCCAACTGCTGGGCCGACCGAGCCGGAAGAACCTGGTAGGCTTGGAATGATGGTATAGTAAGGTGGTTGAATGTCGAAGTGTAAACACCCTAAAGTAAAATGGCGGTTATTTGTGTAGTAGTGATGTTAAGTATAAAATCTCGTTGTTTTAAATTTCTCGTGGACGCGAAACACTTTCAACTAGAAATGGTACCATTAGTTGTACCAATCTATTAGGGCTGCCGAGTAAGTGTGTTAAGAAAATATTCGGGTATATTGGTATACGGAATAGGACAGAATCGGAGGGAAGCACGCCAAGGAGCCTATTATATTAATATGGTAGACTTGGGAGGGGAAGATTGTTGATAGGGAAGACGAGAGGGGAGATTGTCGAGAGGGAAGACGAGAGGGAAGACTGTCGAGCGGGAAGACTGTCGAGCGGGAAGACTGTCGAGCGGGAAGATGGTCCTGCTATGCTGCTTTTTCAGAAAGGTTCGACGTAATATATTAAGGTGTTATGTTTATCAATACACTAGAGTAAATGAACTTTAAGTTGTTCCCTCTGTTACTCTCTAAATATTCGAGTTAAGTCTCTCTATATAACGGTATCGTGGTTAACCACTGAATTACGATATGCCCTTGCCTTCCCTTGCCCTTTACCCTTGTCCTCTTTTGTTCCGTGGTAGATGCTAGGTTTATATGCAATACTCAACGCGCGGCAAGGGTAACTGCTAGTGGAATAGACGTTCTTGTAGTTATATCGCGCCAACTCTTTTTTGTACTTCTGATATAAACGTTAGTGGTCCGGACTAACCGTGCGCGTAAGAAAACATATCTCCAATAATCTGCTGTACTTGGCCTGGTCCTTAGATGAGCCCCAATCCTACGGCCGCCGTCGTTCCTGCTAGAGGGTCGCGAGGACACTAGCTTTGCCGACAAACTCTTTGGCCGGATCTTCGTTCGTGGTGGACGGGTGTCGAAGCTCGAGCAGCGACTGCCTTATGGTCTGGACTAGGTTCCTGGTGTCCTAATGTATAGTGCTAGTTATCAGGACGTTAGTGAGCGAATATGGCGCGTGGATGCGACTCAGCGGGATTACGAGTGTATCTCCCGGACGTAGGAGGATTGCTATGGGACATTAGTTCGGACAGAGCTGTTCGGATTCTGCCTATGCCGCGATCTCATTATCCTCGAGGTGCGGCTACGTCAGCTAAAGCTTTTCCCCTTCGTCGTAGGTAATAACGGTGATAACCCCGTGATGGTCTATGTGCGGCATAGAAAAAACCCCTTTCTTCTCGTAGATCTGAAACCCCTCGTAGCTAGATAGATCCTTAGATTCGGAATCCACCTCTTTCTCGGCGCCTTGGCTCCCCGTCACCACCTTTATCACCTGATAGTTGGACTCTTGGGCGAAATACTAGGGCTAAGGGTTCGCTTTAAAATAGTGGAGGTTCAGGAAATTTAAGGGCATCTCCGAATCGGCACGGAAAAGTTCGATAGCCTCTGAGCCAATCATAGGCTCGGGCAGGACGTCGTTATCGCCTTCGGCCGCTCTTTCGTAGGTGTGGACGTCGATGTTTAGCTTAGTGCTAAGATAGTCGAGGTAGTCATTTAGTTGGAGTAGGTGTAGTGCATAGGTAGCCAGGTCCTTTGGAATCAGTATAGGGATTATCGGCGTACTATTCTTAAGTAGCGTATACGCGTTCTTGTCGGACGTGTACACTAGGTCGTAACTACGTGCCTCTATATCGAAGTTTTTCGGTGTTATCGCCTATATCACCTTTTCGCTATAAGGGATATATGTAGGGAGGAAGGCCTTTTTTATGGCTAGTCGATAGAGGGGTAGTTCTCGCGAGAGTCGGTTACCGCTACCATTACTAATAGTCCGTTGTAGGTTACGTAGTTAGCGATATACCCGTTTTTGCGCGGCCCGACAAAGTTGGAGATAGTTACCCGTAAAGGTAGGCTTGATAGTGGTGGACGCCGCGCGCTTGGAGCTAGCATTCTAACTGTCGACCTTAAGCTCGTAGATAATATCTTGGCTTGGATGGACGTGCTCGTGATATTGCTTAATATATCTGCTTAGCTGGCTCTTAACAAAACTACGTCGATATGATCGGTACCTTAGGCGTTGGCCCTTGAATTAACGTTTTAGGATTTCTAGGTATTTGCGTTGGATATAACGACTTAAATTTCGAGTGTACAAGGGTTTAGGACACTACGGACACTGTTCTTTCTTTGCCATCGTGATGTGGTCGTGAGATAAAGGGATGAAGGATCTGATGGACTAAGGAAGGAGGGAAGGAGAGTGAAATTGCGATCATTGTTGTATTTCTTTTGTTTGTGGTGATTAAGTGGTTGGGTGGGCGGCCTACGCGACGCTGCGCTAAGCCTTTCAAAAGTTTAGGGGTGCTGCTATACTGGTATAGGGAAGCTACTTTGTTATTTATTTCTGTATAATTAGCTCCGCGGCAACCCACGAAATCAGTATGAAGGATATCTTACGAAGTAATCATGGCTCGTTATCCCCTAGGGTGGAGGCTAATAGGTATATAGGTAGGAAAACCTACCGAAAGCGTAAGTAAGGTCCCTCGCGACATTACAAGATCTAATATAATCCTTCGATACACTTGAAATATAGGACGTTGGAATGGTTGACAGCATGAATTCGTGTAATGGGAGTAAGAACGATTGAGCCCAAGGCTAGGAAGATTGAGGTTAAGAAGGCCAAGGTAGGCAAGAATAAGGTAGGAAAGAATAAGGCAGGCAAGAATAAGGCCGATAAGAACTAGGCAGATAAGAAGAAGACCTATAAGCAATAGAGCAAAAAGCCTCGACGTATTATAGGTTATATGGTTGATGGGATAGTCGATGGAAGAGAATTACAGTCGATCGTTAGATTAATTACCTCTGCTTAAAAGAGTTATAATGATCGGATTAGGGCCGCCTAGGAGGAAATGCGGTCAAATTAGATAGGATAGTACTATGGTACCGTGAATGATGATAGCCAACATAACTTGTTCCGTCCCTTAACGGGTATCGATCTATCCTTCCCTTTCAAGTATGGACGCGATAGAAGATAGTATATAACCGAGCCGTTTGATTAGTAAAGTCCCACTAGTGTTGGATTTCCCGTACCTTCCCCTTAGGAAATATACCATCGTAGAGTACGAACGCCCTATCAACCCTCTAGACCGCGAAAAAGTGTGAACCTCGACCGCGACCCGCCTGAAAAATGGCACCCTGAGCATAGTACGATATCTTGGTGTACTGACGGTGGCGGTCTATGTAGCTTAGCGTTAATGGTATGAACGGGTCGGAAGGTTGACGGTGCCGGGTTACCTTAAGATTGTCGGCAAGGTGGACGATTATGGTGGGTGGCATTCGATCGAGGACTTATAAAATTGATATCTGTGTCCGTGTATATCTATCTATATTGGAGCAACCTTTAGTGGGTCGCTGGTGGGACTGGTGAGTTTGGAATAGCTCTAAAATATAGTCGTTGGTGGCGAGGCTCGAAATGGTGATGCTTAACCGTCGGGTTGGTACTAAGGCTACGCCGCAGCGGATCTTGTCGTCGTAGTAGTAGACTACCCGCGCGCATATATAAGAACATTGGGGCAAACCCGCTAGGAGGGTATCGATTACGCTGTGCAGGGGCAAAGGATTTGGCGTAGGTCCGAATTTGTCCGGGTCGTAGTTGTGTAGGGCGGTTCGGAGAGTATCCCTAGCCGCCCCGCGACTCTCGATGCTGAGGTTACCCTATTTCCTTAGCGATACCCTTCGTATAACCTAATTAGGCAAGGGCAGTTCTCGTCGATAGCTTAGTGTCACCTGGTCGAGCTGCACTCTCTAGGTATCGAGTATATTCCCGGTAAAGATAAGGTAGTCAATAGCGTAGGAGTTTTGCGACTAGACCGGCCCATAGAGATATCTTTTCACACTATCACCTTTACTTAAAGGGACAGTACTATCGACGTAGTTC